>NC_068398.1:15239956-15860523 GCF_023724105.1 Carassius gibelio | reverse complement strand
TATCTATATCTGTCTGCTGGTTCCATAAAGAACCAATCTGACAAAAAGCACACAAAAGGTGTTTTTATTTATTTAGATTACTACATTTGTTACGGATCACTCGGGAAGCTGAGGAGTAACAGATGAAGATGTTTATTAACAAAGACACAAGCAGAGGAGTAGGTAGTGAGGAGTGGATGGGAGTTTGGATCCGTGCAGGTAAGGCTGTGACTTCTTGAAGGGAGCGGTGAACCACACACACGCACTTCGGGGAACTGGGTCCTTCGGAGAGAATTTTTGGAGAGGGTAGAAGAGGAGTTAGTCCTTATAGTAAGCATACAGGAATGATCTTGTCGCGAATGTGACCGGACGAAGACTGAGTGCATGGCTTTTATGGTGCAGCGCTGATGAGTGGGTGATGAGGAACAGGTGGTGGTGATCTAGTATTCAGGTGAGGGTGTGCGCTGTGATTGTGTGGAGGTGGAACCTGGCGTGGTGGGCGTCCTCTTCTCCTGGGAGCTGGTCGATTGGGGTGAATGGAAGGTATCCAGTAAGGTGGAATCCAAGATGTCGTTGCATGGGAACCAGGAACGTTCCTCTGGACCGTATCCCTCCCAGTCCACGAGGTATTCCAGCTGCCCATTACGTCGCTGGGAGTCCAGGATGTCCTTGACTATATAGGCTGCACCGTCATCCAGGAAGGGGGAGGAGGGGGGGCTTCCGTCTCGCCAGGTTCTGTGGAGGGAGAAACAGAAGGATGGTGAGGTTTAAGGAGTGACACATGGAATGTGGGGTGAATCCAGTACTCAGGAGAGTACTGTCCTGGGTGGACAGCCAGACCTTCTGACCGAGTTGGTATTGGGGAGCCTCGGACCGGCAAAGGTCGGCTGTCATCCTGCGTCTGCGAAGTGCCCGCTGTAGCTGGTGATGAGCCGCGTCCCAGACCCTCTCCCGGAACCAGTAGTCGACGGTGGGAACATCCGAGGGCTCTCCTGACCAGGGAAACAGAGGTGGTTGGTAGCAGAGTACGCACTGGAAGGGGGTGAGTCCGGTGGTGGGTTGATGGAGGGAGTTTTGTGCGTACTCGGCCCACCCCAGGAATTGGTTCTAGTCCTTGACTGCAGGTTGTTAGCAAAGCCTGTTCGTTCCATCCACTGGAGGCCGCCAGAGTTCTGAATTGCAAGGCATATTCATTGACAGACATTTTCCCTTGTTTTAAATTGTACAGCTTCTCACCAATCGAAGAATCCCAGGCAGGTCTGCCGAAAACTTCACGGAAATGGTCGATGAAGCAAGACTGGATAACTGGGTTATTTTGAGTCCAGAGTGAATCTGCCCACAGTAGTGCTTTGCCTTGCAATTGGGATATTGCAAAGGCTACCTTAGAGCGGTCCAATGGATACAGGTGCAGTTGCATCTCCAGGACCAGTGAACACTGAAGCAGGAATACGCTGCATTCCTCCGCCAAGGCAGAGTAGGGCGCCGGCCTGGCCATGGGACTGGCATGCACGGCAGGTGAAGAAGTGATGACGGGGTCGGCGGAAGTGCTAGCTGGTGGTGGAGATGCTGGGGCTGACATGAGTGTTCGACAGAGTGCATCAACCAGGTCTTGAAAGGGGTCCGTGAGGCTCATGCTTGTGCCTGTCGGTGCTGGTCCGGTCATCTGTTACGGATCCCTCGGGAAGCTGAGGAGTAACAGATGAAGATGTTTATTAACAAAGACACAAGCAGAGGAGCAGGTAGTGAGGAGTGGATGGGAGTTTGGATCCGTACAGGTAAGGCTGTGACTTCTTGGAGGGAACAGTGAACCACACACACACACTTCAGGGAACTGGGTCCTTTGGAGAGAATCTTTGGAGAGAGTAGAAGAGGAGTTAGTCCTTATAGTAAGCATACAGGAATGATCTTGTCGCGAACGTGACCGGACGAAGACTGAGTGCGGATGTGTGGCTTTTATGGTGCAGCGCTGATGAGTGGGTGATGAGGAACAGGTGGTGATGATCTAGTATTCAGGTGAGGGTGTGCGCTGTGATTGTGTGGAGGTGAAACCTGGCGTGTTTGTAACAAAATTGTTCTTAATATTAAAAAAAGGTTCTTTTGAGAACTGTTCAATGACAAGTTCTTTGTGGAACCCCAATTTATTATTATTATTATTATTGAATGGTTTTGCTAATAAATATCACTTTTTGGAACCTTTATTTTTGTAAAGACTTCATAAATAGAAAACACAAGAAACGCGTTGTGAAAGCGAGAAAAAGCCAGAACTAAGTCACATTTCAGTTCATTTATGCTTGTCTTTTTGAAACTGTACAAGAACACTGTTGATCTAATGCAGGTAACCTTTTAAAACCCCTCATTACGGATAATCCCTCACCAGGACCACTGACCTTTTCCTCTCCCTCTAACTCCCCGGGGGCCCTATGGACCATCTGATGAAAGCAATGAGAAGCCTAGAATGACTAGAGACTATAAAAAAGGACCCCAAAAGCTTCATGATTATTCCTCACAGCCATCCTTCCCATCTTAGAGAAGATTGCTGAATGCGATACATCAGCAAAGTGGTTATCGGAGAGCATAATGCCTTACTCTCCTTAGAGAGATAATGACCAGCATTTATATGCAGGCACTCATCTACAGCATGTCAAAATTATTCGCAAGATACTGCTACATGCACCATTTCCTGTAATCCATTCACTGTATCTAGGTATTGGCTGAATGAGTTTTTTCATGTTGAAATTTGGTTTTAATGTCACTGAAGAAGCCTTTTTTGAAACACCATATATTGGTGGACACTTAATAGACAGTAAAAGCGGGTTCATTTATTTGTTTTATGTAAAAAAATCTCAAAGCATTAGAGTTGGGCTTGTAACCTGAAGGTTGCGGGTTCAAGTCTCAGGTCGGGCAAGGATTGTCGTCGGAGGAGTGAATAACTAGCACTCTCTCACCTTCAGTACCATTACTGAGGTGAAAACCTTGAGCAAGGCACCAATCCCCCACCTGCTTCCCGGGCACCGCAGCATCTGGCTGCCCACTGCTCTGGGTGTGTGTTCACACTGTGTGTGTGTGCACTTGGATGGGTTAAATGCAGAGCACAAATTCCAAGGCCACATGTCCTTTCACTTTCATTTATTTTAAATAAAAGGCATAATTTGTATTTACTTATTTTTTATTTTGATCAAAACACTATAAATGTCCCCCAATACTATATTTCTCTTATCACAATTTCTGCTTGACCGTTTGATGCCCATTTTAACCATCACATGGCATGGCCAACAAAATGCACTGTTTGTTGCCTTTGAAGCTCTTCATGTTGGAGTGATTGTAGAGCATGCCAGGGACATGCTGAGATTTGTAGCAGTTGTTACAGTGAACAGATGAAGGTTCTGGTGGCCAGATTTAATCAGTGTAGGATCTGATACTTGGCTCTGACATCAAGATAAAGGCCTCTCCCTTTTGAGAGTATCTTCATGGGAACAATCTGATGGAAAGCACACGTCCAGGACCCAGCCTTCATGCCTCATTTGATCTTGTAACCATCTGTGCTAAGTATGGGTCTCATATTTAGCCCAAAGTTTTCATTGTCCTCAGTCGACTTCAGTAAGAAGGCTCCTTGGGCTAAATCCTGGTTTTGTCAGGAGGAGCTGTCCCTATTTGTTTATTCATTAAGAATGCATTACATTAATCAGAAATGGCAGTTAAAAAATATTTCCATTTAGATTAAACACTTTTTTTTTCTCAAATTTTCTATTCATAAAAAGATTCCTTAAAAAGTATATCATGGTTTCCACTAAAATATTGTGCAACACAGCTGTTTTCAACTTTTATAATAATATTAACTGTCTCTTGAGCAGCAAATAAGAATATTAGAATAATTTCTGAAGGATTATTTGACACTGAAGACTGGAATAATGATGCTGAAAATTAATCCTCGGATCACAGCAATGAATTATATTTTAAATATATATCAAAATATTATTTATAATATAATACTATACCATACTATACTATAATAACTTACTGTAACTGTATTAATATGTCATAATGTGTTTTTTATTTTTTAAATTTTTTTTTATCTTACTGACCCCAAACATTTTAACAGAACATCATAGCGAGTGTCATGGCTGACACCCAAATTCACTATAATTTTATAAATAATACTGTTTTTGTTGTGTGGTTTGTTAATGAAGATAATGTCTACTTAAAAATTCAATTCTTTCATTATTCTGGGGAGAGATGTGAGCTCCTGGATGTCAGCAGCCATTTAGAACCTGCCGAGAGCAGCCTAACCTCGGCCAGATCTTCTGGAATTTGTTGCTGGCTCTGATATTTCTATACTGGTTAAAAATGAGATACTAATTTGTTTTTGGGTAAATCTAATGGATCTCATTAATCTTTTATTCTTTTTATGGCTTATGTACAGCAATATTGCACTGCTGATTGTGTGGTATTGCTTGTGTTTTTGTGTGTGTGCGTGTGTATACACAAGCAGCAGTGCAATATGTCTGTATATCAGCAAGTATAAAAAAGTACAAGGGCAGCACTCTGATAGACAGTACAGCATTAATGTTTCCTACTTACATAAATAATAATGTGATGAGATTTTGTCTTCAGCTAAAAGTGCTCTAATACACATAAAAGTTTCTAAGCAGCTTCACAGTGCTAAACAGGACAGTGACAAAATCAATGATGCAAATGATAACACTTTAGTATAGAGAACATCAACTAATATAGCTGCTTGTTAGCTTATTAGCATGCCTATTATTAACATATTGGCTATTTATTAGTACTTATAAAGCACACATTTTACATGATCATATTCTACATCCCAAGCAGCACACACACACACACACATTTAAAAAAAAAAAATTTAAAACCCTAACATGGAGGTGATTTACCATATACTGAATATACATGCAAACAAAATCAAATATGTATGTGTATATTGTTTTAGCCTACTTTAAATCCTTGTTGTCTTACATCTCTGGTCACAGCTTTTACTCTTCTACAATAAGATCCTGAAGCACTTCAAACCAAGATTGTCAAAAATATATGCTTCTGCCAAATGAGCGGCTGATGCTCACAGGCTTCTTAGCAAAATGCAAATTGAAAATCTGTTCCAGTCAATTCAAGTACTGCTAGAATAATGTGAGGTCATCTTTTATTCATGGTTGTTTTTTTCTTGGGCTGCTGCATGAGGGTGAGTGTCTTAACATTAACACAGATGTCTGTTAATCACGTCAGTGTGGATGCCAGATGGGTCCCTTAGGGAAACAACTGGAAAACATTTCACCTAATGCCTTCCTCCCTGGTCTCTCTGTGCTTTTGAGCTCACTCGTTCCTTTCGTACCTCCCATGTCATCGCTCTTACCTATCCATCAGTCCTGGTTCAATCTTGACACAGTTCTGCACGATTGAAACATGGGAGTCGTTGTGAATCTTCCCCTTTGGGATTAAAACCGGTTGTATTGTTTCGGCTGCTGCCATTGACTCTGGACTTGATTGCATGCTAGGTATAAATATTTTATTTGAAGAAGCCATTTGCGCTCTTGTTGAGGTATTCCTCAACATTTTGTCAGGTGCACCTGGACACCGAGCAGGCAATGAAATGAAATACTAGGAGCACACCTGACAAGATTAGTTTAAATTACCATATCCAATGGCATATTATTCTGATGTACTTTGTTTTATGTATATATTCTTTTTCTGTGGTGTTTCTTTTTACCCCTGTGAAGAATCCTGAGCTCAACTGCTCTTACTGTTTATTAAAACAGCAGCAAGCGAATAAAGGATTATACTACTGTAATTATTCCAGTTTTAAAGCAAGTCAAGTTATGCTTAACAATTTAACACGTTATACAATAGAGACTGTTTTGAAGCAGCTTTACAGTATTAAACAGGAAAGTAACAAAATCAGTGATGCAAATGGTAAAACTTTAGTAAAGGGACAAATTCTCACTATTAACTAGTTGATTATTTGAAAGACTATTGTTAACAAATTGGCAGATTATTAGTACTTATAAAGACCATATTCTACATCCCTTATCCTACACAATACCTAAACTTAACAACTACCTTATTAACTATTAATAAGTAGCAAATTAGGAGTTTAATGAGGCAAAATTCATACTTAATGGTTTGTTCATAGCAAGAATTGGAGCTTAAAACTAAAGTGTGACCATGCAAACTTAAAAAATGAGGCAAATCCAATTTCTTCTATAAAACAGCTGGCAATGTTGCAATTCATGAATTATGAACAAATTTGATTATTATTAATCTTAATTCAGTTCATCATCATTCACATCCTTCTCTTCAATCTCTGAGGGAGAAGTTTCCAAACTCACCCTTTCTAATCATCCTAGTACTTGTCCGCGTGATCCTATTCCATCTCATCTCCATCAAGCCATTTCTCCTGCAGTTCTACCTGCACTCCCTCACTCACATCTTTAACATATCCCTCTACACTGGTGCTTTTCCCTCATCATTTAGACAGGCTTGTATAACTCCACTTCTTAAGAAAACCACCCTCTACCCATCTCTTTTAGAGAATTACAGACCAGTTTCCCAGTATATTGCAAAAACACTTGAATTAGCTGTGTTCAACCAAGTCTCTGCCTTTCTCACACAGAACAACCTCCTTGACAGCAACCAATCTGGCTTCAGAAGTGTATATTCAACTGAGACTTCCTTGCTCTGTTGTTGAAGCCCTAAGACTGGCAAGAGTGTAATCCAAATCTTCAATACTAATCTTGCTTCATCTGTCCACTGCTTTTCACACAGTTAACCACCAGATCCTCCTCTCAACCCTACTGGCAAAGGGCATCTCAAGAACGGCACTCCAGTGGTTTGAGTCTTACCTATCAGATAGGTCCTTTAAAGTATCTTGGAGAGGTGAGGTGTCCAAGTCGCAACATCTAACTACTGGGGTACCTCAGGGCTCAGTTCTTGGACCACTTCTTTTCTCTGTCTACATGGCATCATTAGGTTCGGTCATTCAGAAACATGGCTTTTCATACCACTGCTATACTGATGACACTCAGCTCTACCTCTCATTCCTGATGATCCGACGGTAGCTGCTAGCATCTCAGCTAATCTAACAGACATTTCTTACTGGATGAAGGACCATCACCTTCAACTCAACCTTGCCAAGACAGAACTGCTTGTGTTTCCAGCAAACCCTTCATTTCATCACAATTTCACCATCAAGTTAGGCACATCAACCATAACTCCTTCCAAAACCAGAAAGCTTGGAGCTATGATTGATGATCAGCTGACTTTCTCAGACCACATTGCTAAAACTGTCTTGTTCTGCAGATTTGCTTTATTCAGCAATTAAGAAGATTAAGCCCTTTCTTTCTGAACATGCTGCACAACTCCTTGTTCAAGCTCTTGTTCTGTCCAGGCTGGACTATTGCAATGCTCTCTTGGCAGGTCTTCCAGCCAGTTCTTTCAAACCTTTACAATTAATCCATAATGCGGCAGCAAGATTAATTTTTAATGAGCCGTAAAGAATACGTCACACCTCTGTTAATCAATTTGCACTAGCTACCAATAGCTGCTAGCATAAAATTTAAGGCACTGATGTTTGCATACAAAACCATCACTGGCTCTGCACCCCTTCACCTAAATGTATTACTTCAGACTTATGTGCCCTCTAGAAGGTTGCGTTCTGAAAGTGAAAGTCGCTTGATTCAAAGAAGCATAAAAGTCCTTTTTACGTACTTTTTAATTAAATGTTCCCTCTTGGTGGAAAGACCTGCCCAACTCAATCCAAGCAGCTGAGTCCATCTTCAAGAACTGGCTTAAAACACATCTCTTCCATCTTTATTTTACCCTTTAACTTTTGCACTCACTATTCTAATTCTATTCTTAAAAAATAAATAAATGATATAATCTTTTTTGTATTCTATTTTCTTTTTATTCATTAAACAATTATAAAAAAAGACCTCTGACACTAGCTTGCTCTATTCTTTTTCTATTCTATGTTTTATTTTTATTTATTATATTATTTAAAAGCCCTTGCTATGTGTACTGCTAACTGAGACTTGTTATAGAACTTATATACCATTGCTCTTTGGTTGTTTTTGATTGCTGCCATTGTCTTCATTTGTAAGTCTCTTTGGATAGAAGCATCTGCAAAATGACTAAATGTAATGTAATCTTTTCCTTAAACACATTTTGTAAGACTACATTCAAAATGAAAATAAGTTCTTAAGTTTGCATTAGCTGTAACTTAGATAAACATTATTGTTTGTCATTAAGAGTTCCCTGTCTTGTTTTTGGTGATTGACAAGCAAAGATTACACTGTGACACTCCTGCTGATTTGGCGAATTAGCCATCTGACATGCCCTCCTTCTGAAGACACACACGTTTGTACTGGTGGTACCAAACCCACAGCGATCCATCTCCCCCCGTGTCCATTTAGTGCACAGCTAAAAATGATGGCTGTTGACTAATGGTGTGCGTGCCTTCCTTTAGTTAGCACTAATAACCCCTTGATTGATCGGCTTCCTGCCGAACGTCTAATGATAGCATTAGAAATATTCCAACTTTTTTTACTGTTGTTTTTCCTGTACTTCTCCACGTGGGTCATCTGATCACGTTGCCGCAAAAGCAGGTGAAAACTCACACTGATGAGAAACACTTGATGTTGACTACATGCAGTTTTTATGTAATGCAAATGAAATGAATAAAAGTACAACTTCATGATCTGTTCAGTATGTTTCTTTAATTGCAATGCAATTTTTTTTATGCTTTTGTAAATCTTACACTCATGACCCCAACCACCAGCTGCACAGAGAGCAGCGAGTATGCAATTACGGTCAGCAATTGTCATGGTAACATGCAATAAAAGAAAGAAAGAAAGAAAGAAAGAGCACCAACAATTTAAACTATTCTGAAAACGGTGTACTTCAGTGGTATGAGACAGGATTTCTAGGAAAAGCCAAGGCATTTATAACTCAAGTTAAATCAAATATATTGTCATTCATCTCATTAGAGGGCAAGTTTTGGGAAAAAGGAAATGCACAGGAGTATTTTACCACAATGTCAATCATTCCAAGCTATTACCTACATCTGAATAGGCGCTGACTTGAAGCGCTACGTGCCCTTTTGTTACCCCTGAGGTCAAATTTTGCTTTAGCTGTGTGTACATGGGGCAGTTTTAGCTTGGCTATCACCTTGTTAGTGCTCCCTACTGGCATCACACTCATAACTTAAATATTTTCCATGTGCACATGCCTTAGGAGACCAAAGAGGTTTTTGTGTTGCAGGTGCAAATTAAATTACATAAATGACCTGCTGTCCAGAAGAAACAAGAAAACCAACATGTCTTTCTTAAAAAGCTGTGCAGCTAGAATCTTAATTGCCAATTGAATAGGCACAGATTTGATTGACTTATTGCAGATGTGTGAGCAAGCAAGAATGGACTGAAAGTCAAAATCACTGCTATTAGGCAAGGATAAATAAGGAACAAGCCTTAATAGACCAGACAAAAATGGCTGAAGTACAATGAAATCTCGAAGGAGCTTTGCTATTGATGTTAATGCTTGAGTTAAATGGAGGACTGGCCAAGAATAAGGATTTCAAATTTGAGCAGGTGTTTACAAATAATGAATGTTCTTCTATCGTATGCATGCAAAAACTTAGATGTGCATAGTTCAAAAAGTTACAACAAACAGTAGAACTGCAGTCAAGCTCATATAAAGAGCCATTTGTGTAATTAAAATCCTCATATGTCAGATGTTTAGTGTATACCATATATTTTTTCCACACACTTTCAAATGTGCAGATAGAGACACATTGGGTATGTAGTCTTTATATTGATATTTAAAGGGAAAGTTCACCTAAAAACACAAATTCTGTTTCATATTATTCCATATCAGTGTGACTTTCTTTGTTCATGGTACATATAAAGGCATCTATACACAGCCAAGTTAAGGCTCTGTGCCTCCTCAATATTCTCTGTAAAGACACAATGCCTAATAATAGCCAGACTAAATTATGTTTTGGAAAGCCTCAGCCCCTACTATCAAAATATACAGTACAGTTGTAATTGCAGTCTGTGTGAAGACACTTATGTACCACCTTTGCAGTATACATTTGGAATTAAAACAAATAAAAATAATAAATAATACAAAAACATTTCAGATAAATTCAAAGGCTACAGATTTGGAATGATATTAGGGGTGAACAAATAATAACTGGAATTTTCCTTTACCTTAGTGGTCTCAGTTATAGATCTGCAACTGTGCTGGTGATCATCAAGAGTCATTCAGTACTGAAATACAGTTTTGTCCAACTTTTTCTCTTGGTCAGTACCAATCTCTGACTGTAATTAAGCTCAACCTTTATGTTCTGCGTGAGTTTGCCATTGACTCCGATGAGATGAGGGGAATTTAAATCAGCTCTGATCTTTATGCACCATAGATTTCTTGTTTATCCGGGCTGCTAGTTTATAAATGTGCAGTGCTGGTGTTTTTAGCACATCCCTGAATCTATAGGGGAGTGTGTGTATAATGTTTTCTAAAGTTGTTTTCTGAGTTTAAATTTGGAAACGCGAATCTTTGAGAAAAGTGGCCACAGTACATGGCTCAGATTTAGCTGTTTATAGTATATATTTACCATCTAACCTCTATATTTTGTGGTGACTGCCCATTTAATGTGCCTTGGCTCTCAGGAGGATGTAGTTTTGTGCTGGCGCTGGCTGTGGCTTACTCTGCAGTGATTAGTCACAGCTGAGTGTGTGTGTTTGAGGGGAATAAATAACCTGGTTGGTGATTCAGGTCACGTCAGAATCACTCTTTACAAAAACACATGCACATTCTGAGCAGCACCAAGGCTTGGTAGACTGTGCTGGCTACCAAAACATCTGACCAAAGGAAACTTTCAAGCAATTGTATTGGTTCCAGAGAGGCAATGATACCAGATTATGCACAAAAAGCTCAACTTGAGCATCTTTAGACACTCTCCCACACATTTAATATAACATTGAGCTGTCTGTTTTCTTCATCAAAAGGTGTCATGCTTTTTTCCACATGGGTTATGTGTTATGACACTGGACACAGATGTTTTTGTGAGGCGGTAATGCGAGAACCGGACTGAAACATTCAGGCGGTTTCAGGGAGAGAGATTGAGAAAAATAAAATGGAAGGAAGGAAGGAGGTAGGAAGAGGAAGGAAAACTATCACACTGTGCAGAAATCCTGTAATGTTTTTATTGCTTTCCTGAAAACAGGAAGCAGCTGAATGTGAAATGTGCCACTTGCTCAGTGATTTGAAAAGGTCAGAGATGTGGAAGCTTGCGTGCGCTGCTGTGTGTGCAGATAGATTAAGCAACTTTTCTCTCCTGACCTTCCAGAAGTGGAAAGGAATAATCTTCCAATCACAGTAGGCTGCCCAACACCAATAACATTTTACTATTGTAGGAAATCTCACTTCAGAAATCTCCTCAAGTCAAGACCTGAAAAAAAAAAAAGCCCAACATTTTATTTATTTATTGGTCTAAGGTATAAATGATATATTCAGCATTTTCCACTCATTTTATTAAATGTTCTAGTTCTATCACAAAACCTCTTAACCTTAAGATGTGTGTGCTATTTCACTGCTTGGCGCTGCAGTTTCTGCAGCTGTATTTATGTGTGTCTTTGTAAGTCAGAGCCTGCTAAATGAATAGATGTAATGGAAAGATGAGCAGACATGCAGTTAAAAATTAAGATGTCAGGAAACAAAAGTTTTATCAACATCTGGAGTGAGACTGAGAATCACATTTATTTTTGTAGTCACTTTAAGTGCCTTTCCCCCTTTGTGTCTCAGAGACCTGATAACTTAGTCAGAGACGCACCAGTAAATCATTACTAATAATTTGTGTGGCACCTCTTTGCTCCCTGGTGGATCTGGTCTGGGAGAACACAAGCAGGCAAAGCTGTAAAGAGCCCTGGGAGTGGCTGAGATTACAAGCCTGCAGATGAGTCAGAGAGCAGTGCCAGCGGCACTCTAACACTTCCAACCCTTCTGAGATTCATCCTGCGTGATTGCTGTTTTCATTGTTTGCTTTCTTGGGGTAGGACTATATACCAGGTGTCTCTTTGCCCAGACTTGAAAAACCTGACCTTAAAAAAATAAAATAGAAATGTCAATAACTGCTGCATTATTTATTTTTTTATATATATAAAAAAGCCATACGTTTCTCAGAGATGATGCCAGACTTACAATGTATTTGTCACAGTCTGGTGTGCTAGAAATCAGGCAGGACGAAGAATACAATAACACATTCATATTCCACAATAGGTAAAGTCCAAGCAAGGTAGGAACACACGCACAGAGTAACATTCACAATCACCTACAAACTAGAGACTGAGAGACGATGAGCCAGGGAGACAATGAAGATCCAGAGGGCCAAGTCAGAACAGATGGCGCCGGCGACCGAGGCGGGTTCCGGAAGGTCACGGTGGAGCCGGAGTGACAGAGGACTGAGGTGGAGACAGAGGAGCCTGACAGTGCCTGAGGGACAAGGTATGGCCGGAGGAGTGGAGTCCCGAGGAGCCGGATGGCCGACGACTGACCAAGGCTGTATGGACGATGGAGCCTGGTGGAGCTGGTGGACTGACGGGCCATGGTTGAGCCGGTGGATCGATGGTCCGAAGCAGATTCAGAGACTCAGAGGCTAGAGGAGACGTGAGATCCACCAGCCAAGACACCTATGGAGACTGGCATACCCACGGCGATCCCACCGCACAGATGGTGGGCTAAGGGTGAGCAAAGTGGCAGACACGAAGCAGTGGCAAAGGGACAGATGATGACAGGGCTGAGGGAGCAGGGATAATGAGACATGAGAGGCAGGGAGGGTGGGGATTTGTGATTGTCTGCGTATAAATCCATGTTAAAGTCAATAGATCCCCCAGAGTTCAGCAGAAGCTCACCCTCAGTGGTGGTGCAGTAGGCGAGGCTTTCTTCCAAGCCCTCGTGCTCTCTTGCATCTGCCACTGGCACATCTGGATCTGGAGTGGGACTGGTGAGATGCTTCTCGACGGGGCTGATGGTCAAAGGCTATTTATTGCTCACCAGCACCCACTCCACAAATGGTCCACCTCTGGACAGCCAGGATTTGCACTCCTCGTTGAGGCTTGCCAGAAAGAATCCACAGAGGCTGCTGTCCGGGTAGCTGGAATGATTGGAAACCTCTACAAAGACTGCAGAGTGGACCTCGAGAGGCATCTCCCTCTGCTCCAGCAGCAGGAGGAGGACATCTGGATGATGTCCATGTTGAAGGATGTGAAGAAGATCCTTTAAATAATCCATAAATGACAAAAAAGGCTATAAAACTGAGAGGACACATTCACAATAACCTGACAAACTACATGACAAGAGACAAGAAACTAATATAGGGCAAATAACAAGGGGCAAACAGGTGAGCACAATGAAGGTGATTAACCAATAATGAAAACAGGAACATAACCGAATATGGACATGATCAACAGTCCACGGTGTGTAACAGTAGTGGTACAATCGGATATCAACATTTTAGTTTGAAACTGAAGTTCAGTTTGCACTAACACACACACACACATAAAAAAAATGATAATAAACAATATTGTTACAAGATTTCTTTTGAACGTTCTTTTGAACGGTAATGCATGTCACAAACGAGTTCATCTTTTTTCTCCTTAACAATCCTAAAACAACATTTTAGATTTAAATTGGACATCATATTAAAGGTTCAAATTACTGTTATATTATTTATTTATTTCGATTTTTAAACTACTTTACCCTCAGTGTATATCAAAAGGCATTTGAAACACTGCTTGTCATTAAAAGTCTTAAAACTTAAATTCTATATCAGACACTTGCAAGCATATTTGGATACAATTCTGCTCCTAAAATGTCACTTTTGTGGTTAGAGTTAATGTAAGATATAAAAATAAGTGTTTTACAAACACTTATATCTAAAGTGACGTATAACAGGAACAACCTGGAGAAACCTGTAAGTGCTCAGCAGCACAGTAATAGCGTTTGGTTTCTTGCTGGGATTACACCAGTAAAATTATTGCTATTATCTCTAAGCATTGACTATTATGTCCCAACACATCTGATCTTGATCTCTTTATAGCCCACTGTTTCTCTACAGTTAGAATGCTTCATTAGTCCTAACTGTTGTATAGCTGTTTTAATAACTCAACATTAACCAGGAAGATAACTTACTTTGAGGTGTGGAATTCTAGTGAAACAAACTTAGTCAAATCATATTTTTGCTGGTTTATTAAAGCCGTTTTTCTCAAATAAATGTCAAAACAGGAATACAAACTAGTCACAAAATGTTTGTCTGATGCCTGAAATAACCAGGTTGGTTCTAGTGGTTTTAGTCATGCTGCAAACAGCAATCTCTAGCTGAAAATCTGATTTTATTATAGATGATGCACTTTTTTCCACTGGCAGGGCACCAGGTAGGTAGTGATTGCAATAGATTGAAAAGTTCTCATTTTGAATGTTTGCTGCCTGCCCTGCTTCCATCCACCAGCAAGATCACAAAACACCCATGACATTTTAGGTGACACATTCACATTTCCTCTAGCTGGCCTACTTATTTGATTGAAGACACTTTTCCCTTGCCAGCTTCTTGTATCAGTCCAGATCCACACTTGGTCTTGGTCATGTGACATCTGTTTTGGTGCCACAAGGGCAGCAGTTGGCCAAATGAGTGATGTTCTTTTAAATGAAGTTTTCTCTGTACTGACAATGTGTAGTGATGATTTGAATCAGTAATGTGACTGAATAACCAATGCTTGGTTTCTATCACCACACTGTAAAAAATGACTGTATTAACCAACTAAAGTTTGGATCCAACCTCTTATGGAGATGAGGCGGGGCCCCATCCCCTTCAAGTACTTCAGATGATGCCCGCGCTGCATCAACATAAAACCTGTCAAATAAGGACAAACTGAAATTAAACAGGAACACACACGTGACAGATATCACCCCCCTCCCGGAAGGCACGTCCCGGACATAACAGTACCATCTAGGAGGGTGGGTGGGGGCTGTGGAGGCTGGTGCAGGACAGGAATACGGTGGAGACCAGGAGAGCCTCCTGGAGAGTTCCGGTTGCCATGGTGGAGCAGGGGACACAGGAGGCCATGTCCAGAAACACAGAGTCAGCGGGGGCTGGCTGTCTCGATGAGAAGCTGAATCTGGACTGATCCCTTCCCTCCAGCTCAGTCCAGTGGTGTTTGGGAGGTCCAGAACAGCGAGTTGAGTGTTGCATCATCACCTATTCTTTGACCTTGTTTCTGTCTCCCCTTGATTGTGTTATCATGTTCAGATGTTTCATGTCAATTACCCTCATTAACGTTCCCCTTATAAGTTGAATTCTGTACAGTGTTTGGTTGTCCGGTCTCCCCTTACGAAAGGAAAATATATTTACCAATATATTTCTTAAAATATATTGTAATATATTATTTTCCCTTTTTATTTCTAATATTTTATATATTTAAATACATTTAATAATATATTGATGACACATATATTATATAATATATTGCAAAATATACAAATGATTGCCGCTTTCAATATATTGCAATATATTGGAAAAAACAAATATATATAACAATATATGCCTAATATATTACATGATATTTTCCAATATACTGCAATATATTTTTGTTTCATAAGGGTCGTCGATGTGTATCTGTGTTTCTGCCTTCACCTAGTGGATTACCCATATGAGGATTATTAAAGACTTTGTATAATCATCTGCCTTGTTTACATGCTTCTCTCCCACACACCACACCATGACAATTCCCTTTCATTGAATTGAATTTTAATTTTATTTGTCAGTGTTTTCAGAATCAGAATCAGAAAGAGCTTTATTGACAAGTAAACTTGCACATACAATGAATTTGTTTTAGTGACATAAGCTTCCAGTACACAGAGACAACAAAAACACACAGATAAAATAATAATAATAAAAAAAATATATTATAATAATAATAATAATAAATTGTAAATATAAAGACAAATATTGCAAAATAAATCAAAAAATAAATAAATTGTATGAACAGTTGTGCTATAGATGACAATGGAATTGAATAGAGTGATATAAAGGGATGTACTAGGATGGAGGTGGTAACAAATAAATAAAAGAATATTGCACTTTTTATTACTGTAAATTTCACTGTTTTTGTCTGCTCTGCTTTAGTCGAATCCAAAATGTGCACTTTGACAATCATGATATCATAGATTGTTTTCCTCCTAACTTTTATTAAACTGTTGTTATCCGTTTTATTGTTCACTCCCTTTGAACTTTAACTTTTCTGTTGTCCTTAGCTTTCAGCCATTCATTTTGTTTCTCTATTAGCTGCCCATAGTCCGTTATCTCAGCTCACCCCATCTAGTCCTCTCCCCATCTCTAATCTCTTCTTTAATGAGTTCATTTTCAGTGGCTTTACAGCAAGACAGATTGCTGTGGTGTCCTGCTGGTCACCCACAGTGTTGAACAGAGCCAATAAGCTTCACTCTGTCTTTATGTACTATATATTGCAGTATGTCGTATATTGTCATAACATTTTATGTTATTATACAGAGGATTAGGTCAGCTGACACTCACAAGTGATTTAATATTAGTTAAACTTCACTGTGAAAACAACACATGTTGTACTAGTATTGTTGGGTCAAGAAAATTTAATACACACCTACTGTTATCTTAATGTGTGGATGTATTCTTTAATGATATTCTAACTAACCCTTATGTAAAATGACTTGCCATGATTGCCAACTCAGTTGAAACAAATATGAGTAGCTGTCAGTAGTGATCAACCTAAATTTTTAGTAGCTGATGTTTTAAATTGTTCCGTTGCTTTTTAAGGAAAAAAAAGTGTTAAAGCATTGGGTTCAGCAATTTGTGTGCATGGCACTCAATTGGACATGCATTTAAAAGGCAGATTTCTTAAGCAGATCTTTAGCAAATCTGTAAATCTGCTATTTCTTAAAAAAAAAAAAAAAATTCTTTACACCTTTTCAAATCGTGTTTGCAGATTACATTTGCAAGGTGGCAACAAGTATTGTCATTTGAAGTGATAATTTGAATAATTAGGGGTTAGGGATCCCCCGAGGGAAGGGATCCTCTGGTGTCTGGCGGGCATCTGGCCCTGATCCAGAACCAGCCCTCTGGCTGTGGCATTCTCAAGCCCACCAGCCATTCCTGTGTCAAGCCCATTGGCCACGCCGAAGTCAAGCCCACCTGCTGCGCCAATGTTAAGCCCGCCAGCCGTGCCAAAGCCAAGCCCTCAGCCTACTGCCTACCACCCCACAAATCAAAAGAGAAACCTGAGGAGGAAAAGTCTGATGGCTTCAGCCACAGAGCTCGCTCCAGTGTTGGCTCCAGCCCCAGAGCTCACTCCATTGTTGGCTCCAGCCCCGGAGTTCACTCCAGTGTCAGTTCCAGTCCTGGAGTTTGCTCCCATCTCGGCCCCAGCCCCAGAGTTCGCTCCTGCGAGGGCTCCACTCCTCGAAAGTGCCCTCTGGTGCCTGTTTCTCCAGAGCGCCCTCATGACCCTGTTCCAGCCAAGATGCCAGTGATTCTGCCCAAGTATTTTTCAGGGCAGGGAGGTCGGGGTATAGGGATCCAGCCATAGGCCTTCTCTGCCATAGCCTCCTGAACTGTCTGCTCTGCCATGGACTCCTGGATTGTCTGATCCACCAAGGCCTCCTGAGTTCCCTGCTCCACCATGGCTCCCTGAGCTCCCTGCGCCACCATGGCTCCTTGGACGGCATGCTCTGCCACTGTCCCCTGAACTGCCTGATTCGCAGGCAGAACAGGTACCGTTCCGTGTCTGTCCCGAGAGGCCTACAGAGGGCCCACCCCCTTCCAGGAGGGGGGAGTTATTTCAGATTATGTCTTTGGATAAAATAAAGACTGTGATTATTGTTACATCATCTCCATGCTTTCTCTGTGCTCCTTAGTTCCTCCACAGCAGCACAACTGTGGCAGTCATTCTATTAACTTGTTTACTGAACTATTATATAAACACACATGTATATATATATATATATATATATAAACAAAAACTATAAGATTTAGCAGTGTGAACCAGCCTGAATATAAGGTGAATATCTGCCCGTTGCTCTCTAATCAGCAGATTGAATGTGCACTGATTGAGATGGCCACCTCTCCTTTTAGAATCAGATGCATGTGTTTCCAGGTGATTACCTCCTCACACACACATACACTTCCCATCATGGTGACTATTTGCTGCTTTTTAATTTGGTCTTGATGGACAGCCACACCTCCCTTTATCGCTCTCTGTATCTCTTTTCTCTCATATTGTCATGTGCAAACAACCAACTCAATAGTATTTGAGCATTGTCTACTAGATGAGTGTGGATGACATTGAGAGTATGCACTATTTCCATCCCCTCCTGCACAAACACTATTAATTTCCTTTCCTGTCTGATGAGGCATGCCCCTTCCATTAATTTCAATAGTCTGCTGATTTTTAAAGCAGTAGTTCTGTAATCTGGGGTAAAGCCATTTCTCACATCAGACATGTTTGGTGAATGCTTGATTAAAAAACTTATAGAGCAGACTGAGCTCATTGATTACCAGTGCTATTGGAGTCATCTTTATTCAGAACACTGTCTTATTGATCACCTTGACAAAATGCATCTCTTCATTTTTGAGCATTGACCAATTTGGCTGGCGCTTAAGCAGAGCTTTGTACATCGTTTCATTTTTTTTTCTGATATTGTGAGATTTTCATAGACTTGTCTTGGTAAATTGAGCGACGGCTGAAAGAAACTCAGTAATGCCTTATTCTAGAGTGAATTGTATGCAAATAAGGGAGAAGAAATCTTTAGAGAAAAGGCTTTACAAGCTATTCTCCCTTGATTTATCACAGCAAATGAGGAGCTCCTCAACTCATGTATATTGGTGCTTCAGTGCACATTAACACCTAATAGTACAGCTCTTTTTGGATTGTTTTAATATGCCTAGTCCTTACAGTTGACAGTAATACCCCCATTGTGCAAATACTCCTACACAGCATTACCAAACCTTTTCAAAATGACATTTGTTTTTAAATAGCAAGCATTTCCATGTCTTTTACTCTGCAATATAGCTTGCTTTGCATAGCCAATTGATTGCTATCTGCCATTTCTCTAAATCTCAGCCTGTGCCTGCACTATGCATATAGTATTCACCAGAGGCGTCTGTTGATAGTGGGAAAAGAACACTAATGACACAGTTTGGAGAGAGTTGTGTGTTTCTGTTCGTTTATTTAAAAAATGGCTTTGTTGTTTCTAATAATGTTGCTTCATAACAGGCTACAAACAGTAAGCTAATCCCTTTTGTACTGTTTTCTGATACTTTCAGGAATCTAGAATAGATCACATTGTCAGGTTACCCCCGTGTCTATGTCTGTGCATGACTATGCATGAGGCTGCAGTCTTCTTGTCTCCAGACTTCTATAAATGAATGTAACATTCTAAGTGGGGAAGCTGGTGTGTAGCTGACTATGCAAATGCGATTCTGCATTGTGTAGCATGCTGAGATCCCGCTCATGCAAAACAAGACAAGCTTGGATAATGTCATAAGAAATAAGCAATGGCTAAGCCCAAGCATTTTCATATTTGTGCATCAAAGCATTATTTGCTATTTGCCGTAATGTCACTTTGAGTTATTACTATCTTTGTTTAGACAAGTGGTTTCTATATTGTTCTCATAGCTGACAGTAATATCCAGTGATGCAAGGTAATGTTTTAATTTAATTGCATTGCATTGCAAGAGTTGCATTGCAAATATAGATTCTAATTTACATGATTCATGTAATTTGTAACTGAATATGACAAATCTTACAAATTTAAGACCCCTGTATGTCTATAATTCAGTGTAATTTCAGTAATATTTCGTATGCAGTAGTTCTGTTTGTTTGTAGGCAGTAACTGTGAATGTGTGAACATGGCTCTCAGTAATAGAGACTGACCTTGTCAAGCTGAGAAGTTTATATTCATCAGTATTCTCATACACACAGGTATTTTTATCTGAGTCAGGACCTGTAAAGTGAGGAGAGTTTTTTTTTATTTACCTGTTGATTTATAAATGTATTTCGTTTGATGAAAGAACCTAAATGCTGGTAAAAATGTAATACTTGTGGCTGGATTTAGTTTTTGTTTTGGTTCTAGAAGAGGGTTTGAGTGTTTGGCCTTCAGGTATCTTGTGTCAAATTCAATCCATGGTTCTTTGAATGAGGGTTGGACACTCTCATTAGTGAGCTGCTGCATGGCCTCTTGCTCGCTGTAGAACCCAGTTTGATTTTCAGGGAAGTAGATCTCACAGTGGGGCTCTGGAAGTAAAAATCACTTTAAAAATTTCCATGGAGAAACAGATTTTTTTATTGTGAAAAGCTTGAACACAGCCCTGCCATGGGCTTAGACATTTTAAAAAGTAGTATAATATTGTATAGAATCAAAACGGGATAATAATAATAATAATAATAATAATAAAAAGCGAAGTAAAATGTGCTTTTCAAGTAATTGTTTGAAGTAGTTAAGATGTAACTGCTTAATTTTAATTAAAGGTTTTGGGGAGGTTGTGTGTTTCTGTCCGTTTATTTCAAGAATGGATTTGTTGTTTGTAGTAATGTTGCTTCATAACAGTCTACAAACAGTAAGCAAATCCTTCTTAATTTTTAAATACTTTTTTGCTTCAAATGTTGAAATCTCTGTGCATGTTTAAATGGTTCAGATCATTATTGAAGAGCATGTAGTGTTCTATCTTGTACACCATTGTGTTGAGATTTATGTATAATTATGTATATTTATTTATGTGTTCCTGTAACTCAAGTAGTAGAGCATTGCGTTAGCAAGCGCTAGGTTGGGGGTTTGAATCCCAGGGAACGCATTTTAGGAGAAAAATGATAGCGTCTGCTAAATGCATAAATTTATGCATTTCTTGTGTAAATATGTAAACTTTTCAATCAGGCCTTTGTGCCCGGTTGGACTGTACTTTCTTCCGATTTTTGTGAATTCATGCTTATGTTTTTGTTTTTTTGTTTTTTTTGTACTCGGTTGACTTTGTTAGCATGGTAAAATATGAGGTCATATTGAAGGGCTAGTTTAATGCTGGGACAGGTGCTGGTCATATAATTAGAAATATCATCAAAAAGTTGATTTATTTCACTAATTCCATTCAAAAAGTGAAACTTGTATACTATATTCATTCATTACACACAGACTGATATATTTAAAATGTGTATTTCTTTTAATTTTGATTATTATAACTGACAACTGAGGAAAATCCCAAATTCAGTATCTTAGAAAATTAGAATATAACTTAAGACCAATACAAAGAAAGGATTTTTAGAAATCTTTGCCAAATGAAAAGTATGAACATGAAAAGTATGAGCATGTACAGAACTCAATACTTAGTTGGGGCTCCTTTTGCCTGAACTTCTGCATCAATGCGGCGTGGCATGGAGTCGATCAGTCTGTGGCACTGCTCAGGTGTTATGAGAGCCCAGGTTGCTCTTATAGTGGCCTTCAGCTCTTCTGCATTGTTGGGTCTGGCATATCACATTACCCTCTTCACAATTCCACATAGATTTTCTATGGGGTTAAGGTCAGGCGAGTTTGCTGGCCGATTAAGAACAGGGATACCATGGTCCTTTAAACCAGGTACTGGTAGCTTTAGCACTGTGTGCAAGTGCCAAGTCCCTTTGGAAAATGAAATCTGCATCTCCATAAAGTTGGTCAGCAGCAGGAAGCATAAAGTGCTCTAAAACTTCCTGGTTTTACGGCCGTGTTGACCTTGGACCTCAGAAAATACACTGGACTAACACCAGCAGATGACTTGGCTCCTCAAACCATCACTCACTGTGGAAACTTTACACTGGACCTCAAGCAACGTGGATTGTGTGCCTCTCCTCTCTTCTTCTCTTCTTCTTGTTCAAGAGTGGCTTGACAAAGGAATGCAACAGCTGAAACCTATGTCTTGCATACGTCTGTATGTAGTTGTTCTTGAAGCACTGACTCCAGCTGCAGTCCACTCTTTGTGAATCTCTCCTACATTTTTGAATGGGTTTTGTTTCACAATCCTCTCCAGGGTGTGGTTATCCTTATTGCTTGTACACTTTTTTCTGCCACATCTTTTCCTTCCCTTCACCTCTCTATTAATGTGCTTGGAAACAAAGCTCTGTGAACAGCCAGCCTCTTTTGCAATGACCTTTTGTGTCTTGCCCTCCTTGTCCAAGGTGTCAGTGGTCACCTTTTGACAACTGTCAAGTCAGCAGTCTTCCCCATGATTGTGTAGCCTACAGAACTAGATTGACAGACCATTTAAAGGCCTTTGCAGGTGTTTTGAGTTAATTAGCTGATTAGAGTGTGGCACCAGGTGTCTTCAATATTGAACCTTTTCACAATATTCTAATTTTCTGAGATACTGAATTTGGGATTTTCCTTATTGGTCAGTTATAATCATCAAAATTAAAAGAAATAAACATTATAAAAATATCAGTCTGTGTGTATTGAATGAATTTAATATACAAGTTTCACTTTTTGAATGGAAATACTGAAATAAATCAACTTCTTGATGATATTCTAATTATATGATCAGCACCTATAGGCACTCAATAAAGCATCTGCCTGAAAGAAAGCATAATAAAATCCATTACATGCTCACTGTGAAACTGAATGCCCAAATACTGGGAAAATTAATATAAACTAAAGGATTCTTCTATCCTTTTTATTTTACTTACCACAGTTTTATAATGAACGGCACAATGTAGCTGGAGATGTACTGGATTGTACTTACTAAAACTGAATCAAGCAGCAGTTAATATATGCACTGATGTCCAGGCCGCTTGAATGCTTTTCGGAGGATATGAGATCCTAGGGGATGTGTGATGCTAACTGATAAGTAATGGCTGAAAGGCTCCAGACTGAAGTTGGAGATTGTACTCATGATTTGAGGATGATGAAGAGAATATTAATCTTTCTGTTGGAAATGAATTAAAATGTGTTTTATGCAAGGCTGCAAACCAGTTCACCGTTGGCCTTACATCAGTGCCAATTTCTTTGTTGTTTGCTAGCTGGAATTAGAATGACCTTTTATCCATAAATCATTTTGTGCATAAATCAATATATTTTCTCGTTCTACTCTAACAATCTATTGCATCAAAGGATGAGCAGACAACTGCTAGACAGGTTCAAAATATATATATTTTTTACAAGACAAATTCAAGTCCCAGGTCTGAACCCTAAAATAATTCCCAAGTTACAAGGTTTCACTAAAACCATTAATTTGAATTTAGCTCTCCAAGTCTTACCAATGAATTATAAAACACATTTATTGTAATTTCATTAGGTTTATAAAAAATACATACAACTGGGGGTAGTAATGCAATATGGATGAAGTGATAAATATTGCAAACTTAACTCTAAAACAGTCTCAGTTTTATGTTAAGGAATTCCTTTTGGTTTATAGCCAAGTTACATAATTTGATAAAAATGTGTTTGCCAGCATAATGATGATTGAATAATCATGAAAGATCTAACCATCTGCAGCACTGTGAACAACTTTACATATTTGAGACTTGCAATTTGCTATTCAAGACCAGTAGATGCAACAAAGTAATCCTGTTAAGCAAGTTTCTAATTGCATCTTCCTTTTGATTTTTTTGTTGTTGTTTTTATTAATGTATTTGTAAGAATTTATCCAAATGTTTTTGTGGGATTATTGTGGGAATAAATGTTTCAAAACTATAACCATCATTCCAGTCCCAAAGAAGCCATCTCCATCCTGCTTCAATGACTACCGTCCTGTTGCACTTACTCCCATCCTCATGAAGTGCTTTGAACGGCTAGTCATGCACCACATCATGTCTGCCCTCCCCACCTCCCTGGACCCTTTCCAGTTTGCATATCAGTCCAACCACTCGACCGATGATGCCATCACAACTGCCGTCCACTCAGCAATCACACGTCTAGACAAAAAGGACTCATACGTCAGAATGCTGTTCATAGATTTCAGTTCAGCATTCAACACAATCATCCCTCAACAGCTCATTTACAGACTGGTCCAGCTGGCACTCAACACTTTGTTCTGCAACTGCTGTAGGACTTTCTGACTGGAAGACCTCAGGCAGTACGCATCGGCAGCAACACATCCAGTACCATCACACTGAACACTGGGCCCCCCCAAGGATGTGTGCTGAGCCCCCTCCTCTTCACTCTGCTGACCCACGACTGCACACCGTAACACAACTCCAACCTCTTAATTAAGTTTGCAGATGACACTACTGTGGTGGGTCTCATAAGCAACAAAGATGAGACAAACTACAGGAGCGAGGTGAGCCGCCTGGCCGGATGGTGCAGTGACAACAATCTTTCTCTGAATGTGGAGAAGATCAAGGCGATTGTTGTTGACTTCAGGAGAGCACACACTCAGCATGTTCCTCTGACCATCAATGGTCCAACTATGGAGAGAGTGAGCAGCACCAAGTTCCAGGTTGTGCACATCACAGAGGACCTCTCCTGGACTGAAAACAAAGCAGCACTGGCCAAGAAAGCACAGCAATGTCTTTCTGCCTATGCAAACTGAGGGGAGCCAGAGCCCCACCCCCCATCATGTACACCTTCTACAGAGGCACCATCGAGAGCATCTTGTCGAGTTTCATCACTGTGTGGTATGGCGCCTGCAACACGTCCTGCCGGGAGACTCTGCAACGCATAGTGAGAGCAGCTGAGAAGATAATTGGTTTCTCTCTCCCCTCCTTCCAGGAAATTCACGGAACCCGTCTCACTCGCAAAGCCCTCTGCATTGCAGGTGATCCCACCCACCCATCACACAGCTTCTTCAATCTGCTGCCATCAGGGAGGAAACTGCGAAGTTTACAGACCAGGACCAGCAGACTGAAGGACAGCTTCATCCATCAGGCTGTCAGGAAGCTGAACTAGCTCCCAAACTTTCCCCCCATCCCTTTTCTGCCCCAGGCACCACTGAACTATGAACACCCCCCCACCCCCCCACCAGATCTCACATACCCAGCCCCCCCACCCACCCACTGTCATACAATGACATGCACCAGTCACTTTGTGCAGCATTGGTCTGCTCACTACCTCATTCACCATGGAACTGACATTATTCTACTACCTCATTAGCCAGTTAAATAAAATAAAATAATACTTTAATCAGACTGAATATGTTTTTTTTGCACTACATTTTTTTTGTTTGTTCACTTCACTGGTTTGCACTCTATCTGCCATGTGCCTTGCAATGCTTTATTTAACTTTATTTTTTATTTTATTATATGTCCTTTTTACATTCCCTTATTGTATAGTTGTATCTTATATTTTATATTTGATGTAGATTTTTTGTCTCTACTGTTAGTGTTATCTATATGCACCGGGGGTCTGAGAGTAACGCAATTTTTATTCTCTATATGTATGTACTGTACATGTGGAAGAATTTACAATAAAGCAGACTTGACTTGACTTGACTTGGCTTGATCTGCTGTCAGCTTTTGATGATAAGTTTTCAAGCCAAGTACTTAAAGTCCATGTTGTTAACAAGGTATTTTTGTTCACTGAAAAAGAGAAATAAAAAGATTCACAAGAACAGAAAACAGGTGAGAAAATTAATTTTGAGGACAATTATTTGATACGAAATAGCCTTATAGACACTATTTGCATCCCCTGGTGACTCATTTGTAAATACAGAGCCCATGTGTGCATACTATTCATTGAGGATCACCAACAGAGAAATCTTCTTATCTAGTTAAATGGTCAAGTATATATTTGTAAATTATTTATTTATTTATTTATTTAGTTAGTTTTCTTTTTTTTTTCTTTTTTTTTGGTGGAGTGTTAGCAAATAACAAAAACTGGGATTTTTCTAAGACACTGTTGGATAATAAGTGAAATGTTATAAAGAATGATGGGATGTGTCAAACATATGATTGACTAGTCAAAACAGTTTGATATTGTGCTGTTGTGATATATTCAGTTTGTGATTAAAGAACACCCCGCCCCCCAGGATCCAAATCTCGCTCCATCGGTTGCTTTCTAAATATTTGGTGATCTGTGACTCTTTATCTGCCTGCCTATTGCAACAATACGAGTACAATCTAGAGTACATGCACTCATGTGACGAAACTCTGACAGGTCACTTTCTCCATCCCCCAAACTGTAATGCAAATCTTTAGTAAATATTGTTCGTCATGCTAGAAGAATCGAGCATTTTTGTTGTTGTTGTTGTTGTGCCAAAACGTTTTCCAAAAAAAAAAGAAAAAAGCACCAAATATGTATGTAAAATATAGAAAAAAAGGTGACAGAAAATATAAGCGTGAGAGATAGGAAGTATGGGACACCAGTGAGCTCATTTGGCTTTTCTTTCTGCTCAAAAGCAACCCTCCTACACGCTCACACACAGAGTGACAGGACACCATTTTACTTTTTAACAAGCTCATGAAGAGAAACATTAGAGGGACTCTTTTGTTTCTTTTCCGCCTTGTTCAAGGAAGCAGACTGTGAAAAAAACATACAGGCAAAAAAAGAGAGTTTGAGAGAGGGAGAGAGAGAGAGAGAAACAGAGAGAGAGAGCAAGTAAGTAAGAAAGAGAGTGAGAGAGAGAGAGCTGGCACAGGCTGAGCCAGGCGCTGGCTGTGTGGACACGGAGGAGTGCAGAGCGAACAGAAACGACAGAGCAAGAGGAGGAGTGAATGGATGGAGTGACCCAGGAGGAGGAGAGGAATGCTGAGCGAACAGACCGACAGAGCGCGAAAGGGAAGACGAGAGTGGCGTGGCAGCAACAGCAGAGCAATTAAACAGTGGAAAGACAAGCAAAGGCTCACATGCCGAGCAGCTTCTGTCGCTCGCTCACACTCTCTCTCTTTTGAGCAACTGAAGAGGCAGAAGTGAAGCATCCAGACAACGACAAAGGACAAGAGGAGGCACACAAGAGGCAGGGGGAGGAGCAAGCATGCTTTGATTGACAGAGGAAAGAGGAGGGACATGGACGCAAATTGAAGAATTTGATTTTCTGGGAATGGATATTTTTAGTGAAGAAAAAACAAAGGAGAAGAAGATAAAGGATGCCGTTTCAGTCTAAAATAAGGATGGAAAGGGGGAGGGGGAGAGAGAGAGTGAGATGCTGAATTCGGACCATGTCAGAACAGATTCCACATCAACGGCATTCAGTCCTCCTGCAGGCAAGAGTCAGTGTGTGTGCGTATGTGTGTGTGCGTGTGTGAACTAGCACGAAGTACGAGCTTTGTAGCACCAGGCTTTTGCCCATGTGCCCCCGTAGTTGAGGACAGAGACACATAGATATGGGAAGGAAAAAAGTAAATGATGTATCACTGTCAAAGCTAGAGAAAAAAAGGCAACAAGACAAGATGAGTGTGATCGTGGGGTTGTGAGGTCAGCTGTAGCTAGTTTTTGGGAAGCCCTCCCTTCAGGGACTTAGGAAAAGGATCGCCCGAGACAGTCTATTTCACCAACAGGTCAGCCTGCCTGGAGGCTCTCTCAAAACCTTAATTCTTGTGACTCAGCTGGTGCTGCCTCCCACTATCCATCTCTTTTTCATTATTCTCGCTTACAATCTGTCTTGAATCTATTGAATCTCTTCTCTTATTAAGATCACTTCGCATGTAACTGCCTCAATGTTTCTGATTCACTTGCCTGAACTTCGGGAGATTCTGGGAGAAGCTCAGAGGGAGATTTCAGGCTGTCCCTAAAGCCAGACTGAGCACCCTGATCAGATGGACTGAGGGGGGAGTAAAAGATAGAGCTAGAAAGAGAGAGCAACAAGGCAAATAGCCTGGGGATTTAGCCTGAGGGGTTATAGAGAGTTGCCAGCGGGTATGAAGACACATACTTAATTTTGGGTGCCTTAGGGAGCAGTGTGTTTGTGCATGAATGTGATTATTCAATCAAGAAATAAAGTTTGCATACATTTGACAGGATATTAAAGTGGAATTTTAAGTAGAGCTGGGGTTGTATGCTTCAATTATACTTTGAGGAGTCCTGCAGGTGCTACAATCGTACATGACTCGATAGCTGGACTCTGAACATTAGATTTGTATTCACAAAGTCAGTGTTGTGGCTCTATCCGTGCTCCTGGAGCCCCATGAGGGCCCCGGCCGTGGAGGCCTGGTTGGGAGATGAAGCAGTCCGCCCTGCTGCTCTAGCAGCTTTGTGGGCCCTCATGGCTCTGGAAGGCCGCTGTCTGCGCCCTGCCTCGCCCACGCCAGGCCAACGCAGGGCCCGCCGTCGTCTCACCCAACCCGGAGCACCACGAGATGATCTGTCCCGCCTCACTGAAGCCCTCCTAGCGAGGGCTCACCTCCACGGATTGCGGCACATCTGCTCTCCGTCAAACTCTCTCAGCCGACGGGCCTTTTGGATGCTAGCCTTCTGTATTTGTCTGGGTTTACTGTTGTCCTGGTCCTCGAATCGGCTACTTCACTGGCTGGCCTTCCCCACTCACACAAGAGTCCACACAGAGTGGGCGAGAGAACTGCCTTTTCCCACGGTCACCATCTGCAACAATAACCCCGTACGTTTGTATCACCTCACTAAGAGCGACCTGTACTTCGCGGGTCACTGGCTCGGACTGTTGCTGGCCAACCGCACGGCCAGACCCCTGGTGCTTGACCTGCTTCAAGATGACAGACGGACATGGTTTAGCAAGCTGTCAGATTTCCGTCTTTTCCTGCCTCCACGGCGCTTCGAGGGCACCAGCTTGGAGTTCATGGACCGACTGGGCCACCAGCTGGAGGATATGCTACTGGCCTGCAAGTACCGCGGAGAGCCCTGTGGAGCTCACAACTTCTCCACTGTGAGTCTGAACAAATGACCTCCATCTCTCTTTCTGTCCTTCTGTCTCTTTCATTGTCACCCTTTTCCTCTAGTATTTGTCAGATTTACTGTGATTTACTCTTTTATGCAGCACATGTACAGACTCGGCTCTGACCTCTCGTTAGTTCTTTTCCTGTGTTGCCCTCTCTGTCGTGCTTCAAATATTTCACAGCACATTTTGTTCACCCATATCTAAACTTTCTGAACCCAATTTTGTATTTACTAATTTTTTGTATGAGGGAGCCTAGTGTCTAATACAAGTGTTTACAAACACATCAGGTGCAAGGTTGATTTCCATAATGCAATTCTGATTGAGCATAATGTGCTATTTGCATTTGCGTAAAGACCCTCAACCTATTTACACAGAAATCTGCCAATGTATCAGCTGTCTAGCCTCAAGTACATACTGATCTTTCATGCCAATAAATACTTATGTATGTATATTAGGGTGTTGCTATAGGTGTCTATACACTGCATTGCTGTGAACAGTCTCAGACTCCTATTGTCAGTGAACATGTCTTCCTTCTCCTCATGCTCATCCTGTTTCTCCACAGTCACAGCTGCTGCTGCTGTATTGCATACACTCACTCGATCCCAGACACATTTCCCTGAGAAATAACAAGCACTGTTATAGACAGGTATAAGCGGAAGCTTTGAAAACAATGACGTAATCAATTAAATTATAGTTTAAATTTGTGCAGGAAACTTTTGTTTTGATATGCAGATTTTATTATTATTATTATTATTATTATTATTATTATTATTATTATTATTATTATTATTATTTTCAATTGAACACTTTTTTTTTGTTTTGATCTTCAGTTTTTTGGCATGTTCCCATTGTGACAAATTACTATAACAATACACCATGCTATTGGGGGATGTTGTCAACTACTTTAAGTTCAGTGTTTATTCTGTAATACCCCGACCCCGGGCAATTACAACAGAATTACTTAATCACTTTATAATGGAGTTAAACTTTATAAATTCTAAATATTTAAACATGCTGTTTATTTGAACATACTGTTCAAAATGCTTTTAAACATAAGTGTATTTAAACATACTGCATCTGTAGCACAAAATTACAGATTTGGCTCAGAAGTTTGTTTTGATAAATTATTGGATAACAAGGTCACCATATCTCAGTGGAGATGGAGTGCATGCTCTAACCACTCTTACCACTGAACCACATCTCCAGACACCATTATGAGGTTTTAAATAAAGTGACATTGTATAGCGGACTATTCATTTTGACTTTACATAATATGAGTAATAGGCCACTATTAAATGTTTTATATGGAGCAGTGGGATGTTGCAGTCAAAATTTGAGTGACAGCTGTAGGACTGTTGTTGTTGACATTGTAAATTAACTAATGGGATGCTGTGGGACTGTGAGAAGCAGGCACGTGCACAGGTAGGGCTCAACCTGTGCAGAGCACATGCCCTTTTTGCCCTTACACTCCGAAGTGCCCTTTTTTTGGTGTTTTTTTTTTATTTTTTATCAATGCTATTGGTCACCCTTTACGCCTGTCTGTCTGTTTTACCAAATTAAAGTTCTTAAAACGAGCTTGTGTAAATCTTATTCGATCCTCAAGCTGTCAGTAAGCTGATAACTCCGCCCCCTCTATATTCATCGAATCAACTGAAGTTCCACAGGAGCCGCACAGTAGACAACAGCTGAGCTGAACAAAGTTTTGCGAAGGGTAAATAAATATCTTGTTGTTTGAATAAGTACTACTAAACACTGTCTATAAAGGCTCATATTTTATTTATTTGATGTCTGACTGACTCACTGACTGAGACATGTGGGACGTCGCCTGAGAGAGAGGGCTAGCATTTGCCATCTAGTCATAGCCAACACTTAAATAGCCTGTGCACACAGTTGCATTTCATCTTTTATAAAATGCTAATTTGGCCAAATGCATTTTACCACAGGAAAAACTGAGCGCTCCGTCTATATAGCTACAAAAACTAGATGTTGATGAAAATGTAATGTGATGCCGGCAGCGGCAGGCGCCGTCGCCGTTTTAATGACGGACAGAAAAAAAATTACATTTGCACACATTCGCTGGTCAAAAACTATATATTGATAAGTAATACAACAACATAATTTGTTTTTACAGTCGGGAAATCATAACAGGTGCGCCCCCGCGCTGTTTCGTACTGGAACTTACACAAAGCGACGAGCGATCCTCGTCACCTAACATATATTTCTAAGAAATTTCTTCTTTGATTCATGATTGCTGATAGACTTAATTTATTTATTTAAACATTTAGGCTAATCATGTTATGATATACTCTCTGTATACTCTCTGTATAAAATGTTGTAAAACATGGTTTTACTACAGTAATGTAGTAGTAACTAAAAAAAAAATTACAGAAGATCACTGAAATCTTTATATTTTATCATGCAGAATGTAATTCATGATTCATTCCAAGGCTTCATTTATTTGATCCAAAATACAGCAAAATCAGTAATATTGTGTAATATTTTTACAATTTTAAATAACTGTTTTCTATTTGAATATATTTTAAAATGTGATTTTATTTTTGTGATCAAAGCTGAATTTTCAGCATCACTACTCCAGTTCAGTACTCTTCAGTGTCACGTGATCCTTCAGAAATGCTTTTCACTGCAACTGTACTTTTCACACTATTCTTATTTATTTTTTCATTGCTGGCTTATTTTAGGGAAAGTGTAGTGAATAAGAGACCTTCAAGAGACCAACATCCCTGGTCCACCACAGTATCAAATTTTTGCCAGATACATGGGTCACAGAAGGTTGCTGTTGTATTAGATTTAAAGAAGCCCTTAAAACCCTGTTTATCTATATTATCGAATTATCTAATATTATTATTATGGTTGTTATTAATCGTGAATAAATCTAAAGCTTTTGAGACTATTATTTTGTGTTATTGAATTTGTCATGAAGATGTGACCATTTCTTCCTTTTATCCAGGCTTACTAAATAATCTTGATATAAAAAAGGGGGGGGGGGGGTGCCCTTTTTCAGTTTCAGCACATGCCCCTCAAAAGGTCTGTGCACGGCCCTGGTGAGAAGGGAGTTTAGGAAAGCTAGTTTATTTTTTTGTTCGTATGTTGTTCTGGATTCTGTCCCCCCTCTCTCTCCTTCTAGTCTCATTGTGTTGTTTGCTACTCTATTGTTTCTCTAATTCTCTGGATGTAGGGAGAGGAGGAGCGCAGGCAGATGTTCTCTCTCAGGCTATGTTTCAGCATAGCTTTTTTCTGCATGTGTGTATTTGTGCGAGACTACTTTGCAACTCTCTCACAATAATTCTTAATTAGGACTGTATGTCACTGAGGTGTCTTTCTCAGTGTTTAGAAATGGCACTGCAGTTTGCAAAGGATTTACAACTCATCTCACAATGACAAAAACATAGTGCATGCATCTTATTCCAGCTCTTAAACATATGTCTTGCGTCTCCTAATGGTACGCTATATTGAAATATTTTATAGAAATAGGATTAATGTGTCTATGGAAATGAGTGTTTATTTAACTGTCTTCTTACTGAACAGTTTATCCATGGGTATTTAGCTTAGATAGGGTAAATATGCCCATTTAAAATGTTTAGAAAGTAGAAATCCCACGTGCAATGGCTAATTTTCTTCTTCCTCATCAGCTCAGCTTTCCTCTCCATGACATTAACTAAACATTATCCACTCATCACAAAGTGTATAAGAGACCCAGTAAGAAAATGGCAGAAGCTCCAGCAGGGAAAGCTGGAATACCCATCTCTGGGATGTTTCATATGGCTACAGTCATGCATTCCCAGATGTTACAGAAATATATCCTCAGAACACATTAGCTTACTCATAATAATTCCATTAAATTGAGATGTGCGCAATAATTCTCAATAAGCCAAAAAAGGCAGGGTTTATTATTTTTAACACTTTTGTCTGTTAGTAGTACTGCTCCTACAAAAGCTATACTACTATAATTTAACTTAATGAAGTTCTACTGCTAAATGTTTTACCTAGTGGGACTACAGTTGGTTTTAAAATGCAGTATGTTTAGTACACTTGCCAACTTTTGAGCTTGGTTTTATATTTATAATATCAGTTGCTGTTGTTTTTTTCTCTTAAAAATTCTGAGTTATAGAGACATAGATTTCCATCACTGCATCCCCATAGTAACGCTGTTAGCCTGCCATGTCCATCACTTGATGGGAATGGATGAGTTTCATTAGCTCCAACACTGTGTTGATTAGTTTGGTCTGGCACTGTAATGATCCTTGAGGTTGAAGCTTTCCGTCAGGTGGTCCCCCGTCTGGAACGAGAGCAAGATGCGGCGCTACGCCTCCCGTCTCTAGTCTTTATATAGAAGGTTTTGAAATTCACAGAGAATAGTTTTAGATTTTACAGTAACGTAGCCAATTTGATTTGTTGTTTGACAGGTGTTTAGCAGAAATGTTTCATAAATTCAGTATGCTGTGAGAGCTTAGGTGCTTTGGGGAAGTTGCTATGAAATGTATTACAGATTTCCAGTTGCGACTCTAGCTCTTTATTTCTGATGGGGTGCAATCAGTCAATTGCCAAGCTGAGATCTTTTCATATCAAGCAAAAATATTCCCATTTATAGTCAAAAAACAGTGTATGTTATTATAAACTGAAGTGTAACAGAACTGTCTATGTATAAAATTTGAATTAAATCATCAATGAAGATTTGTAAAAAAAAATTATTCACTCATAGCTAATGCATGCAAGGTTTTTGTCATTATGGAGCTCTTTCACCACGTTAACATGTACATTAATTTTGCAATATGAATACTAATGTGCTCATATTTGGTCAGCGTGAAGCACAGATTTTTCTTTTAAGCATTAGAAGAAATTAGCATAAATCAATATACTGTACAGATGGGCGAGAGCACTGGAACAGCCTTGTATTTAAAAAGGTTACTGGCATGCATTTCCCAATTCATTCATCATCTTTCTCTATAATTAATGACATGAATGAATTGATTTATACTAAAATGCAGCAGAATTAATGGCAAGTGCAACGTAAGACAACAGCATGAAAAAAATGTACGTTTACATATTACCATGACCAATTTTACATTAATGACCTTTAATTGTTAATTGTCCCAAATCTTAAGAAAATTAGATTACTTTAACACCCCCAAAGGCTAAATGTATGCTTGCTTTTCTCCTTTTTATTTTTATTTAATTTCTTTGCACCATAATACAGAGCTTCTGCCCAGCAAGAGATCATAATTTGTAACAGACTCAACTTGAATGACTCTCATCGGATTTGAGACTCTATGTTCTCTCCCTCTCAAATCTCCTCTTCCTCTCTACCTCCCTCTTATACCAACTTGTCTCTTTCCTGGACTCTTTTTTCCATCTACTCTCAGTACTCTCTTCTCCCTCGGTTCCTCTTCACCTATTCCTTCTATTCCCACTCCAGCTCTTCTCAGTCTATATATATATATATATATATATATATATATATATATATATATATATATATATTATGGTCTAATTCTCGCCATTTGCTAACCATTAACTACAACTTTTGCCTCAAACTCCTTTATAAACTCTGCTGCTTATTAATTAGTTAGTAAAGTAGTTGATAAGTTTAGGTATTGTTTAGGATTAGAGATGTAGAATATGGTCATGTAGAATATGTGCTTTTTAAGCACTAATAAACAGCCAATATGTTATTAATAGGAATTCTAATAAGCAAGTAGTTAGTAGTGACAACAGGTCCCTATACAAAAGTGTTACCCAAAAAGTATATTGTTAAAATAAAAAAATAAAAAACTAGTTATTTACTGTGAATCATTGAGTTCAAGCAACGTATCTCTCTCTCTCTCTCTCTCTCTCTCTCTCTCTCTCTCTCTCTCTCTCTCTCTCTCTCTCTCTCTCTCTCTCTCTCTCTCTCTCTCTCTATATATATATATATATATATATATATATATATATATATATATATATATATATATTAAAATCAGTTATAGTATGAATTACTCTACCCAGCTATAAAACGGCAAGTCTTATCCCAAGGCTAAATCGGTTTTTAATGTTCCTCTGGTGAACAGTTTCTGTGAAGTTGCATTCAAACTCATATCCAATATTTTCAGACAACTTTACACCCTTCTGCTTCCAGCAGTTTTGGATGATGTATCTTTTGATATCCTGTGGCTCGATCAAGCTATGGTCTGGAGTCCGGTGGGTTGAGATAGGCGTTTCAATGAGTTAGCTGGCAGATGAATTAAGTACTGCTACTGTATGTATCTCTTGACCTCTCGATACTCCCAGACCCTGCCGAGATTTTAACTTGGAATGTTTTTGACACTTTGACAAAATAACATTAGTGAAGTTTTTGTGTTTTCTGCAGTACTGCTATCATTCTCACAGTGTGCCTAAAGGGTTTGCACAATATTTTCTCACATTAATGGGTTGTGGCTCCATTTGTACTTACTTTCCTGCTGCCAGGTGAGGCAATATGTTATTGTGTGTGCGAGCTACCTTTGGCTCTCCTGGCTCTTATTGAGAAAGCTGTGTGTGAATGCTGGTCGATAACAGATACAAATAGCTTCACGTACAGTCTTGCCATGAAAATAAGCCATGTTCCATATCAGTAAGCAATAGATGGCTACCATTATTTTACAAACTTACAAATGGCCCAGTGTCCATTAATTGTGTTGTGTATGTCCACTGTGCCACATTCAGTTCATTTGGAAAATATTAGGTATTGAAGAATTGGAACCTTTCACTTCACAAGATGGAATTAGAATGGAATTGACTATAGAAAGTGTTTTTTCCTTATTTGCAATATCAAATAATAATAATAATAATAATAATAATAATAATAATAATAATAAATTAATTAATCAAACAGATAATTACATTCTAATTAATAGTAATTCTAATTAATAGTATAAATTATATTAAAAATATGTTAATATCACTACACTCTTTTTATCTACTGTTATATGTGCGACAATATTGCAATGTCTCTGAATTGTAATCTATTCAGCAGAATTTCTCAGAAAATACAGTATTTGATATGATACATTAATTTATTTAAAATGTTATAGGTTAAAAGCCCTAATTATTATACCCTGTCAATGTGGGAAATTGTGTTGTGACTGCATTATTGATTCCTAATATATACTGCTTTTCCTCACATATAAAGTAAAGACACAAACAAATACACACACACACACGTCTATGAAGAAACGTGCACAGAACAGCACAGTGTTCACAACATCACTATCGCACAGAACATCAGCGCATTAATGAGAGAAAGAGACAGAGTTGCTTTGGGTCTTTATGGAAATGCCTGTGCATTGCCATCTTGACGAACGTAAGCTGTGACAAGTCCAACAGAGCTGAGAACCCTTTGAACACCAAATTGAGAAGCAAAGAGAGGGGGCAGAGGACAGAGAAACTGTGCCATTACTGTCAGACACACATGAAAAGAAGGAGCTTTGTGAGGTTAAAGGTTACAGAGATGGACTGCTAAGGTCTGATCAGTGTTAGGATGTGCAGGTTACAGAGTGTATGTGTTTATTCATGGGTTTGATGCTTGATGAATCAACTAAGCAGTTTCTGAACATATCGTAGTATAAATTGGGGGTAAGGTTCGTGTGTTATTATGGTCCATTCAATCTCTGCTTTCACCATCATGGGGACAAGAAGCATATTTTTCCATTGGTGGCCACTAAAAAAATGAGCAAAATGAAAGATTTTACCATTCAGTACATTTTTATAAAAATAAAAAAAAATGTTACATTTTACTTTTATTTATCAAGAATGCTTTACATTGATCAAAAGTGACAATGGTACACAAGGTTTGGTATTTTGGTGTTTTAATTTTCTGAAAAAATTGACATAATTAGAAAAACTAGACTTATCAAAAGTAACGATATGTAAAACTAGAGTTTTCCGATTAAGTTCCACCGTGCAGCTGTCAAAACATTGCTGTATTTGTTCGTTACACATGCAAACCTAAGCGAAACACCCGTGCCAAAAATCTTTGGTACGAAAATATGTACTATAATAGCAGGTGTTATCTTTCTAAGATTTTCTGTCTGTGGTGGTCTGAAGAAAATAAGTAATGCACATCTGGGAAGGTAAGAGGGTGAGTAAATGTATTTTCATGTTTGGGTTAAAGGGTTAATTCAAAAGTAAACACTTGTAAAATTCCCGGGCACTGAAAAGCCCTACCATTACTGCTATATAATGGGAATTAATTTACACATCTTTAATTTAACTGACCCAGATTTCTAATCTCAAATTGCTGAAAATTGGCATGGCCTGTGGATCCTCTGAGTCTCTGTATCTTCAAATAGGCTTAAAAGCCAAGCGAAATTGCCAATCAATTAATCGTCATTAAGTCTTCTCAAGGGCATATTTATATGAAATATTTTACATTATGCTTACAGATTCCTCAAGTACTCGTACTTGCCTCTTGGTCTGCTGTGTGTTTATGCCACCATGGTCATTCTTGTTTGAGTTATTAATGTGGACTTGATATTGATTTTTTTTTTTTTTCATCGTGAGTCATTTATCTATGATTACACTTGAGTGCAGTAGTGGCCTTTGTCAATAATTAATATCACTCCAGTTTCAGTAAGAGCTCCTGCTGGTTTTAGAGGGACCGCCGCAACAGAATATATTGAACCGTTGACTTAAATCCAAAACAAACCTGACCCATAATAATATGAAATCTGTTCTTTGCGGATATTTAATTGTTTGTTTCTGCGGAGGTCCTCCCTTACTGTGCCATCTGCAGGTTTATTGTACCTTTTACTCAAAGGGAGTGTCAGGCAGTAATTTAGTTACTGTAATAATAGTACTTTTTGCAGCAACTATAGTGTAACTAATTACTAATAATATTTCAGTAATAATATTACAGTTACCATCCATAAAACAGCTTAGTTACTTAGTTACTTTTGTTGCCTCAACTCCGCTTATTTAAAATCCAGCAATAAAATAATTTCCTAAAAAAATGTTTTCTTACTTTTCATGACTCACATGCATGTGATGTCCCCAGTGCAGCAGATGAGCTTAGAATATGGAAAAGTTATTACAAACACTCAGTAGTGACATTCAATAATATGGATTTTGGTCAAATGATGGTCAAAGCAGAAATATGTTGTTAGTAACATTCTAGAAGAATTTAGAATAAAGACACAGTTACAACTTCTGTGGGACGTGAAGAAAAAGTAATGTAACTAGTAGTGTGACTAATTAATGTTGCCAGAAAGTAAGTAAAGTAACAATATTACTTTTGAAAGGAGTAACTAGTAATGAGTAATATATTACATTCTTTGAGTAACTAGCCCAATACTGCTCAAAGGTCCTATTTTCTATGGCATTCTGAGTACAATCTCATGGAAGAGAGTTATTACCATTATCAAATACCACTTGCAAAGCCTGATTGCACTGTGTTGTGGAAATTGCCAATGGTATTTTAAAACCTCTGCCTAATAAACTGCCAGAATCCTGTTCTTTTTTTTTTTTTTTACTGACCTTCTGTGGTGTCCCATACGTCATGGTCGTAAACTATCGATCCAAAGTGGAGCAAACAGAACGGGCTGTCACAGTGTTGTGAGCGGGTCTGGGGTCTGGGGTCTGCCAGATCTGCGACAATCTTATTAATGCATGGCTCTGATCTAATTTATGCTCTTTAAACCCACAGTTAGAGTCTGGCTTTTGCTGTTTAACAGTCTATAACATCCCTATCTCTAAACACAAAATAGGCCGTTGCAGGCATTATCAGATCTTATGGGAGCGTGTTAGTATGGGGAAGGAGGGGTTTTGCTGTGTACACTTATTCTCAGTCATTTAGTGTCTGAGCAGTGTGCTTCAACCATATTAAGTGGAAACTGAAGTCTTGCTACACAAACACTTGGTGCATATGGTAGCAATAATCAACTTGTTGATATACATGAGGATCAACCCAGATGAGAATGTTTAGCATTTGAGATGGAAAAGCTAATAGATTGTTTGGGCCCATGAATACCATTAGCATTAGCAGCATGTTTGCTCACCTTATCAACTGAGCAGAAGTCTTCATTTGTTTCATTAGAAAGTCAGATTGAATAGTTTAGTTGGAGGTTAGGAGTCATTCCAGCCATTGATATGAGCCAGCAGCTTATATTGATGTGTAAATTAAGAACCCATGCTTACTAGGGGTGTGCAGCGTTTATCTGTACATATCAATATCTGTTGCATTGACAAAATTTGCTGTATTTAGACAACATTGCTTATGGAAATACAACAAACTAATAGAAAATCTATTTTTAATTTCCCATACAGCAAATATGAATTTTATAAAAAAAATAAAGAAATAAATAATAATATATATATATATATTATTATTATTATTATTATTATTATTATTATTATTACTCTTTATTTCAGACTCATGGTCCATATGAAAAGAAGAAAGAATGAAGAGGAAAATACACACAGAGAATTTAAAAGACATACAAGCTTGCATTCCAATGCTTCCGCAAGCTGGAAAAATACCTTGTATCACTTAATGTAACATCATTTAAGACCATTATGATACCATTTTTTGAATCATTCAGCCGACATATGAAATTATACATACACTTCCTTAAGACAGCATGCAAAGTAGGTACATTATTAGATACAAACAATTGGCTTGCACTTGTCCACCTTGGATGTTTAAGCAAAATTCTTAGCGCATCATTAAATGCCACCTGGAGTTTTTGCATTTTAGCTTTAGCATACCTACACCATAAGTGAGCTGTATAAAAAGATGTACAGAATGCCCTAAATAGAGCTATTTTAACAGCATCAGTACACATATAAAATTTACGAGCCAGCATATTAGCTTGCCCATATAACCTACAGCACTGGCGCTGCACATCATCTTCATCATTTAAATCATTTCTAATGATGTGACCCAAGTATTTCACTTTATTTACCACATTCAATACTTGGTCATCTATATAAAAAGAAGGAAAATTTTGCTTAAGGTCCTCTTTGGTTTTAACAATCATAATCACACTCTTTTTAACATTAAATTTTATATCATGCTGCACACCATAACTTGAACATACTCGAAGCAGCTTTTGTAATCCTGCGCTACAAGGAGACATAATAACCAGATCATCAGCATACATCAAATGGTTAATGAGACTATCACCTATTAAACATCCAGTCTTACAATTATTCAACTCCACAGAAAGACCATCCATGTACAGGTTAAAAAGAAGAGGTGACAATATCCCCCCTTGCCGAACCCCATTCGTCATAAAAAACGGTTCTGATACGTTCTTACCCCATTGAACTTTTAAGGTTTGATGTATATACCAAAAATATAATATTCTTATCAAGTATGGGGGAACCCCTCTTTCTTGCAATTTTAAAAATAACTTAGTATGATTAATTCGATCAAACGCCTTAGATGCATCTAAAAAGCACAAAAAAACAGTTGAATTATGTAGATTATACTTACTAACTACTTCCTTTAATGAATATATGCATAAATATATATAATCAAATATATATGTTTGGTTGAACTATCCCTTTAATGTATTAAACATGTAACAGACTGTTTTTTTTTTATATTCAGATGTGTTAATTTTGCTTTAGAAAGAAATGCCTCTTATTAGTATTGAATTAATGTTTCCCATTTGAAACACAAGTGTTGCATCCCATTTTTGATACACTGTGACCAACCACGTTGTAGCGTAAGCATCTTATTACACTGAGCAGACTGAACCCTTAGAGCTCCTTTGCTATTCCACTTCCTGCATAACTGGAAATGAGGTGGACATAATTGACCCCACTGCTGTGAGACGAGAGTCCCTCCACAGCCGGGCCGCTCTCAGTGTCCCAGCACAGGCTGTTAAAGCCATAAGATTCTGGCCAGGGATCCAACCTCAGTGGACTTACTCTTCCAAATGGAGCAATTCATCCATCTGCTCAGCCCTGTTTTTGAGTTCAATCTCAGTTGATCAAAGCTGCACAATGTCTAAGCTGCTGTGGACGCTCTAGAGGAAGATTGCAGCTTTAGGTGCAGTGCAAGAAGCAAAAGGTTTTAAAAAGCTGCAATACATGTAATGACAGGCATCAAGACACAACATCTCTGGTTCTCTCTTTGAAAAACCTGTCAGGGATGAAATCAGCTAGCATGACAAGAAATTCTGAAATATTTATCTTCATGAATGCTGATGTTCTAAGACCACAAGCTGATAGACTGGAGGCACTAAATGCTGAAATCACTCAAGGCTATTTACCACAGCTAGTAAAAAGATCTCTTTTATTCATGTGTTTATTGGGTTTTCCCGAGTAGAGTGGCTCATAGAGCTTCACAGATAGAAGCACAGAATATCATGGTTGTGATGATACAGATGGAGAGAGATTTTATATCAGAAACCAAAGCTGTTTGGCAATCCCAGATATACAATTTGAAATTATGTTTTAGAGAATATTTTCATCTTGTGAAGTAAAGCGAGAAAAAGGATCTGGTTAGAGCAGTCATCTAGAGCTACAGGTTATTGTATTCTTGGCATTACACACAGAGTGCTGTCAGAGCCAGATAACAGCAGGCCCAAAATGATAAAGCCATATGTTATTTATATCTGTGTATGACAGCTGACCTGCATTCAGAGCCTGTGGACTGTGAGAGTAACTTCCGTTTTGAAGTCACAGCAGACATATGTAGGTGGAATATATATTGTGGAAACCTGTAATTGCTTCCTTTTATATTTTGTGTGTGTATGCGTGTGCGTGTGTGTGTGTTTGAGAGAACGATCTGATGCATTTAGGTTGATTTTGCGGTGTCAAACAATATTTTTTTAACTTTGATAAAAGTTAGTTGTTACTTCATGATCCCCTTATACAAATTTCTATATAACGGTGTCTTCAGATATGCTCTCAGATTAAAAGTTTTGAGTTTAATTAATTTTCTCAGTGGTTGGTTCAGCTAGAAATATGCACATATTCACTATTAACTAAGCGTTTTACCTGAACAAACTCCTACTTTGCTGCTTATTAAGACAAAGTAAGGAAGTTGGTAGGATTAAGGGATGTTGAATATGGCCATGCAGAATAAGGCATAAATATGTGCTTTATAAATACTAATACACAGCCAATATACATGCTAATAAGAAACTAGTTAACAGTGGGAATTGGTCTTTAAAATAAAGTGTTATCAAATTATTTTTGTGTGTTCCACAGAAAAAAAAGAATTTCATATAGGTTTGTAACAACATGAGGGCCTGTAAGTGATGACTGGGTTTTTATTTTTGAGGGAACTATGTGAGTTTTATAAAGTTTTGACAGGCTCTAACTTTATTCTCCATAAAATCCATTCTTGGGCAGAGTAAGAACTCAGCTGTTGCCTTTTCAGTCAGATAAGTATAGGTGTTACTTACATCGATAAACAGATAAAGTAGCCAAGTGTTTGCACAGTGGGATTGTCTCAGCTCACATACAAAAAAGTGAGCTGTAATACACTAACAGAGCTCAAACAGTGGAGCACATATTGTACTCCATCAGTCATTTCTTTTAAAAGCTGTATTATCTTCACGGCATTTATTTCACTGGCCCAGAGCTGGATGTGCTGATCCCTTTTTTCTTTTTTTTTTACATTTAATCCAGTTTCGCTCCATTTATTTAATATAGATATTTCAACAATAGCTGTCACATAATTGCTTAATGGAGTGTAAAAACACAAAACAAATCAAATATAAATAATAAAAATGTTGATAACAAATATGAATGATATGTTATTGGGCTTTCTAAATGTGTGCTCTGTTGAGGTTTCTGATGTTGTGTTTTGGGAGAGTTTAGTACAGCTGTGCACTTTTAAGATGTATGATGGATGTCTTACAGCTTCCCATCAGTATGAGTGTGTGTCTGTCTGTCTGTGTGTGTGTGTGTGTGTGTGTGTGCGTGCACATAAGGCTCTTTACAGTGAATCACCATTTTATTGATTTCACTTAAGACAAACACACGCGAAGAACACTTCACATCCATTTCCCAGCCACATGACTCTGACCTTGACCTTTGCCTCTGCTCTTGATCTGTGCTTGAGCTCTCACAGCTTTTCCTCCTCCGCATTTCTGTTCTCTTCTCTGATCCTCCATCATGTTACCCATTCATCTCTCTCTTTCTTTGGCACTGAGTGGTGCAGTATGTTGATGGAGAGAGAACTGCTGATACTGCTGCTTTGGCTGTTAATGTCTACATGAAGCCTGTACCTGTCAAGAATATTTGTATTCAGGAACTTTTGGTTTCTAGACCTATGCCCACTCCCCTTTCTGTATGCCCATCAAAATCTAATATTCTCAAATCCAATGAGATTTTATGAAAAGTCTGCAGTTCTCTGTTCTTTTGCTTTTCTGTTATGTTGGCTTTTCTATAACAGTGTAAATCAGGGTTAGGTAAAATTCAGAAAAAGCTTAAAACTAAAACTTTGCTAAGTCATCATTAGAAGTTTCCCTGATGAAATGTAATTTTCTATTAAAGATTACATTAAAGTGAGCAGCCACGTAAGGATGCTATTACTTATATGTCTCAGATGATAAGATACATTTGAGGTCGATGAACAAAATAAGGGTTTGCATGCCCCCCATTGACTATAAGGGGGCAGCTCCAGAAATTACAGCTAAGTTCATTGCATCTTGCAACTTGGAAAGATATAGATATAGTTTGAAACCAAACAGTAACTTTTTATGTGGTACAAACTTAACTTTAATACATTAATCACGCGTTACAAAGAGGGAGCAAATGTTAAAAGTCTGCTCTCCATGGTTCTTAATATCTACAGCTGTATATATATTAGGGGTGTCCCCGACTAAGGATTTTCAATCTTAATCTTGCCGACATTCGACTGATAGTCGAATCATATGTTTGGGGGCGGGGGGAAATACATTAACAAGAGTCAAGTCAGACATTCGACTAACATAATTACTGATGTTAACACACAGGGAAAATGTGTAATGAACACCTTGCAGGGTAAATAATGTTTTATGTTTTGATGAACAGATAGCTAACACTTAACGTTGGCGAAACCATAACAATTAACAATTGTATTTTTTTATTTTTTACAATATTGCTCACATTATAACGTTAGCCTAGAACTCTGCATTTCTGTTTTGAGCTGCGCGTGCTGAAGATGGCCAGTAGAGTGACGCATTTGATAGCAGGTTTTTAATGGGATTCAACTTATAATTTAGTTAGAATACACTTCATTATTTATACAACATAGCGTTAATATTAAGACTTATAGGCTATTTGCAAAAAGGGCCCGAATGCACATGAACATATCTGGCTCTGAATGCGAACTCCTTTTGTGGATGTGTTCTATACGAAACAAAGTGTACAGAAACACAGCTAAAAATTCATAGCGTTTTAGTAAAATGGCCTTCTCATTATAAAAGTATGTATATAATAGTCCCAGTCATAGTTATTAATATTCTGCATTGTAGTTTGACCTGCTCGTGCTGTGCGTTGAAGAGATATCACCATAGTAATACAATGAAGCGCTCGACTCTAAGCCAAATGAATATTATATCAGGTAAATAATATATCCACGATATATATACACCGGCTGAAATGTTTTAAAATCACTTGTACCCTACCCTGTTCAAAAAAATCCAGTCTCAGCCTGTGTCAGTTTGAGTCTTGGTAAAGTTTTAAATCCCTGCCGCCAAGATGCTCCTCTGTCAGTCATGGATTATGTAAAGTGAAACATAAATCTATAGGGGTGGTTGGATTTATTCACACACTTTAAAATATTAATTTGAAGCTTCTTTCTTTTCAGATTATTACAGCTTTATCATAATAGGCTGTATATTAACTTATTGGGAGAAAACCTGTAGTTCTATGTGAAATCAGACATTTGAGCTCCCCCATATAGTCAAAATGGCATAATCAATAACACCCCGTGAATATTCGACTGTTAGATTGGTAGTCGCATCAGGCTTCTTGATTCAAAGCATCGATTTGTCGACTATTCGGGGTCACCCTTAATAAATATATATATATATATATATGAGCTGTCCGTGGTGCTGAAGATCTGCTTGCGCATACCTATGCACATATGCACTGTCCGTGGTCCTGAAGATCCTTTTATATGTATTTAAATGCATGTGCGCTGTCTATTGTGCTGAAGGTCTGCCTATATGCTTCTGAATGCTGGCCTGGCCTGTCTTTACAATACTTTAGCTTTTTGATTCCCACCTTACAACCGCTCTCTATCTGCCATTATCATCCTTTTTTAATACAGTAATACATATTGAAGCTCAGTCTGTACACTTCACAAGCTATTAATGCTGATAGATGTGCTCTTCAGGGAAGGAAAAATGTCCTCCATTGTTTAACTATATGGCTTATAGTGGTCCATTTTCAGCTTTTTTAGGAAGGCACATTTCATTGTTTGAAACCGTGTCATTTTGCTAAAGCCATTAGCAGGACTGGGGATCTCACAAGGGGGTTCAGATTATTGTCATGTCTGTGCTTCTCCATTGGGTTTTTTTTTTTTTCTTTTTTTTCTGATAGTGGTATTGTGATGCACAGGCACAAGTGTGGTCTCTATGTGACTCCCAAAACAGCAGCACATTCTCATGACAGCTTGTAATAATTTTTCCTAGATGGTGAATTCATGAGTTTTTTTTTTTTTTGTATCAGTATTTGTTAGATTTAGTGGTTGAGGTTTAATTTTATGCTTAGATTTAGGGTTTGGATTGTATGGTTTTTTTTTTTTTACGGCAGTTGCTTATTCCAACATCTTTTACGCTAAATCAAATTGTTTTAGTGAAGAATGCTGGTACTTGTCATGCAGTATAATCCTCCATTTAAACACGTCATGTGATAAATTTTCAAACATACACTGATGTTGATCCATTTCTCCTTTGGGATTAGCTTTGATTAACATTACAATCATTTGAGTGAAAAGTTTCCTTTCTTCCTCTGGTGTCAGTTGAAATAGGTAATAAAGGGCAGCATTTGTCTGTGTGCGGGTGTGTGTCTTTTACCTGAGGTGTTCTGAATATATCCGCTATCCTTCAGAGTTAATGAGGCGTGTCCTGTGAATGGTGTTTACTTATTCCGATCACAATCCTGGTTCATTTAAACCCATAATCTCACTTCCCTTAGTAGGATGTGACATGCATTTCTATAAATATATTAGTATCCTCAAATACACCATACACGCTTTGAGGCATTCTAGGTTGTTCTGATATAAGAAAAATCAGAGGATATTGAGCACAATTAAAGGAATAGTTCACCTAAAAGTAAGAAAAAAAATAAAATAAAAAATAGCTGAAAATGTACTCACCATCAGGCCATCCAAGATGAAGATGAGTTTGTTTCTTCATTTTAACAGATTCTGAGAAATAGTATTACGTTGCTTACTAATGAATCCTCTGCAGTGAATGGGTGCTGTCAAAAAATATCCATAATGCCTATAAGTCCATAGTCCATAACAGTGCTTCCTCCAATAAAAAATATATTCCCTCTTCTTCTTTCACATCAAAATCTATCAATATACAGTAGGTTTTTTAGGTTAAAATATACATTAGGTTTTTAGGTTTTTAAGGCTAAAAGCAGCCTAATCTATTAAATACAAACATCATTTCTTTTTAGACAAGAATCAGACAGTGGTGTCTTGTAGGCTAATTAAATATGTTTAGTGGGACTGGATTTGCATTTAACGTGATTACAATTTCACTGCAGAGGAACCACTGGTGAGCAGGTTTTCATTTCTGGATGAACTATTGCTTTGAAAACACATCACACTTTCACACATCACAGTAAACCTGAGACACATGAAGAGATCACAACAAAAGAATTCCACAGATTTTCTTTTCTCTCCTAAGTAGCTAAGAAAAAATATAGACAGCACACACATAGAGACAAGCATTACAGAAAAATACTGATGATTTGACAGTGGCACCTTCTGTGATCTTGTGGCAAAAGTTTTTCCTTTGAGACCTAGTGAGAAAAGAGCAAAGCCAAAGTCCTCCCACGTACAGACAGAGAAGGGTAAAAAATCTGATTTCTCTTTACACCACCAAATATAAGTACAGTAAGGAAAAATCAATAAGTAATAAACTTCCAGGCTGATTTTATTAGCTTATATTTGAGTTGCATGCATTTGTCTGTCAGCAAATATTAGTGGCTTTGATGAGGGATTTTATTATTGGATGAGAGTGACATGTGACTGAAATTAGATCCTTTGACTTATTTAAAAGACATGCTCTCAAACTTTTCCTGCACAAACATATGTGAAGTGTACACACACAAACACACACACAAACACAGAGCTCAATTTATGACTGCAGTGCAGTCTCAGGTGTCCTCACCCTATTAACCAAACCCCTCTCAGTGGAGCGTTGCCTAGAATAACAAAACATAATTTTCTCCATTATTATAATCACTGTATAATCATTTCACATAATGGCTTCTATATAATTTTACAAATATAGGGAATCCATAAACTCAAAAAATTATAAAAACATTCTAATTGTTTAATTATCAATTACCTTACCATTTATGGTTAAAATTAAAAACATTTCATTGTTTTTGTAAATGTAAATATATTGTTAAATACTGTTAAATATATAGGATTTGGTAGTAAAGAGTATGCATTACCATATAATTTGCTATTTTAATCTGTATGATACTCAAGAATACGTGCACTTTTAATTTAAATTATTGATGTAATTTTTTTTTTTTTTATAAATAAATAAATAAATATATAACAGCCACCCCATCATATAATAAATATTTGTCCTTCCTTTCTATTATCAGTTATGATTAAGAGTGCCACATTTTATCTAAGTGTAACATGATTTTCATGCTAAGGCTGAGGATGATTGCTGTTTAGTGCATTCTAAACCGGTTGCTTGTTGCCATGGATTTATGATGGAAATGGTTATGATGTCTTATCGCAGTTTCTTGTCTTTGAGGTTTGCAAGTTTGAAGTTTCATAAACTCAGGTGGTGTCAAATGCACACTGGTGATATAATCATGTCAAAGTGGCATAAAATCACTGGTCTGTGGGTGAGTCATCCGATTCGTATCTATTCCTGTCATTTTCAGTGTCTTAAAGATTTGACATGCCTGCCCTTTTTTTTTTTTTCTTCGGTTGAGTCTTCAGTAGAGGTGTAAAGAAATTGTAAGTGGATCACTTCTCTTACCTTTTACACTGAATTATCTTGTCACCTGCCTGTGCATGTATCCAGTGCAACCAGTGTCATGTTTGATCTGTGTACTCTCACAGACTCTGATAATGTCTCATGCGTCCAACCCGAGATGAGATAAGATCAACTTTTTATTCTGTGACTAATATGTTCAGCGAATGAATGTGTCTCATACCTGCTCTTTCTCTTGCTGTCCACCGATGGCCCAGATAATTTCATTAGAGAGCATTTAATTACATCATTCCTGAAACTGCACATAGAAGTGATAAGTCAGTGCTCAATAGCATGACTGAGAAAAGATAAGTCTCTAACCGAATTCCCTATTTTGTGCCAAGGTGGTAGCTTGTTTCACACTCAGGCGTTCAGGTCGACAAGGTTGATTGATCAAGGGCTCGAATGTTAAAACAATCAATTGGATATAGAGAAGGAGAGCGCTTTATGTGCGCAGGGGTTAGAGCCCTGTACGGGCCTCAGATTAAGGCCCTAGCCCGGCCCTGTCCCAAGATGCTCAAGCCCTAGCCTGGCCCATGTCCAACAGCTTATCAGAATTACCAGATGTAAAATAAATATATATTTTTTCAAGTAATGACCAAGCAGCCAGCGACAGTGAGCTCAATTGTCAATTCACTCAATTATTCTCAAATCATCATGACTTGCATAAAATAAAATGTATAGACATAAAACAGTTCAAGCATGTTTGTCCGGAGACGTTTTGCAGAGCTGCAATTTTTTTTCATCACTAATTGATGGATGTCTAAAATATAAAAATGAGAAGCCTAAAACAGGCCTGAGGCCCGGCTCGCGTCTGAACTATGATGTGAAAATTGTCCTGAAGCTAGTGATGGGCGAATCAATCCTGAAGTATCGATATATTGATACTAATGCGAGTATCGAAAGTATCAATACTCAAATAAAAAATATCGATACTAAGGTGTTTTTAGTTACCTGTGATTCTGTTTATCAAACAGAAAATAATGCCTACAATATGCCTTAAATTGGACGAATAACCTATGTTAGCAAATAATTGTGTGGAAGGGATTTTCCTGCTCATCTGAACATACGCAAATGTTGCAAGGCAGAATCAGTCAATTACAGAGAGCATTCACTCACTTCTGACAGTGCATTTAAATAGAGCTGTGTTTCCCAAGAGTAGCCTATTGTAAGAAAGCATTTATGTTTTTTGAAAATGAGCCAGGAACAATGCAGAAAAAAACCATAGGCTATATGTTTGAGTTATTTCACAATAAACCTATTGAAATTGTACCCTAGTTTGTGCAGTACATTTTTTTTTTTATTTGAATGTTAAAAGTTCATATTGCTCATGTTCTATTCTATATTGCTAATATAAATCATACACTCTCCGAATAAAAAGGTTGCATTTTCTGCATGCAACAGCCTATTACAGGCAGTCCCTTATGACAATGAACCATGGTAAAGTGAACATAGTTTAAGTATAGTATTTGTAGATTTCCTTGGTTACCACTACAGTAAAACATATTTTAACCATGTGTAAACAAAAATATAACAAGTTGCAATTAAGGCGTATTGAATGTTAAAATGCATTTCAAATATAAAGTTAAGTAGGTATTATTACCCATTGTACTCATAATAATTAAATAAATTTCATAATCTAAAAATTCAGTTTATAAGTATTGTATTGGTATCTATATCAACGATACTGGCCTTTAAAAGTCTCGGTATCGTATCGAAAACAAAATATTTTGTATCGCCCATCCCTACCCGAAGCCCGGCCCAAGGGGCATAAAAAAAAAGTCAAGGCCCATCGTGCCCGGGCTGAAATGCAGGGCTCTAGCGGGGGTGACCTAACTAATTCATGCATGCATCTTGCTTTCAGATATGGAGGTGAATTATGGAGTGTGACTGATGTTCGTGGGTTAGTGATTTGGCTGTAATGACATCCTGTGTGGCCTGAGTCATAGCCGGAAGGTTGGATGTGAGTTGTGTAATACACCTTCTAAAATGTGTACAGTGGATTAAATTAGATGAGGAGAGGTGAGGAGAGGAATGAATAAGAAAGACAAGAGAATATTATACAAGTAGAGGTAAACAAAAACAGATGAGTAGTAGAGATAAGATTACAAAACAGGGTTTGAAAGTCATGAAAACAGGGCCGGAGTGAACAATAATTGGGTCAGTTGACAGACTGGGACAGTGCATTTTCACAAAAGTTGATCATTTGCACAAGTTTTTAAGTCTTGACAGTTGAAACATTGGTCACACTTTATTTTAAGTTAACAAACCATGACTTTTGCCTCAATTAACTCATAATGTGCTGCTTATTAATTAGTTTGTAAGGTAGTTGTTAAGTTTAGGTATTATTTAGGATTAGGGATGTAGAATATGGTCATGCAGAATATGTGCTTTATAAGTACTAATAAACAGCCAATATGTTAATAATATACATGCTAATAAGCAACTAGTTAATAGTGAGAACTGGTCCCTATACTAAAGTGTTACCAAAATATTCAAATGATTTAAAACCATCAAGCACAAAAATACATGAAAGATAACTTAATTTGCATACAGTTTGTACAAATACTATATTGAGACTTCTTAATCCTGAATGGTTTAAAATTGCTTGAATGTTTACATTTTATTTAATTGTATTTTTATTTGGTTGTATTTCTTTATTCTGTTGCTTGCCATTTGTTTATTTGTTCTTGTATTTTCCCTGACTGGTTGCTTGTCTTTATCAATGTTTGAAATTGTTATCATTTTAGCTAGTCTTGCTGTGGTATTGAAAATAAAATATAAATGTTTGTATAAATATAAAAAAAAGTACATTTAATTAATTAAATTAAATATTAAAAATATAAACCTTACAGCAGTGTTAACTGTTTTTTTTGTTTAGTTTTTTTGATGCAAAGGTAGTATAATACAAAGTATAGTGTTATAAATGCAATATAAATATATAAATGTACACATGTAAATGTAAAAATATATTTAACTTGCTGATGACCATTAAAACAAGTCATCACAGTCTTTGAAAATAATACACAAAAATTATAGACAGACTTGAGATGAAACTAGAAGAGAAGAGAAGGTAACATGAGGCAAGAGTTGCCTGATGATCAGTAAACAGGAGCAGAGAGAAAACGGGGGCATATTTATGTTTGTGTTCTCTGCAGATGTTTTCATATCAAAGCGCATTACAACAAAGTGCATATACAGTTTGACAGATAAATCAGCAGGCGGCTGCTTTGTTAGTTTCATAGATGAATTCACTGGAGGCCTACTTTAAGTGCAGTTGTAATATTAATACAATTCCAATGCTATCAGAAGTATTGAGGTGTTAAAAAGAAAATATCTGACCACTCAAACCATCTAATATTTCTAGGTTTATGCAAGGCTAGTTCTGTTTTTGCAAGTTAAAACAGAAAACCTGCTGTTGAGCCTCATTTTCTCAGTTTGATTTTGATCGAGAAGTCAAGCCACTAGAGCGGCAAAGCACAAAGAAGTGCCAGAAGTTTGAGAAAGAGTATTTTAGATACATAAAGAGAGAAAGAGGGGAGGTCATGGCCCCATGAAGCCCAGTGTGAGGGATATTCACAGTTTCTTCTGTTCCCTCTCTGACAGTCTAGACTTAACATACACACAACTCCATCTAGCAGTTGTAATCCTCCCATGAGAGTCTTTTCACATGTGTAACAACCCCCGCTTAGAAAGCTCATCTGATCATTTGTATTTTTGTTCTTGCTACAGATGTGAATTATTAATGGTGGTATAGAGTGGATTGTGTGGAACTGTGCTGAATTTGCCTGATTTTTTATAGCTTGGTATAAGGCTGTGCTCCAGTTTTCACCTTTTTTCCCTAAGCCAGGAAAAAACACCACACGAGATACACACAAATAGCATTTTTGATTTAGAGACGTCTATCTCTTATCTGCGTCTCTTCCATTCTCCTCTCATTCCCCAACTCCCTTCAACTCGCTTGTATACTGAAATCTGTTTTGGCACAAAAACATTTCAATATCTCTCTCATTCTTTTCCAAGCTTTGGCTGTAACTCAAGGGCCCTGAGCTTGCATGTCTCAGGGAGGCTTTTTTTTTTGACAGCAAATTGACATGCCTCGGCCTCTGGAGGGTTTCCTTTTTTTATCTCTGAAAAGTCCGTTGTGCTCCAAGGCCCTGGCATGGACTATATTGATAAACACATTTGTCAGTCATTGAACTATGAGTTTTAGGTTCAGTCCAGGAGAGGTTATTCAGGTTAATGAAGTGTTTGTTCTAACGGAGAAAAAATAAATAAATTTGTATTATTCAGCTACTGCACACATGAACTCATTTAAGTCAGGGGAACCGCAGATTAATTCTGTTTGCACTGCAAAGGCGTGAGATCTGGAGTCTGAAGAATGTACTTTTCATAGTGTCATTATAAAATTATGTTTTTGCATTCATGGAAAAACTTGTTTAAAGAGTAATTAGAACATTTCATTCCTATGTTTATTCATAAACAGTTGCAAAGAGGGTAGAAAAGGCCTTGTAGCAGCCAAGCTGACAGCTGTTTTTATCTTCAAAGACGGCACCAGAGATGGAAATGGCAGTATCTCAGAAGAGCCCACGTTTCTGGTCATGTCCTAACTGCACATTTGCCTCAAACACTGTCGTTCTGTGTTGTTCAGTTTCACATTCGTACTCCATCTGCGACACACTCTTTCTTTTTAGCTTGTGTTTTTCCTCTCACATTGTAGGTTCCAATTTTCTTTTGTGTCTTTTCACCTTACATTGTTTCACACTCCCAACTTGTTTATTGTCACTTTTTTTCTTTTTCTTTTTGTGCCACTTTTCCAACAGGCTAAATAATATGCTCTTTATTTTATCTCCTACCTCCCTGTTTATGACAAAGCATAAAGAGGGCAGCCTTTTATATATATATATATATGTGTGTGTGTGTGTGTTTCAATATGGACTTAAACACTGATTATTCTCCAAGAGGGTCAGTGCACTCATAAAGAGTTTTTGAAGACCATTTGAATGACAGGTTAAATGAAAGTTTCAAGTGTTACTCAACAGTTTGAAACACTTGTGCTGAGTGTGTAAGTTAATTATATTTCTCCAGTCTGCAGTAGATCTTTAAGGACCACCTGCTGCAGAGGCATTTGCTAGAGGGCCACCGCTGAGGGCAGACATGGGATGTTTTGAATAGTAATCCACTTTTGTATGTTTGGACGCCTGGAGTTTTTTGATTAGGGATACAGCACAATATCATCCCCCTCCCCGGGTGGCCGCAGCACTAATGATGGATCATTGTGGCTGGACTATAAACTATATATGTTCGTAAAACATTTTGTGTAATAGGGTGATTGTGGAGGCTGTAAATCTGCTTAATTGGGAACGGCAAAGGTTGTTTAATTCTTCATGGTGTTTGCTCATGGGTGTGTCTTATGTTTGCACTATGTGTGTTGTAGCAGTTATTTCTGCTGGTCGGCTTATAATCATAAATCAGTCACGGCTAACCGCAACGCAGTCAACCTTTAACACTAAAAGAAACATGGCTTCATTAAATAACATGCCAGAGATAATTTACCTCAGGAGAACTTGAACGGTGTATGGGAGAGAGAAAACTAGCAGAAATCATGTTTTCAATTATATATATCATATCTCTTATCTATACATTTTTTGAATTTACTGTTACAAGAAAGGAAGAACAATTGTAAAGGACTTTTTTTTATTATTATTATTCAGATGCCCATTTACAGTCGAGACTGAGACTGTGAAAGATTACATAAAAACAATGGCAGCAAGAAGGCAAGCCAAAGGAAGCCATACATTTTTTTTTTTTTTTTTTACAAGTTAAATTTTTTTTTTAACAAGCTTTTTTGACAAATCCAGTGTTTTCTCTTTAGTAAGACAGATGGTCTAGTAAATTTGTTTAACACATACAGTGCTTAACACATTGTTTATATTTTATTTATTTACTATAATTGGGCATCTGAATAAAAAAAAGTGCTTTCATATTTTTTGCCTTTCTTGTAAAACAGTAAATTAAGAAATTCATGGATAACAACAATCATATTTCAGCATTAGAAACACTATTGTGATTAAACATTAAAAAATATATATATATATATATTTTTGGTAATCAGCAGTGCTGTTAGTTCAGAGCAGCTGTGGCACAAACCTTACACTGGGTGGTAGTGGTCTAATAAATTTGTTAAGCACTGTTAAGCATTTCATTCTTTTTGCATAAAATTTCATAAACATAACACTGCCTACGCATATAATCAGATTTACACTACACAATATGTATCTGCTTGATTCAGTCAGCTTTCGTCCATGCTAATCAGCTAAACCTTAACACCTTGGTTGTGCCATTCTGGGTTGCTTATTGGTCCAAAATCCAATGACAAACTAATCTTAGTGCTGGAAACTATGCCAGTATCCCATGTGTGGTTAGGACACAGTGTGAGACACTAACAAGGTGCCTCTCAAGAGACCTTTCGGATGATAGTTCATATCACTGTGAGTCAGTATTGTAAAGACTGACATTACATTCAGTTGTGCATATTCATGAGAACATTCCTATTGTTTGATAATGACATGAGTGTGCCATGAGTGTTCAAAGTCATAACACGCACTCAATTAATTAGTCACGACATTTAATTACTCTCCATTCACTGTCGTTTCTTGCTGAGCCATTTGTACTGATTGCATTAAACACTCCGGTAGAGGAAATAAAAGAGTGAGACAGGAAAGACAGAGCTGAGTCACTCAGTCTGTAGCTCTCTCTCTCTCTCTCTCTCTCTCTCTCTCTCTCTATATATATATATATATATATATATATATATATATATATATATATATATATATAGACCATGAAAAACTGTTTACCCCTGCTGCTTTTCCACATCCACCCAGCCTTTCCCTCTTCTGTGAACAATTAAGCAAGGTCATTAAGCTGTTCTTTAAGATGATGTCTGTCTTAAAGGGCAGGGGAATCAAGAGAATCAATCTCATTAGAGATTAATTACCCTTTTAATCATTCAGCCCAGTTCTTAGTCAGCACTGGCCTGAACCCCATTTCATATTTATGGTCCTGCGATTATGCTTTTATTATGACACATCTATTTTCTGACGTCTCCGTCATTCCTTTGAGAGACCCTGCTTGCAGTCTCTTTGGATAGACAGTGATGTCCCAAGACACAGATGACATTTAATTAGGGAAGCGGGTAGTGTCGGGGTAAAAGGTGGGTTTTAATCATGTCAAAGGTTTTCTTTTTCCTCTGTAAGTGGACATTAGGCGGTTTGAATGCTTTTTGTGGTGCATTTGTTTCGAATGTAATGTTTTGAGAGGTCGGTAATGCATTTAAAAGCTGATGCAGTGAAACTGTTTTGGTCAGCATTCATGGTATACACAAAAACACTATTCACAAAATATCTTCTTACATCTGTTGAACAGAAGAAAGAAAAGTTATAATTGGATTTGGAATTATGTTGGGTACATGATTTTCGATTTTTGGTGAACTATCTAATATGAAAAGTTGAGATGGAGTGGTATATAATAATAATAATAATTATTATTATTATTATTATTATTGTTGTTGTTGTTGTGTTGGGGCACTTTATTATTGGTAGGGTCATGAGTTATGTAAAAATATTTTATTTTTCCTAGTTTTTATTTCAGTTAATACAATTGCATTAATCTAAATCTTATCTATTTAATTAATGATGATGATGATGATGATGATGATAATTTATTTACTGAGAATCTACTACATTTGTTTGCTGTGTAACTTTGCAAAACTTTCCTCGGCTACGTTTTCATGTTTGATTTTTATCCTTTTCACCTCTCTTCCCCGCTTTCACCTCACTTCAGACAAACTCATATACACAAGCAGGAAAACCTTGTAGCAGAGAATCAAAGGTTCTGGAATAAGCTACTCCCAACAAATGCACCACACATTGGAGGTTATATTTCATCGCCATCCCCTGCACCTCTCCAAGAAGAGAGCCAAACACTGGATCAATACCTCATTGCCGCAGTGTGTCAGCGTCTGTCCCCCCTCTCCCCGTCCAGCTGTAATCTGGAGTAGTTGCGTGGATCCAGTCTATTAGTTGAAAGCATCATAAAATCACAAGAGGCAGTGCGAGAGCTGACATGAGCAGGAGAGAAGCAGACAGAAAGGAAAAGGCAGAAAGAAAGGGACAAGGGGAGAGAGAATTAAACAAAGGAGACTGAAATTAGGAAGGTGAGAAGCTCGCATGGTGGACCTGCAGGGACGCACATATAGGCTAGTGACAATGCCCCAGAATTTTCGAGATACCCCTACCGGAGGTAGAACTAAACCCAACAATGTTTTTCCTCATCTCTAAGGTCTCCCATATATGAAATGGATTCTTGGCTAAAAATATTTACTGCTAAGATTGTTAAATTAACAGATATTGTTATACACCACAAAACCAATAAAGGACTAAAATATAGCCTGTCCGTATGGGAGTTAAGGCATATAAACTAATGCAGATCAATCACACAAGCTCTGAGAGCTTTGAAACTTGACATGTTTGTAGTCAGGAAGTTGATTTAACTACTAGAAAAGACTGGATGTGAATATCTTGATGTATGGAATAAATAGACACATGTAAACACATATCTAAAATAAGCGGACATGCACAAATTCAATATCTATGCAGAATGTTTTCATTTACTTTGTGCTTGCTTTGCCTGGCATTATCATAGAAACACATATGATGGCTTGTTGGAAAGGTGGGGTTGTGCTGAATCCAGCAATACCAAATATGTAAATATATAATAAAAGAGAAGTGTTCTGTCACTCAATGTATGAGGTGTCCAAAATGAATGAAAATGGAACACTGACATAATTGAGTCCAAACCCATTCATTATCAGTGGTGAGAAGAATGTTGAGAAATTCAAATATAAGAGACATCAAAAAATATTTAATATGGCACCTTGTACTATATGGAAACAAAGATTGAAATCGAAAGATAACACCTTACCATAGCACAAACAGGAGACCAGGAGTTTTAACTTAATGAACTTTTTAATAAAACTATAACTTAACTTCACACAATACAACTTAAATTACTGTCTTAAATAAAACAAATGGAAATCTAACTAAAGAAACAAACACTCTTCGGGGAAATGAGCCCTGTCTTCTCAGGCTGTTTAGTTTATTTTCTAGCAGCAACCATTTGGAACATCAACTGCTTTTGGTAACCATTGGAGAAGGGTCTGGCTGCAGACTTGCACTTGCACTCTCAGACACTGCTTCTGCTAGCGACGTCACTTGCAGTCTTTATTTTTTATTTTGTTCTATTTATTGATAACTTTTTGTTTGAATTTCCCAACATTTTATAACAGTTGCCATGTGGCGAAGACAAGAAAAAATAAACTAAATTACAATGTCAATTGCAATCGCTACTTGCACTTGCACTTGCACTTCACTTGCAATCAACACAAATCTTGCATGTTGCCAGTGGAGACAAGACGCTGTGGTTGTGATTAAACGATTAAAACTAATTTAGTACTATAACGTACAGGGTCCTGCAAGAAAAAGACAAGCACAGACCTTGGCCACAGAACAGCAGAATATACACGCAATGCACAAAGTCTTTCGTTAAGCGTTTTCCTCCTGTAGAAAAAAACTAACACTTAATATGGCATAATGTATTCAGATACATTAAGTTCAATTAAAAGATCAAATTCGATATATAGTTTTTATTCAATGTACTACAAGGCACGCAGATGGCTATGAACACAATGTGCAAACTTTGTCCTCCCATACAACATAACGCTTAATGTGGCCTAATAACAGACTAAGATGATAAAGACAATTTAGTAGGCCTAGGCTATATGTCTTGTTGTTGACTCTAAGTATATACAGACCAGCAAATATGAACGGGCATTATGCATTAAGTGATTTTAAAAGGATCAACTCCGTACAGGCAAGAAGACGAGTACAGAACGCAGTGCGTTAAATTGTACATTAAACGTTTTTCTCCTATAGAAAATCATTATAAATAAAACACATAATGTAGGTTAATGGACAAAGACAGTGATATAAACAAGTTGTAGACAGTTTATTCTATATGGAAAAATGCTTAATGTGAAACTTTGCGTGTTGCGTTTATTCTGGGCTCACCTGCTTGCCTGTACATATTAGTTGTGTATTTTAATAAAGTAGAGAAGCATGAGTTTGGCCTTTCTCATCTATGTCCATTATGCCACATTTTGCGGTATGTGAGGAAAATACTATATACATATTCCTTATATTAATGAACTGTACATTTAATTTGATATTTTAATAGCATCTTAATATATTAAGCCATGTTAAGTGTTTTTTTTCTACGCTTAGCTAGAGACTTTGTGCAAATGTTCATATTCTGGTGTTCTGGCCATGAATTTGCCGATCTTGTCTTTTTCTTGCAGGACCCTGTACGTTATAGTACTAAATTAATTTTAATAATTTAATCACCACCACAGTGTCTTGTCTCCATTGGCAACATGCACGATTTGTGTTGATTGCAAGTGATGTCACAGGTAGCGGAGAGTTCAAGTAGCAATTGCAAGTGACATTGTAATTTAGTTTCTTTTTTCTTGTCTTCACCACCTGGCTTTATAAAATGTTGGGAAATTCAAACGAAAAGTAATAAAAAAAATAAACAAAATAAAAAATAGTGATGCAAGTGATGTCACTAGTGATGTCAAGTGATGTCACTAGCGGAAGTGCAAATGTCTGAGTGTGCAAGTCTGAGAGTGCAAGTACAAGCCTGCAGCCAGACCCTCTTGGAACATTTTGGGGTCAACCCCCCATGATGTTACAACTGCAACACACCACTCATCCACATTGTCATCAGTGACAAAGTGGGTCATATTTGGACAGTCTGGGAAAGGGCAAGAGCAAAACCCTGTGCAGGTCAAGCCCACAGAAAGACACTGGCATTTGGTGGCATCGGCACAGTTTTCGTCTTTACAGTAGAGGTGGGTGAGGTCTAATCGCCTAATTGCACGCAACCATTTCTTTCATTTTTCGCTATCCTTTTCGGAGGGAATTCGAAAAAACTTTTTATCAGGCCCCCAACTAACCGTACAATCGACCACACAGCAAGAGTGAACCATCCTCTTCTCTAAATCCTCCTCCAAACATGCAAAACAATCAAATTACAGGTATCTAGCGGTGTTTCCTGCCACACGATTCCCATGATGCAACGCGACAAACATAAACAATGACGTCACAAAAGATCCGCCTATTGACTCCCTCTGCCAATGCATTGATAAAATTAATAGTTGGATGTGCCAGAGCTTTCTTCAGCTAAACAAGGAAAAAACTGAAGTCATTGCATTTGGAAACAAACATGAAGTGTTCAAGGTGAATGCATACCTTGACTCTAGGGGTCAAACAACTAAAAATCATGTCAGGAATCTTGGTGTGATTCTGGAGACAGGTCTGAGTTTCAGTAGACATGTCAAAGCAGTAGCTAAATCAGCATACTATCATCTCAAAAACATTGCAAGAATTAGAGGTTTTGTTTCCAGCCAAGACATGGAGAAACTTGTTCATGCCTTTATCACCAGCAGGGTGGACTATTGTAATGGGCTCCTCACCGGCCTTCCCAAAAAGACCATTAGACAGCTGCAGCTCATGCAGAACGCTTCTGCCAGGATTCTGACTAGAACCAGAAAATCTGAGCATATCACACCAGTCCTCAGGTCCTTACACTGGCTTCCAGTTAAATATAGGATTGATTTTAAAGTACTTTTACTCGTATATAAGTCACTAAATGACCTAGGACCGAGATATATTGCAGATATGTTCACTGAATATAAACCTAACAGAGCACTCAGATCACTAGGATCGAGTCAGTTAGAAATACCAAGGGTTCACACAAAACAAGGGGAGTCCTCCTTTAGTTACTATGCTGCCCGCAGTTGGAATCAGCTTCCAGAAGAGATCAGATGTGCTAAAACACTAGTCACATTTAAATCTAGGCTCAAAACCCATCTGTTTAGCTGTGCATTTATTGAATGAGCACTGTCCAATGTCCGAACTGATTGCACTATATTTTCACTGTTTTTTATGTAAATTCATTTTAGTTAAGTAGTTTTTTTTCATAATTTTAAAAGTTTTAAAATTGCTTATCTTTATTTTTATTATTTTTCTTCATGATTATTTTACTTTATTTTATGTAAAGTACTTTGAATTACCATTGTGTATGAAATGTGCTATATAAATAAACTTGCCTTGCCTAGTAATAAGTAGACATTTAAAATACATCAATAACTGATATCATAGTTTAAAATAGATAAAATCAGAGTTAAGGCTTGCTTTATGTGTTGCTCGATGAGGATTTCTCAATCGTTGCGACTTTAAATCCTGAGGACACAAAATGCCGTGGAAGTTCCTGCCGCGGAGTGAAGAAGAGGTGGAGTTACGAGGATTCTCAGACAGTTGAAGTGTCCAATGGAGTTAAGAGATTTGCTCTCAATCTATTTTCAACACTTTAGATTGTTTACCATGTGGGGTTTGACCAATAGCATTGAATTGGGAAAAAATATGAAATAGACAAAATTTGGACATGCGAGGATTCTGCCCGTCAGTGACGATATTTTAATAAAGGTGTTCCATTCCAATGTTAACCTGATTCAATTGGATCTGTGGTTCATATGAATTGTATAGTATACTGTGCCTTATGAAATGTATCATTATTAAATGTATCATAAATATAGATCAGCACTTACCTAATGTAAGTTACTTTGCAGTGACCATGAATTTGTCAACATTCTTCTCACCACTGATAATGTGATTTGGACTTGAGGCTATTTTGTCCAGCGTTCTTTCATTTTGGACACCTCATACATTGAGTGACAGAACACTTCTCTTTTATTATATATTTACATATTTGGTATTGCTGGATTCAGCACAACCCCACCTTTCCAACAAGCCATCATATGTGTTTCTATGATAATGCCAGGCAAAGCAAGCACAAAGTAAATGAAAACATTCTGCATAGATATTAAATTTGAGCATGTCCGCTTATTTTAGATATGTGTTTACATGTGTCTATTTATTCCATACATCAAGATATTCACATCCAGTCTTTTCTAGTAGTTAAATCAACTTCCTGACTACAAACATGTCAAGTTTCAAAGCTCTCAGAGCTTGTGTGATTGATCTGCATTAGTTTATATGCCTTAACTCCCATACGGACAGGCTATATTTTAGTCCTTTATTGGTTTTGTGGTGTATAACAATATCTGTTAATTTAACAATCTTAGCAGTAAAATATTTTTAGCCAAGAATCCATTTCATATATGGGAGACCTTAGAGATGAGGAAAAACATTGTTGGGTTTAGTTCTACCTCCGGTAGGGGTATCTCGAAAACTAAAGCACTTTTTGACCATTTGTCACTAGCCTAATACAGGAAGTGGAATTGTTCTGGAGTAGCAGTCCTGCATGGTCCTTCCAGCTCAACACCTAATCCCTCCATATCATTTCCTCTGAGGCACTGTATTTCTTCTCCTTCCATCCACTCGTCTCTATACCTCTTGAGGGAGGGCTGTGAAGAGGCTTAGAGATCTGCTTCTTTTCATACCCCATCAGTGCTGTTTACTTGCAACTCTGGATATTTATCTGGGGCCTATAAAATGTGATATACGGCTTTGTACCAATCAAGAAGTCTGCTTCTAAACTTTTTCCTGAGTGCTGAATTAATTGTCGAATGCATTTTTATGCACTGCTCCTCTTTAAAAAAAAAAAAAAAGAATTCTAAATAGGTCATAAAATGTGGTACTTGAGCTGTCTTGGGTAATAATTACCTAAACAAATGGGAAAAAGTGAATACTGTGAAATTCAGCGCTTGTACCATCATCATACCAGTCCAAAACATCCATTAAAACAATCAACCAATCAACTCTACAAATGTTCATTGGAGAACATTGGGCGTGTGAAAAGGCACTATGGCCTAATCTAATGAAAAGAGCAAAAAGCCATCTGCAGAACTAACTGCTCTTTTAAAACAAGATTGGAAATCTAATTCATGGCACATAAACACACACAAAACACACACACACAGAGAAATCCCTTTAGTTTCCTGAGTGTTATAGCCCTCCTCCCACTCAACCCTGCCTTGATTTCCGTCCCTCTCGGGTTCTCATTTCATTAGGCTCAGTGTGGAAAAGCCATGAGAATGTAAATAAAGCCTGTCTCATAATGACTTTATCACTCAGTGGCAACCATTTTGGTGATTTATCACTATGGTGACTGGGAGAAAGGAAATGGCAGCAGCGATAGAGACAGACTCGGTGAGGGAAGGACAGGCACTTGTGTCTGATTATGAAGTTCAAGTTCTTGAGGGTCAGTGGTGATGAGCTTTAAACTGCAGCTGAAGTTGTAAATGCTAGATTTCTGAAAATGTTTTATGGTATCATACAAACTTTTCACAGATAAAATGTATGATTATACACTAATGCCCGACAGTGGACATTTGTGAGAGGGAATAATTTTCATCACATCTCAGTTGTTGTGTTGTTTATTCTGTTATAGAAATAAAATAATTGTAATCAAATGTAAAGAGTAATTTCATAGCTCGGATTGTATGTATCCTAAATAAACACAATTAAATCATATTTTCACTCTAAAAATCAGTTGGGTTATTTGGTAAATCACACTTTAGGTAAACATTTTTTTAAATGAATTATTATAATTTTAGTAATTGAAATAAAACAGAAATTAAATGAACACTAAATGTAAAATGTTATCAATTTAGAATTTTAATACAACAGTATTATAATATTTAAACATTAATGCAATAATATATAAACATTAATAAAGTAACGTTGATTTGCACAGTAAAGTGTTTAACAAATATTCTACTTACCTTAATTTCCTTGGTTTAACCAAGTTCCTATACCGAGTTAAGATGGCGATGGACAGACAGAGCGATCGATCAATAGATAGATAGTCTAGCAGAATAGTAAACATATGAAAAGTAACAAAAACAAATATTAAGGTAAGTTTCAATATAACCTTCTGATAGTCCAAAAAAAAAAAAAAAATAAATAAATAAATAAATATATATATATATATATATATATATATATATATATAAACATCTTTTTAAAGGGGTAGTTCACCCAAAACTCACCGTCGTGTTCCAAACATATGTGACCAATCACGGAAAGTAGGGACACAAGTCGGTTCTGGGGCATTCTGAGTTATTCACAGATTCTGAAAGTGTAGTCTCCAAGCTTTCCAACGATGTGTAACACATGGAAATCTGATAATATTTGGAGAAGTTGTGGCCATTTGAAGGTAGGCACTCAAAAAAGCTCAAAAAGCAGAAAATAGCCTCTAAAGATTGTGCAGTTCTCACCTGTTCTCACTGCTGCGAGTGACAATGGGGCTCATTAAATCTCATTTAGATGCCTCCAATGAAATAAGTCGTTCTGGCACACTTTCTCTTTGTCGGGGTCTTCTTTGTGGATGGAACCATCTCCGAAGTTTGCACTGTGCGTCTGTTTGCCTCTATGGGCCCTATTTTAACGATCTGAAACGCAAGTGTCAAAGCGCGAAGCGCAAGTAAGTTTGTGGGCGGGTCTCGGCGCTGTTGCTATTTTCCCGGCGGGATAAATGGCTCTTGCACCCGGCGCAAATCTAAAATGGGTTGGTCTGAAGTAGCTTCATTATTCATAGGTGTGGTTTGGGCGTAACGTGAAATAAACCAATCAGAGCGTCATCCAACATTCCATTTAAAAGCAGGTGCGCAAGTTCCATTATGAATTGCTATTATTATGGCGTATTTACCAGGTGCACGCCAGGAGCGGTTCACAGCCGAGGAGACTGATGTTCTTGTAAGAGCAGTGAAAGACAGAGAGGTTGTGTTGTATGGGGATGGGAGAAACCCATCCTAAATAGCGTCGGTTAAACAGGCGTGGGAGGAAATAGCCACAATTGTTTCATCGATTTTTTTTCCTGGTTCTTGACGGACAAACCAATTTGTCAGATGTCCTTATATACATATATGTCTTGCCACTATTGGGCAAATTGGTCTGATCCTTAATTACTACAATTAGCCTGAATAATTTGTAAGCTAGATTTATGCCTATTTTTTCACATCTTCGTGGCACACCACAATGATTTTCGTCATCTCATGTGTTAATATTTTTTTTAGTGTAACAATTTATGATTTGCAAAAATAACTGTTGCATCTGTGTAGATTACATGAGCAAAGTGTATACGCGTTGTGCACGCTATACATTATGGTCAAGCATGCGCCCTTAAAATAGCACAATGAACAACGCGCCACTGACTTTAGACTAGGTTTTTTCTGGTCAGTGGCGCAATTGTTTAATGGAACAGCAAAATAGCACCAGGGATTGTTTGCGCCGGAACACGCCTCCTTTTTTACGCTGAACCGCCCAGGCAGCGCAAGTTCATTCACTAGTTTAGCAACGTGCTTCTGTGGAGGGAAAAGCGTGCTTTGCGCAGGTGCAAAATAGGAATGACACATGCGTCGGTGTACAAAGTCAATTGCGCTGGGTGCAAGATAGGGCCCTAAATGTTACGGATTTTCCTCATTTCTCTGTCTTTATCCCCATCAAATGTTACTATCGATATAGCCTTTGATATCTTACGGTCCAACTCGTCTGACGCCAGTCCAATACATTCTTCCTCATCGTCATCTTCGCTCAGTTGTAGATTAGGGATATTATACAGTCTTATTATGCCGCTTTCATTGTCGCTCAGATTCTCTTTAGAATCAGTGAGCGCTTGTTCATAAGCATCCGGATTGTAACCTCAAAATGTACGCTTTTAAATATACCAATACTGCTATCTCAAACACAGAGAGGCTTCTTTGTGATCTCAACTAACAGATTCTGCAAAAAAATGAAAATCACCAATATTGAAAAAAAAAAAAAAAACGCTTCTTTCTCATTTTGCTCGAAAGTTGTGCTGCCGACTTGTGTCACTGGTTTCCGTGACGGGTCACATATGTGAATTTCTCTCTTCTGTTAAAAACAAAAGAAGATATTTTGAAGAATTTGGGTAACCAAACAGTTGCCATTGACTTTTATAGTATTGAAGACTTTTATAGTCAGTGGCTAAGTACACTTTTTGGTTACCCACAATCTTCAACATATCTTCTTTTGTGTTCCAAAAAAAAAAAAAAAAGCACCTTGAGGCTGAGTAAATGATGACAGAACTATCCCTTCAAGGCCTATAGAGTTTTTTAAAGAGAACTTAAACAAGTTCATGGGTGCTGTGGACTGTGGTCCATTTCCAGGGCAGAGAAAAACCTCACAAGTTTGACACATCAAGGCCTGTGTCAGGATGCATCTCATCAGAATGATATGTCCACACCAGAGAAAGGCTGGTAAGGAGACGACAGAGAGTAAGGGGTGAGGTTTAGAGGAAGCGCTTTGTCAGATCTTGTTTTTGTTGTGTGTCTTCCTTTATTCTCTCTGTGCCCTCACACGTTTTCTGTCTCTCTGTCTATTTGAATCTGTGCTTTTCTCAAAGTCTCTGTCATGATTCGTTGGCCCACCTGTCCATCATGTGACCAGATCCTTCCTTTCTCCTTTGGCCAGGTCTACACCTATTGTCTCACTCATTTACTCCTGCTCACCCCATGTCTATTTCACTCATTCTCACTCAGTCTGTCCTGTAATCGTATTCACCCCACATAACCATCCATGCTGTGTGGCATCACACATCGTTCAAAATCAAAATGGTGTTCACCTCAGTTTACTATCTCAAAAGAGTTAGCAATGGGTTTAATCATAAAATGTGTACAAATATGTTTCTAAAAAAGCATTTAAGCTTTCCCATTGAAAAGCTTTATTTTAAGATTTATTATTTATTTATTTTTTTTTAAAAAGAAGTTATAAAAGAAGGTATATTTATAACAGATTTCTGGCCCGTCTTAATCTGGTTTGTTTATTTATTTAATTTAACTGAGCTAATTATATTTTCTATCCCCAACCCTCACAAAAATGTTTTAGCCTTCTTAGACCTTACCATGCTGCCAGTATTAAAGAGCCAGTGTACTTACTGGGTCAGATTGACCGTGCTTGACAAATCACAGCTCAAGAGTTGCAATTTGTTGCTTGTGAGTCAGCGTGTGTGAGAGGCATGGTGACACTGAAAGCATTTTACATTGCCATGTGCAAATCACATCTGTGGAGCATGTCAGGAAATTTCAGGCTGAAAAGCTGAAAAATAAGCCATAGCAGTTTGGAAGGGTTGAAACTTTATTTAGGATAGGGCTTTTCAGCATCAGTCCTACAGGGCCACTGTCCAGCAGAATTGTGTTTCTATGCTAATCAAACTCACCTGAGAAAACCACGGTAATCAAGGTCTTATTGATTTTTTTGAAATTACAGCAGTTGTGTTTGACCAGGGTTGGGAGTGAACTCTGCAGGACAGTGGCCCGTGAGGACTGGAGTTCAATAGCCTTGATTTAGTATGTTTATAAAGCTGTTTTCCTTGAGGGGACTGTTGGCTGGTCCACACAATCATATTTTACCTTCCTGGTGGGAACATTTGATCAAAACCTTAGGCAGCAGGCAAAACCTCACCATGTATATATCTTGCAAATCACCCACATGCATGATAAGATCTTCTGTATTTGTTTTCCAGTACAAAAACTAAATACAAATCTTTACAAACATATTTACTTGGAATAATAATAATAATTACAATAATAATAATAGTCCATACCCTACAGAGTATAAGATATATGGAGAATGGATAATAACAATTAGCCTTTAATTTATTCATATTTTATTTTTTGCTTTGTTTTGTTCTGTTCTGTTCTGATCTGATTTGCTTTGCTTTGTTTTGTTTAATTTAAGCATAAATCTGCCAAGATGTAGCAATGTTTTTTTTTTCTTTTTCTTTAAACAAGTATTAAAAAGTAACTGCCAATGGAAAAGTTAAATGAGTTTCTCTTGTTTTAATGATATTTTTGCATGAAAACAGAACAACATTACTGATTGACAAAAATGAGCTTTTGTGCGATTGTGCTTATTAACCTGCTTTAGTCACCCTATCTAAACCAACCTGAAATCCTGTAGAGATAAGGTTTCACATGAAGAATTGAACAGAACAGCTGAACTAGAGAACACACAGAGTTGAACATCTGAAGAGAAAGAAAACAAAAAAACAAACTGAGACAGTCCGTAAAGGGAAGGTATGGAAGCAGAGGGAAGACTGTTTTGATTAAAATAACCTGGAAGTGTGGCAGCACCATCACTCTGCCTGTCATCTGAACAGGTGCTTCTGATGTGCAGAGAGAACAGGAGAACAGCAGAGCGTTACTCAGGGCAGGGTGGGACCTCTTCTCCTGCTGCTTCTCCTCAGCGACTGCTGTCTGCTCCTACTGCGCGCCAAATTTTCCCAGTGCATGCTGGTGACATATCAAATAAATGAAGGAAAATGAAAGGAAGATTACATCATTTGATGCCAGGCACATGCAATATCTGTTTGTATGAGTATATAAGTGAGATTATGATTATTTTAATTGAACAATAAATTGTTTGAGTATTTGTGCATTCATTTTCATTGGGTTTTCCAGCACGCACGCATATAGCCTGCAGCGTCCCAGTCCTCTAGAGATTACACACAGATAATGCATGGCACAGAGTGTATCAAAGCCTGTGCTTATGGAAGAACAATGTGGTGAGATCTGTCCTCACTTCAAGACATTTCAACAGCTTGTTTTCAGGTTTAATTCTGTATTCAGAACTGGCTCCATTTTTGTTCCAAAAAGTACAGGAATCAATGCTTTAGCACTTGTGAGTTTGCCATCAGAGGTAAATGAGATGAGAGAGAAAGACTAGGCACTATAAATAATGCAATGGAAAACAGACAAAGCACAAATGACTATTCTGTTTGAAACAACATGCATACAGCATGACCAGTGTATGACTTCATTACTTTTTTTTTTTTAATCATTCATAATGACCCAAGTGAAGTCATTACACATACAGGTTGTGTTTGAAACCTTTCACGGTTTCAAACACAACCTTTTCAAGGTTTTGCCTGAAAAAAAAAAAAAAAAAAAAACCCTCAGACAGGATTTTGAGACATCATACATCATGTGTAATGGTCTCGGACAGATTTAGAGATAATCATGAAAATATTGAGTGACTGTGAGGCTTATTTCTTATTCATATTCTAAAATATTCTAAAAACAGGACTCTTTTAAACCACACTTTGTTCATTTTACCAACAACCAAACTGCCAAAACAGCAACTGTGAAGGATATATCTGCTGTATGATACTGTCAAAAACTGACCAGATAAAAGCATCTTAGCAGACAGGATATGATGCAAAAAGTAATTTCAGATCTATCTCATTGTATTTCTATCTGCAAAGAACACAGCCTCAAACAAATCATCCAGCTCAAAATGCCATGATGTTATATGCTTCAAGGCGTAGCTGGACTAAAAATAAAAATGCTGTCATGTCTTCCTGTAAAACTTCCAGTAAATGTCAATGCTAAAACAACACTGGACCACACTTTCACTGTATGGACAAAAAATATCATTTACATGCAATATCAAGCACATCATTTACATTTTTGGGTGTATCATTCCTTGAAGACTTGAGAGACATAAATCAGTGTATTTATTAATTGTTTGTTCATATATATCTCTAACAGTATCTCGTTAAGAACACAATTTAGTTAATTTAATTAAATGATAGGGGAAAAGTACCAAGTTACTTAAATGTTCCAAAGAAATACTAAGAATTGGTCATTTAAGGATCTAGAATCAATATATTCCTTAAGATTCCTGTTCATATTCAGGACATTTAGAGGAAGAAAAGCTGGCGTTTCAGCGCTCAGTCACTGAACTTGGGTCATATGATGGGGTAGGTCATGTGAACGATACATGAAACACAGCGTGGTCTGGCTTTTTCAGTCCATTCTCTTTTTCTGTCTGCCTGCGGGGACCACTGCACATCAGCATATAGTCCAAACTCACATTCTTGAAAAAAGAAGCTTTGAAAAGCAGGCGCTTTGAAGCCTAGTCAAGCTTTTCACTAATGCTGAGGAGAAAACTTCAGAGAAATAGACAGAGGTATAAGAAGTTGTGTGTTGTCTAATCTCAGACAGGGCCAAAACTGTTGCTTGAATTCTTGAGACCAGGGACAAAACTTTAATGTTTGGCCCCCCTTCCATAAAAAGGTGGCTGATTGATGGCTTTAGTGTGTGTCAAGCCAAAGACGGAAAAAAAAGTGCACTGCGTCCAGAATTAGCATTTCCTTTCATCGTAATATCTGTGTGTTTACTCTAAAGCAGTGCTTCTCAGTCTGGTTCTCGGAGGCCACTCAAGCTCTGCACATCTTGGATGTCTTCTTAATCTAACACACCTGATTTAATTCATCAACTCATTAGTAGAGGCTCCAAGTCCTGAAATGTGTGCCTAATGTGGGAGACGTCCTAAATGTGCAGTGCTGGGCTGGGGAGCCTCCAGGAACAGGACAGACAAACATTTCTCAGAGCAATAGCAGCAGTCAGCCGTTAAACACCACTGCATTTCACACCTGAGACTAGCTGTGTGTGTTAAAATTATGTTTTTTGCCTTTTTTTTAAAGTAGATTATCCATTATTATCCAGTTTGTTCTTTTACTAATTTAGTGATTAATTAGAGCTGCCATTTATTTCTTAAAACTTTTTGTAATAAGGAAAAGGACATGTAGATTATGGAGGGTTTGAAGAGAGCTCATAAAGCGAGCAGTATAGAGTTGAGATGGTGAAATATGATGTTGAAAGGCAGTGAAATAGAGATGAAGGGTGTTTGTGAATTGGCCTTGGTACTGGCCTGGTGCTGCTTCTGTGTTCAGCTTGAGTGCTTATTTATATAAGGATTTAGACCACAAGGGTCACCGGTATTTTGTGTTTGAATCCACTCTAGTAGACTGACCCTGACAAAGCAATGTCTGCCCTGTATTCAGTCTTCATTAGTATGTTTTTGTAACTCATTAGTTTATTTACTTATTTGCATTTTGTCTTCCTTCAATTAGTAGTGAATTTAGGGTTGGCCATAGGCAGCATTGGGACACTTGGATTAATTGCAACATGGAAACCCAATATATATATATGAGAGAGAGTAAAAAAATAAAAATTGTAATTCTGACCCATTTAAATTGTGGATCTTGGTGTAAAAGTACTGTTTGATATAACTTATATCAAATAGTACTTTTACACCAACATATAAGCAATGTTCTGTTGAATAGTAGTACGCTCCACTATACACAAGTCTGCAATCAAAAGTCAGAAAATCTTAATATGCACTGACAATTCCCAGAGCAAATAATCCCAGCTATTCTTTCCACATTCCTTTTCTAGCTTCATAATCATACTGTCAACAACGGTCTCATTGGTGTGCATTTTAGGTGAAACATCAGTGACTTACATAAAGTACTCCATTGAGCTATGAAAGCAATTTAATATTCCTCTGAGATCTTCTTCGATCCATGGTTCCATTTTCTGTGACTTTGATGCATGACTCTGAAGTATTATTCTTTGGTTTTTTATCAAGTTTAAAAAAGGGACATTCGCAAGATTATAAATAATAAAAAAAACAACATGATGCGAGGCAGCAGACACAGAGGTGAGAGAGTAATTCATGCAGGAGAGAGAATGACGCATCTGCCCTTGTGTCAGAGCTGATTAGACAGACAAACTGTTACCTTGAGTCAGTGCCTTGCTGTTGAAGCAGTACAGAGCCTCATGGTTCACTGCTTTCAAGATCAAACCTCATCTGGGAAAATTAACCTGAGGAGTCTTTCATCCATACAAATGGATTTTTTATCCTCATAAAACAGGTCTTATTTTTGTTGTGTGATAAAGTCGTGATGTCACTCAAGCTAGCGCTGGAGTTAACATGACCTAGTGATGCTGTCATCCGATGTCAGCCTACTGTGTCACAACATTCCCTGTCATTGCGTTCATTTACAAAATGTTCACACATTTCATGCACGTTACGATTAGTTTTTGCCGGCATAGGATTAGTGATTAGCTTCCCACTTGTGCCGGTGTAATTGCAGTGTGCTTGTCTAGCAGCTATACCTAAAGCTGCTGAAAATCTGCTTCTGAATCCCGTCGACCGCAATCTCCACCAAGTCCCTGTCAGGAAATGTTAGAGTTACACTCCGCAGTTATTCAGCCTAATCAAATCTCTTCCCCAAAGTCTCTGTGTGCAAATGATTCCTCTTTAATCTGGTCTGAGGAGGGAAGGCCATTTGCCTATCACGTCTCTGAATATTTCACAGCAAATTAGATGCATGTCTGGAGACTTTCTGGCTGTTTTTCCCCTCCTGAACTCTATTTCTAATTTACTAAAGTAGAACTGTGGATGCTGATGGCATGCTTTGTTGGATGTCATTGCACTGTTCAACCCGATCTGTGAGAAAATGAAAATATTTGAGCTATTTTGTAAGATTTTGACTATAAAAATCTATTTGTTTTAAAAAAGCAGAGCATGAAAGTCCGTCCCTAAGTCAGTGGGTTACAAAATTGTATGCATGAAAGAGATTGAATTGAGAATGTATTTATACAAATTTGCCACTAATTCATCAAAATGTAAAATAGTTACAAATTCCAGTGAGAATGTATTTGCATTTTATTACTGGGTATAAAGGAAAAGGGCAGAAAGTTAGCAAATCAAATTATGTCGTAAACATGCCCACAAAATCTGTGCTGAATGAACTGTGTGTGGTGCAGCTCCTAAACACTTTTTTAATCAGGTAATAATAACTGTGCATATCAAATAGTGTTTTTTTTTGTTGTTGTTTTTTTTTTGTTAACTTGTCTTATTTGCATAGAAAGGGATGTGTATTTACACTGAAAAGGATGACACAGATTTAATTCAAATACAACGCAGTGCTATTTCAGTGCATTTAGCACCTGGTTAAACTTGATTGCACATGGATATTGAATAAGATGAGGGGGCTATTTTATAATAGATTTGAACACAAATTCCATGTATTTTATCCTACATTAATTATAATGATTTCAAAGTTTGAATTGAGTTGAAAATGTTTATTTGTAAAGATACACAGTTAGCTAAAATTTATTATTTTATACATAAATTATTACATAAATTATTTTAACATTTCAATAATTTGTTTAGTAAATTAAAATTATTTAAATTTCAGGAAAAAAAATTAAAAAATAAAAATAAATAATGAAGTGGAAGGGAGTTCAGAGCTGCTCTGTTCTCCTCCCTCTATCTCTCAGTGAGCAACATGGGAATCTTTTACTCTGGCATCCTGAAATAGATTAAAGATTTTCCATCTATTAATATTGGTTTTGATTGAGGAAGGATTTCATCCCTGTTGCACTGAACCCGATTCGTGCTGTGCTGAGCTAACTTTCAATGAGGGCATGTTGAATTACAAAACATTCAGCCTATAAATTAATCCTGTAAATCATGCAGATCAGAGCTTTTCCACCTGTTTAGACATAGCAGTCTTATTTTTCTATAGAAACTCTCTCAAATCCGCTTTGAAGTAAGATAACACCTGTCCTGCTGCGATACTTGCACCGTGTGAAACTAAGCTCTGTCAGATAATTAGCTTGAAGCTCAATATGCTCTTCAGAAATATACCGACTTGCAAAAATGATTATGCAGGTGTGTGTACTCATGCTCTTGCGTTTGTTTGTGATTTTGTATATTTCAGGCTTTAGTAGTATTCCTTTGACAATGCAATTCTTTGTAAGAAAAAAAAAGAAAGAAAAATCTGTGCATGTAAACAGCAAGGTCTATAATATCTATAGAGAAAATGATCTGTTAGCATTCTCATTCATCTCAATGGCCATGTCTCGAGGCCTTTTTCAGTGTGTCCTTGTCTCGCTGTCTGCATTGTGATGGAAGGAACATGAACAGGAGGGTTATTTATATATGTGGAGCTGAATTGATAGTAAGAGGGTCACTTTTATAAAAAAAAGAAAAGAAAAGAAAAGAACTAGCTGATATTGTTTAAATGGAATTGGTGATTATTAGAAATCCCAGTATTTATGAATACATTGTTCTGATTAATGTGTTGAAACAAATGTAACGGACGGTGCTATGAGACTCAATGACGATGAACAAAACACAAAACAAATCATTTGCATTATTTCAAAGTTTATTGTACAGATGTCAACATGGACACAACTAAAACATCTTAAAACGGTGTTAAAATGCCAGGCCAGTAGTTGGCGATATCACTTTGTGAAGAAACACAGACTAAAATTTAATGTCATTAAATGTCATTAAATATCATTTAACTATAAGTGCTTTGTGACCATTAGTGGTTCATTTGTTAGATGTTGGTTCATAGTTCATAGTGGTTTATAATTAAGGCCAGGCCTTGTAATCACCTTAATGTGGTTGTAATGGGAGTCTTTATTTACAGTATAGAGCTATATTTAAAGCTATTGAAATGAGGTTCTTGCTCATTGCTAGTTAATAAAGGGATGTGAAGCCACACAATGTCTAATGCTGACAAAGAGGCTAATGGGATATGTTCACTGGTCATTGAGCAAAACTGCCAGTGTTCAAACACATATCAAAATACACTTAGTGACATACGGTTCAACATATGGTGCATAATTATATATATAATATGTGTTTTTGTGTGTGTGTGTGTGTTTCTTTCGTCCAGCCAGTTATTTACGAATGTGAGTGGAGTGTCCCTAATCGATTACAGGGCAGTAAAGTTTGAGCACATCCTTCCTCACACTGACTGGTCTTGATCATGTGACTCATTGGTCACCAATGAAATGTTGTTAGTTGTTAATAAAAGCGATCAGATTGATGCGTGCGAATCATATGGATGAGCAATAGAACTGAGGCCAGCAACTTTAATGAGAATGGAGCGATACAAGCCTGTCAGAAACTTGTGTGCATTCTTAATTAACTTCTTCTAAATCCGCTTTCTCCATTCTGATCTCTTGTGGGCTATCTCTAATCCACCATGGCTCACATTGTCTTTTTATTATTTATTTATTTATTTTTATCTTATTCATTATGCTAATTTTTGTTTCCCAGTAGGCTCTTTCTTGTCCATCTCCGTTCCTTCCACTTCCTCTTCCTTCACCCTGCATCATCTGCATATCAACACACGCACACACACATTTGTATGCATGTATTATGGACTGTGGTTTTTTTGCACTTGTATAATAAGATATTCTCTTAATAAGACATGACACAGGATGTTGAGATGCAAAACACTATTTTTTGGTCACACTCCCCTGAAAGTTGAATTTTGCCCACCTCGCTTGTACAAGAACAACAACAACAACAAAAAAATAATAAATATGGGAATGAAATCAATAAAAGCACATTGCATGTATAGTTTTAACTGTTTTCTGTATTGAAAAATTTCATCAGCAGCCATTTCTCCAGTATTCAGTTTCACATGATCCTTCAGAAATTATTCTGTTATGCTAATTGGCTTCCAAAAATCATTTCTCATTGTTGTTAATATTGCACATTTGAAAACATTGTTATTTATTTATTTATTTTTGTTCATTTATTTATTTATTTTTTTAAGGCTTGTATAGCTTGGTTTATAACATTCAGCCATGAAGTTTCAAACAGTAATCCATTTATGTAGTTTATTTTAAAGCATCAAATGATCAGAAAGTTATTTATTTTAAAGCTGCATGCAGCTGACTTAAACTGAGTTTAAAAGGCTGGTTTTAGTTCTGAGGTTAACAGTTGGGCTGTTTAAATTTAATTCATTTAATTCAGCTGTGGTCAAATGCATTTTGAATATATCAAAAAAGAAACAAAAATACGTTTGTCAGAATTATAATTTTTTTTCTTGTCCAAATGAACTGCCAGATGTAAATTGGGCCTTTGTTGATGATTTCACCAAAGAACGGCCTATTCTCAGACCAGCTGTTGTCAACAGACAGTGCGGTGTTTATCGAAATACACTTGAGTGTGAAATGGAAATATCTGGTTCAGCACCACTGATTTTAAATCAAGATTTAATATCCTAGTCCTTAATAAGTCCTCTATAATAATTCTGACTTTTATTAGACCAAAAAAACTGGCCAGCTGTCTCTTTCACCATCTGAATGTCTCTTTCTATCTCTCTTTCTGTCCATCTAATACTAATACTGTAGCAGCACCTTCGAGCAGCTATCTACTTTAATAGAACATTCTTGTGAGCCATCATGATGAATGGATTTGAGGCAAACAGGAGATGAAAGAGAAAAAGGAGCAACAATAGACAGGAAGTGAGATGATTTGAATTTAACAGAACATAAAAAGAGAACGAAAGACCTGTGAAGCCCGGAGGTGACCCTTCAGGGTCAAGACACTGTATGATGGATTAAGACATTTTGGGAATACAAATATAAAAGGATAGTAAATCCCAGGGACAGAGGCAGAAAGAGAGACGGGCACAAAGGAACGTGTGTTTGCTGGAAATCAACCTGCAAAGTGCAACACTTAAAGTTTCAGAAGTTTTCTTATAGTCCCCCCACCCACAACTCTGCTTCTGCCTCTCGTTCCCAACAGTAAACATAGCTTTAACAGGAAGCCCCTAACATCTTCCACTTTCACTTTTTGAGGCCTCAACAAGAATGCATAATCATCCATATTACATTCAAAACACCAGGGAGGGAGACTTAAATAAGGGAGGAAGAGCAAACGGGAAATGGGGAAACAGAAAAGGGGGATCAGTGATTTAAAACGAGAAAAGTGAGGCAAGAGTTTGAAATCATGATCTTATTCTTTTGGATATTCACTGTGCATATATTTATAGGGTTTTCATATAAACCCAACACATAAAACAGAACATAAAAGTTATTTTGTATTGTTTTACTTTTATTTAATTCTTTCATATCTTTACTTATGTATATATTTTTTTCCTCAGTGTTGTATTCTTTAATAATTGCACTGCCCATGGAGCGGACCTGACTCCCATTTCACTGCTGGTTACATATTCTCTATGTAATCGTGTATGTGAGGAATAATACACATATTATTTGTCGCTGAGGGTGGACGCAGGGGGCCACCCTCAGTGACGAGCAGGCTGGGACGCTGGGGCGCTGGGGGCGGAAGACAGGAGGAGAAAGCAGCCGAGAACTGCTGGGCCATGTTCTTAACTGCATCGTTGAAGAGACCAGTCTGGGATATTTATTGTCTGACTGGGACATATATTAAAATGCACCAAAATTACAGTCTTCAGCAAGCATTTAGTTAAACTTGACCAGCCACCCTTTAAACAAACCGTCTTCTATTAGTTAAAAGTCCAATGCCTATAAAGATACTAACCGATTAGTAGTAATTTAAAAACATTTACAAATGATGGATAGTTTCAACTAGATTGGCTACTGCAAAAAAACATGAAAACATTATTAATAAATTATTTGTAAAATATCATGGATAGGGTAAATTCAGGTAATTTGGGACACTTTTTGCCTTTGAGATGACTGCTCGTGAAGGGAATTATGATTAGCAAACATTTATAAACACTTGCAAATGATGAATAGTTTCCACTTGGTTCTACTTTTTGTAAGTATACACATTTGTGATTTGAAAGACTTTTATTTTTTATTTGGCTTCAAACTGAGACCTAAAGATAATTATGTTCCAAATATGTACCTCACGGTGCAGATTAATAGTTGTTGCATGATCAAGATCTGTTTGCGAATAAACGCACCTTTTCATGGCTTGTGCTTTGTTGATAAATGGTCCATGCTGCACGATTGAAAGTGCATAACTGAAATGGCTATGCATAATGAAAGTGGGTTGGACAAATTTGTAGCTGCATCATTGCCACCGCTAACAAAACTTTGCACCGACATGAAAAAAGGTTACAAAATGTGACCACTCAGACACTTTTGCCTGAACTACCCCTTTAGGAAAAATAAGTAAACTGAATGAAAAGTAAATAAGGCAAAGCTCTTTAGAGCAATTAATCAAGCAGAAGATAGAACAGTAAAACTCTTGCCAAGGAGAGATGCAGACTCTACAACAACATTACAGGCTAAAACTTCATGTTGATCAATAGACGACAGGCGAACCCCATTAAAACACCAGCAGCGAGTAAGTGCTGGGAAATAGTGCAGCATTCTTATCTCCAACAAGCAAATGTCAGGATGTCAGTCTCAAATGTTTACCCCATAAGCAAGAGCAGTGAGGGGAGGGCGATTATCCTCATTTTAAACCTTTAAAAGAACTGCAGACAGAATGACAGACTAACGGTTTGCTGAGTGGAGTTAACACTGTGATTGAAATGCACTTCAGGCTGCGGTTTAGCTGCGCTAGCACTCTGTCGCTAGTTTAACTCAGTTCACATAGTATGACCAAGCTGTCCATCAAGCGGATTATGTCCACTAAGCACTTCCACGCAGTTCACATTGTTCCATCAAGTGCTGATATCTATTCCATGAGCACAGAAGAGAAATCTAGACTTTTATGCTTTATGGACGACAGACATTTGTAAATCCTACATGGTGCATTGATTTCAGATCTGATGGCTTTGCCTGTTTTTCCGACTGTTAGTTGACCCAAGTTGTGCTGAATCTCTAATCCAATTGAAGCTATTATGCAGTTCAGTTTCAAAAGAGGAAGCACTATTCTGGGAGGTTTGAATTGAACAGTGTTATTATGTTACAAACCCAACAGATAAATTGTACTGTGATCATGAATTCTCTGACATTCTTACCCTGAGACCGCTGTATGTGCTGTAGGTCTCTTTAATATTTGCATTGGCAGGTGTATATATATATATATATGGTATAGACAATGATTTGTAGACTATTATACTCAGGGGAAATCAGAGCTGTTATTTCAGTATAGCTGATGCTGGAGACATTTCTATTCTAGCTCTACATTTCTCTCACTCTTTCTAAGAGACTGAAAGATGATCTGGGTTTGAGATTCTGAACTTGAGGAATGAGGGACATGTTTTCCTCCATTGTTTTTTTTTTTTTTTGCATTTGCAGAACACGACTTTATGTACACTGCCATCCAATTGTTGGGGTCAGTTAGATGCTGTTTGTTTTCTATTCACCATAGAATTCTTTGGTTTCCACAAAAATAAGCAGCACAATTGATAATAATATGAAATATTACTTGAGCATTATATCAGCGTGTTAATGATTTCTAAAGGATCATGTGACAATGAAGACTGCTGAAAATGTTGCTTTATGATCACATGAATAAATTACACAAAAAAACCATTAAAATATTAAACAGTTATTTATTCCTCGGTTAGAATGTAGAGCCCTTTGAAGCTGCACCTAATCCCCAATCTTGACCTTCAGCCGTTGGCCACCACTGAAGTCCACTATAAGAAGAACAAATCCTGGAATGTTTTCCTCAATAACCTTAATATTTTTTTTTCTGAAGAAAAAAACAAAAATAAATCCATGAACATCATGGATGACATGGAGGTGAGTTAATTATCAGGAAATTTTCATACTGGAAGTCAGCCAGTCAACGTAGTTCTGTAGTAACATAGACAAGTTAAATTGAAATCCAGACAGAAAGTTTATTGATTGATAAATAATTTTTTTTTGTGTGTGTATTTTGCCTCCATCACATCCCGGCAGTGTCTATATCTATGCTTGTCTGATAGTGTTTGTGTGCATGTGTTTAAGTGCCTGTGTCTGTGACCTTAAAGGCAGTCTTTGGTCCAGTGTGTGTGTTAGCGTTTCACGCGAGGAGGGTGGGGGTGGACGTGCTTGAAGAGAAGGGGACACAGCAGAGAGAAAGATGGGAACCAATGAAGCAAGAAATTGCTGTTTCTCTACATGTCAGTGGCCTATTTGTTTGAGTACCCCCTGCATGCACAGGGACCGAACACTATCTTTTCTCAAAGTCCTGAATTCCTTTAACTGCACCAACAACTAACTAATGTGCAAAGACCACTTCATCCCAGCTTTTCTTGTTTTCTCCATTTCTGCAGTATTAATATAAAGCTCTCAGCACTGTAAAATGTGTTTTTGAAACATTTTAAAGTTTTGAACGTAAAAAAAAAAATGAAGGTGGCAATTTATATGGTGTATAAATTAAATTACTTGAAGTAAATGCTCAGAACTTAAACTGGTGTAGTTGTCATGACAACTAACTGACCATTTTAAGCATAGATATGTATAGGTAAATGCCCTATTAGCGGCTGTTTCTATGGGCTGCTTTATGTAAGCTGTCCGCCATATGGAACAGTTAAAGCAAGTTTCCTGTGTATCTGCAAGCATGGTTATATGCATGTATGAACATCGATAGATTATGCATATACATTATACTACATACGGTAAAATGCATTCTTTTAAAAGGCCATTACTATTACTGTACTGTAAAAGCAGCTTTTTCTCTTAAAAGAAGCCTTAAAGACTTAAGTGGAATTACATTTCCTAACAACTGATTGATATTCTGACACAGTGAGCTTTCACACCCCTGCAATCAAAACCTTTGACGCTGATTGTTCTCAGTCTTTGATTGCAGGAACAGGCTTTTGGAGTGTCGTTATGGTTTATCTGTTCTTCGCATCAACTGTTTTTTTCTACCCTCTACCTTTTTGGCTTTTTAAGGTCAATAAGGAAAAAGTGGTTGATGGAAGTCACCACATAGGTGGACTCAGGAGACCTGCAGAGAATACCATTACTGCAGGAAGAGAATAATATCACCTTAATGTATTTAATCCACAGGTTTCTGAAATAAAATTGTACAGTATTGTGCAGTGAAACGCTTTTTAACGCACATAAAATATACTATATCCTGGTTGTATATGCTTTTAGATGTAAAGCCACACACATTCATGTCAGATGACATTTACACACACATACACACAAACATCTAAGGTAATGACATACAATTTCCCTCGAGCTCTTCTAGCTTTTATGAGAGACATGCCTCCCTGAGAGTGGTAATGACAAAATCGTGTGAAGGACAGTTAGCTGTTGCTTGTAACTGCATTACTCCCTCTGGACTTACACTTGCACACACGTGCGCGCACACACACACACACACACAGACACTAGTAAATAAATAGTTTCAATGGGGATCTGGCTCTAATTAAGAGCCAATTAACAGCCAGAGCAGCACATAAATGACCTGCTAAATCATGGAGGAGTTAGGGGTTCATGAGCGGCCTCTGAGCTTAGCTAGTTCCATGCCTGCAAGCTTCATCTGGGTTAACTTCCAGCTGGGAGAATTCACTTCTTTTGAGTGAACTGCCCTTGGCCAAAGGGCACTTGTCTTAAGTGCCCTAACAAATACAGCCACTAGCACTCTGGAGCACTTCTGTCCGTGATCAAGGCAAATACGTGTCAGGAGAACATGCACCTTCATGCAGGTCTCAAATTGGTTCTGCACCTACATAACCCACTTATAAATGGTTGTGCTTAGTGTGAATCTAGCAGTGTAATTTGATGGACAAACAAATGGCTCTTATGAGAATCAAAAACAAGTCTGGAAAAAAGCACTTCATAAGAGGTAATCTGTAAGTCCAACAACACCAACTGTGTTTTAGATTCACTTTAAAAAGAATGGATCATGAGAATCATTCATTCAAGAATCAAACTACAGTACACTAGTTGCACTCTTATGTTTTCTTTTGTGTGCAATCATAATCAGTGTTGTGCATTTCACTAACAAATGACCCTTATAAGACAATACAGGGCGACCTGGTGTAGTCGCATTCCTGAACGACTGATTCTTACAGCCCAATACTTTTAGGTGATTCTAAAAACGTACAGTGTTATCAGTGTATTTTGATTAATAAACAAATTATTCTTATGAACTTTTTAGTTAATAAAAAACACAGAACAGTATAGTCCAATTCACTAATAAATGCCTCTTTTCGGTCTGTTCTTGTTAGTGACACCGTACTGGGTGACTTATATAGTCTGATTTAGGAACAAATTCTTATGAGACAAGTTTATGTCAATATCATTACTAAATGGTTGACAGGTCCTTCATATATCTAAAGTGTCTGATTTGTGCAGTTGGCTGGATTAGGTTCTGTCCTCACAAATGTGGATTCTTATCATTTATCAAAGATAAACCTTGCATTCATGAATCAATGGCCCAATTCCCATTTGAACACAAAGCCATTAAAATATGATGGGTATCAAGCACTGTTTCAAAGAAACAGATACGCATACAACCAACAGGCATTGTGAAAGGTTAGAAGATAAAAAAATAAAAAAAAATACATGCAGAGTGATAGATGTTGTTTAATGATGTAAATGAGTGGTGCATGTGTAAATGAAGCTCTAATTCTGTGCTGGGACTGACATCAGAGACCAGTTATTATTATAGTGCTTTGATATTTTGGATTTGGAAGCTCTGACTGATGTTATGGTTTATTTTAAAATGTGACTCAGTGATACTTATGTGAGCCAAACAGATCACATAAAGTGCAAATTAAAAAGATTTGTGCTGGTTTTTCAGTCATTCAGCACTCTCATAAGGAAATGTTAATGTAGTAACTCTCTCCAGCACATTCACAGAACAACACTCTTGTATATTAAACCATTTAAACAGTTTTTAGATGTCACAGTGATGCAATAATCAACTTGTTTTTGATGTCTCTTTCAGCAAATCACTTAAACTTAGCTTCAGTGCAAATGTTGATTTTTTTTTGCAAATTTACACACACACACACACACACACACACTTTTCAACTGTAGTGTATATTGTTAGAAAAGATTAATATTTTAAATAAATGCTTTTTTTTTTTTTTTTTTTGTCATCAAAGAATTCTGAAAAAAATCACATTCCAAAAATATATATATATATATTAAGCAGCACAACCGTTTCCAGCACTGATAATAAATCAGCATATTAGAATGATTTCTGAAGGATTGTGTGACACTGAAGACTCGAGTAATGATGCTGAAAATTCAGCTTTGCATCACAGGATCATAATATTTCACAATAAAATGTTTTTTACTGTATTTTTGATCAAATAAACACAGCCTTGATGAGCATAAGAAACTCCTGTAAAAACATAAAAAATTGTTCTGATCCCAAACTTTTCACTGGTAATGTATATATAGGCTTATAATACAATTCATTAATTATGAATAACACATTGTTTCATTCTTTCTTTTCCCTGTTCACTCACTGCCACTGCACAATAGATGTGAGACATAAGATTTGAAGCAGACCTTTTCAGTCAGTGACACGAGTGGAAATTTCATCCTACTAATCAATAGATATAAATTAAAGAGCTTTTGACTTTGGCTTTTGACAGACCATTATAACATCCACTTAGACCGAAGAACAATAAATTAATTAGGCTAGTTCAGACTGGAGACGAAAACAGGAATGAGAGGAGGTGAGACTTAATTAAATATGAAAGCAAGACAGTGGCAGAAGATGTGAAGTAAAAGACAAAGAAGAACAAGCAGAGAGACAGAAAGTGAGGGAACAAAAACCAAGAGAAGCTGCACACCAAACCTTTAGCATCAAACTGAGGCCTGACACGTCAAATTTACAATTCACATGCACCCAGTCATCTCAGACGAGAGGCTTAGCATTTTTAGCATGTCATCACAGTTAAAAAAAAAAAAAAAAGCAGATGTAAGGGCTTAGGAGATTTTCCTGTGACACAGGGCCAGGCTGGGGCTCTGACAGTACAGAGCTCTCGCTAGTCAAACCCCAGCGAGTCTCTGACTCTGACAAACTAAGGAGGGCTGCTGTATTATTGATGATTCATTCTGCTTAGATCCTTTTTAGCCCTAATACAGTTTCTCATTTTCTGTATTAATATTTCACAGGCTGGCTAATCTTGATGGAAGAGAAGGCTGCTCTTGTCCTGGTGGCTTATATGGTGCACAGCCTCGTGCGACATGCATAAGAAGTATGCATGCATACATAAACACCCCTTAAAAATACAGGGCAACTCATATACTCAAATACCCTGCCTGATAGAATGCTGAGGCAGGTCTTCCTCTGAGCTCATTTTTATGCATTTTATGAATCATATTCTATTTTAATATCATTATTCAGATAATCCCTCTTTCAATTTCAGGCCGTAGCCTTCTTTCGGTCTCTGTCTGTCTGACATGATGCCCTGAAGGCCATTTTCTCCCTATATTTCTTCCTTTACTGTGATAGAATGAATATTGTCTCGGCCTGCCCAGCGTGCAGCCCCTGATGATGATGAAGGTTAGCTGTCAATGGGGGCTGGACGCTGTCAAACTGAGGTCATGGAATATCCTCAAGGCTTCAGAGAGATGCATTTTTTAAATCCATCCGCTCTTCTGTCTATCTCTGTCTATCTATCCTTCTTAATAACAAAACGAACTCACATCTGCTATATTATTATTTGTACAAGCATTAATGAAATGAAAGCTTCCACGGCCTAATCAAAATATTCATTATAATCTTTGTATGACTCTACAGAGACGTGTTTAATTCCTGCCTTTCTTTGTAAAACACCTGCTGATCATCATTCCACCCTTGTAATTAAAGACATGAGAATAGATTAATCTAACCCGCATGCCTCTCTGCATGTTTGTTGTTACATTAAATTGTATTTCCCCCATGGACTCTGTAAAGTTTCAATTAGCTAACCTTCCCATCTGCAGAGGAAAACCTTTGGCTTATGCAAGTGCACTGTCCATAAACTTGTCAAGTTGTTACATTTTTTCACGCCTGGACTTTTTTTCGAAGACGTTTACATTTGCATTTCTTTCTGACCAAACTGACTTCTTTATAATGCATACAATACGTTAGTTATAAATACCCCAGCAGGAAGAACAAAATGCAGTTCAAATACACAGAGAAAGGCCTGAGGCATCACAGTAAAGATATGTTTCAGAGTGAGGGGAGAGACAATGCACTATGCTCTGAGTATGGATGAACAACATTATGCTGTTCTGTTCGAAACAATGCAACAGTGTGCAGGACAGTAGTGCGTAAAAATGATATAATTCAGTGCAATAGCACAACGCAAGGACAGCACTGAAATGCATTATGCTGTTGGAAAGAAATCATGATGAATAGAGAGTAGATTGTAATTCATCGTAAAACTATTTCAGTCAAATTAAAAGGAGTGTATCATTGTAAAATGAATTTTGCTTTGTCCTTTAAAAAAATTGCTCCTTTGCCAGTCCACCCAAACCAACAGCACGATTTCACAAAAATGGCATTTTGAAATCAAAAGGAAAGACAGCAGAGGAAAGCACCAATAGAAGAAAAGAAGGAGCTGTGTTGAAGCAGGAGTGAACAGAGAGGAAATATGGAACCAAAGGCACAGAAAGGTCTTTTTTCCTCTCCATCTGAGGCTGTAGCACAGCTGGTCTGTGTTCCAAAAGATATCAATTAAAGGTCTTTCCACTCTAGACACTCCAAAGCGCTTTATAATCACAGAAGTCCCCGCTCGGGTCAGTCCTCCTCTCGAAGAGCATTTCTCTTCAGTCCAGTGTATGTGTGTGATATATTGTAGGACCACTAGGTGTTATAAGGTGAAGAGAAGCCTGACAGGTTAAGTGTGTGATTCTCACTAGTGACACCACTAGTGGATTGAAATGCAATTCTGGCACATGCATAACTGGCTCAGTAAATGACATGAATCTGGATAGGCACTATTTATTTGGGTTTTATTTTTTTAAGCAATGGAAGACAAGGTCAGTGTTGGAAACTTTGCTGCTATGAAAAAGTCATGATGTACATCCTTGATTTTACGTGCCATAGGGAGATCATCAAGAAGTTGAAACTACATGCCTACTTAGATTACAGGTCAGGCGTTTTAAAGTAAAGGTATTCTCCACATCCAGAAGCCACAGATCTCTGGTCTGTTGACCACACAGCTTTGCAGGATGTTTCTCAGGATACCTTTAAAGAAACCTGTCATGCTGACTTTATGAAAAGTGTTTGTGTGCACTTGTGAGTGTGTGTGTTTATCACAGAAGAAGTTGCCGTTTCATCAGTTTCGTTATTCTGCTCATTTTCATCGCACATTTGAATTCAAGCCTCCTTTCGTCTCATTCTTTCTCCCACTGCATTTTCAATCTAATATTATCTCTGAGGTACAGTAGAAATGCTGAGAGTGGCTATTTGTCTGTTTTTGATTGCCGGCTAGGCACGGGTAGGGAAGCACATGGTTCCCGTCAGGTTTTTGGATCAGGGATTTTAGCATCTTCCTCCTGCATCATCATAACATATGCTCACAAATGAGATCCCTGCTGCCTGCTGCCAGAGCATCAAGACGCCATGTTCTCTTCTTTCGGTCTGTCTTTGATATGTCACCATGTGTCACTGCACACTGTTCCATGCACTAATTATTCTCAGAAAGGTTACTCTGTCTCTCTGACTCCTGCTTCTGCCTCGCTGTGGGCTGATGAATTAAAAGTGGCATAGATATAGACTTGAGTTTTGGTTTAGTTTATACGATCTCTCACTCAAATAATCAAATGGATCTATTTAAATTGATATCACAGCTAGGACGGGGTGACATATCTGCGACCATTACTCCAATATTTAATTTGCGATCCTTTAAAATCACTCTCATATAGAAATGCATCAGTTCTGAATAAAATTGTCAATGATTTTTTTTTTTTTTTCACCAAGGCTGCATTTATTTAATAAAAAATAAATAAAGGAAAAACTGTACTATTATAAAAAATTATATGTATTTTTTATATATTTTATTATATTTTAAAACATTCCTATAATGCAAAGCTGAATTTTCTGCCATTACTACAGTCTTCAGTGTCACATGATCATAAATCACTCTAATATGCTGATTTATATAATGCTGCTCCAAATTCTTACTATTATCAGTTGAAAAGGTTGTTTAATTGTATAATGTTTATTACATTTTTCACAGTGTTTCAAATACCAAATCATGGTTCATCGTTCATAGTTGTGAAATAGCCAAAAGTCTATTGTCTATTAAGCCCTTAACTATGGATAAATGTTTTTTTGTTTTTTTCAGTTAGAAATATTGATGATATATTCTTGATGTAGCTTAATTTTATAAAGTCATTTAAAAATCATTTCAAATTTAATGAAATATTTTGTTTATCACCCAACTTCAATCACAGCTTATTCTCTCATTGACTGTCATTTATTAAATCTGATTTCAAATGCAGACTCATGTATAAAGCATCTCTTCTCTGTCTTTGGGAAAACACTCAATGTAATCAACCTGAGAGGACTGAACTAATCGGAGAACTTGCACTATGAATCAGCGATTGCAAAAATAACAGCTGATGTTTCGTTTGTTTGCTTGTTTGTTTACTCCACAGTGTTGATCTGACAACTCAGCACTTTGGAGTTTGCTTTTACGCTGTCAGTGATTGCATCTGAAATTCATACGTAACACTGTGTTGAAATCCCCCCAAAAATTGGATTTGGAGATTTGAATGTCTTCCCAGTAATCCCTACTAGAACGCAGCATTAATCTTATTTTTTCTACAATGTCAGTGATTTGACTTTTTGTATAGTTACTTTAAAAGCTAAAATGCGAAAAGGTTTGACTTACCGTTATCATGCTGCTCAGAATAACACAAAAACCATAGTGAGTCTGCTGATGAAACCAAAAATACAAAAAGGAAGTTTTTGTATTGTTCTTTTGGATCCGAACTCACTTTTCTAGTATGAAAGTTTTTGTCTCAAACTATCAGCTTCAGGATTTATTGGTGGTTCTGCAGCTGAAAATCTATCGATCATGTGCAACAGTACAGAGCAGCAGTGACTGGCATGAAATAACCAGCATTTCTGTAGCCTATAATGGAAGAGACCACAGACCACAGTTTTCCTTGGACGGGTGCTAGAGAGGTTTAGGCCCGGGCTGTGTGCGGTGGTGCACACTGACTGTATTTATTAAAGGTGAAAAGCACAGGACAGCACCAGGCACAGGCGTCTCAAGAATGCTGAATACTGTTTTCCACCCTCCGCATTATTGCACAGAAGAATTGCCTAAATCTGTGCTTGTATGCATCTCTCCAGAGACGCAGCGCCATGCCTCCACAATGGGCGTAATGAGATTTTTCTCAGGCTTGTATTCTCACTTATTCACTTGGGATCATATAGGGCAAATATTACCTGAAAATATGGATGCAGTTATGATTAATATTGCACATGAACGCAAATAGATATAAACGTCTATTTCAATGGGAATTATTGCTTGACTGGATGGTTTTAAGCAAGATTGTGTTCATTCATCAAAGATTGTGTGATGCATTACATTCATATCCCGTGAATTAGTTTTTTCCATGCTTCCGGAATCCTCATCCCAGGAGTCTTGATGCTGTAGTTATTAATTCAAATCCGACCAGAGCTGCTAGACATCAAATAGTTTAATGTGAGCACATTATATATTGTCTGCCAGTTGCTTATCACCTGTCATTTTAAATGGAATAGGTTTGGTTAAGACTTTTATCAAGATGATTCGATTCACATTTCATAGCTTTTTTCTTAATACTTGAAAATGGGTTTGAAATTTTCGATTTTACACCCCAAATAACATCTCTTCTCCCTCTGAGACTTCTGAAGTGCTTCATGCCATCCTAAAGGACATGTTAGTTAACCACTTAAATATCACGGCATGTGTAGAACAGCATTAGGGAGATAAACATATTTGGTTACAAGGCAAACATTTTTTGTTTTAATATTTATCTTTCCTCAGCAGATGTATTTTGTGCTTTGATGTATGGTTTCAATAATATTGAAGAAATCTCAGAAGAGGTTTTGCCTTCACCCAGTGCTCTCTCGCAGGTCAAATTGACTCGTTTTTGTATTTTTTTTTTTTTTTTTTTGCTCATGCTTGATAATTCTCCTTTGCTTTGCAACCACATGCTCATTACCATGGAGACTAAAGCATCCTGTAAATGCAGATAACATTTTCATAGATTAATGTGATAGATGAGGCAAACACATTGCTATTAATATACATAAAAATGCAAAGTCGCGAACAATCTGCAGCAAAACGTCACTAAGCAACACAAACGTTCGCATCGTGGGCTAATTTTTCACTTCTAACCAAAGTACTTCACAGCTCAGTGCCTAAAGTCATCAATGAATATGAAAGGTCACTGGCTAATAACCTTCATCCTTCATCTCTGTCTTTTCTGGTTCGTGATTGTGTGTGCTAGATCATCTGTGTATCTTTGTGGGTGTTTGTGTGTGCACTGGACCTCACAATATTGTAACTCTCCCAGAAGTCCCGTGGCCTTGAACAGAACCAAGGGCACACAAACAGCTGAGACTGCGGGGGCAGGTGCAATGCCTTTGACTTTAAGAAAATGGTCATTTATCAGTTTCATACCTGTTGGAATGTGGGTAAATGCATCTAAGATGGAATTATTTTATCCATAATATTTCAGCAAAATCTCATTAGTATTTATAGATATGCATTTTTTTATGTATGTTTGAATAGAAAATGAAAAGACAATATCAGCATATTAACATCTAAACCATAAAGGTCTTGAACAACTAGGGATGTTCAAAATGTATTCTGAATGAGATTAATTAAATATGTTTGACGTGTGTTGTACAGTTGATACATTTATCTTATTTGATTATGGTTTCAATCGTTTCTCAGTTATATTTAAAAAAAAAAAAACAGAAGGATTTAACAACCTTTTAATATACTAGTTAATATACTAAAATGTATTTTAAACATTTATTTCATGCTAAGTATACTACAAATACACTTACATATTTATGTGATTTGTAAAAATACCCTGCAACAGTACTTGTATACTGTATATAAAGTCTGCTAAATTGGAACAACTAATTTTGTGCTTAATGAATTTAAATGCAGAAGTAGTGCTGAAGTCCAACTAATATATACTGAAGCATATCTGACCTAAAGTGGAATTATTGCAAAATTACTTCAGGTACACTTTAAATATCTAGCATTTAAAGACAGTCCTCATCAATAGTGAGAAATGTCACTGTACTATATTGCTACATATTTGTCCATACACTGATATACTACATCTCAATTTGTTTTCAAATGTTCTGAATATGCTTTGGAATTTATTTACACAAATCTACAAATGAGATTACTTTGAATACTTGTATGAAGATTTTGCATAATGAACTTGTACATGAGCACTGTAGAGCTGATTTTCCACCGAGCATTTGTTTCACCTTGGCACACTGAGTGGGAAAACTATGAATAAAATGCTAGTGTATTTGAAAGACAGCTGGTGGATAGAAAGAAAAAGAGGTTTACAGCATTTTTATGTCTCCAATTCAAGTCTCCGGTCACCTGGATCTCTTTTCTTTTTAAAATGGTGTGCTTGTAAAACTACCTGTTCTTTTGCCTTAGTGGAGAGTGTAAGCCCTGCAGCCAAAGGGCAGGACGCTAAGAGTCTGATTTACTGACCCATGAAGAGCATGTGAAATTGCTCTGCAGGAGCAGAAAGTCATGGATTTGGTCAAAAGCCTTGAGAATTGAAGCAACCAATCCACATAAACCCCACTATCCCCCCCACCCCCACCCAATGCTGGGCACTATGAATATAGCATCAGGATCTCTACAAACACAGGGCCCTATCATACACCCAGCGCAATGCAACGTACTAGTTTCAGTCCAGCGCCGTTCGAATTTTCCCATCCAGCGCCACGTTGTTTAATTAGCAAATGCATTTGCAACCATATATATATATATATATAAATACCTACATGTCATAATGGATAGCCATCGCATGTATCAGAATTAGCCTATCTATTTTCATTTCATCTCGGTTTCGTTTCATCTCGGAGACAAGTCTTTGCAAATCCGTCATGGCACGAGTGCAGCTGGCTCTTAAAGGGAATGGAAGATGAGACTCTGATTGGTTTATAACACGTTATGCCCAAAAATACTAAAACATTACTCATTATGAGAAAAGGGACAACCCATTTAGATCATGCACCCGGGCGCACCAACCGTTTTTCCGTCGTTAAAATAGCAAAAGTGGATTTGGACATGCCCTGAGTGCACCTGCGCCGTGCACTTTACAACTTGCATTTAGATCATTAAAATAGGGCCCACAGTGTGTTTACACAAGTAGATGTGAAGTTTCCAGCAAATCTGCTGCCGATCACAGACAGTCAGATTTTATGTTTTTTTTTTTTTTTGACCAGTAAGATTTCACAGTGGACAGGTAAACCAAGAGATGGTTGTGACGAGTGGGGCTGGAATGCTGGAAGCATTACTGCCATGTGGAAAGTTAAAAACATTTTTGAAAACTTCAACAGCACTTCTGTAGAAGCTAATGAAGTTTGGAGAGGGTTTCACCGGTAAATATGTAACTGACACTTGAGAGAATGGTAGGCTCATAAAAACAGTACGTATTTAACAAGTTAGTGAACTTCACTCGACATGACCCTCAAGAGCAACTCAGAGATGCATGTGGTGTCTCTTCAAATGCCTGTGCTAGGTTTGTTATGGACTCTTGGGCTTTCATGCTTAATTTCCTTTTATTCAACCTCTTCCTCTAACACTCACAGCTTGGATCTGTAATGGGAGACAGAAGCAGGATGCAAAACACAAAGCGCTATAAATATATATATATATATTCTTTTTTTCATTAAAAGACGGCTCTGACTGAGTTATAAATTATAAAATTTGAGAGTTCAAATGTCATTGTCATAATTTGCTTATTTGCAAATGCATCATTTGCAGGGAAGTTGCTCTGCATTGCTCTGCATTTAACCCATCCAAAGTGCACACACACACACACAACAGTGAACACACACACACACCTGGAGCAGTGGGCAGCCATTTATGCTGCGGCGCCCAGGAGCAGTTGGGGATTAGGTGCCTTGCTCAAGGGCACCTCAGTTTTGGTATTGCCGGCCCAAAACTCGAACCCACAACCCTAGGGTTCGGAGTCAAACTATGATTATGACTATGATTATGATCTAATTATGACTATGATTTTCATAATTTATGCAATTATCTCCTTTAGAATTTAATAAGGGCTTTATTTTAATATAAAAAAGATGTTGAATGAAGGAAAAATCTCAATTAGAGAGTCAACATCAAATGTTCACAGATTTCTATCATTTAATTTAAAAAAAATCTGGTGGTGGTGGTGGGGGGGGGATTAAAATGAAATATTTTAGAACAAACTAATTCATACTACTCACTAGCTAACTACTCATAAGTTGTGAAAACAAAGGTGTATGTGAGAAGGGGTTTTGATTAAGATAACAATTGATGCCTAAACAAGGTGATTGATGAGCCTAAGTCGGGGTCATCTCCTGTTGCTACGGCAGCAAGACACCTTGATTGACAGTTGGGACAGAAACATACCCGAGGGGGTGTGAAGTGTCTTTTGCACATAAATATGGAGAGGAAGAGATGGAGACAGGTAGAGAAAGGGCAGATGAGGGGGCTGATGTTGCTGTGACAGGAGGGACCATTTTATAACCCATCAGAGGCTCAGAGAGAGAGAGAAAGTGAGAAAAGTGTGAGTGTCTGTAGAAGAGAATATGCAAGATGGGCCATTAATCTTCTATTGAGGGCATGTGATGTCACGGTTGTAATGTTTTTACGTTACCACTGGCTAAAGCTGTAATGATAATATGCCATTTACATGGTTTTATTATAGTAAAAATGTAGTAACCATGGGTTTTGGCATATTGACCACCATTTGTATAAACACAGTTTTACTATAAATACCATGGTTGAACAATGGTTAGTGTGGCAATGGTTAACCTGGTTTAACTATAGTAACCAGGTTTTTTCCTTTTTACTGTAAAAAACAGTTTTTTTTTTTTTTTGTAAGGGAAGCACTAAATGCACAGCAATTAGTTAATTTTTACACTAAACACGGGTACACTAATCTTATCATTAATTTTCAGTGTTCATGCTCATTTTCATGAGTATTTCTCATTTCATTTTCTATCAACTAACGATTGATGTCATGTTCCTAAGCTAATCACGCAGTACTGCTGTTCTGATAATACTAAGAAAAGTCTCAGCATCAAATCAGCATATTAGAATGATTTCTGAAGAATCACATGGCAGTGAAGCCTGGAGTAATCATGCTGGAAATTCACAGAAATAAATCACATTCAAGTCAATATATTAAAACACATCTTATTTTTAAATGGTAATAATATTCCACAACAATACTGTTTTCACTGTGCTCAAATAAATCCATGCTTGTTGAGAGACTTCTTTAAAAAACATTAAATAATTCACTCACACTTTAGTTTGGGGTCCAATTCTTAATGTTAAGTATTAACTATGATTTTTGCCTCAATAAACTCCCAGTTTGCTTCTTATTAATAGTTAGTAAGGTAGTAAAGTTTAGGTATTGATTAGGAATAGGGATGCAGAATAGGGTCATAAAGAATATGTGCTTTATTAGTACTAATACACAGCCAATATGTTAATAGTAGGCTAATAAGCAACTAGTAGTGAGAATTGGTCTCTAAACTAAAGCGTTACCAATAATTCTTCCAAACCTACCAACTTTTGAACAGTAGTCACTTTGTCTGTTTTTTTTTTTCACTCACTCTACATGCTGGGATTGCCTTCTTCGTGAAGGATACATGCAATGCTGACCTAGAATTTGGCAAAAACAAGGTATTTTAGGAGACTGCATAATTATGCTGTCAACCTTTTGAACCAGCCCTCGTGTCTGCAGTATGCTTATTGAGCCTTAAAATACTGCCTTCGTAGGCAGCGCAGAAAATTTTGGAACAGAGCAAAAGTCTCTGAATCATAAGGACTCTACTGAGTGACGTCTCATGCTGCATTTGAGAGCACAGTATTATAACAATTTAATGAACTAATTTCAATTAGGGTGTTTTGAGGTGTCACAGCTGAACATGAGTTATAGTTGAATAGGAGAGATGCTAATTTGAGTTGCTTAAAATAGATAAATAAGCAAATAAATGAAAGAGGACATTGAATGAGTGGCAGAGAGGGTAAGTGAATTATATGAGTCCATGCAGACACTGTATGAAATTACAGTAATATTGAATGCACAGAAATAGACAAGAATAATAGTTGTTAGAAATATTATTTCTCTGCTGATGCATCACTCTCTTTCTTTTTTTTTTTTTTTTTTTTTTTTTTTTACTATCTTTGAAGATTTATTGCCTAGAATACTCTGTACATTCCCTCATCAGGTCCTTAATTAGCGCTAGTCAAGCACATATAACTGCTATTACATTTATGACGGGGTAATAAAAGATTACATTTGTGTAATGTTGCATGTCCAGTAATGTTCTTTGTTTAATTGGATGTAAAGATGATGAAGTTTAACTAAACCAGTCTGCGTGTGTGTGTGTGTGTCCACTGTGTACCCATTTTGTCTGTGGTTTGTATTATGAATTATTCACCGACTCACACCCATCACTGTTAATGCTCCATGAAGCAAAGTGCTCACCTTGCAACTCTACAGATTTTTATAAACATAACTGCCATTAAACACCCCGCCCAGACCCTCTCTGCTCCATCCGGTGACAATCCATTGCAGAATGGAAATCGATTTAGGGGAACAAAGCAGGACCACATCACAATAAAGGTGGTCAGAAATGCTCTAGTCCACTTTGGCTTTGATAAAAGCGCTTAACTGGTTCTAAACACACCTGATTTAAATTTTTCCATTATTGCTCCATCCTCCGGTGAGCTGTTGTGGCAGAATGGGAATTTGTCTAAGGAGATAAGTGTTGTATCACCTGCTTATGTCATATTAGTGGAAATGCTAGTCCGGTGCAGTTACTGTGGTAATCAGGAAACCGTTTTCCTGCTTAGACTTTTTTTATAGTATAATGTGAGAAAAAGTGGTGGTATTTTGAAATCTTTTTACTCTGTAATTTTCAGTTACGGCTGGAAGTTACGTTCTTCTCACTTATGATTTGAGATATGAAACAGCTGAAAGCTTTAGACACAATGGATTTAGAGGCATTCTGGCAGCTTTTTAAAGGGATAGTTGATCCACAAAAAAATAAAAATACTCATTTTGCTCAAGATCTGGGACAAAGTCTTTCTTCTGTGGAACAGAACAAGATATTTTGAAGATTGTTGGCAACCAAAAAGTTTGGTTAAGGTTTCCATTCCCAAGGTTTAATAGTTATAGTAAGTAACTCAGATTTTGGGGGGTTTAATGGAGGCCTACTTGGAAACTTTGAGTTTCTTGACCATTTTTATCTTCCTGAGTTGAATTTGTGTGTGAACGATGACACAATAAAAATGTCAAGGTGTCATTGATTTTTGTGATGGTGTGAATGACCAGGTGGAATCATAAGACTGAGCAGGTTTGGGTGGCAGACTGTCAAAAATATCCTGGCATTATGCCATTAGCCGCAAGCCATTGGCATTTCCTGTCCAGAGTGAGTGAATATAGAGTGAATATAATGCGTCTGGACTCACTTCTTCCACTCAAAGGCCAGATCTACTCAACAGCAAGGATTTTTTCTGCTCTCTTCTTCTCTCTGTAAAAAAAAAACGGTAGAAAAAAATGAAAGCGAAAAAATGAAAATGAAGGGAAAAGTTTGCTTGTCTTAAATTGATTTGCAAAATTAGTAAATGTATTGACCAAACTTAAAATATCAAGTTACCATGACTTAAAATCTGCTGTCATTATAACATTTATATGTTTTGATTGTTTAATAAGTTTTCTATAATTAAGATGATTAAAATGACTAGAATTAGATTGTTGTTGCTGTTATTGCTGGCAAGTTATTTACATCGTTTTTTTTTTTTTTTTCATTACACGATTTAACAGTAGCATGCAAAACAGGGTATATATATATATATATATATATATATATATATATATATATATATATATATATATATATATATATATATGTATATCTATATCTATATATACATATATATATTATTTTATTTATTTTATTTTATTTTTTCTCGCTAATGTGCGGTCATTGGAGAACAAAATGGATGAGTTATGACTTCACATCACCCACAGTTAGAGATTTTTTGATTACAATGTCATGGTTTTCACAGAAACATGCCTACACAGTGATGTGCCCAATAATTTTGTTTCTCACCCCTAAGTATTCAACCCTCATCATAGCCTCGGACCTGTAGCACTGCGGCCAAAATAGAAAACCCGCCCTTTACACACCTCTCAGGAACAACGTCATGCAACCCCATCATTTCACCAACAGAGAGAAGTTAGCAGAAAACTAATAAGGAATAAGTCACTGGAACTAGCGCAATCACAAAACGAACATAAAAAGGGCCAATTGTTTGTATGCTTTGTTAAATATTTAAATCTAAAAGCATTGATGTTTTACTATAATAAGTGATAGCCTACATTGATCATAATGAATTCATTTATCAGGATTGAAAATTAGTCACAGTAACAAAAACGTTCCAATTGCAGTATATTTATTGGAGAATGGTCAGACAGGCAGTAATCAGATAACAGTGTCGAGAATGTCAAAGAATATCCAGAAACAGAACCAGGCAGAGGTCGGGGAAGGCGGCAGAGAATCACAGGTGGTATAAACAATCCAAGATCAGACATGAATGGAACAAACGCAAGGGAAACGCTCGGAGATATCAGACTGGGCTTAACAAGACTTCGCAATAACTGAGAGTCCAAAAACAGTATATATAGGGGAGTGGTAATGGGAAACACCTGGTGGTGATTAGCCCTAGGTACGGGATTGTGGGAAATGGAGTTCATACCCCAAATCCAACAGTCCTGAGTGGTGTTCCCTCTACTGAAGTTCATGGGCACTCCAGCTAACGATCATGACAGTCACACAAAAATAAAGTGTTATACACACCCTGCTTATTCAGTTGAGTCTATTTCCGTTATAGTCACAGTAGCCCATATACATTTAGAAACAATGATATTTCTATAAAAGCTCCCGAACAAAAAACATTAATATATTTTTATGACATGGCTATGTGGAGCTAAACTCTCGAGATGAGACTTGTGACAGATAAAATATGTTACTAAATAAATACACTATTGTGATAGAGAATAAGAAGCTGACATCTGATTTCTTCAAGTCATCGCATTTACCATGTTTACTATGGTAACGTTAATGCCTAGTGTGCATTCTTTTGCATCGGTTATAAATATTTCTACATTGTATGGTGATTATAATCCACATCGGATCAAGTTATTTCAAACACTTGCTGCTGACTGAAAGTTTTGAGCTCAACTTATTTGTGAACGTTTTTAATGCTTGTGCCATAGCTGTAAGCTTTATGAAATGATCCGCTTGCTGACGCTCTCTAGACGTGGAGAAACTCCGCCTTTGTTCATAACCACTTCTCAAACCCCAGCTGGCCCGCTTTGGCCCAAGGTTTTCGCCAGGCCAAAAAACCCAGCCGTTGGCTACGGTATAAATGCAACTGACTTACCTCTTTTCTTTGATGGATTTATCAGCATACCCCTCCACCCCATCTCCTCATTTGGAGTTAATATTACACTTATACAGGGGGGGTACTCTAGGTTCGGGCCGTTCCCGATCTCATAGCTTGTCCCCGGAAAGCATGTCAAATATGCATTACATACTTCAGCTAATTATATGTAAGTGTGAACTCGTGAACGGCTTATTGCACTTCTGGTTCTTGTTTTGTACCTTACATGTACAGTGACAATAAAGTTGAATCTAATCTAATCTAATCTAATCTACATATATATATGGTTTATTTCAGAGAAAATTTTGATTAACTTTTTAAAGGTTATTTTTTTCAACTTTCTCTTGTCCTAGAGTATACACTGCAATAAATTCATCAAACTGAGATTTCCTTCTAAATATAACAGACACTTCATGGTGCAAAAGCCACTTTAGAGATAAACACACACTGTAGAGAGGAATAAAAGAATGGAGGAGGGCCCGGAGACAGCGAATGAAATGAGAAAATGATGGCATCCATGTCTGAAGAAGATAATCCATGTGGCAGGCGACATGGGAGAAAAAATCCACCAGGCTGGTGACTGATAAGACTCAGAGACATCATAGAGCACTTCCAGGTCTTTAGATAGGAAATGGCAAAACATTATGCTCCTGGCACACTAGTTGAAACTTCTCCAGTTTTGAGGATGACTTTACTTAGTGCAAACATTTGCAGAAAAGACCACATTTTTCTCTGTGGGTTTAAAACCCTTGGGGTAGTCTTAATTTTCCCAGTTTCATTGATGAATACCCTGTCAGTCAGAGAGCTGATCTACACACCGAATGATCAGTCATTTAATACAAAAATTACGTGTGCGAATACAAGGTGATCATGTTGGGGAGTGTTCATAACATGCTCCGTTAACACAGTAGTTAGCAGTTGTTTCGGACCACTCCAAATAGCATCTAATTCTACACCCCATAAATATTCAGATTAACCTGATTTATTCATACTGTACATCTATATTATTAATCGAAATCTTCAACGTGCCAGAGAGAGCAGCTAAACAACTAGATGTAAATGAGTGCGACCTTTTTTGAACATCAAGTTGTGCTTCATCTCCCACTGCTTTCCCTAAATATGATTATCATAATGTATTCCGTGTCGGCATATTCTTACGGTCAACCCATCGCATATTCACCTGTAAAAAGAGCCCTGCCACAGTCAATCTTCTCTTGCCTACAGCCATATCACACAAGTACCTTTGCTAATAGCGTCTCTGTCGGTGTCATTAAAAGCAATGGGCATCACTCAAACCAGGTCACGACCTTTTTGTTCTAGAACACTCAAACTGCTTCCTTTCTTTGAATGTTTAATGAGAATTTTTGTCTTCGCAGAAGCGCACAAACCAGCTAATGAGCTTGATTTAGCTCACAAAGGCGCTTGCACACCAACATCCACAACGAAAGTTGTGAAGTTGTCACAAATGTGAATGTTATGAGATGCAAGTTAATTGAAAGTGAATTGATGCGTTTCGTAGCATCCTGTGTTCTATCAGTAACCTGCTAACTTTGAAGTAACAGAGGTTGTCTTGTCTTGACATAAACGCATCAAACTACAGCACTGATGGAAGAATTCTATTTATTTATTTCCTCTCTGTGAAGAGTACATGTAAAAAAAAAAAAAAAAAAAAAAAAAGAACCACTTTTTGTGTTTCATGACTTGGCTGAATTAGTTTAATGGATTTAGAGGCTATTAAGAAAGTATTTGGCATGTGTGCTCAAATCAAGCCTTCACAAATGTTTTGCTGTTTGCTGCTAGTTCAGAGAAACATCCTTGGTCAATAACAGCAAATGACTATTGGCATGTTTACAGTGACTCTGAACGTCAACATGCTAGGTACTAAGTAGTAATGACAGTGCACCCACAAGATCTTTATTGCAAACAACAGCAGTCATAATGGCTTATTGACTTTTTTAAAGGGTCATATGTATTTGTGTGCTTTGTCTATCAGTATTCTGTGACAGATTTTTGCAGATGTTTGGTTAACCTCATTTAGTAAAACAGGGATTAGCAACCACCTTTAAATTGGATCTTTTATTAAGGTGGTTTGAGTTTTTAGATTAAATTGTTTGACATTTGCTCATTTTCAAAGATGTCTGGCTTAAATCCTAAAGGAATGGTCTGGTTCTAAAGGGACGTCTTTGGTTTTATGAAGAAAGATGGCTTTAAGTCACTGGTTCCTATTTAATAAGCCGCAAGTTATCTTGAGCGGAAATCCTTGCTTCTGTTTGCCTTGTCAGTTGAAATTAAATTGAATTTGTAGTAGAGAACAAGAACAAGAAGTAAAGCTGTCAGTCACTGCAGAAAATGAGGACTGTATGTTACTCTCTCTCTCTCTCTCTATCCATTAAGAGTAATCTCTGCTAGCACTTAGCTCAGGCATGAAGGATGAGACTGAATATTCATGTCGATTTTGTGGGCTGTGGTCTGGCAGCTGCAGGCTATGGTAATTTATCTTGAATGTGTGTGTGTGTGTGTGTATGTGTGTATATATATACAGACATTCTGTAAGGAGAAACCTTCTCAATCACTCATCCATCCATCAAGCTCCTACACTAGCTAGAAGTAGCTATTTCAGAGATTTTTCCACACCAATCCTTGGAAAGAAACATTTTCAAAGCGGCTTTCCAAATACAGTTTCATGCTTATCTTCGAGCGAAGACCGAAATCTTTCAACATGTTTGCTGTTCAGTCAGTGGATTGCACCTCTGGTAGAGAAATATAGTTCACCTCTCTATGCTTAAAGGTTAGTTCACCTAAACAAAAAAAACAAAAAAAAAAAACAAAAAAATGATTTCATCATTTACTCACTCTCATGTTGTTTTAAACCTGAATTATCTTATTTTCTTCAGTGGGAGAATTATTCAACTGTTTTTGCTTGTACAATTAAAGTGAATGGGGTACAAAACAACATTAACTCTATTGAACAAAAATAAATAAATATGGTTTTCTAAAGAAGAAAAAAAGTCATGTAGGTTTGAAATGATGTGATTCCAATTTCCAATTCCAATTCCTTGATTCTTAGACACTGAGGGGGTTGAACCATGCATAATCTTAATTATCATCATTATGTACTGTATAACAAGGGATCCAGATTTGTCCATCTATGTCTTTTCTTGTACATTATCATCAAAACAAACTGAGAATTGCTTTATCTCGCTCTCTTAATTGCATATCATCTCACTATCGAATTAATTCCCAAATTAGAGCTAAAAGCAGAACGAAAGGGATAAAGGACTTGGGCTTTGTAAAAGGTGGTGGTCCCTTTCTTCTGCGGAACACAAAAGGATAATCTACTGGCTGCTCTTTTCTGGGCAACTATAATGCATGGGACTAGAGCTTTCAAGCTTCCAAAAGGACTAAAAAGCAGCATTAAAGCAGTATGAAAGTCCACATGACTTGTGCTTTCCCAGTCTTCTGAAGCCATGCGAATGCTTTGTGTAAGTGATAGACTTCAAATCGATCAATTTAGAATAAAAAAAAAAAAATCACTTCCAACTTCACCCTAGTTCTCCTTTTAAATATTCACGAAAGCCATGAGAGAAGTAATGGTGCCCAATTTGTGAAATTTTCAATTTGAATTTGATCTTTCCAGTAAATCAAAAACAGTCTGCATGGTTTGTTATTTGTGGTGACTCAAGAGGGGAAGAAGATCAGTCAATAATGACTTAAATTCCTCCCACAAAACTATCATCACAGAAGAATAGAGTTGCCTGGACCATTTTTATAATACTTTTATGGTGCTTTTGTATTCTTTTGAAGTGTGACGTCAGCTCTTCAATCATTTTACTTGCATGAAAAAAAGGCGTTTTTTGCCTTTCACAGAGGAAAGAAATACAACATGAGAGCGAGTGCATGGCATATGTGACAGAATTTTCATTTTCTGATAGAAATCCAAAATAATATTTCAAACTAATTTCTGTATACTGTGTATGTAGCGTACAGCCAATTATCACAGTTATTCTGATTTGTGTGTAAAAATTTAAGCAAAACACATTATGCTACAGTACATACAGAAATAATAGCGGCCTATAATGAAAAATTGAAGCCTATAATTTACAGTACTGCAAATAAATGCTTCCATATGCAACTGTCAAACTTTTCAAAAGTAAACACACAGTCTTGGCTACAAAAAACACGTTATAATTACCGACCCTTGTGACAACCGCCTCCAATATATATAGTTATGTATAATATTTCAACTCTTGTTATGACCATTTAAAAAAGTAAGGTCACTTGGTTATTTTTACTTTTTTTTATATCGGTGCATTGAAAAACCAGGAAGGCACATGAGGGACAGGACATAAATATTGTAGGTGATATGTAAACCACTGTTTATTCTGAGCCACATGCGTTCTGTATTCTCCGCTCGCCAGAATTACATCAATATCTTATAACCAGAAGTTCATCGACCTTGAGAGAATTGCCATCTCAGGAGGACGATTCAGGCAACTTAACAGCTCAATAAATATACATATTTTGATACTAAATTATTCACGAAATGTAAAAAAGTATACAAGCTTCACATAACTACTTCTAAACAGTTCAGGCCAATTTGCCTGCTGAGCTTTCATTAACAATTTATTTAAATGTAATTCATGGCATTTAAACACATGCAGAGTAAGTCAAAATTATTGTTCGTGTGAATCAACAGCATGTTGCGAATAAATGAATAAAAAAAGTCTGATAAACGTTCTCTCTCTCTCTTTCCAGGTGTTTACACGTTATGGGAAGTGTTACATGTTTAACGCTGCCGAAGAGGGGAAAACTTTGAGGACTACGATGAAAGGAGGCACAGGCAACGGCCTGGAGATCATGCTGGACATCCAGCAAGATGAATACCTGCCTGTTTGGGGAGAAACAGGTACACACACACACACACACACACATGCAGTCACCCCTAATCACACTATTGTACACTTGAGCTCTCCCAGAGGTTTTCCTTGTTAAACATCTCTCCTCATTTGCAGGAGAAACTCTGATTGTCTTACAGGTGTCTGATTAGGGCAAGGTTTTGTCAGCGCTTTCATTGTGTCGCCCGTCCCCAGGGACGCAGCGAATATTTGTGAGAGACACACACCTTGAAGAACAGCTGTGATGCTGTAATGGTGTTGACAAACCCAGTGGGATTCATTATCAAATAGAAGTTCTTGCAAGCTGTTGAACTGATCTGATGCAGCTACACTTCTCTGAACAGTGGTACACAAACACGTCACTTTTTTGATTACCATTGTGACACCCGTGCAAAGCATAGCTTCCCTTGTAGTGTGTGCGATATTTCAAAGGAGATGAAAGCATTTAAGATTAAGAGAGCGGCATCGAGTATTCCCGGCAAAATATTCATTAGCATTTGAAAGGTTACAAGTTTAGCTGAGGCTGAATTCAAATTTATTCCAAGAAACATCGACATACTTTTTCTGACAATGAACTATGAAAAGGAATCAGAGCATGATGACTTTACATTTCATCAGCTGTTTTGAAGAGTGGCCTTTAAAGCAATGGCACGTATTGTACCTCAAGCTTTATTGCTGCTTGCAGGGCTGATGCGTAAATCCTTTAGATGTACTTTTTCCTCACCGTCACATAACTGTGAATGATATGGACAATTCTTCTAAAAATTCCTATGTACCATAGATCCAGTATATGGCCTGTTTTATGGCCCAAAGTCCATCTGTTTTCGGATGAGCCAATAGGGCAGTGCTGTGGGGCAAGTGCCTTTGGGGAGATTTTGTAAAGGTGAATGCTGAGGTCTCAATCACTTCTTTGCATTCAAAGTTAATGCTATGATGACGCAAGCGATGAAGTTTGTGCACAATTTCTTCTGCTTCTCTTTTCTCTTTATATGGTGTCCAGCATTCTCGCTGCAATGCTCTTATGTAAACACATTCTCTCGTGTATCATTAAAGCACCAGATTTGAATTATATGAAGATGTTCAGTGAATAATGACTCACACAAAGCTATCGTACGGTTTCAGAGGACTCTGAATATTCCTCATTTGGAATCAAATTTGTATGATTCTTTTATGCAGTTTTTGGAGTTTGAGAGCCACTATCCTCTCATCCCACATCCATCTCCTGTTGTGAAATTAATTTTCATTTTTTGGATGAACTTATCCTTTGATATTGCTCCAGCAAAGATTTTTTCATTTATTATGTATTCATTTATTTGAGGACATTTGGATAAAATGATCAAAATGGTCTTTGCATAGAAAATAATAGAACACTATAGTTCACAAAATAAATGAACTTTTCAATATTCAACAGAATTCAACAAATTTAAAGTTTCATTATTTATTTTTTTAAAACATAATGCTGTGTTATTCCTCAGCAGAAAAAGGCACACAATGCTGAAAGACAAAATGTTTTTCACAGCAGTTTTTTTGTGAACGTTCACAACTAATAGCTGCAGAAGATGATGCTATAGTGGTGGGGGAGTTTTTCAAGCTTGAAAGGGAGGTTTTACAATGAAAAATTAAAATAAAAAAATCTAGCACCGGTTGGATAGACGCAAAGTCAGCAGATCACCGGCTATATTGTTTACTTTCTTTGGAGTCTAAATTATGAAGACCAGAAAGTCATCTGTCTGCATCCACCGCTCTACCTCTGACACTCAAACATTTTTGGAGGGCCATGGGGACAGAAATGGAGAAATTGGAAATGGAAGAGGTGAAGAGGAAGTGTGCGCATGCATATGTAATATAATAAATGTGCTACGTCGTGCTGAAAAATCTTGGCATGATGCACAAGGAAGATGACACGTCTGGAGCAGAGGAAGAGCCCATGATAAACTTGCTATCATCTTTTTCAAATATAAGACATTGAGAGAGATCTCTGAGCCTCACTGAATAAATGTGCAGCCAATCCGTCATTCTGTCTGCTGGTTTCAAACTCTGATGAATGCAGAGTGATGAAGAACTTATTCACTTTGAAAGAAGAAATGGGCAGATAAACCATATATTATGTAGAGCAAGATTCGGTGTGCTTGAATGGGAATATTTATGTATTTATTGTTTTTTGGATGCGGTGGTAAAGCTCAGCAGTACTGTAAATTCAGTTGAAAGATCACTACATTTCTTTCTTGTTTCAATGCATTTTGCATTCCCCTTTCTTGTTTCACTTTTCTTTCCTTTTCCTGTTTTTGTGTTATTCTTCTAAATAAGTTCCTTCATTCTAAATAAACGTACTTTCACTATCTCTGCTTGCAAAAGATAAAAATGTAATTCGATGTAAGTTGGCTAACTTTCATTAGTTATCTTATCTGTGGGTTCTAGATATTTTTAAGTATAATAAAGTATCACTGCAAGATTAAATTTTTCTAAATAAATGTAGAGAAAGAGAGAGAGAGATGCATAAATTAATTACTTGGATCTGTGTTATTTACTATTTAGACTGACCAAGGATTTTTAAATATTTACCAGCACATCGTTGTTGTTTTTTTTTTTCTTTTTTGAGGTGATGTTTTTGATTCACTAAGAACAATGCATTAAAGAAATTTCAGCTTTATCAAAATGCCTTTTCACTTTTGTCTCCATGTTGCTTTCTTTCTTTTATGTGAATTCTTATGGGTTTTTTTTAGCCATGTGTGCAAGCGAATCTGAATAAGTAAAGTTACAATTAAATGAAATTATATATATAGTCATATAGTCATATATATGCAGGTTTTAAATAAAAATAAAATAATTATTTCTTTATATTTTATACAACTGTATGATTTACCCATAAACAAGCAATACGCAACATATGGGTTTTTCCATGAAATGATGATAATAATCAATACTTATAAGGCAAGATTTACTAAACGGCAAATTAGTATTAGAGCGCAATTTATTGAAAGTGCTGATGGGAGGAGATCATGTGACCCTTCGACAGAAATGAATGCATTTTTTTTTTTTCAGAACAAATAACTTACATAGTACAGAGCATAGGACGGTCAGTGTAATATAAAATAACATTAATTAGTTACAGGGGATCTAAAGAAAATTTCATAATATTTTAGACATGTTAATGACTTTTTGTTTTTTATCCATTTCAATGAAGATATAAAACAATCAAATTCAATTAAAAATACTTTAAATATAGGGGATGAGTTTAAACATTTTTGTTTATGTATGTAGAATTTCGCCAGCAATATGAATAAATTAACAATGTATTCAAGACCTTTGTTTACATTAATTTCATAGTACATAATAATATCCTTTAAAGAAAAATAGTATTTATCCTTTACAAGAGAAAAAATGAAATGTATGCATAGTGCTCTGCTCACTTTGTCAGAAACTGCATATATCCTGTCAGTTCATTTTTGAAGCACTCTTTACCTAGCCCTCTATGACTATCCCAGCAGTCAAGGACGTTCAAGAAAAGAGAGAATGAACAATCACCAAAAAAAGGAAAAAAATTCAAACATTCGGTACACTTGATTCCGTTGTGGCTTCGACTGTAAGAGAAGCAATAGACTCTACTGACCCTAGCACTCAGTGATCTACATTTGGATATACAAACAACCAATAATTCTATGGATTTACATTCAGTTCAATAAAAATTAACATAACTTTATAAAACTCAACGTAACTTTTTCAGAAACTATCAAAAATATGCCATTACAAAAGAAGAAAAACACAATGAAAATGAAAAAAATGAACATAGTTGCACAAAGTAAACAGGCTCTTCAAATATGCTTCATTCTTTGTTAATGTTTTTCAAAGATTCATTTTGCTAATCGTGGATTCTGGATGCATTGCCACAGATTTCACTTATGGTTCGCAGTTTTTCATTTGGTGTTTTGACACAAACCTCTCGTGGGGTCGAGCTTAACATTGATCTACTCTGATTGGATAGTGAGATTTTGATGGACAGGTGCTCTTTGACTGGGAAGTACAAACGTCACTCAGTGGCGCACATATTGGAAAAGCTCCCATGTTGGAAAGCCCCCATGACTGGGAGAGGATGTGGTCTAATCTAACTTTAACTTCTAAAAACTTGGCTCATCGTCTTGTACATTTCAAAGTCATCAATTGAGTATGCATAACTCCTTACAAGAGGTTTAAAATTAAACTGGTTTTAAAGCTGCCAAGAAGACAAAAAAGTAAAATTGGTTTACTCCACACATGTACAAAACAAATTCTGGATTCATAGCCTCCTTAAAAGAGTGACTTGTGAATGTACAACAGCACAACTGAATAAGGCTACACCTTGTACCATCAATGCATGGCAATTTTTTCTTCAAAACATTTTAGAATATGGAATGGCCATAACAGTTTTTTTTTTCATATTGTAAAATTATTGATGTTTCTGTTGTTTCCCCTTACCTGTTTTGTTAACGTTGTTTTGTTGAATAAACATAAAATTTTTGTTAAAAAGTTGATCACAGAAAAAAAGTGCCAATGGGAGGGTAAAATTCTGTGTGATTTACTGATGCAGATCATAAATGCAGCCAGATTTTTTCTATAATGACCAGCGCAATCTACCAAGAGCAGCACAGATGACCTCATGCTTTAAGACATTATTTTTTGTTGCACGTTTAATGATGCCGCAAATACAAGCATAGATGTTAGTAAATCGCGTTGCATGATTCATTTTAATACTCTCATCCCATTAATTTTTGCACCTGAAAGAGAAACTCCTACAAATGCATATTTAAAAAGTCATGAACAAAAAACCACGCCTTTCCACGTCTTTAGTAATTCCTGACAGTGCTGTTTTAACACCAAAAGACACAAGATGCAAGCTGTTAGTAAATCTGGCCCTTAAAATGCCACCTATAGGGGTGTTTTATTTAATTTATACATTTTCATCATATTTAATATGGACAATGGTGGAAAAGCACTTCATGTCCCATGAATGCTGTGTTTACATAATGACAAAATGTTTTACTTATTGTAAATGTAAAATAAAGTCAAATGTGGTAAACAATTTTTGGTGCTGCATAGAAACATTTGTGTGGGGAAAATTGCTTTGATGGCTGTGTTAATTTTACATTATTGGGCTTAGTTCAGAGAAATTTGAGAAAGCATGTTGAGAAAACATATGCATAATTAGTAATTAATGATCCAGCTATGGTTTGATGTAAACTGTGTTGGGGTAGTGAAATTCCTCTGTTGCTGTAACTTTAAATTCAGAACATTCCTCTTCAAACTCCAAATTCAACAGCCTGTGAGGCTCAAATCAATTCAAATTCAAACCCATGAACTGAAAAGGAACCCATTCGAAATTCCAACTTTGCTCAACCCTGATGCATGTGTGTGTGTTTAAAGGTGAATGCCTCTGTGCTACAATATAGTAGGTCTAGTTTAGGGAGGAGACCACTAAACCTCTCTTCACTCTCTTTCTGTCCTTCAGGCCTGCTCTCTTGTTTCTATTTCTGATCAAAGCCAGATATTTGTGCGTTCTGCTCAGCAGTATGTTGCTTTTCCACTTTAGCTGTGGAAATGCCGGCAGGTTTCGGTTGTGATCATTAAGTCTGGAATCAACAGCCTCAATCTTTAAAGATATAAAATTTCACATGGCAAATATTTGATTGATTTATTTCCATTTCTGAACCTTAATTAAACCAACCAACTTATTGAGGTGAGGACCCCGAATTAGAGTCAAGAGTAATTTTTTACCAACATATGTTTGGTTGTGTGCAAATATGTCAATCACAGCAAAATAGCAGCATGATGATTATCAGCAATTTTTTTTCCTTTGCCTCTTCTAATAAAACACAAAAAGTGTTATTACGTGTCTTGTTAAAACAGGAAAAGGACAAATCAGCAGTCTATACAAATGAAAAATAGAAGCCCGGTGTGTCATAGATTGCTCAAGAGAGGATGAAAAGAGACTTTCCGAATAGGTGTTGTTGACTTTCCTTCACACGCATCACTCTGTACCTCATTTCCCATCATCCCCTCATAATGACCTCTCTTTCATCTGTAATATCTAAAGTGTCAGGTGGAAGAGAAAAGATGCAAAGAGACTGCCTTCAAAAGCACTGGCATGGTTTTGAGTTGAAGAGAGTCCTTCTCATCTGTCTGCTAAGAGCATCAGTCTGAAGACTGATTGAATCTTACCGATTCATCTTAACACGCACACGTACAAAAATAAATAATTCTTGCAATGTGAATACATCATGCTAGGTTTTTTAATTAAAGGATTATCCCACACTGTAAAAAAAAAAAAAAAAAAAAAAACTGATATTGTACTGGCAGAAAATTACCAGGACATTTTCTGTTAAATTTACGGACACTTCCTTCAACATTGAAATGGAAAATTCTGTAGATTTACATTTTCTTCTGTACCATAAACAGAAAATCCGTTATGCAGATATTTTAAAAAAAATTATAGCATAGGCCTATCTTTTGTAGCAAATAAATCCAGCACAATATATACAAATTGAACATGGTTTATTTTTACGTGATGGAAACATTCTTTAAAGTGCGTTCAGCAGCTTTTATTTGCCTTAAAGTCAAAAACATTATGACATCAATTCATTTAACAATGTGTATAGCATCACTGAAAATGCTTATATTATGGAACACTTTTTAGTTTTAAACAACAACATGCAAAAAAAAAAAAAAAAAAAAAAAAAAAAGTACAGTATTGGTGTTGCACTAAATAGTGGTTATGAAGATAAACATTTTCAAATACATGGGGACATATTTTTTATACAAAGACAGGAATGTCATTAATAACAATTGCTACAGACTTATAGTCAATAGTCAAGTGAAATGATTGTTGACTAAACTTCTTGTTCGCACAATGCAAAGTGTAAAAAAAATAAATAAAGGTACATTCCTTTAAATTATTACGGTATAGTGTACTATATTTTTACAGTCTTTTTTTTTACAGTGCATTTAGTAGGCTGTTAACTACTGTGACCAAATTATTGAGCCAAGTACGAGAACTTACTTCTCCTTAAATTATATATTTTTTTAAGTTGTGTAAACTCCTTAAACTGAAAATTTACCGTTTTTAATAAAATGAAAATAAATGTATTTTATGAGCTGAACTTGAGAACTGGTCAAGAATAATTCATAAATTATTCATGCTGTTTTGTTGAAAAATATCAAAAGATTAATTGAAAAGATTACACTCAAAAGTGGAACGGGGTATGGTTCACATGAAAAAACGCTAGTGTGAACGCTGTCATCAGACCCTGGTGCGCACTGGGGTACCGAACCCGAGACCACATGGAGAAGGTGGTCCCAGTTCGGTTGCTCCCGAGCTGTGGCACGGTTCGCGTGAATGTGCAAGCAACACGGACTCGGGTGCACACTTGTTCAAGAAGTAAAGTATCCTGCGCATGCATAACACTGTCAATATAATTGTTTCCTCAACACACGAGAGAAGCGAGGTTGAGTCCACACACTCCTAAAAGTCAAAATTAAATCAATTAAAATTAAATCATTAAAATAATAAAAATGAATTATTATACTGTGCATAAGAGCACCAAAATAACAAAAAAAATTACAACTATGCTCAGTCATGTTGTGTTTTCCATGCGTTTGCGATGACGTAAGGTGACTGCAAACGCACCTGGGTTTGATAAAACTATTGAGTGTGAAAGCAGACCAACATTGTGGGTAGTGCCAGGAACAATCATGCTCAGACCGCAACAAACGAGCCCAGTGTAAAAGCTCTCTTAAATTTTGGTCAGAATACTGTAGGCAGGAGACACACATAGGGACATAATAGGCCAGACGACAAAAAGTTAACTGAACACAACTTATTGTGTTCCTGTAGCTCAGTTGGTAGAGCATTGTGCTATCAAGCGCAAGTTTGGGGGTTCGATTCCCCGGGAACACATGATAGGTAAAATTTGATAGCATAAATGCACTGTAAGTTGCTTTGGATAAAAGTGTCTGATAAATTCATTAAAAAAAGTAGTAGGGCTTAAGTAGGAGGGCTGATGAGGGTAATTAATGACACGCACCTGAACCAAATGACAATAATTGGACATGAGGGAAAACGAGGTCACACAGAACACGTGAGTAATGAAAACACAGCAAAAGTCCAATAGGATGTGACAAGGGTATTCATTAATTATAGGGTAGTCTCGAGTAGCCAGATCTTCAGACTGATGGCTATGGCAGCTTTCATTGGCTAAGGCCTGTCCACCCGTCCACAAACATATCAAACAACCAATCACAGTTTGTTTCGTTCAGCGTCACATTTCAGGGCGTGGAAATGTCGCCACAATAACAGACCGGAGTGTAAAACTCACAGAAGTATTTTAAAGATTATATGTCTCGAACTAAAAATTTTTGACATACTTTTGAATATTCCGTGTTTAGTTGATCCTGATAAGCGTTCATCGTCACAGATGTAAACTCAACGGCTTTCTTCTTTTGAGAGGGGGTTTAACACTGCAGCATTTTTGTTTTCAGGCAGAATGTGGGATGTGGGGAATGGAGGGTTGTGAGTGAAATGTTTTTTGACTGCTTTTCCTTTATAGCCATTAGAAAATTTAAGAAATCAGGATATATATTTTGTGATTTGACTGGAACGGAGATTCTGTGACACCTGAGCTATGCTCCAATAACTGGTGACCTCTGACTTACATATCCCAGGACTCTGTACTTCTCTGTCAAGTTATATAACAAGATTTATATATTTGCCTTTGGCATTCTTTACTAAGACAGTGAAAGAGGTTTATTGTAAATCCACACCGATCTAAGCTAAACCACTGTTCAAGAGTTTGTGGTCAGTAAGATATGTATTGGAAAGAAATTAATGAATTAATTCAGCAAGGACAAACTAAATGGGCATATATAATGTTACAAATATTCTGTTTTGAAATAAATAATAAATATGAATCAGGTATTAAGTGGCTATTGTGAAGAAATGATTGCAAACATTTTTTAGTAGGTAGTTAGCAGATTTATATAGGGGTTATGATATTATCCTATTAATTTATTAATATTAACATGACACTTTAAATAATGCAAAGTACACATTTGTGTTTACTGCTTGCATTAAATGCATTTGTATGCTACTGGCATGTTTTGAATTTACTAGAATTCGACATCTACAACAGCAGCAAGTGTCTGAGCCTCCTGTCTTTATTCCTGTTTGTGTTTCTCTCTTCATTCTGTTTCTTTATTCTCTGAGGTTTAATTTGGAGTGACAGATTTTTATCTGGAGCAAACAATGAATTAGCATGACAATTCAAATACGAAATTATTCACCAACCCAACAGCAAACATTCACATCTCATCATTAACCTGCAGACACACACAACAACATATTCACACACACACACACCATAAATCATGAAGGAAAGACTTAAGCAAATAGACTACATTGCATTAGTCTTGCATTTAGTGAGGACAATACAGTAGTGGGGTCTATTTATTAAATTATGTAGTATTTCATAGCACTCTTTCTTTCTGTGCTGGACATGTCTTTTTTTGTAACATTTAAAGACACAAGAAAACAACTGACCTAAAAATAATTTCTTATGTCATGGCACAGAACATGCACTAGCAGCACCAGAAACCCATCTCAGTATTTTAGTAAAGCCTTTCTTCCACAAATGGAACATTATTATTTATTTATTTATTTATTTTTTATTTATTTATTTTTATTATTATTATTGTTATTATTATTATTATTTTAGTGAGCTGGTCCACAGTGCTAGTCATTGTTGACTGTATATTTTTATTTGACTTTTTTGCCTGTTGAATAAATACAGTTGTTGGACAGTAAATGATTAGAGTTTTCTTTCTTTCTTTGCAACATAGTTTATATATACTCTGGTCTGAAAACTTGAGTCCACTTGACTCTTTGAAAGGTTTTGAGCTTTAAACTGTCTTTTGGAAAGTAATACCCATCTTATTTGACAAGCTGCACTTTGGTGCATTTGATATGGGACACGTGAACACACACACACTTACACAGCAGAAAGTATTGACTGGTCCCAGTGTGTGTGAGTCGGATTGCAGCTGCTGTCATTGTGTGTCCATCACTGCTTTGGTCTTTGGAGTGTGAGTAGAAGGTGGGGGGTCTTTGTGGCTGTGCTCTCCTGTTATAGAGGGCTGTTAAGATGCCTGCTAGCCTGCGGGGGTCCTGATGACTGAATGAGGCCTCTCTCCTTGCCAGGCCTTTGAGAATGGTTGAGGCGGGAGGGGGGGAAATGAACACATCTCTCGCAACCAATATCACAGGCTAGCGAGGCACGGCTAATCAAACAAAATGACAGATATTAAATGTGTGAGTGAGTCATGGCAATACATTTGAGAGAGAAAAAAAGGTCTCATTTCCTGACCCACTTTGCTTTATGTGATGTGTGTGTGTGTGTGTTTGTAATTGTTAAGATATTGAATTTAGCTTAATGGTACTAAAGCTGTTACTTTTTCACAGATAGTTTGAACCTAATGTGTAAAATTGCTAAATGTATTCTGGTTGTGGTTTGGTAAAATTCACAGGTGAAAAATTTTTTGTAACACTTTTCTAAATGTGTGTTTGGACAATGTATAAAAGGTTCCCCAGTAGAAAAGAAGGGTGGGTCACACCGTGTCCCCCCACTCTGACAGAAGCAACCAATCACAGTCTGGAAATGGAGAAGCGCCAAATTGCAATCTCCTCCTCATCAGAAAGAGATAAAGGTACCTTCCAAAAGACGCTCCTGACGAATCTGAGTCCATTGAGGGAGGAGGCTATAACAGCTACATTGTTCTAAGTCTGAATCTGCAAGAGGAAGGGTAACTAACAGATCAATTCTGAGTCTCGGTCCTCTAAAGAGACAAACTAAATAGAACAACCCATTCTGAGTCTCCGGCCTGTTCCAAGAAAGGCAGCAACAGACACAACCGTTCTGAGTCTGAGTCCTGTCCAGGAAAGTACTGCAACAGATCACCAACATTCTGAACCTCTAGCCCGTGAGGAAAGAGGCAATAACAGATATAAAGTCCTGGGTCTTCAGCTTTGAGGCAGTAACAGACACAACCAGGTTCTGAGCCTTCAGCCTGTGAGAAGAGAAATATTACGTTTAGAGTCTTCGTTTAGTGAGACAGCAAAAGATGCACATCCTGAGTCTCCATCCTAGGGAGACAAAGCAAATTTACCAAAGAGAGGCAGAAGACACACAGACATCTGCATCAAGGTTATGAACCTTGGCATTGTTGTGTATTATACAGTATATGATTTTCCTAATTTACATTAGATGTTATGTAGCTTATTGCAGTTGATAAAAAATAACCTTTCACATATTTGTTTGATGCATAATAAGGTTCTTCACCTTATTTGTTTCAGAGTAGCAGCAGTTTAGCTTTCCAGATAACTTAGCTCTGACTTAGCAACATCCAACTCACCTTTTTCATTCATGGTATTCATTTAGTAGTTGAGCTGAGATTACACTTGTCTTTTGTTAATAAAATCTTTTTGTTTTTATGACACTTGTGTCTTCCTTGTGTTGATGATACAGAAAGAGGTTCTACAAGGTGCCACCAATATTTTTTATGTGATGTTTTTATAACCACACCTTAAGTGACACTTGATCCAAAAATCATAGCGTCATTGGTGACATGGGTACCAATCATTACACTATTTTGCCTCCCTAGGTTGGTGAAAGCTCCCTAAATCTAGAATCAAATTTAGAACCCACTCAAACCATACACCATAATTACCTTAAGAACAATACAGTTTAAACATTGCCGGGGCGGCAGTGGCTCAGTGGTTCATGTAGGTTGTCTACAAACCGGAAGGTTGGTGGTTCAATCCCCGGCTCCACCTGACCAAGTGTCGAGGTGTCCTTGAGCAAGACACCTAACCCCAGCTGCTCCCGACGAGCTGGATGGCGCCTTGTATGGCAGACACCGCCGTCGGTGTGTGAATGTGTGTGTGAATGGGTGAATGTGAGGCAAATTGTAAAGCGCTTTGGATGGCCATGTGGTCTGTTGAAAGCGCTATATAAATGCAGTCCATTTACCATTTGGGATTACAATTATATATATATATATATATATTTTTTTTTTTTTTTTTTTGGGTCTGAAATAAATTAATACTTTTTATTCAGCAAGAACACAAATTGAATTAAAATTGAAAGACAAAACAATAATAATGTTAAAAAAGATTTCTGAATAAATGCTGTTCTTTTGGTCTTATTTGGTTCTTTTGGTTTTATTAAACAGAGAATGCTGAAAAAACATCAGTTTCCACAAAAATATTAAGCAGTACAGGTGTTTTCATCATTAATGATAACAAGAGATGGTTTTTAAGCAGCTAAACGGCATAGAAAGATTTCTGGAGAATTTTGTGACACTGAAGATTAGAGTTATGACTTTTCTAAAAATTCAGCCTTGCCACACAGTAGGAAATTACATTTTATAATATATTCTTTAGTCTTAAAATTATGGTTTATTATTTTTTGTCACATTGTTAAAATAATTAAATATAATTGAGCAATTTAGTGATCTTAAAATGATACTGTATTCCATCAAATTAAGAAAGTTTTTGGAAAAAGTTTTTGGAAAAAAGTGCAAAAAAGATTTTTGAAGTTCTTGAAATTGGTAACTAAATTTTTTTTGCGTTCATCAGCATTACAACAAGGTCAAAAACAAATGTTTGTTGTTGTGAATCTGGTAAAAAAAAAAAAAAAGCTGGTCAACAGCTGAATCAGCTTTTATTTCTCTTTTCCTCTTTCTCCTTCTCTCCTTTAGAAGAAACAGCATTTGAGGCAGGAGTAAGGGTGCAGATCCACAGTCAGGCGGAGCCTCCCTTTGTACATGAGCTGGGCTTTGGAGTCGCCCCAGGCTTTCAGACCTTCGTGGCTACCCAGGAGCAAAGAGTGAGTGAGCCTTGACTTAAAATATTTGTCCTCAGCCTAAATATTTTGGTCTCTCAAGCCCTATTAACATCTTGTATTAACATACATCTAAGGTGATCCTACCACAATAGTGGTGCTTAAATCACAGGAGTTTAGTAATAGAAGTTGGTAATGTAAACAGTAAGTCATTCTGACTCATCCCACACATCAGCTCCGAACATCCCGCCAAAACCAGATCACGCGGGTTAGTAAATAGGGCCTTTTAAATCCATACCCATGTGATCATGCTCTTCATTGCTCCACATTTCTATTCTGTTTCATGTGTAATGTTTACATTTCGTCAACCTCCTCATGGGTGTTCGATCTTAAAAGACCATCACATGGTTTGTGTGTCCGTGTGTGTGAGACGGGTGAGATTGTGAGCATACAATTTTTTTCACTTGTTTTTTCATTCACTTAAATATTGACTGCTCTTAATTATACCTATTCCACAAATCTTTATTTTTTCTATTGGTATTTCGTTTTCCACTTTGTTATACTTTGTCTTTGTTGTCCTGATGCTGCGAGGCTTTAATATCTCCAGCTGTGACCTTGCTGGCAATCTGACTGCCATTTGTTTGCAATCAGTCTCACTGAGTCAGAGTCTCGCCAAAGTGAGCAGAAAACAAGCGTAGCATTGTGTTTTTCTGAGAAAAGAGTGATTTCCATGTTAAATAATTTGTTTGGTGCTAATTCAAACAGTGTCACACATGGCATTATGTGTTTTTGTGAAGAGTCATCTGAATGGCATACACTTATATGAGACTGTAGACTGTCCTCCATAATAGTTTTCTATAAGCAGTTATTTAATTACAGTATGTATGATGTAGGTCCTTAAATCACAGGAGTTTAGTAATAGAAGTGCTCAAATCACATTCAATAGTCAGAAATGGATGCACAGTACTTTATTTTGCCATGTACCATGTAGTTTTGGTGATTCAAATCTAGACAATGAACTATATAGACTTTACCAGCCGAGACAACAGAATAAACAGTCCTTATACAGCTGAAGAAGCAGAAAAGGTCTGAAGACAGAAGACGGAAATACTGACAAAGACAAAACATGAGCTTAACATTGGTATACCTCACACGTTTGATGAAGGAGAAAATCCTGAGTCATGATGCCCAAGTTGTTTCTTTTTTGTTAGACAAGTAAGCGACTACAAGTTTATTTGTCGTTTCCTTGTTAATTGCATTCACGGATGATTACAGGTTTTGTTTGATTATGCTAATTGTCATGTTTAGGTGGCTGTTAAACTGAAATACAGGCTAATGACAGTGTGCTAGTAACCTCAGCCCTCTATAGTTGTGCTGTGTAATTATGATTATGAGCATTAGGACTGTTTGGCAAGCCTTTAGTGGTATGCGTTTTATTCCTTGTCATACCAGCCCAATAATATACTAAAATCACTGGCAAGAATCAGCATTAATAATGGTAATAAAAGTTTTTTTGTTTTTTGTTTTCTTGTCAAAGGCATCTGTCTGGTCACAGCAACCTTTATAAACTCTTATGGATGATACATATGCAGCGTTGGTGTTTCTGTCAGGGTGTCTGCAGCCTTCGCCCTCCCTGCTGTTATCTGAGAGTGTAAGGCTGGTGTTCACTTATCTGCTGTTGTGTCCAGGTTAGGGAGGGTATCAACATCTCTCCCTGGGCTACTTTTATCTGTCAGGGTCTCCTGCTCTCTTACCTTGTGTTATCTGCTCTTTCTCTCTCTCTCTCTCTCTCTCTCTCTCTCTCTCTCTCTCTCTCTCTCTCTTCACTCTCTCATTTTTTAACAATTTCTTTCTACAGCATGTTTTAGATTGCTTTTAATTTAGTAAAATAGTTTAACTGTGCAATACATTTTGTAATAATAGTTTTATATTTTTTTTAAGGCAATACACTTTATGGAAAACAATATTTTTTTCTGTGTCTGCAATGGTAGAAAAATTCTGCACAAACCTCCCGTAATATGCGGCTAACCCTAAAGAATTTTTGAACTGATGTGAAGTTGTAGGAGTGGGCCACTCACTCACTGCTTCTTGCTCTGTGCCTGACCCCTGCCTCCTAAGCTTGTGCCAGAAAGAATGTCACCTCCCTCCAAAAAAAATGACATTTCTCTGGGTGCAGCTTCAAGCCAGACTCGCTCACGTGACCAAGGACATGCCTGAGAGCCTCTAGAGAGGCCTGAAAAGATCTACCATGGACCAGGATGTCATCCAGGTACACCGGACACTCTGACAGTGGAATACCTGATAACACCCTTTCCATTAACCTAGCAAAGGTATTCGGCACATTGCAGAGGACGAAGCAGAGCACTCTGAACTTCCATAACCCCCTACTTGAACAAAAAGCAGTTTCTGGTCTGGCATTGGCTAATAGCCAGTGCACAGGTCCAGGGAAGTGATCCATGATGACCCAGCTACGAGGTCCAGTAACACATCTACCCGAGGGATGGGATATGAGTCCATCCTGGTGACCTCATTAAGGTGCCTATAGTCAACACAAAATCTCCACTGACCCCCCTTTTTAGGTACCATGACCACCAGTGCGGCCCACACACTCTCAGATGGCTCAGTAATAAATGTCCAGCAAGAGCTTATCATCAACATCCTAGCGGGTAAAAGGGAGCCTCCGAGGCTGCAACCTAAAGGGCATGGCCTATCTCAGTTTCGTGCAGCACCAGATGTGTTTGCCCCACATCAAATGCGCAACAATGTTGGAAATCAACCAACAAATCCCAAAACTTCTCTTGCTGACTCTCATCAAAACCCTCCCAATTCTTCAGACACATCTCCCTCAAAGCAACCAACCCTTCCAAATCTCCAAAAGGTGCAAACAAAGCACCATTCTCCTGTCCATAGTTGAAAATCTATAGTTGGATTTTCCTTAGTTGTCAGTTATAAACATTAAAATTAAAAGAAATAAACATTTGAAATATATCAGTCTGTGTGTCATGAATAAATATAAAAGTTTCACTTTTTGAATGGAATTAGTGAAATAAATAAACTTTTTGATGATATTATAATTATATGAACAGCACCTGTATGTTAGACCTGTGTTTTTGATCACTCTCTGCTCCTCGTGGTCATTTGCCATTAATCAAAATGGAATTAATGTGCAAAAACCAGAAATAGGATCAACTCATCACCAGCAACTCGCGGTAATAACACTGACTCTGATTAAGTTTTTCAAACATTACATTGATTACATTTATTTATTTATTTATTTTGACAGGAGATGATGATTTTGATCGTTTTATTGATTATCTAAACAGCTTTATTCCAATGATCAAATTTAATATAGAAGCAAGTTTCAAAAACATATTTTTTTCCCCATGCAAAAAGCTTCCATTACATTCCTCTGAAGAAAGTTGTCCCTTACAGATAATTTCTCAGAATCAAGAGGTTTCTTTTTTTTAGAGGATATCCTGATAAATTGCTTAAGCAAGCAATTGAAATGGTAAATTCTACACCAGTTAATTTACAATCCAAGACATCTTAAAGACCTCCTTATACTGTATGTGTTGTACCACATTAACTGTTCATAGTCAGGCAAGCAATTCTATCATCAATAAACATTTGCATGTTCAGAGAGCCGATGACAAGGAGCCGTCCCTTTTCTCATATTATAGAGGATGTAACCAGAGACAGTTTATAAGAAACATGCCACTTCCTCAATCCTCAATACAACTATATTAGGAAAACCCATAATGGCAAAGATGGCGGTTGTGTGCACATGTCCCGCTCATTTCACTGGCTTCTTTCCATGTAAGATTTGTTTAGCTTGTGAAAATGCAATTAAAATGGACTCTCTCACTAGCACCACCAGTCAGAAAACATTCAAAATCAGAGAAACCATCACTTGTTTGTCATCTTTTTTCTGGATTTACAGTGTCAAATTTTAGCCCTAGTCCAGATCTGCATTTAAAGGCGCAAATTTGTAATTTTTGCCGCTGGAGGGCACATATTCAAAATGGGAGTTGTCATCTTCATCCAAATAGCCAATGTAATCCGACGGGACTTGGGCAGAAATCATGTTCATGGATGAGCAAATGATTTATTAACGTAGTAGAATGAAGCAGGGTGAGGCTGAAACCCATCGAAGCGAAACTAGAGCGCTGAAAGAGTGTGACACGCAGCTCAAAAGCAGTGGAGCTTTTATTATGCCACAGTCGACCACTTCCACTCCTTCCAGTCATGCATATATGAGGGGCAGTGCTCTTTTCTCATACTAGATACATTTGAAAGTTATAATGCTACTCTGTTTGGTCGTCACTGGTCTTTTAAAACGCACAACATATTAAAGTGTCTTTGGTGTTTCCACGTTTTCTACAAAACAGAACTGTAAATCGAGGGGTTATAATGTCATTGGCAGGTGACACAATGACACTATGGAGACAGTCCATGTCACTAGTTAAAATTGTGACATAAAATTGTTTAAATCTCTGGATTTAAACATTCCAATATCTATCTATCTATCTATCTATCTATCTATCTATCTATCTATCTATCTATCTATCTATCTATCTATCTATCTATCTATCTATCTATCTACAATAGATATCTATAGAAAACTCAAAATGATTTTTTTTTTCTTCATGCAGAAATCACCTCTTCGTTAGCACATATACTAAACTTTAAAGTTTTATACCTATCCTACTTTTGAGTAGTTCGTTCATATATCATTCAGCTGATTTATATGACATTTTATTCTTAAAAACATGGTTTCTTATTTTCTGGTTGTTGACAGTATTTTTGATTTATGGAGTGATAAAAGAGATATCCAGAGTCCCCAATGTAAACAACTTCAACTCTAATTCGTCAACAAAACGAAAGAAGAATTTTGAACCTGACTTTATCCAGTGTTCAGATTTTTCTTCTAGAAATGTAGGCAAATTAGTACATATTTAATTAGACAATGCATCATTTATACATAACATTTCAGAAAATTGTAAAACAAAACAATTGCCCTACTGTATGTACTGTGATTAATGTATTTATTTATTTATTTTTTATAAAACTGTGGTACCTTGCCTACTCTTTGCAGTTAGCAAGTCTGTCTTCTGCACACTATTATGGTTGACATCTTTGCATAGGAAAATATAATTGGCCCTGTCATGTGTAGAAGAGTTTTGAACAATCCAGGTGATGAATAATGGTCATATACAGTACAGTATTGGTGCTTTTCCACTGCGTGGTATGACTCGGCTCGGTACGGTACGGCACTACTCGACTCAGCACAATTTGCATTTCCACTGCAGTTTAGTATTGCTTTAGAGTGGGCAGCATTATTCACGGTTCACTTGGAACCTCAACCGTGGTGGTACTAAAAAAAGTACCAGGTACTGTACCCAGGTAAGTGGTTGTAATCAATTTATTTTATCTACATTTAAACAAATTTAGTTGACTAATATCCAACAAAATGAGTTTATTTAAATGTAGCTAAAATAAATTGATTGCAGCCACTTACCTTAAAAAAATTAATGAATACTTTACTTTTAGACATGTTACTGTTTTGATTAGTAATTAATTGGTTATTCTTTATTCATTGTTCATAGTTAGCAAATAGTTCTCAATACAGATATTTTTATTTAGCATTACTGAATACCTTATGAGGACCTACTTTTGTCCTTAATTTTCTATTATTTACTGCTTAGTTAATATTGCTTCCATATTAGTTAATAGTATTAAGTTCAGTAGTACTTACTTTTTGCATAGTTTTTGGGTCTGTTTTTGGGTCAATATTATTATTATTTTTATTATTATTATTATTATTATTAAAGCAACTTTAATTCTTGTTCAAATGTAGAGTTGAGCCAGAGTAACCATTGCTACTAGCTTTGTGTCTCATAATTAATATTTATTAATAATCATTTAAATTCAAATACATTTTTCATGATCATGTAGAACAGACATTATTACACATATATTTAATGGATTACAAACAATTCACGCTGACATGCATTGAACCAAACATATAATCCTGTAACTGACACAATCAGGCACTTCAATAGGAAAATGCATTGGGTGTCAGTGGGCCGGCAAGGGAGGCAATGATGTGAAAGTAGGCATTGACTTATTACTGTGGAGGCGTTAGTGTGTTGATGCGTTCATCCATGTTAAGTCACAGTCAGAACAAGTCCTTTTTGCAGTTTGTTTTTAATAATATTTTTCCCAGCATGTTTTTAAACATTAGCCATTAAATATATCAATGTGCTATCATAATTATCTCAACTTATTGCTTGTGAGAGGCACTATAGGGCTAATGCAGTAGACTCACTTTTCAGTGTCTTTAGAGCTGCCTCCAATTTTATGTTCAATATCGTTTTTTTACAGTAAAACGTTAATATTGTAAATGTAAAATGTATTTATTTTTTATACATTTAAGTCTGTAAAGTATAATTATAAATTGAAAATGTAAAGAAAAGTTATTTGATAGATCAATTTAATGCACCCTTGCATAATAAAACATTATTATACTATACTATATTCATTATATTGTATCATTATTATAAAAAATAAAAATAAAAAATAATAAAAAAGGAAGAAAAATAAAAAGTTTACATTAATAGAAAAAAAGCTGTGAAATTAGTATAAATCAAAATAAATAGAAGAACAGAACATTCCTTTAGATTTTGAGATAATTATTTGGTTTTAAAAACCTCTGAAAAACGAATTATCATTAACCCTGATGTCCGAGCCAGGGGCTGTAATGTCTCGCTGATGTAATTTAGCAAGAAACCCATTACAAACGAGACCCAAAGAGAAGGAGAAAAGAGCAAACAAGGTGAATGTGGCCAATTTCTAAAGCCATGTAATATGAATGCAGCTAGTAGGGTGAGCTGCAATGGCTTTTCATTTGATTGAAGAGTCTTGAGTTCACAGATTGAGTCTGATTTTATTCTCAGAAATGCCTTTTCATTCCTCTGTTGTGCTTTAGCTCAGCTGGGGGCTCTGTAATCTTAGCACTGGTTAATTAACTTTATTTAATACAACTTTATTAATTTAACTTTACTTTAGGCTTATAGGACCCTAGCCCCATCCACCCCCCCACCCCCCCCCAAAAAAAAGTTTAGCCTGTTGCAATGAACTGCTACTTTAACATGGTAAATAGAATATATCATGATTTTCACTGTACATTGTTTCTGTAAATAGCATCTAGAGCTGCTTGCACTTAGCCTATTGTAAATAAGTTATTTCGCTAAAAAAAAGTGTGTTAATTCCACTTAGTGTAAATAGCCACTGCCGTATTTTTCGTTGCCATGGTGAATCATAATATCGGCGCTCCATTGATAATGGCTTTTTGGTCACACTTTATTTTAGGGTCCAATTCACACTATTAACTAACCATTAACTATAACGTTTGCCTCAATTAACTCCTTATTTGATGCTTACTTATAGTTTATAAGGTAGTTGTTAAATTTAGGGAATTGGGTAGGATTATGGATGTCATGCATTATATGCATGCATTATATATCCTTCATATTCATGTTCATCTTCACAAAATCGATAACCGTTTTTGTTTTTGTTATTAAGATAAAAACAGAGAAAGTAGAAGCTTTAGTTGCTCCTAAAAATATTATGGTTGGAACTGCTGTTCTTAGAGAACAAATAAATTATTTTTTTCTTTTTCTTTTTCTTTTTTCACAAAAAATTAAATAAAATAAATAATAATAATAATAATTCATGTAGTGAACGTACATGTAGCAGAAACAAGATATTACCACCTGCAAAGCTCTTTGAGATATAAATTCAAACTTGAGTGCTTAACTCCCTGTCCCTGAAGGTGCGATTTCTATATATATATATATATATATATATATATATATATATTGAATGTTCACCTGCATTCATGTGATCACAAAATACAGTAAAAACTTTAATAATGTGAAAGATTTTTACAATTTAAAAATTCCAGGCTTTAGTGTCACATGATCTTTCAGAAATTACAAAATATTATAAATATTAAATGTGGAGATTGTGATACTTTTCTTTAAGTGGCAAAGTAAAAGTGTTTACTTTTTCTTTTGAAAAATGCAATGCATTTTGCAAAGTTTATTTGAAATGAACAGTGATCAGAAAGCTTGTGTGTGCATAGGAGCTGTGTAATGACAGAAGGTGGTATATAAAGTATCTACCCTCAGAGTTAGTTGAGTTTGATCACAGAGCAGAGCAATTATAAGCTTCATACACACTGATGCTGGAAGGGAAGGTCATTATGAAGGGCAGAACCCTGATTTACACTCTCACTGTCTTAATCATTAATTAATAATTAATGTAAATGGAACATCAGCATTTTCTACAACTCAGCTGAATTAAAAATTAAAGCTCACACAAACCTGTACTGATTTGTAATGTTAATAGTAGAACTGATTGTTAAGTCCGATGTGTAATAATTAGAGCTATCAATTTAACATATAACAGCTAGTGTGGTTAGTTTAAAAAATCAATAAAAGTAATTCAATAAAAAAGTAAAGTTATTAGTTATATTCATATTTAAATTTTAATCACAATAGAGGGGCTTGATATGTTTCTGACATCTTTAAATTGATATATATATATATATATATATATATATATATATATATATATATAGTGCACGCCTGCTCTATTGGTAGTAGTTCGGCGGAGTTGATGATATTACCGCGACACAGCTACGCTACAGCGAATGTGTGTACCAACTGAGACGGGAGAGGTATGTATCAACTCGTCTAAGTTGAAGGAAGAACATAGTGAATATGGAAAAACTGTGGCGTTTTCCTCTAAGGGAGATTTTGGTGCTTCTGGATCATGTTTAGATATGGCTTCTTTTTTGACCTATAGAGATTTAGCCAGCAACTGCGAATGGCATGGTGAATTGTGTTCTCCGACAATGTCAACGACAAAGTATTTCTGAGCCCATGTTGTGATTTCCATTACAGTAGCATTCCTGTATGTGATGCAGTGCTGTCTAAGGGCCCGAAGATCACGGGCATCCAGTATGGTTTTCTGTACATTATGTACCTTTAACTTTTCCGGCCTCTTATTGCTACCTGTCCCAAATTCTTTGGAAAAATTTGGCATGACATTTCAAAATATCTCACTTTTAACATTTGATATGTTATCTATATTCTATTTTATATAAAATATAAGTTTATGAGATTTGTAAATTATTCTGTTCCTTTTTTAATCACATTTTGTATTGTATCCCAACTTTTTGGGTTTTTATTTATATTTTTGTATTCTTTGATGTTGGAAATTACTGATGCATTCACACCTACTTGTAATACACAGATAAAGCATGATTTCAAACATTTTGAATAATACTTAATTAAGTTTGTTTTTCATATAGTTCAAAGGCAGTGTATAGGCTGCACTACCTCTGATGGAACACTGCAGAAATGCAAATGAAGTTATTATAAGGCTGTTTACCAGAGAATCTGTAATTGATTTTGTTTAAAAGATATTGTTTGTTGCGGCAGGCTTTTGTCAGCATTTCAGATCTGGAAGCTGGGCTTATTTTTGATTCCCAGAGCAGAGGGTCTTTTAAAGTCTTCACATGCCAAAATAGCTTTGATTTTATCTCCACTGACAAATTTCATTTGTCTGTCAGATATCTTTTTTTCCCATCAGCAGCCGCGTGAAATCGGTTCCTCAATCTGTGCCTGATGCTCAGTGGTTTCCAGACGCAGTTGGAAAGAGATTATGTCCCTTCTTATCCCCTCCAAGTCAGCTCATTATTCACATTTGGCTCTTTTGGTCTTAAAACCGCATTACCCATGATGTCCCCCGTTGAGACTAAAAACTAAGACTAAGCTGACCTGCGTGAAAGCATGGGTAATGTGTGCTCGATGAAGTGTGGATGTGGGCAACCTATTGTTTTGGGGCAGATGGACTCCTCCTCCTCTCCACCTGCCATTTCCTGTCTCATGTCTCTTCCTCTTGTTGTTTACGATCTCTTTTGTCATTCCCTCTTAAATCTTTAATCCTGCTCCATATTTCTCTCTCCCTTGACATTCACGCCCTTCCCTCCTGCTTCGTTCCCCATCCATCTGCTGCCAGGTTCACTGATACGAGAACCAGTTCAGGGTGTCTGCTCATGGAGAACTGTGGAGTGTGATTGTGCTAGAAGTTGTCTATAAACAATCCTTCCAGCCAATGGACACATGCCAGCAGGATGCCTCTTGCTGCATCTGACAAAATGTGCTTCTTGTGTCTAAGGAAAGTCCTAAGACAAAGACCTCTGTAAAGCATCCTTTTAATTATCATTTTATGATAAATTCATGCAATTGTTTTTCACTCTTGTGCAGAACAGAACAGAGGGACTCTGTGTGCTTTGTGTGCCAAATTGGAATTAATTCACTTTTCTTTTTTTTCTCGATGATTGTGATGTGGTGTGCATTTTTTTAATGTTTTTTTTTTATTTTTTATGTTTTTTTATTTATTTATTATTTTTTACGTTTTCCTGGCTGATATAAAGGTGGTCTTGGACATTATTCTGACATCTATGGATTAAGCTTTGCACCAGTTTTACAACTGCCATTGCAGAAATATCCAGGTGATAGAATATTATTTATGTATTCAGCAAGCAAACATGCCCCATAATAGTGGGTTAGTCTTGCTAAGAACCTCCCACTCAGATAGGAAGAGACTGTCTGATTGATCTGATGTCAAATGAAAAGCAACCAACCACAGATTACATTTTTGAGTCACCCATCCTATCTTTACTTTTTAGCTGTGTATGTAGTTTTAAGTGAAAGCTTTTTTATATACTATTAGTTAACATTAATAATGCATTAACTAACAATGAGCTATATATTTGATGCATTATTTATTAATCATTGTTAATTTTAGTTAATTAAAAATATAATTGTTTTATGTTAGCTCAGGCCCATTAGCTAATATTAACAAATACAACTTTTAATAAGTTTTAGGTAACACTTTAGCATAGGGTCCAATTCACACTGAAAACTATAGTTGCTTATTAGCATGTCTATTATTAACATATTGGCTTTTTATTAGTGCTTAGTAAGTACATATAATGCATGACATCCATAATCCCTTAATTTAACAACTACCTTATAAACTATAAGTAAACATCAAATAAGGAGTTAATTGAGGCAAAAGTTATAGTTAATGGTTAGTTAATAGTGTGAATTGGACCCTAAAATAAAGTGTGACCAAGTTTGAATAAGTAATATTATTAAATGTTGAAACCAATTTAAATAAATACATGCATGCAAAATATTTTTTGTCAATTTATGATAACATAATATAAACTATAAACTAAAATTATCAAATAGAACTTTATTGCAAAGTGTTACTATTTTTTATACTGATTTCTTTTTAGGTAAAATTTGACTAGACAATTTATTTTGTTTTTGCTTGAAATGTTGAGATATACATCCATAATTGTGCAAATACATGAAAGTTAATTATATAGCAATCTCTGCGAACTATGTTACAGAAAGCAGAAAAGGTCAAAACAGGCATAACTGGAAAATACAGTTCTGCTTGTGAATATCTAATTTATTCAATCAAACTAAACTCGAATGCCAATCCAATTAATTCAAAACAATAGTAACTGAAATAACGAATTAGTTCTGGCTCAAAAACATTCATTGTATCAGCCCACTTCTATTATCATCCAGGGTTTTGTGTGTGTCTGTGTGTGTGTGTTTGTCTGTGAGTGTGATATGACATTAGATGGTTAGGAAATGGACTGTGAATGCTCTGTGGATATGCTGCCAGAGTATGAAACGAATTGGTGTTTATTGAGATAAAATAAAATAGATTTGCATTGACCACTGGTGTTGTCAAAAGTAGTATACTTCCCACCAACCTCCAAAATTAAATAAAATAAAAAAGTTGCTGCATGAAAATGTTAATCACACGCTAATCAGCCTGTCTAATGCATTATAATGTTTTCTTCTCCTTCAGCTGACTTACCTTCCTCCTCCGTGGGGTGAGTGTGTGACCAGAGCCCTGGATTCAGGCCTCTTTCAGGTGTACAGTGTGTCTGCCTGCCGTATTGAGTGTGAGACGCGCTACATCGTGGAAAACTGCAACTGCAGGATGGTGTATATGCCTGGTAGGTCCCAACATAACACTGCTTGAAACTTATCTTGTTTCTTCATACTCACCCTCTCTCACTTCTATAATACATTTCTTTTCACTGTTCAGTTTCAGAAATTATCGTGATTTTATAAACCCCTCTGTATATTAAGTGGCCATAACCATGATGTACTTACATTTAAATTTATCATGTGATACAATACACTTATTGTGTACATATTTTCTGATGTAAATGCATAAAGCCACCTAATATATAGTTATACCAAAAAACATGTCAAAAAAAGTGCCTGTGATGGTATTATTATTAAAACATCAATCTACATTATATATATATATATATATATATATATATACTTAATTTGCATACACATCAGAACAGATTTCCAAAATTAGACATCACTAATAATGTCTGTGACTATCACGAAGCCAGCAGGGACCAATGTTCCCATCTTCTTTGTGTAAACCCATCTCAGTTCTTTAATTCTTGATGAACAGTCATTCAATGAGGTCACATCTCATATTCTGGCAGAAAGCAAGTCAGTATGAGGTTGTGTGTAGTGATAACTTAATGGCTTGTGGCCTTTGTGGTTTGCATTTGGCAGCCAAGGTAAACCTGACTGAACTTGTCTAGATGAGGTCAGAATATAGAATATAGTTTTCTGTGGGTCAAAGGTGGTTTGGAACAAGCCCACGAACAGACAGCAAGGGCCTGTAAGCATAAACCATGAGTGAACTTGACATATTGTATAATTTGAGAAGTGTGGAAGATCTCTCCGCAAAATGGTCTTCAAAAGCATTCCCTTTTAATTTCATTTCACTGATAAAATAGTCATTTTGGTCCATTCATAAATACTCATCTTTAGCTGTTGCTAAATGGTCTTTTTAAAGATGCAGTATATTTCCATGATTTCACAATGTGATTTTCATTGTGACTTAGTGCCCTTTATGTCCCATTCTTAATGACAATTTATGCTCTTCCCTAATAGCTGATCTTTAAAGTTATTGCTGCAGTCGTTTTTATTTTCAACCAATCTCCTTTAATGACACTATATGGTTTCCATTTTCACCTATCTGATAAAACTCAACTTTTTTTCACAAAGGTCCCTATTAATTCTAACCCATAGGTGCCAACCTCAACCTCTTGCTACTTCAGTTGATGCTGACGACAGGACAATTATCTCATGCTCTAATACTGCAATTATAGATTCATTAACTGATTGTGACTGCTCTGTGATGTACATTCAGGATATGTCTTTGGCCAAGATCAAGTGCAGACATGCACAAAGCTCTCTTCCATAAGCACACACACACACACACACACACACATACACCCTTTCCCAGTTGTTTATTTCCTTGTCGTGCTGCTGAGTTTGGCTGGGTGAAGGTTGGGTCTGTTTTTCTCCTACTCAGAACACAATTTCAGTGTCTCATTATTAATTTAAGAAGGCTGAATAAAGAAGAAATTTTCTTTGGCACTTACCTTTTTTCTGTTTCTGTTTTTCTCTCATTTCTAGGTGATTCTCCATACTGCACTCCTGAACAGTACAAGGACTGTGCTGAACCTGCTCTGGGTGAGTGTGCTTTTCATGCGCACGTACACACACACACACACACACACACACACACTGTTTCCATGTTTTACGGGAATATTCCATAGACGTAATGGTTTTGTAGTGTGTATACTGTATTTTTATCCGCTTACCCTACACCTACCTGTAAACCTCACAGAAAATAACTTTAATTCTGTATCATTTATAAGCTGTTTTCCTCATGAGGACCAAAAAAAATCTCCACAAGATAAAAAATGACTAGTATTACTATGCTTGTTTGGTACATTTGGTCTCTATAATAATAATAATAATAATAATAATAATAATAATAATAATAATAATAATAATAATAATAATAATAATAATAATAATAATATAGTAATAATATAATAATAATAAAAATATAATCATATAATAAATACCCAGTACACACACTAATCTCTATACCCATTTATTATTTATGCATATTGTATACAAGTATTGGCTCAGAACAATTCAGAATAGCATTTCCCACATTTAATTTAAGACACATTGAGAGTTTGTATTCCATTTTGTTTGTAAATGCTCCAGTCAAGGTTTTGTTTGGAACAGCATACATATTTCTGCCTCCATTAAGCATACTTTCTCAAAAAAAAAAGTTGTAAAGTTTGATATGATCTATCTCTATAAGTCCAGTGGATCTCGGTCCTGGAGAAATCCAGCACTGCATATTTTTTATGTCTCCCTGTTGATTTAAAAGACAGTTTATATTTAGTAATATTCTAAAATTGGACTGCATTGACACTATCAAATGCAAGCAAAGCTTAAACTCTCTTGAGCTGGATGATTACACTGTTGGCTTCTGTACACCCTTAAAAATTCTGGGTTAAATACAACCCAGTGCTGGGTGAAATATGGACAAACCCAGCAGTTGGGTTAAAATGTTTAACCCAACCTTCTGGGTAGTAACCCAACCGCTGGGTCAAAACCAGTACTGGGTTGTATTTAACCCAGCATTTTTAGAGTATAGAGCTGCTTTTTAACTTTTAAGTCAGTTATTAAGTCAAACTTGAACTGTTTTGTGCACCATCCCTACCAGCAGAATGCAGTCTGGCCCTCATTAACTCCCTCTCTACGTACCATCTGACAGTATATACCAGCAGTCTATCCCACACATAATAACCGAGTTGGCTCCATGTTCACTAATTATCTTCCACTAATGAGGAAATTCAAATTAAAGCACAGCTCGGAATATATATTTTCAAACGGCTCAGGTATTCAGCACACAAGCCATTTCCAAAGAAATCCTGTTTTGACCCAGCAGTTGGGTTAAATGTTTAACCCAATCTTCTGGGTATAACCCAAGTGCTGGACCAAAACCAGTAGCGGGTTATATCTAACCCAGCAATATAATGTAGATCTGCTTTCTAGAGCTGCTGAATCAGATTTATTTAATCATTTATGAATTCTGCAACATTAACACAGTTATTTTCTGGTTTATTACTGTGAATATTTAGCACTATCTGTATTGGTAACATTTTAGGATGAGCAATTGTCACTATTAAGTATTAGCATGCCTATTATTAATATATTGGATGTATTAGTACTTATAAAGCGCATATATTCTGCATGAATATATTCTACATCTCTGATCCTACCCAATACTTAAACTTAACAACTTCCTTGCTTACTATTAATAATAGAATAGCAAGAATTGGACCTTAATATGAAGTGCGACACAAAACATCCCAAATGACCAGTGCTTGTGTACTTCAGTGCCAGGATTGAGAACTACTGTATTTTTCTGCAATATAAATAGGCTGGTTTCAAAACAACGTAGTCTTTTCTTTTTTTTTTTAAGTGAACTCCATATTTGACCTGCATGACATAACAAAAGAAGAACGATCCTGCTGTAATCAAGAAAAATTCTACACAGGCAGGTTTTTGTTGTGGTACTCACTTTCATGGTTTGAGTCCGGATGTTTTTGACTTTTTCTCATCAGTGAGACAAGCTGGTCGGATAAAGTGTGTTTTGAATCCTGATGTATTACTGGGCTCATTTTCATTCATCCAGCAAACTCCCGTGGCACAAAATACATATGCACAAGTTTCTGTTCAGCAGACCCTCATGACTATTACTGGACTGACCCTTCACAAATCCAATTACATGGGCAAAACTCATGAAAACAGTCACCACCGTCCCTCTTCATTCTCTGCTCCACATCTTCCTCCTCTGTAGCTGTATTTTGTTTTTAAGTCACATACTTTGAAAAGGGGAAAAGGACAAATGGAAGAACAAAAAGTAAAATAAATATAATAGAACAAATGAGTTTGTTTGTATGTGTGCTTGTGTCTCTCTTTTACAGCAGTTGAAAGCATTAGACATCAGCACATGTCATATATAATCTTCCCAAGCTTCACCAAATTAGACTTTATTACCTCTGCATGGAGAAACTTTGAAAGTATGCTTTGGTTCTCTTACAAAATAATTGTATTTTTCTTTGCAGATCTTTATTCCTCTTGACACTGAGACTCTTTTATTGAACTTCAAATCCCCTCGTGAACTCACACAAATTAAGTCATTATTTTTTAGTCAGTTATTAAGTCAGACTTGAACTGTTTTGTGCACCATCCCTACCAGCAGAATGCAGTCTGGCCCTCATTAACTCCCTCTCTACGTACCATCTGACAGTATATACCAGCAGTCTATCCCACACATAATAACCGAGTTGGCTCCATGTTCACTAATTATCTTCCACTAATGAGGAAATTCAAATTAAAGCACAGCTAGGAATATACATTTTCAAACGGTTCAGGTATTCAGCACACAAGCTTTTTCCAAAGACATCCTTAGGTTATTAATATATCCAATTTCACACATTTTTACCTTTCTATTAGAATTCTCTATGCACAATTATGCAAGATAAAGCCAACAGAGTATGAAGAGGGACAGACTTGTAAACCACTGGAAAAGTTGCAGTGGGAAGTCTCTGACCTCAGCTGACAAGTAAAGGCACTACGACACAGCACAAGAGGCTGAACAGCTTGTCCGAAACTTTCGCTGCTGGCTTCAAAATGCTTGACAGCTGGTTCTTATCTTTGGCAAAGTGGATAGGAAATAATCACCAACTCCAACTTTCTGTTCACAGCACACTGAGGATAGAAGGAATATGTATTTTCGGTTTCAACAGAACAATATGCAGATGAACACTTTGAAAAATGAATGGGAGGCTATTAGAGGTATGAAAGGGAAATTGCTGGAATAAAAAGAAAGAAAGAAAAGAAAGCTAAAGGAAAACAGAACAAGTGAGATTGACCATGATAGAACACACTCAGAGACAGAACAAGGACTATTACACACAGAATGTTAATCAAGAGATGTTCAGAACAGAATAACAATCCACTGCTTACAGCACACTGTGCACTATACTGTATACCGCCTATGCAAAGAGTATTCAATGAGGAAATAGTATGCGATGTTACAAAAAAAAAAATGTACTCCTAAGAACTAAGCATTGCTGTTTTGTTTTGTTAATTCAGTTATTTTAATCCAAATAACATTTTTTTTTCTCTTTCTCTTTTGGTAGTCTGATCAAATACTGCAAGAGGGAAATATTACAAGTCATGATCCAAGCCAAGGTCAAAACCTGGTAGTTAGAACAAATAACAAATACTTTATAGAAATGACATGATGACATAATGATTTAGTACTTATGTAAAATACTAAATCTATTCTGTTAGAATAGTAGTTAGTTGAATAAATGAATAACTGAAGATGGTACAATAAGATCAAATCCTTAACATGAACTAAGAATGAACAATACTTCTACAGCATTTGGTAATCTCAGTTAATATTAATTAAAGCATTTACTAATACATTATTAAAATCACAAGTTTTGTTTGTTAACATTAGTTAATGTCAACTGTCAACATTAACAAAGATTAACAAATAGTGTAATAGATGTATTTTGTTCATGTTAGTACATTAACTACTGTTAACAAATGACACCTTATTGCAAAGTATTACCCAGGGTTACTTACCCTGATGACAATAAAAGCAGAATCCCAGTAAAAAAGATTAATCTGGTATTTATTCTATATACACAATACATTTTTACATAGACAGGTAAAGCATATTTTAATTGAAGATATGTGATAAAAGCAACACTATGAAAGAAAATTGAATGATTTAACTCAGTCTATACATTTTAATAAAAAGCAAAGATGTCTAGAATGTACATTTAATTAATGGAAATACTGAATAACAACCCCCTTACAATAACTATTACATTTTAAAATAATAACCCTATTAACAACATGCCACTCCGGGTCTAATTTTATTTTTGCTTTTAAAATATGAAAACTATGTCAGCATCGAAAGCCTTGTTGGTAGTAACTGTACTCACGCAACCTGAGGTCCGATTCGCTTTCCTGTCTAATCCCCACTGTCCCGTCTCTAATAATAAAATGGCCATAAATAGCTTTTTAAGTAGCTTTTTTTTTATTTTTATAAATAAAACTATAATTTTACTCCACAAATCTATAATCATTTGTACCCACAAATAACTCATTAACAGACTGACCCTTTTTTATTAACATAATGCAATGCAAACAATTGAATCAGTCAACCTTAAAATTGTTTCAACTAACTAAACCTCACAAATGTTGATGTTTAGATGATGAAACAAAAAATAGCATAGCCATTCAAAAGAGCATAGAAAATATTAAGATGGCGGAGTCAACTTGCTCTGAGGTGCATCTTACCCTGTATAATACTATACTATGTTATAAATAAAAAGGCCAAATATGATCAAATTTATGGTTGAAATTGCTAGCCACATCGGAAATTGAAGTAGAGTGCCCCATGCATCGAGAGCATCTTTGATGCAGAATGCTTTGGTTATATGCTGTACCTTTTTGACAAGTCAATTGACCGTTCAGAAAGAGCTTGATTGACAAGCAATCTAACCAATCAGAACGTGGATATTATGTGCCGCCGCTGCAATCATCATCTTACCTGAAAGCTAAAAACATTTTCAACATAACTAAAAATAAAAATGTGTGGAGAAACTGTGGTGCCATATGCCTTTTTAAAACCGTTTTCATATACTGTAAAATCCAATAGTTTACCTTACTTAGATTTATTTAGTAATCTTTACTTATTTGTTATCCTTACTAGGTTTTAGGTACAGCTACTTTCAAGGCAAATTAAATTATTTACTTACTGTTTTGAGTGACACTTACTTAAAATATTCAAGTTGTCACAAAGGAACCAATGACATTAATAAACCAATGAGAGGCAGCAGTAAACTAATATGTTGTAATGTGCAACAACAACAGAAGAAGAAGAAAAGAAATAAGACTTTTTACTCCTTTCCTCCATGTCTGCAGTTATCTTTCAATAGTTGTGCATACACTAGTTTCCCAAAGTCATCTTTAACATTGAATTTTCAATACATATTTGAGAGATTATCACATAAGCTGACTTCATAAATTGATGTTGATTTTCCAATTTTTTTATTTTTTTTCCACCATTAAAGTGATTAGCATTCCCTTTGGTTGGGCATTTGGAACTTCTTTAAAATTATTATAATTTTCTTCCTGGTAAAGTGGCAATGCAATATGAAATCAGGGTAATTTGGTAGGGAAGAAAAGTAATAAATAGGTTGCTTATAGAAGATGACATATCTTTTAATTAAAGCAAATTTTTGTGCTTGTGTTCATCAATGAGCTTTTGCAAAATGTATTTTTCATAAATATCTTGACAGGTTCATAATTTGGTTAATATAATCCTTAAATAACACACAGACTTAAACATTCAGCACGGGAATCACAACAACGGTAACAAATTACATTTCATTTATTTGTATTAATTGTAACAACAACCATTTTATTAAGAAGGGTCTGACTGCAGACTTGCACTCTCAGACACTTGCACTTCCACTAGTGACATCACTTGCAGTCTTTATTTTTTATTTTGTTGAATTTTTTATTACTATCTGTTTGAATTTCCCAACATTTTATAACAGTAGCCAGGTGGCGAAGACAAGAAAAAGGAAACTAAATTACAATGTCACTTGCAATCGCTACTTGCACTCTCCGCGACCTGTGACATTTGACACTTACTCTACTAAGTATATAGTAAACTATACTAACTAAGCATTTTTCAGTACAACATGCTATTCCTATTTATCTTTACTTAGTTTTTTCAAGGCAATTGGTTTGCATGCTTTTTTTAATTAGGCCCAATGAATTCGATTTTACAGTTATGTTGTTGGCATGCCCAGTAGCTGTATCCCTTCTAGCCTTAACCACAAGTCTACTCTGACACTACTCCGTCTTCTCTGTCGGTGTGTTGTCAGCAGCATTGTTTGTCGGGCATAGCAACAGTGACTAAGGAGGGTGGTTTTTGTGAACGGTCAATTGACCATTGAAACAAGGTAGAAAACAAGGTCTCAAGACTCGAATTGTGTCATTTTTGAAGAAATTCAAACAATAGTTGGAATAGTTATCGGTAATAGCTTCTCCGATCAAAAGTCTGTTGTTTTTGGAGCTTCCTTTCCAACACCTGCTGTCAAACCATGTGCACCTGCACAACGGCTCCGTGCAGTGAATTCTGTGACTGTTTGATTTTTCATAATGGTTCTTTTTTAATGTGAATCATGAATGCTCACCTTAAATTATTCTACTCGTGCACTCCGACAGATCTGTAGGCGCACGGAGCTCAAATGGAAGAAAGACAAGCTTCAAGTTTCCTGTGATATTTTTAGGGGTTTGCTGTCAAAATATCAGATAGCAGTCAAAAGAGCGAGGGCCAATTATTTTTCTGATATTATATAAAAAATTAAAAAAAAAAACTCTTTGCAACCCCTGAGTTCTATTTAGTACTTTGAAACCTGCCATTAATCCTCCTGTATCTGACTGTCTTGATGCCTCTCTGCTTACATGTGATAACTTTCATAATCACTTTATTGAGAAGATTGCTAATACTAGATCTTCTATTCAGTTACCTGATTATAATCCATTGGTCTCAACTGTTTCATGCTCTGCTCTTTTTTATCAGTTTGAGCCTGTTTCTCTCACATTGGTAGATAAAGAATCAGTTGCGATGGGGTGGTTTTATGCCTCTTTATGCTACTTTGGTGTCTTCTGACTGGCACTTCGGATGGTGTGCATAAGCATGCTCATTTTATTAAGAGCACACATTTTAACATATTATTCAACACTCCGTATTTAACTTAAGCTCAGCAAGCCATGCATACAGTACATGACAGATTTTCTAGTACAGTGGTTTTCAACCTGATGATATTGCAGGTGGGCTGCCAATTACTATAAAAGAAATAATAATATTGTTAATATACTGTATGTAAAAATGTCAATGTCAAAAAAAGTCATAACATAATAGCATAATTTCATATATATAATTAAATAACAAAACATAAATATTAAACTGTAACTACGCTTCCACTCTCGAGCTTGCAGATTGGTTTAAGAATAAACCGCCTATTTATCTTAGATATTTTTGCTGCATATGCTACAGAACAACAAATTCAAACATAAATGCATAAATGGTTGTCAACAAGGTCAACATAAATGGCTGTAAATGTGTTTCCTCCTGACTGGTTGCTCCACTGACTGTCTACCCGCTGATCTGGTTTTCACTATTTGTTGAGCAGTGCCAGCCCGAGTTATTTTCTGTTCATTACCAGTTCTTTCAATAAAGACAGTTAACTCTCTCAGGCTCAAATTAAGTTTAAGTAACAAGTTTTTAGTAAGGTAGTTAGGTTTTAACTGTTGCAAATCAGCAATGCCTGCCTTGAGAGGGTTTTAACAATCTAGCTTCTGAGTACTAAGTTATTAACCCAACAATAATGGGGTCACCAGGTCAGTTAATTTTTTTTTGCAGTGAGCCGCGCAAACATATGTGTTTGATTGTGTGGGCCGCAAGTTGAAAAAGTTTGGGAACCTCTGTTCTAGTACCAAAACAAGTACTTTAAAGGAATTCCTTAGCTTTTCGCGTTATTATGGCAGCCTACAACAGCACAGCTTAACCGTTCGCACATTTTTATATGTAGTTACATTGAAAAAATTTCAGTTTAGTCAAGTTTTTACCCCGTTTTAGCATGGATTTCTATGGAGACCAGCCGCGGCACATAATATCCACATTCTGATTGGTCAAATCACCTACCATTCTTTTTTGTGAACAGTCAATTGACTTTTCCATGCATGGAGAACATGTCCACACTGTGCACTGTTTACTGTTAAAGTAGTACAAGTAGTGTGGTAGTATGAATCTCCCAACTGTTCTATAACACAACCCTTCTGGTTTGGAGCACAGGATCTGCCATTGGCAATGCTTGGAGAAGATTTTGTGAAAGTTATGGGATGTGAATAGTGCTGTGAAGTTCATACAGAACGATGGATTTAGCACAAGATTTTAGCAGATTTAATAACCCTGTATTTGTGTGTGTGTTTTCTCTTCAAATGTATGTGAGAGAGTGTGAGTGTGTATAGAGGACATTAAATCTGACTTAATTCTCCAATTAAATGATGTGATTTTAGCTTAATCTCCAACAGCAGGGGTGAGAGAGGGGATGGATGTGAGGAGAAGAAACAGAGGTGGAGATAGAAAAGGTCAGGGAAGGAGAAATTTAAAAATGTTTCTTTGAAAGGTCAGATTCCATCTCCAGGTCATGCAAGTTATGAGCTGATTAGAAATCTGAGGAAGGCACAGCCAAGAGCAAAAGATTCCAGCCCTTGGCAACAGTCAAGAGAATGGCAAAAATTATCTTTTGTTATTTTACACATACAAAAATGGGAAATAAGAAACAGTAAGGAGTTGGTTATAAAACAAATGTTATTCTAGCAAAAAAAAAAAAAGTTTTTAGAATAAATAAGGCTATTGTAATTAACAATAGCATGAAATGTCCCTCTAGGGTATTAAAAGGAATTCAAAATGAATTGTTAAGGGTTTTTAATCTCCTGTAGCTCTCCTGTGATTTTCTTGAACTGTCCAGCAGCAAGACACTTGATGGAAATCACAGTTCCAATACAATAAGTGGGAGTGGAATAAAGACACAGTTGGATTCTAGGAATCAGATATGAATCAAAAAGTCCTGTAGCAATTTCTTTATATCGAGTAGAGGCTTTGAGAATTCTTATTTGATCCTATTAGGATGCTTTAGGTTTGGTTCCTAACTATGATTGGCATTCCAATTGAAATTCTGCACACATTGCTTATGCTTTGACTAGCGGGGCACAGACCCTGCACTGAAGCAATAAGTCTCTTTATCATTCACCGAAAGCTAAATGTCAGCAAGTTTATTCAAGATAAATACTTTTTACATTAAATACGTTTCACCTGTCAATCAGTCAGTCTTTTGTTTTTCTCTCGAATGTTAGAAAGCACTTTGAGAATATGATCCTTGTGGTTTATCAGATTCATAGTGGTGGTTTTCATTGTGCTTGCAGTATCTCTCTAAAGGTAATCAAAAGTGCAACACATAATATTTTTCCAAGCCGTCAAGAGCAATGATTTGAAAGTCTTCTGATAAGGCCAAAAGTTTAATTATACTCCAGTCATTGTGTGTGTGTGTGTGTGTGTGTGTGGGCATGTTTTTGTGACATATCAGGACACAAGTCTGTATAATGACATGGGTATGACACAGGTATTACAAGGAGAGGGTGACTTATGAGGGCATAACCCATGTCCCCATTTTTCAAAACGTGTATAAATCATACAGAATGAGGTTTTTTTGAGAAAGTAAAAATGCACAAAGTTTCCTGTGAGGGTTAGGGTTAGGGGTAGGGTTGGTATAAAACCATTATGCCTATGGGATGTCCCCACTTTTCACAAAAACAAACGTGTGTGTGTGTGTGCGCGTGCGTGCGTGTGTGTGTGTGAAGACACAGAAAAGACTCTCTATGTGCAGAGAAGGATAAGACGACCTCATGTCTTGTACGTTGTCAGTTGAGGAATGTCATACATAGAACCCAGGAATGCTGCCCTGCAGAAAGAACTGACATGTATTCTCCCTTTCTTCTTGGTACCCTGTCCTGTCTCTCCTCATTTTCTTTTTCTCTTTTCTTTTTCCTCTCCTCTATACCCTTTCATGCTGTCCATAGCTGCTCTGTCAGCTGTTGAAGGCACAAACTGCATCTGCAGGAGCCCCTGTAACATGACTCGATACAACAAAGAGCTTTCCATGGTCAAGATCCCCAGTAAAACCTCTGCACGCTACCTGGAGAAGAAGTTCAACCGCTCGGAGAAGTACATAACGTGAGTACACACCTCACATCTTTCCCCTCAAATACATCAAACCGGCTTTGAATTCAGCATACAAAAAGGTTTCTGAAGTGTATTATTTAACTTTTTCACCACTTTCCAAACTTTTTAATTGTTGTCCTTGTACGAATTTTAACTTTTACCTCATTACTGCCACCAATTTGCAAAATTACCAGTTAATGTTCCACCTCATATTAAGATCACAGAGATGGCGCTTGTTAATTATCACAAGCTTGCACTTTTCTAGCAGGGATGAGCTCTGCTGTTATTAAGCTTGGGTAAAATTCTGAATTTACTTCAATTTATTCACAAGCTTGAATGAAACTGGACATGAATCACAGGATGTTACAGTGAAATTAAGTCTCTAAATACAATCAGCAATATTTTTTACAATATATACAAAAGCCTTGTTATGAATGGTTCAATATGAATATGTGTATCGTTACACCCCCTAATATATATATAAGCACAATTTTTTGTTTGGTAATGTTTTTTTATAACTCATAATGAAAATACAAACAATTGGGTTATTTTAAATTGTATTCTATCTTAATTTGAATACTAAATTCACTTTTAAAATTATTATATTTTTCAAATACAAATTGAGCAAATAAAGTATAATTTAATTGATTTTGCTGTTTTACTACAAATGATGCGCAACCCTGGTTGTGACGCGAGGAAATGGACGCTGTATTTTGAGAGATAGCTTTCCTTGTGTCAAAGAAACTCCCCCTGTGTGTTGTTGTCCTACTTAATGTGTGTTTGAAATGTTGCCTCAGTTTATAGATGTGCTTCTCCACAATAAAAACAACATTAGGACGCCAGGACATTTGATGTGGCTCTCAGACATATTTATTTCTCCTCTAGACATTTAGCTGACAAGTTGGGAAAGCTTTTGCTTTGTGTCAGGAAGATTCAGGGAGTTGTTCTTCAATATAGTGACAGATATCACATCCTCTCCATTCATTTGTTCACCGTCATAGCGATAAGCTTGTGATTGATGTGTCTGAGACGTGGAGCTTTTGGGAATACTGACTCTCTCTCTCTCTCTCTCTCTCTCTCTCTCTCACACACACACACACACACACCCACACACGCGCGCGCACACACACACACACACACACACACACACAAACTGTTGAGTCAATTAAATCAGCATAAAGCAGACAGCATATCATCACTCTGGTGTCCCACTAGAGAGATAAGCTTTTCTAGACTGCTTCGTTTTATGATGATAGGAAAAATAAAAACTTGTTTACTTGGACTCTTCTACACATGCACGCAAATTATCAGTCATGCCAAGATCATTCATCTCTGCAGCATAATAGAGGGGTAATGAAGGGTTGAGATAATGCTAGTGTAATTGTTCTCAGGGTTTGGAGGTTAGCCCTCTTGCAGTTTACCAACTAGCATCCAATAATTGCCAATTTGCCTTTGGCCTGTTCTTGAGACTGCTGTGAGAAAGGTGTGTGTGCATGTGCATTAAACTGTATTCTAATCAGGTGACACACGGATGAAATGTTAAGGTACATGTCCACTAGTGCAGATGTAATCACTATAATAATAGAGCTAACAGATATATAGTTGGGAACCATTTTTATTGACTGCACTTCCTAAGCAGCCATGATATTTTATTGGTCATCATGTGGTTTTATTTCTGTTGCATCACGCCTGCTAGCTCTGCCTACAGTAAAATATCATTGGTTTAAAGCTCTGCTTCAATCAGCTTATTATTTAACATCCAAAATCTCCTGCTTGGCATTGCTTGTGTCAGGTTGCACAACTTGCTTCTGGTGTGAACAAACGAATCACTTTTTTTGCAGGAAGCTTGTTTTCTGGTTATGAATTTGAATATAACTTAGAAACATCACTGTTTGTGTTCTGTTGATGCAGGGACAATATCCTTGTTCTGGACGTGTTCTTTGAGGCTCTGAATTATGAGACCATAGAGCAGAAGAAAGCGTACGAGGTGGCAGGTCTGCTAGGTAAAAGCACACTGCAGCATGAATATGTGTCTTTCATCTTTTCTCTTTGTTTGTTCCTCTAAATCATAAATTTATTTATGTTGCAGGTGATATTGGTGGTCAGATGGGCTTGTTTATCGGTGCAAGTATCCTGACCATACTGGAGCTGTTTGATTATGCATATGAGGTATGTTAACAACTAAGCACAGGGTTCAAAAGGAACTGCGAAGTAAATTGAGAAAGTATACAAAAAATAAATAAATTATACAATTATTTTCACAGTTATGTATCATTTTCTATTAAATGATAAAATAATATTTTATTATGATATAAAAATATATTTATACATATTTATTTAATAAATTGCAGCACCTACCATTCAAAAGTTTGGCATCAATGAGATTTTATGTTGTTCTTATTTATAATTTTATTAAATGAATCTAAAGTGAGAGTAAAGGCAGTTACAATATTACAAAAGTTAGCATGATTGTTTTCAACATTGATTATAATAAAACATGTTTCTTGAGCAGCATATAAGCATATTAGAATGATTTCTGAAGAATCATGTGACACTGAAGACTTGAGTAATGATGCTGAACATTTTACTTTGGAATCACAATAATAAATTACATTTTAAAATATATTTAAATAGAAAGAAGTTATTTTAATTTTAATAAAATGTTTTGATATTATTTTTACTGTGTTTTAAGCAATAAGCAGCTTTGTTGAGCATGAGTCATGGTGAGACGTCTTTCAAAAACATAAAAAAATCTTAACTTACTCAAACTTTTGAATGGTGATGTATAAAATGAGTCTGCATCACTCTGTCAAAAATGGGATATGTGCACTTTGTGATCCTATTTACTATTGCAAGACATTCTCCATATGTGATTATCATTCTTATAAGTTACCAGCCACTGGCAGGAAAGTTACATTATATATACGCACTGAAGCCAATTTTTACATGCATTTGGCATTTGTTGAGTGTTAATTCTGGACCCTGACTGGCACACAAACATGATGTTCAGTGTCCAGACACAGAGACACAGGAGACACTAAACACCCTGTAATAAACACACTCAGACATGATAAATGCAAATGTATTCAGAGAAACACACACATACACACAGAATCCACCAGACACAGAGATGGCTGTTGAAAACTTCAGTCTGTCTCTGGTGTAGAATGAATGACACTCTGATGGAGGGTTTCATCATAATGAGCCTTCATTAATTCTGCATTGCTGCTGGTCTCTTTGCTCTATGGACAGCAGCCAGCACAAGCCCTTACACCACTCATACCCTGGGGGGCATACACACACACACACACACACACACACACACACCCTCATTTTGCATTCTGTACCGTCCTGTTTTAATGGATTTTTGATGCAAGATCGCTTAAAAAGGACATATCCTTTTTTTTTTTTTATTATTATTCTAAAACAAGCCTCTCTGGAGTTTAAGCATTTTGGCATATGTTAACAAAGAACATAAAAATAAAAGACACACTAAAGCATTTAGCTTCATTGGAAATGCATGAGAACTATGCATGCCCAACGAGATTTTAGCTTTAAAAATATGGTCATCTTAAGAACTGACCTATTAGCGTTTTTTTATATATTCTTTTTAATTCACAAGACTCAATAATGTCCTCGGGGCATGTTAAGCCTCCTCTGGCCCACGGTTAAGGTACCTCTCCCAAGTGTGTGATATTATATATCATACTAGAGCTCATGCATATTGATTAGGTCAGCCTCACATCTCTTGGTAGCCTCCTAGTGTAACCCAGTAATGTGACCTATAACGTTAGACTTGGCAAAAGATTTTCACATGACCAAAATTTTATACCAATAAAAGCACAGCAGACTCAACTACGATAAACAAGCTGCTCTGAGAAGAGATAGTGCTCATAGTGAATGCCACAGTTAGTGTCTGAATGGATACTTGTTATCAAAAATGAAAATTCTGTCATCTCTAAATCTGCATCTAAATCTATTGCACTCTTAAAAACCAAAATTCCAAAATGTGGTTTTCACACCAGTGTCATAGAAGAACAATGTTGGGCTCCCCAAAGAACATTTTGTGCTTTTGTGATTATAAATAGATGTCAATAAAGAAACTTTATTCAAGCAAAGATATCAAAACCACTTTCAAACAGGCATTGACATCCTTTGTTGCCAAAGGAATGGAATGGATTTCGTTTTCAATGGAATGGATTATTATTAAAAAAAAAATTTGACAGCGAGATGAATATTAAATAGTGACTGAAAACACGGCCAATTTAGACTACGGTACTCCCTTCCAAGCTGTTAATATGCCCTATAATCCTGATTCATAATCAAGATGTCATAAAAATCAACTACACCTAAAGACAATGGCTGTGCTGTTTTTCAGCTCCGTTTCGGCTATATTTACATGTAAAATGATCACTCAGATTAGAAGGAACAGAATATCTAGTTATTTAACTGGATGTGTTACTCCTCTCAGCCACTCACTGAACAGAGCAGATGCAGAGAGATGACCTTGCGTGACAGTACAGACGAGTTTGTTCAAGAAATTGCTAGATTTGTCGCTGGCTTCTTTTGGGAAAAAAAAAAAAAATCTCTCAAGGACTCAGAAAAGTAAAAAAAATCTAGCAAATAAGTCGCTAAATTGGCCACAGTGTTGACATCACCATTAAGAAGTTCAGTTTGTTTTGATTTATGAAAGTTCTCAGACTATTTTTTTAGCTCCAACTTCAAAAAATGTCCTTTCTTGTGGCATTTGAGACGGGTGAAGCTGAGATCATTTGTTCATTGCCAACATGTGGCTCTGCAGAGCAGATGAACTGAAAGCTTGACCAAATTGCGTGATTTTCCCAATCTAAATCACCATTTTCAATTCCTATGTGATTTCCTGATCCCATGATCCCTCAGTGGTCAGTGCCCTGTGCTGCAACCCGTGTCGCTGATTTGATTAACGCAGTGCTGGCAGAGCTACAAAGCTGTTCTGAGGCCAGCAGTTTGAGACCTGATTTGGCAGTGAATGAGATGGTGGTTTGTGATGTGTGCTGGCAGGTGGTGAAGGAGAGACTGCAGGACCTGCTGAACCGAGAGGAGGAGGAAGAGAGTCATGGGGAGGATGTGGTAAAAAAATAACTGCCTTCTAAGCTGCAAATCATTTATTTAGATATCACAAACTCAGTGTGTGGAATGACTGTGTTGAGCCTCGGGCGCTCAGTTTTAAGAATGATAACATCTGTGGTTTTTCTTTCTTTCTCAGAGTACCTGTGATCCGGTGGTAAACCATTCAGAATCGATTAGCCACACGGTCAGCGTTCCCCTCCAGACCACCCTGGGCACGCTAGAGGAGATTGCCTGCTGAGCACCGTAACCCCTCCACACCAACAGGGGGAGCCGGGCCACTCCACTCTAATGGGTTAAGGACAGAGTAAGATGAGGGAACGTCTCTGTTGCTTTTTCTCGGCATGTCATCATTTGGCACAAACATGAGAACTGGAAGCCAAGGAGCTTCTCGAGAAACACGAGGACCGCAAAGCTTCTCACAAACACCATCTGTTTGTTCTGGACTCGTGAAGGAAAGCAGAAGCTTGTGGACCCATCAGGACAGTCACTTGTAGAAATAAGACGAACATGAAAACACGAGCATGTGAGGAACTGCAGATGTGCACGGCCGCGGCATGCTCTCACGTTCTCTCTCTGCCCAGCCGCCATTTCGAAGTCTACTGCCAAAACACTGTAAATTATTAACGGAGAAAATGTTGTGAAGCTGTTCTAACTGTGCATGTGTCAGTTTCATGCGTTACAATACGGTTTTCTCGAACTTTTCATCCTCTCTCACGTGGGGAGACAGGTTTTGTCTTCTTGTGCTGTTCGTTTGCTATGTGTTTCTGCATCTCAGCTGGCTTCTTGATGTATCACGGATACATCATAAAACTGAGAGCTCCTTTCTTCTATCCTTTTTATTTTTCTATCCTTCATAGAAAAGCCGAATGGCCCACAGTACAATGGCAGCCATCATGAGCCCATTGTGGCAGCGTTATGGTTCTTCTACATGCTTTCTGGATCCCATTTGAAAAAAGAAGAACAATGAGAGTACAGAAAAAAGTGTTTTTGTCACTTTTCTGCAAAAGAGTATAAGATTATAAGAGTATATACTGTATAAGAGTATACTTAACGTTTTTCTTTTTGTTAATTGTGAGAAGTGTTGATTTGTCATTTAAAGCTGATAAGATCTCTCATGCTTTTAATTCAGCGCTTTTCAGAGATTTTGTTGACGGCCATCATGATTCTGCTTTCCCAAATATCGTACGTGGGATATTTTCATGCATATAAAGGATCTAGAGGCTCTAGAGGTGTTCATGGTGGTTTATTATGTGAGTTGTCGCTATACTGTTGTCTATGTCTCATAATTTCAGAGCTCTTCATCTGTGCTGCAGTTTATTAACACTGTAATTGCCATATGTTATCTGATATTTACTATGTTCCCACTGTGTTCTCTGATGACGGATGATAGACGATTCAAAGGTGTGATTGTGTTCTTTTCTGCTCTCAAACTAAATGTAAGGATCTCGGATCACTATACATCAGTATGAATGAAGCCTTTCATTCTTCAACGTATACAGTGCTTCAGCCAAAATTCATTAACTGAGGCAAAATCATTCATGCAGAATGTGCTTTGGCTGAAAATAATGAAAGCAGGACCAGTTCTGGGTGACGGGAGTGAGCTTGATTGCATTTCTCAAATTAACTTCCCTCAATATTCAATTTAACAAAATTGACCGGTGCAAAATTCAGTCACAAAATGAAAAGTAAAATAAGAGCTTGTGTACTAAAACTGTAGGGGAAGCTTCTGAATAAATTGTTTTGGGACATGAAGACCTCTGGAGGACAAGAAATGTGTTGACAAGCTCCTGAGATCGACATATAAATACATTTAAAAAAGTATTTAATCTGGTTTATTAAGCCTAGGCTTTCACACATGACCTAGGGCCCCCTTGTCCAATCAGATTTGAGCTTAGAGGCAGTATGCAAATATCTGTCATAAATATCCATGCTCAGAGATTTTTCTTGGAGGATTATTAGTAGTTATTATTTCCATGCCCCCTTTCCAGGGCAACGGTATCAAGAGCGTGATTTGCACCTATATCATAATGTGACATGTATTAAATAATAACATTAAGAGCGGAAACATTATAATTTTGCACAGGGAATAGAATAATGAATGTGAGCCATTGGTTGTTTGTGGCATATGAGAGAGCCATGTTATTGTGTTAATACAGACACATTGCTTAATGTGTGTTATATTTTATTCTATAAATATAGTGAGCAAAAAGTCCAGTCTGGCCACTTTCCTGATTTACAAAGTATCTGTGACCGAATGTAAATGTTTTTAGTTCTTTCATTTGCAATTCAGTTTGCGGATCAAATGTAATAGGCTGTACAGGATGAATGTTTTATCCTTATTTGCCCTGAAATGTGATGATTTTTTTTCTTAATATGTCAAAGATAGATCTGTAAACATCAGAGGGTTTCAAGCACATGCAAAAGAAAAATAAATCAATAAATAAAAATAGGCTAACTGATCAAGCACACACTACAAACGCAGAAACCCACAGCATCTGTCCATACATACACAAAAAGTGAATTAAGAAGTTACTCATAATGTTAAACAGTAATTTTAGTAGATAAACTCTTTCTTGCCATGTGGACAAACACCAAAGGGGTGTCACATCACCTTTGCTATTTTCTCATTAGGAGAAACCAGAGGGGTTGATGGTTTCTAACTCCAAGGTATACCTCAAACCTTAGAGATAAAAACAATAAAGTCTAAATGGATTACAGCAGCTGTGTCTGTCTGTCTATCTATCGTCTCGTTTCTTGTATATAGCAAATATACTATATATAATCACAAAGTTACATCAGGAGCACTGTCGCAATGATATCCACTATTTATAATTTGATTGAAATGTTTTTCTTTTATATTTGCTGTCTCTTTACCATTTCTTGTTACTCGATTACGTGGTTGCTCTTTTATCATGTGTGTGAGCACGGGCGAAGACTACGCATGTCTGTCTAGGTTGTCAGAAACAAATGAAGAAATACAATTTTGACAGCATGTGATTATTCGTGCCTCAGCCCAGTAAAGAAGAAACAGAGAAGCGAAGATACAAGAAAAACTCAATTTTGTTTAACAAAAACAAATGCATTTTTACCGCCATTATAAACAGAGATACACATAAACAAACAGCACGAAGAACAAAAGAGCTGTCTTTGAGCTCGGAGATAATGCATGAACTCAAGTGTGGGGGCTCTGCGATGCCATTTACTTCTAAGAAAAACAAGCTACCAGTTTTAATCAGCTTAATTGTTCTGCTACATACATTGTTGAGTCACTACTCACAAGGCTTTATAAAGTCACGTTGCGTAAGATGCCACTGCTGTTCATTGTCATCATTGCATCATTAATTATTTAAGGATGAAAGGTTTGTTTACTGATTTCTTACTGCAAATGTTACGATTGTCGTGATTGTTGTTGCCAGTTTGTCGTTTTATTTATTTATAGGTTAATGTCAAACATGGGTAAGATAACGTATTATGACACCATTATTTTTCCTCAGCCACATATTTTGCTAAATCTTATCTCAACACATTTAAGAAATGGCTATGCAAATATCAGCATTTGTGAGATTTAGATAAAAAGCACTGGTCTGAGAGGTTAATGAGGAAAATACGTTTGTATAATGATATGGGTATGACAGGTATTACAATGTGAAGGTGGTTTATGAGGATATTGCCTGTGTCCCCATAATTCAAAAGGCTTGAAAAACATACTAAATACTGTTTTCTAAAATCTAAAAATGCAAACCTTTCTGTTAGGGGTATGTTTATGTTTAGGGCGATAGAAAATACAGTTTGTATGAAATAAAAACCATAACACCTTCGGAGAGTCCCGTAATAAACCACTAATACCAGGCTAATCAAATTTCATGAAAATAGTCATCTATGATATGTAGTGTGATATACTATGTTGAATATCAAAGGTTTTGTGTCTATATTTAATAATAAATGTGTTGGCCTTATTTAGATTTGTGAAGTAACTTTTCTTGGTCACACTTTAGAATAGGTAACACTTGTTAATTATTAACTACGACTTTTCTCTCAGTGAATTCTTAATTTGCTGCTTATTAATAGTTAGTAAGGTAGTTGTTAGGTTTAGGTATTGGGTAAGATTAGGGATGTACAATAAGGTCAAGTAGAATAAGGCATTAATATGTTCTTAATTAGCACTAATACATGGCTAATATAAAAAATAAAAAAAGTTTGACTCCTAACCCTATGTGTTGTGGGTTCGAGTCTCGGGCTGGTAATACAATGACTTAGGTGCCCCATGCTCCCCGGGTGCCGCAGCATAACTGATGCCGACTGCTCCGGGTGAACGTGTGTGTGTTCACTGCTGTGTGTGTGTTCATGGTGTGTGTGTGTGTGTTCACTGCTGTGTGTGTGCACTTTGGATGGGTAAAATGCAGAGCACGAATTCTGAGTATGGATTATCGTACTTGGCTGTATGTCACGTCACTTCCACTAAAGTGTTTGTTTTTATTTTTTTTATTTTTATTTTTTGAGTAACAAATGCATTTTTATTTTTAAGTGAAAATGTAAAAATAGACACTTGGGGTAAGATGGCATGTCTTCAATTTAAAAAAAGGCAATTCAATATTGATATATTAATTTATTTTTAAGTTATGGAATATATTTTCCATGAATGTCTTTTAGTGGGATCCTGCTTTGACTGTCATCAGTTATTCAGTTATTCTATTTTGTCTTAATACTGAAAACACAAATAGAATCGCTAATTTTGTACTTTATATTAATGATAGTTTAATATATAAATATCCCCATTGCAGATTAAAGCAGGATATTATAAAATTATTGACTAAATGCTTGATTAATTCACTGAAGGAGTGGAAATTGTTTGGTTTCTTTAACTGCAGTTATATTTTCATGTCACTTGTGTCAGTTATATTTCATGTAATTTTAAGATTTCAGGTGTGAAGCTGACAAGATATTCCCAGTAAAATTTTGTTGTTAACACTTTAGTACAGGGAACAATTCTTACTATTTACTAGCTGCCTATTAGCTGTCATGATTCTGCCCTCGTGTCCTTGATTTTTCCTAGTCTTGAGGCAGGATCATGACAGACCCGTGTTTTGTGTACAAGCGCATGGCCTTGTCTTTGGGCCATGTGCTTGTGTTGTCTCATTCCCTTGCCCCGCCCCCCTTGTTAACCTAGTCGTGTCTTGATTGTCCCATCTGTGCCACCTGTCGTGTCTTGATTGTTCCCCCTATTTAGATCTCCTAGTGTGCTCTGTCTTGCGTCGGTTCATTGTGTTACTTATGTGTTTCTCAGATGTGTTCCACACTTGTGACTGTGACTGTGACTGTGATTGTATCCTGTATCCTGTATACCGTGAGTGTTTGTTTATAGTTAGTGTTTAGTGTCTTTATCTGGTCAGCCCTGTCTTGTTTGGTTTTAGTCCTTACCCTAGGTATTGTTTTCCCCCTCGTGGGTTTTTGTTTTCCCTTTTTGTCAAATAAATCCTGTGTGTACCCGATTCCTGTCTGCACCTGAGTTCCTCCCTTACCAAAACCCTGACAGAATGAACCGACCAGAATGGAACTCAGCGGACAGGAGGCAATGCTGGATGCCCGTGCCAGCAGCGTCGAGAGCTGGCGTGCCCGTGCCAGCAGCGTCGAGAGCTGGCGTGCCCGTGCCAGCAGCGTCGAGAGCTGGCGTGCCCGTGCCAGCAGCGTCGAGAGCTGGCGTGCCCGTGCCAGCAGCGTCGAGAGCTGGCGTGCCCGTGCCAGCAGCGTCGAGAGCTGGCGTGCCCGAGCCAGCAGCGTCGAGAGCTGGCGTGCCCGAGCCAGCAGCGTCGAGAGCTGGCGTGCCCGAGCCAGCAGCGGTGGGCTTGCCCGAGCCAGCAGCGGTGAGCGTGCCCGAGCCAGCAGCGGTGAGCGTGCCCGAGCCAGCAGCGGTGAGCGTGCCCGAGCCAGCAGCGGTGAGCGTGCCCGAGCCAGCAGCGGTGAGCGTGCCCGAGCCAGCAGCGGTGAGCGTGCCCGAGCCAGCAGCGAGGAGCGCTGGCGTGCCCGAGCCGGCAAAGAAGAGAGCCGTATTCAAGTCTGCAGTCGTGAGAGTGGAGGAGAGAGCCGCGGCCGACTCTGCAGCAAAGACTTTAGTACAGTCTGTCTCATCTCATAAGGAGATGCCAATTGTCCTAGCTGCTAAAGCCTTTTCTGATTATTTGTCTAGTCTTGTCCGGATTCTAGAAGTCCCCGTCAGTCCTGTCTTGTCCCCAGACCCTGTCCCCAGAAATCCAGAGTGTCCTGCCGTCGTCTCCCCGTGTCCCGTGAGTGTTGCCCCTTGTCCTGCCGATGTAGTCATGTGTCCTGTTGATGTGGCCCCGTGTCCAGTAGATGTTGTCCCCCCGTGTCCAGTAGATGTTGTCCCCCCGTGTCCAGTAGATGTTGTTCCCCCGTGTCCAGCTTTCGTCTCCCCGCGTCCTGTAAGTCTTGCCCCGCTTCCCGTAAGTGTTGCCCCGCGTCCCTTGTCTGCTCCTGTCATGTCCCCTGTCAGTTGTCCCGAGACCCCTCCCCGCCCCTCACCACCCAGACCTGCCCGTACCCCCCGTCGTCAGCCTTCGTCCTGTCCTCCTAAGATTCCTACCCCTCCCACCCGCCCTGGTCTGTCCCCCATGAACTTTGTGGTCCCGCCCCCTCCCCTTCCCTGTTTGTTTTTTTTGATTTGTCACCCCAACCCTGCCGTTGTGTATTCATGTTTGCCCTTGTTGTTGTTCGTCATGTCTTGTTGGTTTGTGTCTGTGTCCCAGTCTGTCATGTCAGTCGTGTCCCGTGTTTGATGTTCCCTTGAGGAGCGTCTGGAAGCCGCTCCTTAAGGGAGGGGTTCTGTCATGATTCTGCCCTCGTGTCCTTGATTTTTCCTAGTCTTGAGGCAGGATCATGACAGACCCGTGTTTTGTGTACAAGCGCATGGCCTTGTCTTTGGGCCATGTGCTTGTGTTGTCTCATTCCCTTGCCCCGCCCCCCTTGTTAACCTAGTCGTGTCTTGATTGTCCCATCTGTGCCACCTGTCGTGTCTTGATTGTTCCCCCTATTTAGATCTCCTAGTGTGCTCTGTCTTGCGTCGGTTCATTGTGTTACTTATGTGTTTCTCAGATGTGTTCCACACTTGTGACTGTGACTGTGATTGTATCCTGTATACCGTGAGTGTTTGTTTATAGTTAGTGTTTAGTGTCTTTATCTGGTCAGCCCTGTCTTGTTTGGTTTTAGTCCTTACCCTAGGTATTGTTTTCCCCCTCGTGGGTTTTTGTTTTCCCTTTTTGTCAAATAAATCCTGTGTGTACCCGATTCCTGTCTGCACCTGAGTTCCTCCCTTACCAAAACCCTGACAGAATGAACCGACCAGAATGGAACTCAGCGGACAGGAGGCAATGCTGGATGCCCGTGCCAGCAGCGTCGAGAGCTGGCGTGCCCGTGCCAGCAGCGTCGAGAGCTGGCGTGCCCGTGCCAGCAGCGTCGAGAGCTGGCGTTCCCGAGCCAGCAGCGTCGAGAGCTGGCGTGCCCGAGCCAGCAGCGTCGAGAGCTGGCGTGCCCGAGCCAGCAGCGTCGAGAGCTGGCGTGCCCGAGCCAGCAGCGTCGAGAGCTGGCGTGCCCGAGCCAGCAGCGGTGGGCTTGCCCGAGCCAGCAGCGGTGAGCGTGCCCGAGCCAGCAGCGGTGAGCGTGCCCGAGCCAGCAGCGGTGAGCGTGCCCGAGCCAGCAGCGGTGAGCGTGCCCGAGCCAGCAGCGGTGAGCGTGCCCGAGCCAGCAGCGAGGAGCGCTGGCGTGCCCGAGCCGGCAAAGAAGAGAGCCGTATTCAAGTCTGCAGTCGTGAGAGTGGAGGAGAGAGCCGCGGCCGACTCTGCAGCAAAGACTTTAGTACAGTCTGTCTCATCTCATAAGGAGATGCCAATTGTCCTAGCTGCTAAAGCCTTTTCTGATTATTTGTCTAGTCTTGTCCGGATTCTAGAAGTCCCCGTCAGTCCTGTCTTGTCCCCAGACCCTGTCCCCAGAAATCCAGAGTGTCCTGCCGTCGTCTCCCCGTGTCCCGTGAGTGTTGCCCCTTGTCCTGCCGATGTAGTCATGTGTCCTGTTGATGTGGCCCCGTGTCCAGTAGATGTTGTCCCCCCGTGTCCAGTAGATGTTGTCCCCCCGTGTCCAGTAGATGTTGTCCCCCCGTGTCCAGTAGATGTTGTTCCCCCGTGTCCAGCTTTCGTCTCCCCGCGTCCTGTAAGTCTTGCCCCGCTTCCCGTAAGTGTTGCCCCGCGTCCCTTGTCTGCTCCTGTCATGTCCCCTGTCAGTTGTCCCGAGACCCCTCCCCGCCCCTCACCACCCAGACCTGCCCGTACCCCCCGTCGTCAGCCTTCGTCCTGTCCTCCTAAGATTCCTACCCCTCCCACCCGCCCTGGTCTGTCCCCCATGAACTTTGTGGTCCCGCCCCCTCCCCTTCCCTGTTTGTTTTTTTTGATTTGTCACCCCAACCCTGCCGTTGTGTATTCATGTTTGCCCTTGTTGTTGTTCGTCATGTCTTGTTGGTTTGTGTCTGTGTCCCAGTCTGTCATGTCAGTCGTGTCCCGTGTTTGATGTTCCCTTGAGGAGCGTCTGGAAGCCGCTCCTTAAGGGAGGGGTTCTGTCATGATTCTGCCCTCGTGTCCTTGATTTTTCCTAGTCTTGAGGCAGGATCATGACAGACCCGTGTTTTGTGTACAAGCGCATGGCCTTGTCTTTGGGCCATGTGCTTGTGTTGTCTCATTCCCTTGCCCCGCCCCCCTTGTTAACCTAGTCGTGTCTTGATTGTCCCATCTGTGCCACCTGTCGTGTCTTGATTGTTCCCCCTATTTAGATCTCCTAGTGTGCTCTGTCTTGCGTCGGTTCATTGTGTTACTTATGTGTTTCTCAGATGTGTTCCACACTTGTGACTGTGACTGTGATTGTATCCTGTATACCGTGAGTGTTTGTTTATAGTTAGTGTTTAGTGTCTTTATCTGGTCAGCCCTGTCTTGTTTGGTTTTAGTCCTTACCCTAGGTATTGTTTTCCCCCTCGTGGGTTTTTGTTTTCCCTTTTTGTCAAATAAATCCTGTGTGTACCCGATTCCTGTCTGCACCTGAGTTCCTCCCTTACCAAAACCCTGACAGAATGAACCGACCAGAATGGAACTCAGCGGACAGGAGGCAATGCTGGATGCCCGTGCCAGCAGCGTCGAGAGCTGGCGTGCCCGTGCCAGCAGCGTCGAGAGCTGGCGTGCCCGTGCCAGCAGCGTCGAGAGCTGGCGTGCCCGAGCCAGCAGCGTCGAGAGCTGGCGTGCCCGAGCCAGCAGCGTCGAGAGCTGGCGTGCCCGAGCCAGCAGCGTCGAGAGCTGGCGTGCCCGAGCCAGCAGCGTCGAGAGCTGGCGTGCCCGAGCCAGCAGCGGTGGGCTTGCCCGAGCCAGCAGCGGTGAGCGTGCCCGAGCCAGCAGCGGTGAGCGTGCCCGAGCCAGCAGCGGTGAGCGTGCCCGAGCCAGCAGCGGTGAGCGTGCCCGAGCCAGCAGCGGTGAGCGTGCCCGAGCCAGCAGCGAGGAGCGCTGGCGTGCCCGAGCCGGCAAAGAAGAGAGCCGTATTCAAGTCTGCAGTCGTGAGAGTGGAGGAGAGAGCCGCGGCCGACTCTGCAGCAAAGACTTTAGTACAGTCTGTCTCATCTCATAAGGAGATGCCAATTGTCCTAGCTGCTAAAGCCTTTTCTGATTATTTGTCTAGTCTTGTCCGGATTCTAGAAGTCCCCGTCAGTCCTGTCTTGTCCCCAGACCCTGTCCCCAGAAATCCAGAGTGTCCTGCCGTCGTCTCCCCGTGTCCCGTGAGTGTTGCCCCTTGTCCTGCCGATGTAGTCATGTGTCCTGTTGATGTGGCCCCGTGTCCAGTAGATGTTGTCCCCCCGTGTCCAGTAGATGTTGTTCCCCCGTGTCCAGCTTTCGTCTCCCCGCGTCCTGTAAGTCTTGCCCCGCGTCCCGTAAGTGTTGCCCCGCGTCCCTTGTCTGCTCCTGTCATGTCCCCTGTCAGTTGTCCCGAGACCCCTCCCCGCCCCTCACCACCCAGACCTGCCCGTACCCCCCGTCGTCAGCCTTCGTCCTGTCCTCCTAAGATTCCTACCCCTCCCACCCGCCCTGGTCTGTCCCCCATGAACTTTGTGGTCCCGCCCCCTCCCCTTCCCTGTTTGTTTTTTTTTATTTGTCACCCCAACCCTGCCGTTGTGTATTCATGTTTGCCCTTGTTGTTGTTCGTCATGTCTTGTTGGTTTGTGTCTGTGTCCCAGTCTGTCATGTCAGTCGTGTCCCGTGTTTGATGTTCCCTTGAGGAGCGTCTGGAAGCCGCTCCTTAAGGGAGGGGTTCTGTCATGATTCTGCCCTCGTGTCCTTGATTTTTCCTAGTCTTGAGGCAGGATCATGACAGACCCGTGTTTTGTGTACAAGCGCATGGCCTTGTCTTTGGGCCATGTGCTTGTGTTGTCTCATTCCCTTGCCCCGCCCCCCTTGTTAACCTAGTCGTGTCTTGATTGTCCCATCTGTGCCACTTGTCGTGTCTTGATTGTTCCCCCTATTTAGATCTCCTAGTGTGCTCTGTCTTGCGTCGGTTCATTGTGTTACTTATGTGTTTCTCAGATGTGTTCCACACTTGTGACTGTGACTGTGATTGTATCCTGTATACCGGGAGTGTTTGTTTATAGTTAGTGTTTAGTGTCTTTATCTGGTCAGCCCTGTCTTGTTTGGTTTTAGTCCTTACCCTAGGTATTGTTTTCCCCCTCGTGGGTTTTTGTTTTCCCTTTTTGTCAAATAAATCCTGTGTGTACCCGATTCCTGTCTGCACCTGAGTTCCTCCCTTACCAAAACCCTGACATTAGCATGCAAATGAATCTGTGTTTATCAGTGCTTATAAAGCACATATTCTGCATTCTACATCCCTAATCCTACACAATACCTAAACTACCTTACTAACTATCAATAAGCAGCAAATTAGCAGTTTATTATGGCGAAAGTCATAGTTAATAGTTTGTTTAATAGTGAGAATGGACCTTAAAATAAAGTGTTATTTCAAACTGATTTAATTGGTAGAAATTGTAATGTCATATGTGAGGTTTACCCCTCTGACACAGAAATTTTGAGTGATTTTGCATGTTATTTCCTCACCCAAATACCAGGACATGTTTTGTAAATCACAGGCAGTAGTTATGTTGAGGGCAAGTCAAATGTAATAACGTGGCTCTTGTTTACTACCTCGGAGAGGCTGCTGACTAATTGAATGGCATAAACCCTGATAAGGGTGCTGCACTGTAAACACCGTAAGGCCTGGGGAAATCAATGCCATTTCAAACGGTTACCCAACAGCTCTACTGAAGACGTGGTATTGGCATCAGCCATTTGGATTCGTAATGCCTCTTTTCTCCCCGCTCAAAAATAATAATCTCAGCTTGAGGCATTCACAGCAATTCTCACAGGCTTCTCTGAACCTGTCATCCCTTAGCAGCCTTAGTCCCCTTAAAGAATTTCAGGTTAAATATAAAAAGCTTCAGACAATGAAAATGATCACCCTGAAGAGGTTGTGAAATAGCTTATGACATACAGTAAACTACTCACCAAATAATAAATTAGGTGGATAGTGGTTTGAGTTGAAATCATTGGTTACACTTTATTTTAAGGTACAATTCTTGAATTAATCGTTAGTAATAGTGGTTAAATGTAGTTATTGTGTAGGATTAGGGATGTAGAATATGGTCATGCAGAATATGTGCTTTAATAGTACTAATAAACAGCCAGTATGTTAATAATAGGCATGCTAATAAGCAACATAATAGTAATACCCAAACTTAACAAAGACCTTACTAGCTATTTATAAGCATAAAGGTCCAAGTCTATCGCTGTGCAGCAATGAATAAAGTTTTGTATATGACATAAAGTCAAGCCCCCTGAGGCTAAACAACAGCTGTATGCAGGCAGAAGATGTTCTGCCGAGGTAATTTATCTAAATCCTTTAAAGATGACACAAAGCTTTTATTTTCCTGCTCATCTAATGTACAGAATACCAATTTCAGCTAAGAGTGATCACAAATCACCCTCTAACTATTCAGCGCACATTTCTAGTGTGATATGTGATATATAACCTATAAGTAATTTATGAGAAAACAATATGTGCAGCAAGAAGGTGTTATTTCTATAGGAGTAGCAACTGCAGGGACTTTTTCAGAATTTTTGAATTTTTTTTTCATTTTTTTCAGTGTGATTACTGTTCAATAAATCAAAGTCCCCAGGAAATCAAACATAACAATGATTGCATTAAGTTGCTTCTATTTTTTATTGAATGTGACTTCCAGATGTTTTGTCATGGCAGAATTAGAGACAATAAATTGTCCGTAGAACAGTAGGTCTTGTGATGGATTGGCCATGTTTCACTGTATACAGCCAAAGATGCTGGAATAGGCTCCATCTTCCCCACAAACCTTCATGGGTTGATGTTGGTCATTTTTTATTAATAAGAACTCTAATGAAACGAATTATCCATTATGTGCCTAGCTGTGTTTTGCAAAGCATTACATGTGGACATAACACACCACCATAATTAAACTAGCAAAAGTGATGCAAAACAGACATCCACTAGCAGGATCTGATGGTTTATTTATTAAAAGAATAATCATGCATGCTTTTTCATAATTTTTCGTTTTGACGAGCCAAAAAGAATTCATGCCAAAGATTTAAGTTTGTTTGTGAAATCGAGCAATCCTCAGCCTCTTCATAGGTCACTTTGCATAGATTTTTGCAGATATTCTCTTGGCTTTGAGTTAGAAACTAGAAAATAAGGTAATTCTGCATCACAAGTGCAGAACAAAATTACACCTTTAGGGGTGCAGCAGCTTGTCAGCAGGGCAGTATGCTCAAAGATACATTCGTTGTGCCTGTACATGTTAAGGTACTGATGTACCCTTTAGGCTACATTGACAAGTCGTCGTGTCTAAAGGTACAAATTTTGAAAAAAAAATAAATAAAAATAATTCTGACAGTACAGTATTCTCATTAAGTTTTTAACAAGTTATAATGCCAGCAGTGCCTGTTTTCATGAACAGACATCACGGCATGTCTGACGTAACAGGCAGATAATCAAGCCTCAGGATACTTGTGGAACGTTTTAAATTACTGCTATGTAATGAAAATCCTTACACAACCCCAGAGTTTGGGGTCTGAACACCAAAGCAGATAATCCAGAGTGCACCACTGGATAAAAATACAATAAGGTAATTGTGACTTCATCATTATTATTATTATTATTATTATTATTATTATGAGTTTGTCACACAATTAAAAAAAAAATCTTGCAATTCTGAGTTTATATCTCACAATCCTGACTCTTTTTTTTTTTAGTTTAAATGTCTTAATTATGACTTTGTATCTCACAATTGTGACTTATTTCACAATTCAGACTTTTTAATTCTGAGTTTGTCTCACAATTATTCCTTTTTTTTCCCCTGGCAATTCAGACAATTTTTAAATTAGGAAATTCAGACTTTTTTTCCTGGCAATTCTGATTTATTTTTTTTATTCACATTCAGACTTTTTTTTTTTATTATTCTGAGTTGTTCTCACAATTTTGACATATCTCATCAATCTCAATTCAATTTTTTTTATTTATTTTCACCCTCAGCAGTTTACATTGCAATTCTGGAATAGAAATCAAAAGGGTATAGTGACTTTGTGTCTTCAATTTGGACTTTTTCTATTATAAGTTATAAGTTATAAACTCCCATTTGTATGTTAACTGAGATATAATCTCAGAACTCTATATTAAATCTCTCCATGTGCATATTTGCGGTATCAGCTGCTGTCATGATATTCAATGGACATAACTCAGAACAGGCTAATGTTATTGATGTTGGCCTTCAGCAGTGTTATTAGCAATGCCCCTAATGATACCCAACACAATGCAGTGTAAATCACCGTGCTGTCAGATGCATGCTACACAACAGACTCAGATAAATGAATAAACCAGTTGATGAGAATATTGTTTCCTCCAAGAGATGAATCTCTATTTTATTTTTTCAGTATAGCAATATTTCGCAGAAGTTAATCACACTGTATGTGTGTTGTTTTTCAGCTTTGTTTTTCAGCTTTGTTTTCAAGCGTCTTCTAAAAATGTTGTGTTTATGATATTAAGATTCTTTGCCGGTAATAGAAATCCACGCCTCTGCCAAGACTTCCATACTAATGAGATCAATTGCCACACATTTTCTTCTTCCCATCTGTCTTATAGGGCAAGCAAAATGTTCCAGAACTTAATTGCTTGCAAGAGAGAATGAGACTGAGACGGGATTATTTCAAAGGATCTTTCTGCCACCAAACAAATACTCGTTCTTCCCACACAATCAAACAAATGTCAATTAGCAAGCATCACATCCCCACCCTCTCAGCCCAATTAAGGATGGAAGTCAATCCCACAAATATGCCACTGCTCAGAGACCTGTGAAATAAAGCTGGCGGAAGATAGCCGAGTCCAGACCTTCTGTCCATTTTCCAATTAAAGACCGTGATCTACTAATGAGTAAGCAAGTCTGACACTAAGAGGTCTCAGCCAGTGGGTCGTTTGATTGGATCCTTGACTTTCATTGATGGATTAAAGGCCGACTCCACTGAGGGAATGTGTTGTTTTGCTGTTTTCTCCAGCTTTCCACGACTTCCAGATTGAATTTGGCAGAGTTAGGACCCTGTCTGATTGATGCATATTCCTTTTTGCCCGCATATTAGGAGAAATAATTCATCGGAGTGTTGTGGACACCTCAGATTTGACAAATCGAACATTGTTTATTGCGGTTCTGTTTTAGGACAGCAGCTGTCAAACTGTCATAAATGCAATCTAACATGAAACAGAAAAAACAATAGCCTCTAGAGCTTGGAAATGGGATAACACAGTCTCTGGTTTGATTGCCCGCAGCAAAGAATATATTCATAATGTTAATGTGCAATAACATTAGTGGCTGACAGAATAATCTTGAAAAAAAAAACACTGCAGTACTGCTCACTGTCATTTCAATCTGAATGCAACAGACATATGTATAATAAGTATAGTATAATAAGGCAGTGTTTGTCAAAATGCTCAAACTTGCGCACATTCAATACAGGCAACTTTTTGATAGGATTTGATATTTACTTGCAATCAGTACATGACATACAATTAGGAATTTACACTGAAGAATTGCAGCTTACAACAAAGGCGACAGATTTCAGTTCAAACCCAAGGTGAGGTAGGATCAAGAGGATTTGTATAATATGTTGGGAAATGGTTCTAAAGAGATGTTTAATGTATGAAATGTTTCATATGAAAGTTAAATGGCAAAAGATGCATAAGCTCAAGATGCAGATATAAAATATGCACTTTGATCTGTCGCATAGACCTTTACAAACAAATAATAAGGGACCTGGGTGTTATTGTCTGAACTCAACACTGTCTCAGTTCATCTACACCCAACAAACCTAAACTCCAGGAAGCTTAGTTACATAATTACATAGATATATTGAAGCTCATGTGCTTTGGCATGGTATTTTGCAACCCTCCGAATGAAGAAGCTCTGAGAGGAAAAGCTTGGTGCATTGAGACAGTTGTTGGCACAGCAGGAGTTTAATATTTTCCTGTGAAAAAGTTGATCAATCGTGCTCTTCAAAAAGAAGTTGATTTCTGTGATTAAATTACACAACAAAGTCCGACAGGCAACACTTGATGAAATTAAAACTTCAAATAATCACAAACTGAAGTCGTTACGGCTGCTAAACGAGTCTCTGCATGGGTGTGCGTGGGAACAGCTTGATGTGCATTGTTGAAAAATGTACAGTCCAACTTGCAAATTTCCCACTCGCTCTGGCCAGATGTGCAATGCAGGAAGAACAATGATGTTGCTATGGTAACCACTTTCCACAGCCTTTTAATAGCAAAGGTCAATGGCTTTATGATAATATAACCTGACACTGGAAGTATTGCTTTAGTGAACAGCCTATTGAAACTCTTTAAATAACCTGAAAGGAAGCCACAAAATATCATAAAGGAAACTTCATGAAATAAAAAGCCAAATAATAAATAATAATAAATAAATAATGTCTTTCAAAAACAAAAGTGATCATTCATGGCAAAAAATAAGGGCTTATGTGCCTGCATGTCTCAGCCTTAAAACTAAATCCGTAATAAGACAGACATCCTTCCTTTCTTATTTAGTCTCTTTATGCCTCCTCTTAAAGATGGTGGACTGTTTAAAGAAGCCAAGCCCAGGGCAATCCAACCCGAAGAAAAGAAGCCATCGGAGGAAATGTAGGTCAACAGTCTGAACCGAAGCTGAGCTCCTAGGCTTTGATCCAGCTCACAGGAACCCAGAAGGTCTCCCGCTCCAGCCTCTCCAGGATGCTACGTAGTTCTGCGCAGGCACTGGCAGTGTCCTCCTTAATCAGGACCCGATCCACTAGGTGACCATACTGTTGATCTGTCTGCTGCGCCGACAAACGCATTTCCTGCAGGTCCTCCTCCTGAAAGATGAGGAGATGAGAGAGTGTAGTGCATCAATATTTACAGTGAGAATGAAATGAGGGAGATGTCAGTGTGCAGATGTGTGCAAAATAAAAAAATATAGCAATCAAGCTAGTGATACTGTGTCTGTAGATACTGTGATTTTCCCATAAATTTTGCAAGTGAGACAAACCTTAAGATGATTTTTAAAGCCAGACAGTCTCTGCAATTTTATTCCAATTATTATGAAACGACAGTTTCAAGGCTGATTTTTTTGAGAGGTTGGAAGAATTGTCGTTGATCAGTGCCATGGGCTTTCCTGAGAGCTAAGTGACGTAAACCTGTGATCAGACCATAGATGTATAAAAACATGGACGTAGTGTCCATGATGTCACCCATAGGTTTCCAAAGAGAATTTTGAGGTTAAAATTGGCTGGTGGCTGCCATCGCCATCTTGGCAGAGTGTAACCGCATGTCAATCCCAAATAATCGAAAATGGGCAAAAAGGCGGGAGCTGTTTTCTGAAACCACGCCCATCTAGTGGTGTCATTAATTATGCAAGCACTTTAAAGCTTAATATAATTTAAACGAATAAGTTATACAAAAAAAAAAAAAAAACATTTTAACATGAAGAGTCTATGGGATTGCAAGGCAGCCTCTAGCGGTCAGTTGACGAATTACAGTTAAAGTCACCCGTATGGGCTTAACGAGAGAGAGCGGGAGGTTGCCGCTTGGATCAGACTCACTGTTATTCGCCCATGTTCACCTCCTCCTGGTGAAGTGGCGGCACTGCGGCGTCTGCGACTCTCTGGGATTCGTGGTTTTACGAAAATGACGTAAGGCTTAAATTCAGCTGTCCGTAGGGCCTTCAGAGCCTGTAGCGGGACAAACAACAAAACCAGCAATGTGGGGAGCTAATGTCACTGTCACATCTACCAACACTGCTGTTCAAATTTGAAGTAAGAAATAAATTCAGCAAGAATGCATTAAATCAATGATGAATTTAAATAAATGCTGATGTTTTATTTTAATTGCTTTCTATTCTCTTTCTATTAATCACAGAATCCTGAAAAAATATATTAGGAAACAGAGTTACTCTATCAATAATTTCACCATTAATAGTAAGAAATGCTTCTTGAGCGCCAAATCAGGATATTGGAATGACATATCTATCATTCTATCCATTGTTCTGACTCTTTCATAACCTTTTCTTCATAATGAGGTTTGACATTAAAAACATTTAAAATATAATCAATAGGGTTTCACAAAGAGTTTGTCTCTGATCCAGTTTTAACCCAGTTGCAATGAAGTTTACAAGTCTGCCTACAGAATCACATAATAAATAAATGCTGTCTGTATGCCATGATAAACCTTAAGTTCAGTTTAAGCCAGAAGCAATAAAATCTCACATTAAAAATGTATGAGAGCAAGTGTTAGGTAAATTGCCTCCCATGATCATAAGAAGGATTCTTGCCATCGGGTGTAAAGTACTGCATGCGGTCTTGCACAACTAATATTCTTGTTGCAATAGACAAGTAGCTCCACCTGAAGGTAAGACTTGTCAGTACATATCAACATTGGAGAACGGCTTCCTTTTGGCTATGTTGTGTATTATAAGTGATGCATGAAAATTGCTAATAAAACCAAAACAAAAAGTTCAACGCATAAGATGTTTGCTTTTATGCATAATTTAAAAGAATAGTTTGCTGTTTTCATGTAAATTATAAATGCATATAAGTGTTTACTGTAATTCTTGAATCAACACCCAGAGCAAAATCTGCTGTAATTTACCTCAGGCTGTACATCTACCAGACACATCTTGTTCTTGGCTTGAACGGAGCGGATGGCCGCTATACTGGTCCCATAAAGATTCTCTTTATACTCTCCATACTCTATAAATCTACAGACAAACCATGCAAGTCAGTGTATGACAATAGGACAATATACTGGATGTATAAAACCTGTGTAGCAGTACAAGAGGAACACATCACAGTAGGACTCACTTGTTATTCTGTGCATCTGCATCAAACACCTCTTTAGTCACAAAGTGGTACTCCACTCCTTCCTTCTCATGACTCTTTTTGGGCCGTGTGGTGTCTGTCATGGAGAACAGAGAGCCAAAAATGTCATATGGATTAAAGGAATGGTGATTTATTCACTCCTGTGTACCTATAAACCTACAGTATGTAACTTTCTTTGTGTGAAACACAAAATAAAGATTTCAAAGACTTCCATGTGATTATAATGGGGACCAAAGCTTTCAAGCTTCAAAAAGTATGTAAAAGAAATGTAAAGACATAATCAAAGTGGTGCATATGTGCTTTTGTATTCTTTTTGAAGCCTGACAGCGCCAGTCCTACTTCACTTTCATTATATAAAAAATGGTCATAGGGTGTACATCAGAAATTCACATTTTGTGTCATATGAGTTGGGAAGAATATGACAATTTGTGGTGACTTTAAAGTTAACAGATCATTTCTGAAACACTGGGAAGTTTCAGTGTTCATGGTCTGAACTGTGTGTGTAATTCTGCTAGTGTATTTATCAGAAAGCTCCTTTTATCTTGTTTAGGAAATAAGGCAAGACCTACGGGGCACAGCCACAGCGTAGCGATGGGGATTTTCTGCTATCACTTTTTGCTTTAGCTCATTGATCCGTGCTCCCAGAGAACCTGTGTAAAGATAGGCAGCAAGTTAAAATGATTGCATGTATAGTAGCTTATTTACCTAAAGTGCAATGTACAAGAAAAAAGTAGAGAAAATGACTGAGAGCGCAGATATATTCTGAAGCTGAACCTTTATTGCCACTAGAGGGCAGTGTATCTTCATAATGTGGGACACAACGAACCGGGTTAGCAAACATCTTATATTAGCAGTTATTTATGGAAGGTATTGTGTATTTCTGGCTTTTTTTTATTTATTACATGTTTAAAGCACTTTAATCACAATACTATATTTGGTAATTAGGAACTTGTTTAACAATAATTATTTTTAGGCACATATTTCCAAGAAATAACAAGTAGCCTATGATTAACTTGTCATGATAATCTGGCTAGTTTCATTGTTGTAGCTGCCAAGTGTTTATTTATAATTATGCCTAATAAGACATGTCATTGCTTTGTTGATGATATGTACTTTCTAATAATGTGAGGACTTATACAACCACTTGTGCCTTCAATTTATATATTTATATTATATTTAAGTTAATCAGTGGGCCATTTGTTGCAACAAAATTACACAATTGACACAGTAGAAAAAACACTGAACTGCAGATGTGATCTTTTGCTTTATACAGTAAATATTCAGTATCTTACCGATGAGAACTACTAATCGGGGTCTCTCATTGGGCTTCTGCTGGTAGCGTGTCACCTCTTCATAGGTCAGGAATTCTGTGTCATTCTGGTCAGAAACACTGGCCTCTCCTGAAGAACCACGACGGTCCTTCCGACTTAGACGGAAACTTCTCCTTAAACCGGCTGAGACAGAGTCAAGAAAGCAGGTCACAAATCTAAATTCATTATTTATTACATGACAAGAAAAAAAAAAACAATCAAGAATAATAGTTCATGTATGTTCACTACCATTCAAAGGTTTTGAGTCAGTAATGTTTTTAAAAGAAGAATCTTAATCTTAACCAAGGCTGCATTTATCTGGACAAAAATACAGTACATTTTCGATTTTCTATATATTTTAAAATGTAATTTATTCCTACCATGATAAAGACAGAAAACATTCTAATATGCCAATTTACTGCTCAAGAAACATTTCTAATTATAATCAATGTTAAAAAATGCTGCTCTTCTTCATGCTGTGTGTGTGTGTGTGTGTGTGTGTGTGGAAACAATGATACATTTTTTCAAATTAACAGAAGTTATAATTTTATTTCCTCTCCATACAGTGGAGAATCCAACCGTATAGTGCATCTACAGTAATACCATTAGGATATAATTATGAATTAAGAAATACAAAAAGTGCCATCATAATTAATTAAAATGAAGTGTTGTATTTCTGTAGTCAACTTTTACTTTATAAAGACAATGCCACAACCTAACCAGTAACTCTGACATTTCTACAGTAGTCAACATTGGAAGTGGATCAAAAAGGTTCACCAAAGTTGTCCTAAGTAGAACAGATTTTGTTTTTGGTTTTAGGACAATTTTGACTTCAAATGTTGACTAGTGTAGTTCCAACAGTGCGACTCCTGTAGCATAACTCTAATCTTCATAGCAAAACTCGAATCAATATTGTTATAAGAGATGATGTGTTATTTTTCAGGACATGGATGTTAATGGTAGCAGCTGTGTGGGAAGATCGAGGACTGTACCTGAGTAAAACTCCCAGGAAAACACCTGGCCACAGGAGGGAGCCACTGCATTACACTTCGGAGACACTATAATGCGCATTAGACCACCTCACACTTGTGCATAAGCCACACTCTGCCCTCAACAACTGACCCAAAATCAGCTTTGCAGTTCATACATTCAGTCCGGAGGTTATTTATAACTGACCACGAGTTCAATCCTGCATCAGCATTACCCCAATAGTTCTCACAATTCCTCTAACGTTTGTGAGGGGAAGTCTGCAGCATGCAAAGAATTTTAATATATATAAGTACAATCAAATGTTTTAAATGTAAAATAAAGAGGAGAACACTTACTGGCAGCTGAAAGAAACAACAAATTATGCAAAATATGTAACAAGTTGCAAAAAGGAGGGGATATAAAAGCTTAAATTACAGATATTCTGTATTGAAGTTCTGCCTAAATTTCATGTTTTACAGATTCCATGCTGTAAGTAAGTTTGACTTCTAGACTTCCCCACTGTCCTCTTTGGCACTTCCCACCCAGTATTATGACTGAAATTATTATGATCAATTATGATCAATTATTATGATCAGATGACTGAAATGATTCTCGGTCAGTCGCTAAGGCTGAGATTTGCCATCACGCACATTAGCTATCACACACTTGACTCAGTGAGTGAGTGCTCAGCCAGTCGTGCAGAGTGGAATGTGCAGAGTGTCCAGTGGAAGGGCAGCAGCCTGACAGTGGCTCAGGGGTGAGCGGGATTTTTAGGGATGGAGGACTAAATAAAGCAGATGGCAGCAAAGGGATACATTGATACAGAGACTGGGACAGGGAAAGTGCTACCTGCCAGAGTGGAGGTCAATTATTCTCATCTAGTTTCAACCTGAACTGAGATTTGGTTAATTTTGAACAAAATGAAGAGTCTCACTAAGACTCACACTGATTGCATATGCATACTGACTGCAATATCATCATTATTATTATTCTATACAGTAATATTGTGAAATATCATCATTTAAAATAATTGTTTTTAAAATATTTTATAATGTAATTTATTCCTATGATAGTAAAGCTGAATTTTCAGAATCATTACACCAGTCCTGAGTGTCACATGACCCTTCAGAAAACATTCTAACATGCTGATTTGCTGCTCAAGAAACACTTTTTTTTTTCATAATTATCAATGCTGAATAAAGTTTTGTTGCTTCATGTTTGCATTGTTTTTCAAGACTATTTAATGAACAGAGTTACAAAAAAACATTTATTTAAATTAAAAATATGTAGAAAAATATGCTGCCGATTTTAATGCATGCTTTTTGAATAAAAATAAACAAATTTAAAAAAAAATAATTGCTGTGCAAAATAAATGCACAACAATAATTTTGCCAAGCAAACAGCAAATAAATAGGGTGCAATCTATAATAAGCATAATGTAGATCAAAAGGAGGCATAATTGCAGTAATTTAAATAATCACTGCACATGCTATTTCAGCATAATTATCACTCAGAAAAAGATAAATAAATTACAGGGGGCTAGTGAACTAAAAAGTTTTTGTGCTAAAATTTGCTTTAGAAAGTCAGAGTATCTAAACTTGGACAAAACCCATCTTCACAAATCATAAGAAAGAGACTTCTAGTGTCAGAGAGAAAGTGAAGATGTGCAAATGAAAAGCTGTAAGCTTGTTGGTAGTTCCTACTGACAGATTTCTACAGCTGCTACACATTGTGAAAATAACGTGATAGCCTGTGAATGAAATATCTCACACTATATAACTAAATATCACTTCCTTTTCTTCACTCTTTTAACAGCTATTCAAATTAGCACCCATTAACTAATGAGACTTGAAACAAGCCAGACATGTTGCTAACAGTTTTAAATCAGAGGGATGACAAACTCTGTCTCTCTTCTTATTATAAGAGTATGTGAGTGGTGCAGAGCATGATTTTGCCTGGAACAATGAATCTTTTGTTTGTAAGTTGGCGCATTGATGTTCTCATTCCATCCAAGTCCACTTCAGTATTTCTCCATCATGTACATTATGCACATCTATACTTGAGCATGAATTTTTATCAAGTGCAAAAAAAGTAATTATGGACCATTAGCAAAAAAATAAATAAATAAAAAACTATACTGATACTTTAATATATAAATTATATTATTTAAAAAAAATGTAATAATGATTTTTATTATCAGAAAAACACCCATCAAAATGACTAAATGTTTTGTAAAAACTTATTTCATTTACAGTAGATAAACTACAAGTCGAATTTTGGAATAAATATGTTTTTTCTTTTTATGTTTTTGAAAGACATGCTCACCAAGGCTGCATTTATTTGATTAAAATACAGTAAAACAAGTAATATTGTGAATTATAATTACAATCTAAAATATTTGAAAATGTAATTAATGCTCGTGATGTTCAGCATCGTTTCTTCAGTGTCACACAACTTTTTTTGATTGATAAAAAGTTAAACAGATCAGCATTTATCTACATTTAAATTAAATTTATACATTTATTCATTTAGCAGACGCTTTTATCCAAAGCGACTTACAAACGAGGACAGTGGAAGCAATCAAAAACAACAAAAAGAGCAATGAAATATAAGTGCTATAACAAGTCTCAGTCAGGTTAACACAGTACACATAGCATGGGCTTTTAAATAATAAAAGACATTTATATGAAATCAAAATCTTATGTAGCATTATAAATGCCACTTTTGATTCATTTAATGCCTTTTTGCTGAATAAAAGCAGCTGGAGTGGAATGATTACTGAGGGGAAATTGCTGTTGTCTTGCTCCACTCACATACTCTTTCTATCAAAGGCGTAAACAAAAACAACAACCAGGTTCCACTTTTTCTTCCAAAGGCATCAATGCACCACTGCAAATTGGTTTTCTCACAGTGAGAGATTCTGACTGACCTATAAATTTCCCTTCCCTTCAATAAGCTCTCAATCGGGCCTCACCTCATCAAGGGCTCGGTCATAACTCTTGGCACAGTGGCAGGCAGCAATAGAAGCTCACTCAGGCAGAAGGTTAGTGCATTTCAGAGTTAGCAGGCGCTGGGTACAGGAGTGGGCAATGGCATGCAGGTTCTCACCTATGTACTGTCCATTGAAATAGCCTTCGCAGTCACAGTCTTCTGTAGGGAGGCAAGCAGGGAGAGAGGAAGTGAGCAGAGGACACCAGGAGAGAGGAAGTAGGGCTGCAGAACTACAGTTACACACGCAGGCTCAACAGTTAGGCAGGCAGGCAGGCAGGCAGGCAGGGGACAACCGAGGGGTTTGTTATTTGCCAGGAAGAAAATGATGATGTTATAGTGTATAAATGTCAGGATACACTTGTGTGGTTGAGCAGGACTCAAAGGAAACCATGAGAGTTTATAACCTACAGTATACTGGAAAAGAGGCCCTTAGATTGAAAAAGATCATGAGAAAAGGTGATAAAGATTAAAAACAAACTAATTGAATATATCATTACCAGAGAGCTGAACATATTTGTAGGTGGTGTACTCAGTGATTTGTGTTTCTGTTGTACTGGCCAAAATGCCCATTGTACTAGAATTCTAATGTTCTAGACTTGCAAAAGCAAGAGGTGTCAGTTACTGATGCCACTGTAAAATGTGTTGATCTCAATATGAAACACGTGAGGTGGTTATAATAAAGCACAACTATTACTGAGTGCACCTTTAGGAAGAGAACAGAGAAAGGATAGAAGGAGGAAGAGTCTTTGAGATCTCAGAGCATTAGTTGACAGTGTAGTAAGGAGGGACTTGATAAGGGAAACGATTGAAAATGGAATAATGTCAGAGGAAAAAATATATATTTTTTTTGTTAATGTTGTTGTTTATTAATTTATTTATACTGTAATATGTTATTGCTAGATCTGTTTTGATTGTTCTTGAAAAAGAAGAACAATGTACAGCATTTTCCACTAGGGTACAAAACAAAGGATTTATGAATTTTTGGATATGTTTTAAACAAAATTAAATCTTTCTTTTTGTAATCGGGGAGATATAATGAAGTGATTCAAGAATGTCAACACCTCTAAGGTGAGATCAACATCACAGGATACAGACATTTAGTGACTAGTCATGCTGGGTTAATTTTAAATGAGATAATACATTTTGTGGAACTTGATCCCATAATGCTTAAAAAAAAAATAATGGACCATCAAAGTGTACCTTGTCCCTGGAAAGTATCATACATTGAACCCTCTCTCTCATTGAAAGTGTGTATGTGTGTTTATAGTTGAACAGCAGTTGTCTCTTTCCAAGAATTAACATAGATTAGATGACACACTGGCCTAATGTCCTAATCACCGTGGAACCAACATGTGTGTGTTGTGTGTATGTGAGGCTGAATGTGTGAACTCAGACCTAGAAGACCTACCTTTATCACATCCCTGGTCATCTGGTGTCAGCGGTAATCAACAAAGGAAAATACATTATGACAAAAGAAGCCAAAACTGCAGACTTCATTTACTTTGAATGGGAAAAACTGCTAAAACTGGCCCGAGTTATTTATTAAATAGACCTTCATTATTTCAGTCATTCCCACATCATGCAGTTCAAAGTGCGCCCAGCAGTGAAGACCCACATACAGAGTAACAAAGGAAGACGCAGAAGAGGAGGGGATATAAATTAATGCTCAAGACGAGAGTCTGTGAGAGAGAACGGGTGAGAAGGGTGTTCGTCGTAGCATGTTGCATGTCAACTGTAGATGTGTCTGTTCTCTAATCAGCTTTAGATTAGTGAACATGAAGCGCTTGTTTGGAGCCCAATAATCACCTGGCAACTTCACACAAGCACACACATCAGCAAATAATGCCTCCTGTTTGTCAGCACTGATTAATAACTGAAGGACTTTTCTGTAAGGAAGGAAGAATTACTGAAATACTCACAGACAGCTTTATTTGGAGACTTGGAGCTTTGAAGGGAGCCCATATGTATTCTGTAGGCTAACCGCCTGAGGGGAAAACCATATGGGGAGAACCTCAAACAGGGCAAAAACATCAAATCTCTTGACAATAATGTTTTGCACTAGTTTGACTTGATATTCCTGTCTCTGGAGCCATCAAATATACTACTGAGTGAGATCAAACACATTCAACAGTGAGAAAGAAATACTCCTGTTTTAAGCATGAGAGTATAACCAGCCAAGATGCACCCTGCTGAGATAAAAGAGGGGACGGGACAAAAAGACAGGATGGCCCATCTATTTCAAAAATAAAACCTAGAGGGAGAATAATTTAGAATTAATTTGATTCGTTTAGCCTAAAGGAAAGCACAGCTTTTACACTGATCGTATAAACCTGATTCACAAAACATTAGCGCTGTTATTTACAAATATAAAACACACTGAAGCTAATTTTGTAGACGTGCTAATATTGCAGACAATAGTTTTTAAGCAACCTAAGTTATCCTGTGTAAAAAAAAAAAAAAAAGAGAGAGAGAGAGAGACAAAAAAGCTAGCTGGGTTGGAAAATAATCAACGAAATGCTTTATTGGACTAAATTAACACTTTGTATATATATTTATATATATGTATATATTTAATAGAAATGACTGTCAGACCACGGCAAAAACCACAAAAACAAAAAGCAGCATTTTCTGTCTTGCGATGTTGCTGGTCAAGTTGTATTGAATGACTGATTAATTATTTGATTGACTGATTAAGCAGGGCTACTAAAAAATATTTCTCAATTTCTAGCCGACTAAACAGCCTTGAGGTAGTAAGGTGTGTGTTTTCTGGATGTTTTGTCCCACCTCTCCTGAAACTGTTTGGAGGGGATGAGTCCTGCACGCAGGCTGCAGTCTCCCACTCTCTTGGCCTGCCACCACGTCTGATCATCCTGACTGACCACCTGCAGGATGTCTCCACGCTTAAACGGCAGCCCTGCCTCCTGACACGGAGTGGCTCTGTCCTCCAGTGGAGTGTAATCAAACAGCGCCCGCATGAAGACCTGAAGAAAATGCAAATCCAGTGAACAAGACAAAAACTGGAGGGATGCTGGACTGATTACAATGTTTTATCCTGTTTTATAGTCAGTTGCCTTGCTCTCTTTAAACTTGTCCTCCTCTCTGATTGCTGGGATGATCTTCAGTGTGATCGAGCCTTGTGACTGAGACTAAGAAAAAAAGAAAAGCTCAATTACTTCTTTTATTCTAACAGTAAGCAGAAATTATTATGGTATGGTTTTATTTGGATTCATTGTTTTTTAACAATTAATTATATATTATGGCAATTAATTAACTATTCTAATTAATCATAAAAAACAATCAAATTAAAATTATATATATATATATATACAGGTCCAGAAGGTCTAGAAGAGAAGTGTTACCAGCAGTTGACTGATCTCATCTGGGCCCTTGTGCATTACAGAGCTGCCATTGACCTCTCTCAGTTCATCACCGACATGCACCAGACCTGTGGAGAGAGGAGGGCTGATTTACAGGCTCTACCTGCTGTGTGTGATCCATAATAAACTTTGTAGGCATAGTTCAATTATTTTTTAATGAAAAAATAATAATAATAATAATAATTCCCACTGCCTAGTGCCTACTGCTATATACACGTGGCAACATCTGTGGTCAGGTGGTTAAAGAGTCTGTTTGATTCCCTTGATTGGGTCTCTGGAGACTCTCTTTGACCACGCAGATGGGTCATGTGTAATTGCAGCAGACATGCAGCCTAATGTCTATCACAGAGGTAAAAAAATAACCATATCTAGCACACTCAGTAGAGTTACAGGGGTATTCAGACACTTCAATGGGTTTGGGGATGAATATAGGACCTTTGAAGACTGCATTGGTTTTCCATTGATATACTCAGTGGTAATTGAAAAATATTTTCAGGAGAATATTTGGTAAAAAAGCTTTCCATTAGAATTATTATGGATTTCAGCATGGAGTAAAATGAGGCCACAAGATTGAAGACAAATTCTTTGAAGTGTCACTCACCACTCCTGTCTGCAGCCCCTCCTTTCATGATCCGAGCCACAATCACGGCCCCTGTGGACTCATCCCGGCGAATAGTGGCACCCTGAGAGACAAAGAGAAGAGAACTGCAGAGAAACACCAAACAACTATGAGCTTATCAATGATGGTGCTGATTGATCAAATTGTTTTGAATCTCGTTTGACTTTCCTTTTCAAAAAACAAGTCTTCATGTTTAGTGACCCAAAACGTATTTGGATACTTTTCACACTTACAGTGTATTCATTTTCATGAATCATTTGCATTCCTACATGTAGTTCAAGTCAGTTTTGTTATTTGATTCTTAAAGCTAAATTAAAACATCACTGATCACTAAATAAATACTTAAACTGAAAAAAAATATATATATTATATATATATATATATTATAAATAATAAAATGACAAAAGTACAAACAATTACAACAAAACTAAACAACTACAACTAAACTACCACAACAATAACAAAAATGTAAGAAAAAAATGAATGCTTTTCAAAATATTACTTAACACTATAATAATATATTAATAATAGTAAAATAAAAAGTGTCCTAATATTTTCAGGGTCACTTTGTTTATGCAACTTCTTTCTTTCTCTTACCAGTGGCTCTTTGTTTTTGACTAGGCGGACAATCTTGACAGACTCCTCGTCTAGCTCATCCTCAAAGTCATCGGGCAGAGGAGGCAGCACTGGGTCAAAGTTCTTCTGCGCCACCGTGTCATGCACTGACAAAACCGCCTATCAAGCAGAGTAGCTATGTCTATGAGCTTCTAGATTTAGTTTTTGACTAAGTTATCATGAAGGTCTAACAATAAAAGTGTACCCTGAGATGTGGTGATGTCAGCAAATGCAGCAGCTCTTTTTCCTCAGCACTCATTGGTCCACTTTGCAGCTCCTCTGCCACCTACCAATCAGTGACAAAATCAAAGCATTTCACAAGCTATCGAATAGCTGACTTGAAAAATTGTTTCATGATATTGCCTAATAAAACACTTCACTACATGCAATCTCAAACGTTTGGAATAATTACAACCTTTATGGTTTTGAGACAAAAATCTTATGCACAACAAGGCTGGATTTATTTGATCAAATAAATAACAGACAGACAGAAATATCGTGAAATAGTATAACAATTTATTTCCAACTGTTTACTGTTTTAATCTATTTTAAAATGTAATTCATTCCTGTGATGGCAACATTTTTTTTTAGCAGCCATTAAAATCAAAAATCATCTTTAAATCATCATTAAAATCATCAAAATATTAACATTTAACATTATATAAAATAATAACATTTTGATCAAATAAAAATAATTGCAACCTCGGCTTCTTTTTTTTTTTTAAGTTTTTATTAATTATTATTTATTGGTTTTTACTGGTTTTTTGATTAGAATCTTGGTCTATTGGTATTCTCATCAGACAATGAGAGTTAAATGGGGGAGTGTAACAACGGCTCCCTTAAAAGTGACCAATGGGGTTCGACAGGGTGGAATTCTGTCTCCTTTTCTTTTTAATGTGTATATGAATGATTTGTCTATGATTTTAAATGCTTGTGGTACAGGTTGTAGGGTTGGTGACTCACTAATTAATCACCTTATGTACGCTGATGACTTGGTCATTTTTAGCCCATATAGTGCTGGTATACAACAGCTTTTGAGACTATGCACACAGTATGGTGTAGATTTTGATATAAAGTATAATCCAAAAGAAGAGTACAATTATGACTATAAGAAGTAGAGATGATAAACATTCTCATTTTCCTGATTTTTATCTATCTGGTACTGTACTTGATGTATGCACAGATATTACATATCTTGGCCATATTATTGCAAATGACCTGTCTGATGACAAGGATATTTATAGGCAGCGTCGTAAGCTGTATGTGCAAGTATGTGCTCTGTCCCTGTGAAGATTTCACTCTTTAGAACATACTGTACACCGTTGTATACTGCCTATCTTTGGTGCCGTTATAAGCAAGATAGCATTAGAAAGCTTACAGTGGCTTATAATGACAGCATGAGGCTGCTGCTAAGAGTCCCAAGAGACTCCAGTGCAAGCCATATGTTTGTTGGTGCTGGGGTACCTACCTGTGCTGCAGTCTTGCGTAACTTAATGTTTAGATTTATGGGTAGGGTGTCTGAGTCAAAAAATGATCTAATTGCTGTGTTGGCTTCTGTAAGATTTTCGTCCAGACTGTGGAACCATTGGTGTACATGTCTGTATGTTAGACACTGAACACTGTGGAGGGTCTATTTTTACTTCTTGTATATTTATTATTTGTTTTTTGTTTAGTTTTTTCTTCTATGTATCTGTTTTTGTATTGTACTATGGATCCCTCTGGGTCTGGAAATAAAGTTTATTATTTATTAAAAAAAAATTATATATATATATTTTAGAATTCATTTTTTGTATATAAAATAAAAAAAAATTAGTGACATTTTGGAGCAAATTTGTCCCTGTAGCATAACTAAATTAGAAGCACACATTCTTATTCAATTTAATTAACTTTTTCAGCAAAATGTAAGTTCTACTTTTGTTAAGTTACTGAGTCAAACGTTTTAGGGTTCCCTCATTACCCCCAGATACCATTAACGTCTGTTCTCATATATTATTGTAAAACACCATTTATCTTGCCTATGGTGATGTGATATGACATACTGCAGCACTTACATCTTCTGCCAGAGCGGAGGCACTGTGGAGAACTGGGGTGGGGCTCTGCTTTTCATACTGACGCAACTTCTCATGGATCTAACAAATACATGCACAATGCACATACAGAGCTGAAGATGATTGGTCTTTTACACATTTCCAGCATACATTTAAAAATAAGCGAAGGTAAATGATACATGCTTTAAATAATTTATAATATATGATGCTGCATATATGAAGTGAGTTCAATGCAATGCAAAACCATTCAATGCAAAACCATTAATGACACACACACACACACCTTCATCAGGTAGCTGAGACTCCTCTCACTGAAGACATCCTTGAGGAAGACCATGTCCTCTTTGTGATTGGCATCTGGACGCAGCTGTGATGTCAGCAGGGCAAGCGTCTCATGCAACCCTGCATGCAAACAGGAGATCAGTGAGTGTCAATACTGTTACTATGCATATAGGCCTACATATGTGTTTTTATGAAGGTTGTACATGTGCAGTGCACCTGCTCCTGCAGAGAGGACTTGCATGGCTTCTTTCATCGATCAGGAAGGGTTGAGCTGAAAGAGAGATAATCATCATTACAGTACTTCAAGTGCTGACATTTGCGACTATAGCTTAAAGCAGGGGTCACCAGATTTGGTCCTGGAGGGCCGGAGTCCTGTAGAGTTTAGCTCTAACCCTACTCAAACACACGTGAACCTACTAATCAAGGTCTTTTACTTGGTTTACAAGTTTGGTGACAGCAAGTTTAAAGTCAAATCATACTATCATTTTGCGTTAGTTAGAGATGCCATTAATTTATTATAATTTCAGCTTCTGTGTGTTTACAGCACACATAGCAGACAAAAAGTAAGCATTTTCAATTCATAAACAAATGACTCTTATGAAACGATTCTTTTTACTGAGTCAGTGAATCATTCAGTACTGTCAATTGGTTACTACTGAGTTTTTTAACTGAACTGCCTGTTATTCTTCAGTCGGATTCTAAATAAGATTTCTGAGATGTTGTAGTTTATTTCTTTCATCAGAACACATACTGTAGCAGTGATGTTAAATGGTTGTTAAAAGGTAAATCAGCATAACCTCCGAACAACCATAACTCTTTGTCAAGACAAGACACACTTGCAACTGCTACTGAACTGAATCAATACTGAACTGACTTAAGCTGAATATTGACACTTTTATTTTCTGAGCTGCTTATGAATGAATTAAAATTTAAAACATTAACACTGTTACCCATTTATTGATGTGAATCTGCTTTGAAAGAGTCTGTATTGTATAAAGTGGAATATTGATGTCCCAAAAAACAAATCGACCAGAGTGTCAGGATTGAGACACACAAAAACATGTCACAGATGACAGAAATAAACTCACAAAGGCCCATGACACCAGAGGTTCATAATTTATTTATTTATTTATTGTTTGTTTGTTTGTTTGTTTGTTTCAGTGTTTTGTTCATCTACCATCTATCTCCTTGCTGGTTTCCTCAAGTCTCTAGTACTCAGTTTAAATGCCTGCAGTAGATCGGTACATCAATATATCCCATCAATATTAAGCATGTGACATATCTTATATCATTTTACCCAGTGTGCATTGCCTTGATATGATTAACAAATTTTCAGCCAAGATTAAGTGTTAGAAGAGAGGGGAGAAGGTGAATGGAAGAGCTGAGTGATGCTGTTCTGTGGGTGCCAAGAGGCCACAGCAGGAACACAAAGCTCAGAGTGCTGCCACAACTTACTCTTTTACTCTATCTCTCCCTCGCACACACTCTTCCAAAGCAATTCACAGATGCCATGCTTTCAAAGTCCCTAGTGAAACAGAAATAGCATTTCCACAAGCAATGGTCTAGAAATGGGGCAAGAGACAAAAAATAGAAGCTGCTGCAGTTTCTCTTCCACATAACACTCAACATAAGGTGTGTTGTAACGGAATGAGTGTTATCCGTTGAACTAGTTAGAAATAAGCTGTAGTAGAGTTTGAAACTTCGCATAGACTGAGAGTCTAGAATGAATACTGATGGTGCTGATGTAGATCGATATGGACTGTTCAGCATTGATGTTTAAATGTACTAAATTAAAAACATTTACTTCAAGTAAAAATGTAAAGTCTGAGCAATAAGGAAAAATAAAGCAGAGGAAATTTTTGTTATTCTGTGTAAATGAAAAAGCTTATGCTTATTTAGGAATATGAACTACTAAAAGCCAATCATGCAGATAATCTTGGTAACATATGTAACCATCGTTCCCTAAAGGAGGGTAACAGAGACATTTAGTGACCCGGCTGCTTAGAGGTGGTACAGCAAGTATGGTGACGGGACGTCACGTCTGTGACCTACAAATTGGCATCCTCTACCAAAGAGCCATGGATGCTTCCCCTTCCAGTGCCCTGTGCGAGCTGCCTGTGCCCCTTTTTGGTGTAGGCCAGGGCTTGCAACAAGAAGACCATTCACCATTTTTACTGCATTATCCACTCAGTGAGACTGGATAACACTGGGAAAACGTACCCATTACAGTTGGAACAGGGATGCTGCAGAAGCCCCATCCTTTCCGAAGGAGGTTTCGAAAGCAAATATGCATATGAACATCTGTTTACGTGCATATGAAAAATTGGAGCTAATTGTAACCCTCTTGGAAATGGCATACGTCTGCCAGGGGAAACATGGGCTCTGAGGCTATACCATGGACTTTACACATATGGGATCCACTTAGGTCTCAGATATGGAACCCAGGCAACTACAGTTCACAGGGATTCATCGGGAGAAAGCCTTGTGCCAGACATTCCACTGTGTCTGGCTACTGAGGGGATGAAGGAGCTCGACAGGGTCTACAATATGGACACTCTCAAACCAGCGCCAAGGAGGATGCAACACTTCTAGCAGAGTGAGCTCACAACCTGAACGGGCAAGGCACACCCTGTGCATAATAAGCCAGACTGTGCATGACTGATTTCAAAGGCTAAGGCTAAGGGCACTGCTGTAGTGTTTTAAGCACTAGAGACAGGTCCTAAGAGGGTATGGAGGGGGGCTGGGGAGCATTTAACCTTCCGGCCTCTCTAAGGAACCCGATGACCAGGTCATGCTTACCTATCGACTTCCCTTCCATGGGGTCATGGTTAGCTGCTATTGTAGCAACATAGATTTCAAAGGTGAAGGGAGAGAGCCTTTGCTCCAGCTCTAGCTGAAAAATGCCTGGGGGTCTTCTTGACAAGAAGAACACTACTCGATGAACAGGTTCCACTTCATGGTGAAAGCATGTCTCAAAGACAGTGTTTTTCACCGAAGTGATGGTGTCCACTACCTTTTGGGATAGGTTACCAACAACCTCCACTTCCCATCCAGGGACCATACATTAAGTTTCTAGAGGACTGGACGAGGGTGCCACAGTGTGCCATGTTTCAGAGTAAGTAGGTTCTTCCTCAGAGGATTCCGCCAGGCAGGGACTGTCACGAGGAGCATTAGTTTTGGGAACCAGGTCCGAGTGGGCCACAAAACATGCTCCTCTCTGACTCATGCACAGCGTCTGTGCAAGTATGCTAACTTGAGAAAAGATACTTGCTCAGGCACGCAGCCAGCTTTGTGCCAGTGTGTCCATGCTGAGTGTTCCCTCATTCCCTAGAACAACTGACAGTGAGAGGTTTTTGGAGAGGCAAACAGGTCTACCTGAGTGGCTCCAAAACTTTTCCAAATCAGCTGGAACACCCGGGGTTGGAGTTGCCACTCTACTGGAAGTTAGCTCAAGGCAGCTCGTTGTTTGTTTGGTTGAGCAGGCCCGGAATGTGATTGGCATGAAGTGACCTCAGAATCTTCTGATCTTGTGATCAGTGAGACCACTGTCCTGGAGGCCTGAGCATGGTCCATTGTTGGTGCATCCGCAACTCTCCATGCCCTCCCAGGACCCAGAAACAGAGAAAACTGCTCTCTCGTCAAGATTTTCCATATTCTGCACCCGGCCCTCCTCCGGGAGTGGGAGAGGTGCCTTCACCATCCCCCAAGAGCAGCCTTTTCCCTCTCTGGGTCAACTAGGCACATGAGGTAGCAATTGTGATCATCACCCATAATGATCGCATCTAGAAACGACTGGGTGATACGTTGTATATAGCAATACCCACATAACCACAAAGACGTAACATCAAGTTTGCCACACAACTTATTAAAACTCTTATTAAAAAGAATCCCCCCTTAAATGCTCTTTTAGAAAAAAAGCTATTTTTGGAGTGCTGAAGCACACGGTGGAGATGGCAATCTGCAACACAAACAGAGGGTCGTGCAGCCCACCTGACATGGGAAATCACCACCGCTGAAGCACCGTACCCCCAACACGTAGAGCTTTCAAAGAGTACACTGAAATCGTTCAGTCTTCTTCTTTCAGTAGAGTAGTCATGAGCAGAACGATGTGATCACTCGGCTCTGAAGCAAAAACCTGGTATGCATTGCACCTGCTGCCTTTTTATGCTCATGCTGTGATCAGCGGCTGCTGGTTAATACCTGCATGCCAGTGTGCACTGGCTCGTTTAGTTATACTCGAAGTAGATTGATATCTAAAAAAAAAAAGAAATTATATATATATATATATATATATATATATATATATATATATATATATATATATATATATATATATATATATAACAAGCCATGTGTGATTGCACAGTATATGTAAGAATATGGCAAATCACAGATAGTTTTACTCATAACATAGAGCTGCATTCAATTCTCAGAAATATCAGGAGAGTGAATGTGAGAGATAAATTTATAATCCCATCATGGCTACCACAGACAGGAATCCGCTATTACTTTTTCTTTAAAGGATGATGTCATTCCCACTTCTGCTGTTCTGTTAATGATGTAATTGGTTAAAGAGCTTAGTGGAAGCAATACACAGGGGCATATGAGGTGTGTTTTTAAAGGGTTTTGTGTGTGTGGCAGAGAGAGAGAGAGAGAGAGAGAGAGAGAGAGAGAGAGGGTTGGTATAAACAGCAAGGCCAAGTTAATACTGAGAAAAACAGGTTCAGGACTAGTGTTAGATAAACAATAAATTATAAATGTACAGTCTATCAGTAGAGAAATTCCATGTTTTTATGATATTGGAAAATAATTAATAAAATGAATTACTAAAATAATTTATTCCTAAAATACACACATTTTTATTTGATGCATTTTTGGATTCTTTGATAAAACTAAGTTTAGAAGAACATCATTTATTTAAAGTAGTAATTCTAAGTCTTTACATGGTAACATTTTACCAATTTAATATGTCCATGTCCAAGTATTAATTTCATTTTTTAGTTACCCCATCCTTTTAAAATGGTATGTATAATAAATTATTTGTTTGTATATGTTATAATATATTGCTTGCATATTATGTTATGTACAGTATGTTTATATATATTAGTATCTTGTTATGTAGAAAGCCAATGCAAAGTTAATGTTGCTTGGCTTGTTCATAAACCTAAAAAGACAAATATTAACTTTGACATAATAAAAGCATGAACACGTCATTGTGTGCTATTTCTATCCAGAACAGCTTGCCCTTTTCAGTTTTGGGCTTGTAGCTAAGAAAACCACACACACATGAACACACAGAGAGAGATACTGACAAAGACCTTTCTGCAACCTTATTGGCTTTGAAGGTCTCTTTAGGTCAGAAAGCCTTCAGCAGATAGTACATCTGTTTGGCCTGCCTAATTCGCACGGATGTGTGCTGAATTTCAGAACATCAAATACAATCTGGTTGTTAAAAAACTTTAAGGGTGTATAAAACACATTTAATGTTGTTAGGTGAATGGTGCTGTCTGCCTGCTGCCAGGAGGATATTAACTCTCTGATACTCTGAAGGGAACCAGAGCGGAATATGTAAAACTATAGGGGAGCTTATGTTTCTATAGGCCACCTGCACATTTGAATATGATTCAACTTGATCTTGAAAATCATTTAAAAACAGTCCAGTTTTAACACACCTCTTATTCTAAACTTTATATTCTTTTTATATTGAGCTAACTTTAAATGGAAATTGTGTCATTTTTTTTTTTTTTTTTTTTTTTTTGTATTTCTCCAGTCCTTGTTTTATGTTAATGAAAAGTGAAACACTGGCTCTGTTGTGCCATCAGACAATTAAGCATTGTTTGAGTAGCAGTTTGACATGTCAGCTTCTTGCTTAAGTGTGAGTTCAGGATGGAATATTTTGTTTTTTCAACAGTGGAAGATTTACTTTACTTTTTTTGTGTTGACCTTTCTTGATAAAACAGGAAAGTTGAATGGGATATACACCTTTCATAATCTTAGGGCTGATTTGCTGCTCAAGAAACATCTCTGAATATTATCAGTGTTGAAAACAGTTGTGATACTTAATGTTTTTGTGAAAACATTGATACATGCTTTCATTTTTTGATGAATAGAAAGTTTAAAAGAACTGTTTATTTTAAATAGAAATATGTTCTAAAATTATTAATGTGTTTACTGTCACTTTTGGTCAAAAAAAAGTATTCCTTTACAATAAATCTGTCCCCAAACTTGGGCTCATTTTTGAAAAATAAATAAATGAGCAATTAATAGTCATTCGCAGGTTGCAGTCTTTGTTTGCTTACACAGCTGAAAGCAGGTGGAGAGCTGCTTGGCATGGGATAAGGCTCCTTTAAACAGTAATAATGGCAGAGGGATTTCAATCAGGTTATCTAAGAAATGGATAGGTTTTCACAGACAGAGATAAAAGCATGTACAGGACTGTTAGAGGAGTTTTTATATCCCTCAAGATGAATTTTGATCCAGTACTCGTGACTAATCTGGGAAATGCATGTGAGGTCTGAAATAAACCTCCTCTTTGTGTCTAATTACTTAAAATAACTCTGTGTAACAAATAATAAATCAGTCCTCTATCTAGAACAAACTGTGATTCTGCATTTTGAAATAGTTTTTAAAATGAAATATATATATATATATATATATATATATATATATATATATATATATATATATATATATATATATATATATATATATATATATATATATGATTTTATACATCATAATTTCAAGTCCAAGACTCCATTGGAAGTTTGCTCAGAACTACTGCTCTCTCTATAAAATTATGCCAACAAATGAGACTTATTCTTTAGTGCCTCTCAGAATAAAAGTGACACATGTTGATGAGACATCAAGATTTTGTTTTAGTGCCAAATGGGATTTATGAATAATAAGTTGACCCGGGGTGAAAGGTCAGCAATCACCCAGATTCGCCTTTTGTTCAAGATTAGAAAGACATTAAGACATTTGTAGACATCTGGCTGAATGCCTTCCTGGACCATCTTCAAAACTTGCATTGATCTTAGAGAAATATATGTTGCCTGGAGGCTACATCATGTTCGAAACATTATTTTGCAAGCGCAAATTCATTAATAGTTCAAATGCCTCTTGCCATGAAGCATTTTGTGTTTTGGCACAAGCAGCGTTTCTCTAACAGACCACTAGAATTCAACTTGCAGTGATTAATTCTGTTACACTTACACTGATGCGAGAACACTTGCACCTCAGACAAACAAAGAACAAACTGATGGACTCATATTATCAATAATGGAAACAGGTCAGCACGTTTTTCTCTCAGCACTGTTGTGAAAGCATCAGTACTTTCTCTTTCTCTCTGCTCAGATGCCTAATGCTTCCTTACTCTCCCTATCTCTCCATTACAGTCTTCCTCTTCCTCTGAATCTCTCTCTTCTCCATCTGCAGTGCAGTGCTGGTTTGCACATATGCCACTGATTCGCTCCGAGAGAAAATAAAGCCCCTCTGGATGAGATAATCATCAAAACATACACAATAATCTCGTGCAGTGCACGCTGGGCCTGGCTTTGTGTTTAGCTCTGGTATCATGAAGCAAATGAAGGTTTAATAGAGAGGAGCAGCCTACCTCTGATTCCGTCTTCTTCTCTTTTTTCTGTTTCTCTGGATCTGTCGTTCCCAGATGGTTGCCTTACTGATCTTTTGACTGTAACTCTTCCTCCGGCTGCCGTCCCTGCCGTCTGTCGCATCTCTTTCTGTTTCTCTGTGGTTCTCGCTCTTCCACACACATACACAAACCCCCTCCCCTTCTATCCTCCCTCCCCTCCTACCTCCTCCCCTTCTCTCCTCCATTCATCCAGTATCCCCCAGTCTCTCTCTCTGCTGTCATTATATCACCAGAGACAGTAGCAGGTGGGTGTTGTAAGACACACAGGGGCCGTGTTGCCTCCATTGCCCCCCACCCCACCCTCTGTGTCTTTTTTTTCTTCTCTTTAGATTATCGTGTTCACTTGAGCTGCTCTGAAAGCCTGAGCACTCATTCACTCGCAGTCAGATGGAAGACATGGAGGTAGAGGCCCTCCACATCCCCCTCCTCGCTCTTGCATAGGCATGCAGTGTATTTACATGTGAGTGTGTGTGAGATTGTAGATGGATTAATCCACAGTCCAAAGCTGGGTTTAGTGTAGTCCTGAGCTGTAGTATGGGTCATTTTAGGTACAGTAAGGTTCAAAATATAAGACCTTATCGAAAATCTGATTGTTTTTGTTGTTGTTGTTGTTGTTGATGTTTTAATTACGCCTTAATTTAAATTTGAGCAAGAAACAAGAACAGAAAGTTTTAGAATCCTTATAGTGTTTTAAAATAGTTAGATAGGCGTGCAGGCGTGTGTGTAACCCAGTGTGTGCTTTGCATAGGGCCATGTGGTCTTCTTTGACACAGTAGCATTGCATAAATAATATGGATGTTCTTCAGTCAGAGGCCCTCATTAACGGGTACAGGGGTCGTCAAGGGTTGAAAGGCTTGTTTGGGGCTTCTGTCTAATTAATTCAGAGACATCTGTTACAACTGATCTGACTCTAAGGAAAAGATTTACAAGAGTCACTCTGTCACACACATGCACACACACACACTCATGGGTAATAAAAGGTAATCTTTTTAAATGGCTATTTTCCCAGTATATCTTTAAAATTTATAGTGTGTATGTTATTTTCTCTTATACGGACAGCATTTTTATTTGAAAATGTATATTCAGGTACTGAAAACTTATAACTTTTCAGAATTAAACAATGGATTTAACGGATTTGAAAATTTGATTTTATGATGATTGTTACCAAATAAAACAAATGCTACTGCGGCCATGTATTTAAGAAAAGGTAATAAACCAATATTTAAAAAAAAAAAAAAAAAAAAATGTGGAGGCATATACAAGAATAATTAGTCAAATTGTAGATAACTATATCTTTAGAAATTTATTTCCTTTCATTATACAGAACAATATGAAACACTTCATACAAGGAGCATAACTTTTTTTTTTTTTTTTTTTTTACAAAAGCTTTATGTACAGGTAGAAAATATCCCAGCTACACATAAATAATTATATATATATATAATTATAATTATATATATGTATATATATATATGAAGCAAACAGACAGCTGAGTAAACAGTGCCATGTTCTGTTTTAAATAAATATATTGGCACGACTACAAAGGACACATTGTTGTTTATTCATCATCATTGCATAATTCTCCTATTCAAAAGAAAACATCACAGTCAGGCACAGAGATCAATTTCTGGTGGCATGCATTGTCCTGGCATAAAATAAATTAATTCTTTGGAGGAGATATCAACCAAAAATGCATAACTGAATGTACCAGTTCTGTCTTTCTGACAGATAAATCTTAAAACACACACACACACACACACACACACACACACAACAGACATTGCATGTTGTCTCCTACAAAGTGCAGTTACTGTCAGAATATAGATCAGATGCATTAGTACTACTGGATTACATTATATATTCTGACCTTATTGCTTCCACAGATGAGAAATTTAAATAAAATATGCCAAAATATGGTTTAATATTACATCCTTTATAATAAATTATTTTGTGTTGAAAACCACAGAATACATGAATGATCTCTGTCTGATAACAAAACTCTGAATATGAAATGTGCAGACAAAACAAGAAGTGAAAAAAAAAGACGAGTGGTTAAGCATTCATCTCACATTGTCAAACACAGGACACGTTTATCAAGCTTTTGCTTGGAAAACCCAATCATCAATGCACTTTTAAGAAGTGAGTACTTTATCCTGGGTGAAAGAAATTTGGAATTAAAACAGTAAAATTTATATATATATATATATATAAACGTATCTCTCAAATGCTGTTTGTGTATGCACTTTGAGTCTGTGATCAGCTGTATGGTTTTGACAGCGTTAACATTCATGAAACATTTTGATCCAAGGCCTTTTTAATAATTCAAGGTGCTACTGCACTCTTTTCTTGTCCACTGGCTTTCTCTGCTGTTTTCTTCATCTCTTCTCATCTCCATGTATAAAATAGGGGTTTTCATGACCCACCAGATAAGAGTAGCGTGTGGGGTTTATGTCCTTAAAGGTCCTCATACCATCTGTTGTGAGGTCAAACGAGCCCGACTGCAGAAGAAATGATAGTTCATTTTAGCCACAAACAGGTAAACACAACCCACAATGCTTCATTCTCTCAGCACATCTCATTTTATAATACCAGCATGCAGGAAAAACACAATAACTAGCTTAAAAATTCATGCAAAGCTTATGATGGCATGCAAACAGGTCAAACCAGAGATCAAAATTAAGATCTCATCCCAGACGCGACAGTAATACACCTCTCTTTGTGACAAGATGCCAGTCACAAAGAGAAAAGAGGCAAAATAAAGCAAATAGAGCAAAAATAAAGGAATATTCCTTCTAGGTTAAATACATAGTTGATGACAAAGGTGTTGTTGGTGGTATGTTCATTATTTTGGTAATGCTAATGCTGCAGAAGGTGCACACTTTAACTTATAGTTGTATTTAACCCAAAATATTCCTTTACATGAAAGAACTTGAAGACCAAGGTCCTTTTAAAGCAAGCCAGTTCACTTGGCAGACATATTTCTTATGCAGTTTTCAACCATACAAGCCATGAAAGATCCAAATTTATGGAAATTAATAACTAATATTAAAGGTTTGGGTCTGTACGATCTTTTTTTTTTTTTTTTTTTTTTTTAAGTATCTTATGCTCACCAAGGCTGCATTTATTTAATACAGTAATAGTAAAAAATATGAAAAGTTTAAAATATTGTTATTTTCAAATGTATTTATTCCTGTGATTACAGAGCTGACTTTCCAGCTTTCAGTGTCTTCAGTTTCACATGATCTTTTAGAAATCATTCTAATATCCTGATTTGATGCTCAAGAAACATTTTTTAGTATTATCAATATGAAAAAAACAATTGTTCTGCTTATTATAATTTTTTTCAGGATTCTTAGACAAATAGAAAGTTTTTTTTTAAACATTTTAGCTGTCTATTTTAACTGTGAGATGGGACTTTCCTTTCCTACAGCCATCTGTTGAGCATTTCAGTAATGCAACTGACTCTTTTCAGTTTAAGGCGGAACCACAGCTGGTATGTTGTGCATTCATATATGTATCAGTGGACCGTCCCTGCCTTTTACCATCCCTGACGACACACCAGGACACACCAGGAGTCACTGACTTACCTTTCCTCCAATCTTCTATAGTCATAGTGTTTGGAGTGAGGAGAAAGCAAGCCCATATACGGTACACCACATACACAACACAACAACCATTAATATGTGCACAGACACACACACACAAAGAGGTTTGTTTACTAGATAACCATCACAAAACTTGTACATCCATTATAATTAAATTCTGATTTCATATATTAAAGTTATGAATTATACTCAGGGATAGTCCAGTTTCCCAAGTACTATGTTATACGGTTAGCATTCAGCTAACCACAAATGCAATTGTTTCACTAATGCAATAGACCCTCTTTATATGTGCCATTGTTAGGAATACATTTTCTCATAATGGCCTTCAATTATTCAGCCAAGAAATACGTAGAAGAAAGTTAGCATAATCCAATCTTTGTATCAATCAGGAGTATGTCATTGGAGTTCAGCTGGGCAGGCAGAGTAAAGATTTGCAAATGGACAAGGGTTTGATTGAACAGATATTGAGATATATTTGTCACGTGGCTGATTCTATGATTGGTGTTAGAATCACAGGGCACATGCAGGTTAATAGAAGAATTTCAACTTACAGTGGGGTCATTTCTTAAAATTAAAAAAAAAAGAAAATAAGTATAATTCATAATATAAAGTAAGCAATATAAAATAATATTGTGAATATAATTTTACACTACTGTAAAAGTTTGGGGCCTGTAAAAATGGTTTAATGTTTTTTGAAAGACATCACGTATGCTTACCAAGGCTGCATATTTTATTAAAATACACAGTAAAAAATGTGAAATATCATTACAATTTAAAATAAATGCTTTTTTTTTTTAGAATATATATTACATTTTTATTATACATTTTTCCCTGTGATGGCCAAGCTGAATTTTCAGTCAAATGATCTAATATGTAGGTTTTCTCAAGAAACATTTCTTATTATCAATGTTGAAAACAATATAATTATTATTAATATTTCTTTATTTATTTTTGTGGAAATTTGCCCCCAAATTTTAAACAGTAGTGTATATGCATACTTAAATTTTACAACAGTTATTCTGTAAAAAAATGTCCACACATAAGCTTGTCTTTGAAGCAGTACAAAACCCACTGTAAGTTACAGATAAGTGTAACTGCTTCAAAAGGTTAACTGGTTATTAATTATTTGTGAAGTTTTGACTGAAAGGATGTACTCACCAATCCATTACTGTAGTCTTTCTTTCCTGGCTCTTCAGACATCTCTAGACTGTTGCCAGTGGCATCAATGCTGGAATTAGATGTCAGATTGACACGTGGAATACGGGTGATGCCCTGAGTGGGCCACGCGGCCTGGAACTCCTCAGCAGGGTACGGGCTGTTGAAATAATTGCTGCTTGACTTCTTATTGCTGTGAAATAAACAATAAACACACAAATTGTTAACAAGTGGGATATGTAGATCCATAAACAAGCATAAAAGTCTCTCGCACAGAGACATTCAAATGCACGTCCTATTCCTGTCGTATCATGAACACTCACCAACGAGTCACACAGATGTAAATGAGAACAGCCAAAATCACAATGAGCAGAATTCCCCCTAACACACACGCCACTACCACTAGAGCCAACAAAGAGGCTACACAGAGAGACAAGGTCATTAGAAACACATATACATACAAAATGATTACTTTAATGGTTAAGAATCAAGAAATAATGTAATAATAATATCTTACAGTCATCACAGTTGAATCCAGAATAGCCAAATGGGCATCTGTTAAAAAAGAAATTAAATAAGGGCATGAACATGCTTACACTTATCTGCACTTCTGCAGTTATATGACTGTTGTAATATTGCCTTGACACAAGGGGGCAGTAGTTTCTATTACAATACACTGATCATTGAATAGAGCAGCTAAGTTTGTGACAAGGAAGCCATCAAGTATTTCTGAACATTCATGTTTGAGTTGAGTTGTATGACTGTGGTTCCAATAAATGGAACAGATAAGTAACTCAAAGACTTTGTTTTACTAAAATGATAGTGTGAACAAAGAAATTAAATAGTTCTCACCGAACACAGGTGTTGTTCTCCGCTTTGTAGCCACTAGGGCAAACTGTGAAAATAATTAGTAAATAGTAAATAGACAGAATCATAGAAAGATGGTAGAGCAGACAGAAAAAAAAACATGAACTAAACTATGTTTTGTCTCAGATGTGTGTGATTCCTATACCTGCCAATATTTGCAGAATCAAAGAAATCTACCAGTCAAAAAACATCTTTCTCACCTTGAAACTGTATCAATTATTGATTTATGTTTTATTTCTTAATTGTATTCATTCTTCACGGTGGTCACAGATGATTATGATATGCACACACAAACACACGTGGTAGTACACACTCACCTGTGCAGCTTCTGGGCTGGTAAGAGCTAGATACATGGCCAGCTTTGCAGGTACATATAGGTGTCCCATCGTTGGCCGTACACGATGTAGTGTTAGTATCACAAGGAGGAGGATTTTGGTCACACAAATTGGTTGCTATAAAGAAAGAGACAGTAAGTAGTTGTTTAGATAGATGCATGGCGGAAAGTGTTTATCTCATGTCCTTTACGTTTCAATTATGTTTAATTTTAAATGGTCCTGCAATGTAAAAAATTTATTTCTAAATACTTACTCTAAATATTAAAGCATTTAGCAATTATAATGCATGTCGCGTTTTATGACTTATTTAATATGAAGTCATAAAAAGCTCCATGGATTATAATTGCAAACAATTGTGCATAATATTTAAACATTTAATAAAATTGTTTAGCAATGAGCTAGTTATAGATGGTAGCATAGTCAGTGGTGATATCAGTATCTTGAAAGAATTTAATGTAGAAAACTCCAGTATATTTCAGTGATACAGAAACATCTATTATGTGATCTAGAATGGTCACAATTACAAAACATGGCCAGAGTCATGGCTAAACATCTCTAAACACCCCATATTTGGCCCTGTATTGTATTCTTATTTGAGGAACAATATTTAGCAGTTTAATACAGCAAGAGAAGTTGCTTTGTCAATTTTTGTGGAACTGAACAAAGTACTGTACTTCATGCTCTTAAGGTAATTTGTTGCCTAAACAGGAATTAATGTTTTAAATGTTTGTCAAATAAAGTAAATGTAAATAAAGAATGATTTAATATGAAAATAGTTTTATATAATTATGTGAGAGCAGCATATTTGTGAAACTAGTATAATGTATTGTATTATTTTCTATGTGGGCATTAATGCGCCTGTTTCACTGTTTTCAAATCACAGCTTATATAATACATATTTTCAAGTCACTCACCTTTGTATTGGGCATTAGCAAGAATGCCACAGCTTGTCGTCTCACAATTATTTATAGCATCAGTCATGGCAGTTGTAACCATTGCCTGTGTGACTGGAGAATTGGGCTCAAAAAAACTGTGTACTGTGGCCACTACGCTGCCAGGCCTGTAAGTGTTTACATAGAGATGAGTATTCTGCAAATATGATACAAATGTGTAAGAGAGAAGTGTTACAAAGGGTCACTTACGTCAACGTAGTTACTGTGCTGCTAATGTAGTTTGACTGGTTACGCAGAGCTTCATTTACCTATTTGCGAAAGGGAAGAAGTGTAATGATTACGGCTCAAGGCAATACAACGCAATAATTAAATTTTTACTCTGAATATAACTATAATATGATCAGTTCTATTTGAAACTCAAAGAATAAATGCAGTTATAATGACGCATTCCTTATTTATGTTGTATTTACCAAAATTTGTTGTTTTTTTTTTAATTCTAAATAAGAATGTTGCATATGGTATGTTACATATTTAGTACACTAAATAATGACATTTACTTTATATTTATTTAAATAAAAACGTTTCTATATTGCCAACTGCACATGGTTCCAGTAAATGAAAATAAATATTTAAAAGTGAAATGTTTAAGTTAATAGACCAGATTGTAATGTAAGTTTGTGACCTACCACAACAATGATCTCTTTAGCAATTTTCTGAAATTCAGGTGATTGTGGATTGTTCATAGCCTCTACAAAAGTGCGGTTCACCCGCAGTGCACTAGGGAAGGTTTTAGCTGGAAATAAACACATTTTATGTGTGAGGAGAGAGAGTGGGGGTGTTAAAGTGTTTACACTATTTGTCTTTTAGTCTTTTTACTACAAAGATTCTTCCTAATAATCACTGTAATCATATGATTTATATAACAATTAAATATAGAAAGATTTTTTTTGTAATGACCCATGGTCCAGCCTAAGAAAGAGTATAATTTGCCAAGAGGCTAGGCATCAGTTACGTACTTTCCACACAGGCGTTATTTAAAGGAATAGTTCCTGTCACACACTGACAGATGGATTTCACACAGACACTGAGTGGTGGGCAGGTCACTGTAGGACAGGTAGCTAAAAGAAAAAAAGATGTAAACTCCTCATTACTCAGAATTACTTTGCAATATACAGTCACACAACACGTTAATTCAAACACACCTGGTGTGGTTGCAGTGTTAGTTGGGTTAGTAGTAGAAACAGTGGGTCCAGTCGTTGAGTTGGTTATGGATGGTATAGTAGCATTTCCTGGTGTAGACTGAGTTGGTTGGGTAGCATTCCCTGTTGTAGTATTTCCTGTTGTAGCTATGGGTGGTGTTGTAGTGTTTACTGTTGCGTTTCTCCCTGGTGTAGTTAGAGGTGGTGTAGTAGCATTTACTGTTGTAGTTAGTGGTGCTGCAGTAGCATTTACTGTTGTAGTTAGGGGTGGTGCAGTAGCATTTACTGTTGTAGTTAGGGGTGGTGCAGTAGCATTTAATGTTGTAGTTAGTTGTGATGCAGTAGCATTTAATGTTGTAGTTAGGGGTGGTGCAGTAGCATTTACTGTTGTAGTTAGTTGTGGTGCGGTAGCATTTACTGTTGTAGTTAGTTGTGGTGCAGTAGCATTTAATGTTGTAGTTAGTTGTGATGCAGTAGCATTTACTGTTGTAGTTAGGGGTGGTGCAGTAGCATTTACTGTTGTAGTTAGTTGTGATGCAGTAGCATTTACTGTTGTAGTTAGGGGTGGTGCAGTAGCATTTACTGTTGTAGTTAGTTGTGTTGCAGGAGCATTTACTGTTGTAGTTAGTTGTGGTGCAGTAGCATTTACTGTTGTAGTTAGGGGTGGTGCAGTAGCATTTACTGTTGTAGTTAGTTGTGGTGCAGTAGCATTTACTGTTGTAGTAAGGGGTGGTGCAGTAGCATTTACTGTTGTAGTTAGTTGTGGTGCAGTAGCATTTACTGTTGTAGTTAGTTGTGGTGCAGTAGCATTTACTGTTGTAGTTAGGGGTGGTGCAGTAGCATTTACTGTTGTAGTTAGTTGTGGTGCAGGAACATTTACTGTTGTAGTTAGGGGTGGTGCAGTAGCATTTACTGTTGTAGTTAGTTGTGTTGCAGGAACATTTACTGTTGTAGTTAGTTGTGGTGCAGTAGCATTTACTGTTGTAGTTAGGGGTGGTGCAGTAGCATTTACTGTTGTAGTTAGTTGTGGTGCAGTAGCATTTACTGTTGTAGTTAGTTGTGGTGCAGGAGCATTTACTGTTGTAGTTAGGGGTGGTGCAGTAGCATTTACTGTTGTAGTTAATTGTGGTGCAGTTGCATTTACTGTTGTAGTTAGGGGTGGTGCAGTAGCATTTGGTGTAGTTATGTTTGAAATATCTGTGGTTAAGCGTGGAGTAGTTGCAATGTTTGCTGTTGTAACATTACCTGTTGTAGTCTGTGTTGTAACTGTTACATAGCTTGGTGTTGTAATTGGTGAAGCTGTGCTGTTGCTTGGTGTGCTAATGGGAGGAGTAGTGTCATTAGCTTTTGTAGTTTGGGGTGGGGTTGTGCTGTTGCCTGGCTCAGGTAAAGGAGTAGTTGTGGCATTGCCTGGTGAAGTTACAGGATGGTCTGTAGCATTCTCCAGTGTAGGTACAACTGGACTTGCGGAGTTGGCCACTGCTGTTGTTACAGGTGCAGGTGAAACTGTGGCATTTCCTGGTGTACTCACTGATGAACTGGTAGCCTGTTCTGGTGCAACTGTAGACGAGCCTGTCACCTTGCCTTGAGTAGATAAAGGTAGAGATGTGCCATTACCAGCATGCGTCGACAGCGGTGGGGTGGTGGCATTGTTTGTGAATGGTGCAGTTGTATTCTCAGATGGAATGCTTGTTACTGCTGTTGATGACCACAAACACATAATCAGAAACAGAAAAAAGATCATTGCATGAAGATTTCAAAAGCAGCATAAAATGACAAATCTGAACATGTGTCATACAGCCATTCACAAGTGTTTTTGTGTCAGCCTGGTACACTTAATCAAAGAAGTGCACAATGGATTTTTATTTTTATTTATTTTTTTGGGGGGGTTAGGGTTGGGTTAGTTGGCTTGGTCAGTCTGGCTGAAAGTTAAAACAATATACCCCTCCATCACCTTACAAGGTAACAAGTCTTCCATTTATACTCTAAAGTCAGAATTCAGACTTCCTAGTTGGAACTTTTAACTGCAGCACACTCCCCAAGTCAATGTTTCAACTCTGAGTATTTGCAACAACCTCAAATTCAGAATGCAAAATAGCTGTTCGATGCATCAACAGTAACTGAAACTAAAGTAATACATTGGTTCTTATCACAGTGAAGTGACAAATACTTAGAATTTGTGCTCTGCATTTAACCCATCCAAGTGCACATACACCCAGAGCAGTGGGCTGCTATGTTGCAGCAGCACCCAGGGATTCAGAGCCTTGCTCAAGGGTCATGGTATTTAGGGTGGAAGAGAGTGCTTGTTATTCTCCCCCCACCTACAATCCCTGCCGGACCTGAGATTTGAAGCCACAACCTTTGGGTTATAAGTTTGACTCTCTAACCATTAGGCCACGACTGCCCATTAAGACTTCTGTTAGTCTTAAGAAACACAGTGGTGCACCCAGTGCTATCCAATCAGCTAACTGTGGATATGATACTTCGGTAACGGTATCATGCATTTTTATGTATTTTATAAACTGTTATTGATACCAATGGATGCAGTCATCTTGATTTTCTGACTTTTTAACTGGAATATGGTCGTCTCAGACATTGTTCCCAGCTAAGATAAAAGTGCAAATAGCTCGCCTTGTTGACCAAAATCAAGCAGAAAAATATTTAAATGTAAAGTTGGCGACAACAAAGCTCCAAAGGTATCAAAAATGTATTGTTTAAAAACTATCGCATAGCAGGCAGGCTATCGCATGACATTTCGAGCAGGCAGGCTCTTCATCAGACAAATGAACAACACTGATTTACCAATCTTTATAGGCCAACCTCCAAGTAATTAAATGTCACATAACCGTATAATATTATCATAATAATATCACAACAATGACATACGTCACATACGTTATGCGATAGTTTTTAAAGGGGGGGGTGAAATGCTATGTCATGCATACTGAGTTTTTTACACTGTTAAAGAGTTGGATTCCCATGCTAAACATGGACAAAGTTTCAAAAATTAAGTTGTACGTTTGAAGGAGTATTTCTGTTCCAAAAATACTCCTTCCGGTTTGTCACAAGTTTCGGAAAGTTTTTTTTCGAGTATGGCTCTGTGTGACGTTAGATGGAGCGGAATTTCCTTATATGGGTCCTAAGGGCACTTCTGCCGGAAGAGCGTGCGCTCCCGTATAGCAGAGCACTGAGAGCACAACAGGCATTCACTGATCAGAGCGAGAGCGTCTCGAAAAGTCACAAAAGAAGTGTGTTTTTGGTTGCCAGGGCAAGACAACCCTGCACAGATTACCTAAAGAGAAACAGCATTAAGGGACCAGTGGATGGAGTTTATTTTTACAGAGCATCAACGGAGTTGTGCAAGTGTTCTTGTTTGTTCCCTGCATTTCGAAGATGCTTGTTTTACAAACAAGGCCCAGTTTGACGCCGGATTTGCACATCGTTTATTTCTTAAGGATAATGCAGTCCCAACGAAAAAGGGTCACGATCATGTGTTGGAACCGCATGCGGTGAGTAAAACTGCTTCAAATATCTCTGTGTTGTTAACTTAGCTATCGGTGCGTAAGCACATCAAGTAAACAACATGCGATGTTGTCATCAAACTGCACTTTCCACATGTACAGCTTAAAAAAAAAAAAAAAGTGGAACTTAGTCATTTTCCAAAACCGCTAAGCAAATATATACAGTTTCAGTACATACCACATAGAGACGTCGTTGCTGATGCTGCTCTTGTTAAATTTCAGCCTCTGGATCTGATTCTGGATCATAAATATACGCTGAATCCTACTGTTAGCTAGGGTTTGTTTTGGTTGGTTTGGTTCTCACGGTGTCACAGCTTCCAAACGCTCTCAACGCAAAAGCCTACTGGCGCTCGTGATTCTTTAGCTCCGCCCACACGTCACGCCTCCAGCCGGTCGTGTTTTTCCAGGAAAAATCGGTACAGACTATCTTTCTCTTATGAATATAATAAAACTAAAGACTTTTTGGAGTTATGAAGGATGCAGTACTACTCTATAGGTACTCAAGATTAACAGGATATTGAGTGAAAACGAGCATTTCACCCCCCCTTTAAACAATACATTTTTGATACCCTTGGAGCTTTGGTGTTGCCGACTTTACATTTAAATATTTGTTCAGTATTGGTAAAGTAGGCAGTAAAGAGTGTGTCAAAAAAAATTTATGCAGTTGATCCAAGTTAAAATCCACCTTTTTTACCGAACTCTTTCTTCTCCTGTTTTTCCCATCACATATCAGATCGGAAATGTTTATTGGAAAAATTGGAAATATTTGAAAAGTGGAAAATAGAATCCATTGCTATTTGCACTGTGTAAATATTGCATTTATGCTAAGTGCAAATAGCCTCTGACCGTAATTATATATAGCTGTAGGTAGTAGCTGCTCCTCTAAAATGCTTAAAGCCCATCCTCACTTTATTAAACACACAAAAGACAATACAACAACAAGAGAAAGGATTTGGTTCTTATATAAGCAATGGTGTACACTGAACAACGAAGAGGGGTTCTGGTTAAACTGTTATCAGAAGAATATGCAACGCTTGGGTGGCAATCGAGGACAGAATGACTGAACTTTGAATGACTTGAATGAGAAAATGAAAGAATGTTTACAAAATTGTTTTCACTTATAAGAAAGATCAAATATATTATGAGGAAACAGTTCTGCTTCATGGAACATCTGAAGCAACACCATATTAACACAAATAATTTATTGAAGAAGCTAAGGTTTTTGTATGCGTTACTCTATATAATAATGTCTTATATGATAACTTAATCTGTAACAGAGGATTTGGAATTAAATATTCTAATGACTGAACTAACTGGTGTTTTGTGTTGTATGCAGTGAATGTGCTCTTACCAACAGTAGCAGTAGAGGAAGCACTGATCGGGCTGTCTGTCGAATTATTGGATGAATCTGTGCTCACAGTGGATGTGCCTATTACAGCTGTGTAGAAACAGAGATACATATGTACAACAAATACATACAATCTTGGAACACAAGTTTCAATCTTCATTCATTTCTTGTCTGTTACATGTAATCCAATCAGCCACACCCAGTTTCTAATTAAGCAATAATGTACTATTCACTGTGAAACACAGCAACTACACAAGTAAATTCATACATTTCCAAGAAAAAAACTGTCATACAGAGTGACTGTCATCTGCAGTTATATGCTGCTTGTCTTATTTCTTAGCAACCACACACACAAAAAACAATAGATTAACAAGAAAAAAAGTGAACTTCAGAACACACAGATATAGATGTCATGATTCTAATATTACTTTATTATTTGCTTTTTAAATTAGATTTTTAAATTTTTAAATCCAAACACTGAAAAAAAAGAAAGATGGATAAATTAAGAACTCTTCTGCTATTTGCATAACTGTCCAATTACTTATTAACTATTTTCCACACAACTACACACTCACACATTAAACACTCACACCATATTGAGAGACCTTTGTAAAAGTTAAATCCGGTTTAATGGATCACTTTAGATGGATAATACATAGCAGTGCATGGGCCATGTCTCAAGAGAACCGCGTTTTAAGCAAATGATGTTCACATTTCCTGTGGATTGAAGGCCGTATTGCTGGTAAAGATCAACAGACTTAGAGGCACAATATATATATATATATATATCTGATTCTATATATATATATATATTATGTAAAGTATAAAACAGATATATACAGCTAAAAATACCCTATAATCCCACATTTTTGTATTAAACATGACATTAGTACAACATCTTGTGTGTTTTCCCAAGGGCAGTGCATGACTTAGAGTGATTAGCCTACTTGCTAATCCTTTCCAGACACAAAGGAGATGAGTGGGTTAAGTATGGTCCAGTTCTAGCTCAAACCAGTACTAGAAAACTAAGTCTGAATGAGAAATGAGGCTGTCTGGGTCAAAGAGCACAAAAGACTTCACTTCTGACCAGAGCAGAGCAGAGGTCAGGTCAGATGTGATCTTACTGGAATGTACCAAGTTAATTGAACTGACTAAAAACATATGATCTCTTATATGAAGGTAATAGTGGCCTGGACAGCAATGATTCATGAGCAATGAGTTTTTATTTCTAAGTTAAATTTTATATATTAACTTAACTATATATATATATATATATATATAAAACCATTTCTTAGAAGCTTTGCAATGACAAAAACGTCTAGTTTTAAATCTAGTTAGCTATTGGTCAAATACTAATTGAAGTCAATGGAAAAGGAAAGTCATACATTTTTATTTAAGAATACAAAGACAACAACAGGACTATCAATACATAGAGTCATTTTGTTCTTCAACACTAGTTGTAACTTCAAATTTATCTACAAAAAGGTAGACTGGTCTAATTTGAATGTAATTTCACCTTGTCTACTGCTAGTTGGTCAAACTAGCTCTTAAGACAACGTCTTTACATTATGCAACTCGCTCATTGAGCATTCTAAAAAATTCCAAATAAGAGGTGGCACTAAGGATCAACAACTTTAAGGTCAGTTAATTAGTTGTTAGTCAACTTAATACAGACTCCTAGCCTGATGAGTGCACTCACATGATACATCTGTAAAGGTTAACCGAGAAGTCAACCACTCGCTCACATTCTTTCAGGTTACTTCTGATCTGTTACCAGAGTAGCTGATGTCTCAACACTCTGTCCTCTATCTAGAAAGACCTCTATTTCTCAACCAGTGTGTGTCTATGGCAGGTATAAAATGACCTTTGAGCGTGTCTCACTCCCTCTCACACAAAAACATACCCACTAGGTTTGCGAACTATGTTCCAATAAGCTTAAGTGCAAAATCTGTTCTTTACTGTGTTGTACCTGTCTTTGCTATATATGTAGCAACGTTACATAAAGCCAATGATATGTTTTTGACAGAACATACACAGTAGACAGTGTAAGAAAGACAAAATAAGATGGGTTGTGTGTGTGAGGGAGAGTTAAATGTGGGGGTTGACAGGCAGATCTGAGATGCCCTGAGGCTGGGATCTTCTGCAGTCGTGGCTCTCTGCTTCAAAGCAGCAAGCTTGACACCAGGCGGCAGGAAAACCTAACAACTGTGAACTGCTTTCACCTCCACCTCCCACAGACAAACACACACACCCACACTCACTATCATCCTGGCTCTCTAAAACACACGCAACCTTCTCATTCTCATAACCCAACACAAAGACCATGTCAGGCTTTCTCTGACACACACTGATTGCCCTTTCACTCGGTTTAATTATTTCCTCCATTCATGCCGCGGCTCAATTAAAAACTTTTGTTAAATAAGAAAATAGGCTTTGTTCGAGTCAATAGCCAAAGATGAGTTTCGGTTATCGGACAAGCTGTTAAATATACTTTAATTTTGTAAAATTATGTTTCCTTGTATGCATTTGCTGATTGAGCCAGATATTCTGTTGCTCCGCAGCTACAGATAAAGCAGGCAATCAATGTATTTGAATATACAGAATCATAGTTTAACAACCATGGAACGGGAACTGTTGTTTACACCCCTTTTTTTTACAGCAAGGGTGTGAGTAGAACAGTACGTCAGTCTCCACACAATGTTATCTGATGTTTTCACATATTTTTTAGAACCAATGTTTTCCCAGTCACATTTTTACTTTGCATGCAGTTTAATGGGGTGGGGGTGGGATACATTGTGCCACTTTTCACTTAAAGATAAAATAAACTAAGTTACAATTCTGCCATCATTCGTTTTAGTTACCAATGACTTCATTTTGTATGGACAAAAAAAATAAAAGCAGAGTGATTTTTCTAAATATATTTCTGTGTTCCACAGAGGAAATAAAGTCATAATGGTGAGTAAATGATGACACAATTTTCATTTTTGGATGAACTATGTCTCTAAGTTGTCCTCTAAAAATGAGGAAATTAGATGCTAAAATGCATATACTTCAATGTTTAACAATGGAATAAAAAGGCTTCTAAAAGAGGGTCATGAAAATGTACCATTAAAAACGTCATCTAGTGACACAACTTTCCTAAGATTGCCCCATGAAATGAATCATGGGGCAATACAATTAACTCGCTATTAAACAATTTCAGGGATTGTCATTATGTAGTGAATCAAGTTTTGGATTTTATTTTATTTAAAATGTATGAATTAAGGTAGTAGCATTTGTTCACCCAAAAAGCATCTGGCACAATTTATCCCACAAATAATGTTCCCCTTCTAATAATTTATTACTTTATTACATCCAGAAGATTAACATGCTTTTGTGGTTTGTAATTGTTGCCATAAACCCATTTTTTTATATATATGACCAGTTTAAAGTTCCTTAGAGAAGAAGACACATTCACAATCTGCCTACTTTAATAAAAGCAGATGTAAGAGGTCACCAAAAATTGCATGAGTTCAGTATTTACCTAACAATCCTCCCTAACATTGTTACATACTCAGCCTTGACATTATTGTTCCACTATCTTATCTTCCGTTTCTCTCTCTACTGGCACAGACATACTCTCCCACACTACGTCTGTTCCTCCTTCACATGGCTTTATCTCATTTAGAGCTACGTGACCTCTGTTTAGAGTTCCTGGTGCTCTAAAACTACTTCACAATATAAAGATTTTGTGATTTTAAAACAAAAGTGCTTCATGAAACAAGTGAATATTTAACTAAATAATAACAATTATTATTAAATAAATGATACATTACTGACTTGTGTGAGAGAGCCATGAGTTAAATTAAAATAACAATTAACATCATCACAATTAATATTACTATTTAATGAACACTGCTAACCTTAAGTTAGGAACATGCAATAATCATATTGATGTACTTTTAATTTGGACCAGCAGCAACACCCTAGAAACCACGCAGCAACATGCTAACAACCCCACCATGATAACAAACCAAGGAAGCATTATAAACTTCAGAGCAACATCTTGGCATCCAGTCACAACACATTAACACTGTAGTGGGATTTTTTCATATGCACAAAGCACTCAAATCTTCTTTAGTATCTAGTTATAAGTAGCACTTAAGCTACATGCCTTGTTTTAAATATTAACTTCCTCTCTCTTAAGGTTCCTTAACCACACTTCCTCTTCCTGTCTAAAACTAATGTTGATTTTGCCATTAGTACACACAACAAGCCATTATAATGCCATATACTCTCCCTTATTCTCTCTTACAAAGGCTTACAAAGCTCCAAATGGCTCTTAGGCAACAGATGGTTCCCTGGAGAAGCACTTCTGGGCTAGTACAAACTAGACAAACTCACACTCAATCATGTCCAGTTAGAGCACAGTGAGCCTGTACTGTCCAATTAAACGAGCAGGTTTACAACCTCTCATCTCAAAAACATGAGAAGAAGAGGAGAGGAGAGGAGAGGAGAGGAGAGGAGAGGAGAGGAGAGGAGAGGAGAGGAGAGGAGAGGAGAGGAGAGGAGAGGAGAGGAGAGGAGAAGCAGCCTGATTACAAAAAAAGTTATTACAAAACATTTCTGAAAACAAAAAAATATATTAAAAAAAACTATATATTTGTGTATATAGTTAAAATTGTATTTATCTCCTTGTAATTTTAGTCTAATCTTAATTCATTTACTGTACTGGTTGTGTTTGAGAGCTTCTTTATCCCAGATTAGCATTACAGCACTTTGCCTGGATTAGAGCTCGCGCTGAAACAAGGGCCTTATTCCACAATCCTCCGTGTCTCAGCCCCACATAGTCAGACCTCAGATGATCCAATAACATAATTTAACTTATTGCATATCAAAAACATCACATTAAAAATAGCAACAACACCAGCTCTGTTTCTGACAACATACTGAAGTATCAAGGAGGCAAAAGAATTGAATGACTTTGCTTCAAAAGTTCAATAAACAAGAAGTTTCTATTCAATAGCACTTACATTTTAGACACAATACTGCTAGCTACAATGTTCACAAACAAAACAAAAAAAGTCACAAACAAAGCTAAATCAGAGCAGTTAGCAGCACACTTTAGTGGTCTTTGTTTTGGTAACGAATGATTCTGTTTTTTAATGACTCTTCATACCTTATACCTGTTCCTAATTTACCACTTAAATGGTATACATTAGAGCCATCTATCACTGTTTTCCATGTTCCTGGAGTAAGTATATGTGAACTGTATGTTTACACTGCTTTGTAAGATGGAAGTGTTTTATATGGCATGCGTTAGGCCAGTCAACATCCAATTACATCACTCGTTTTTCCTATTGTGCTGACCCTACTCTGAAGTAGAAGCTAATTTAGTCTCCCATACAGGCTACCACAAAAAAACATACCCAGTTTTTGCAGGACAAACATGCCAAAAAGCAGGTATTTACGCTAATAGGAACTATTCTGCTGCGATAGTTCCTATAAGTACTTTAAAAGTGCATATTACTAACTAATTTGTACATGTGGTACATATAAGGAGCTTTTAAAAGAGTACTGCCTCAGTAATAGTTATGAACTTTTTTTTTCTAAGAACATATGGTCACTTGCTTTTTCCATAAATGAATTGGTATTTGTGAACGAATCAGGTGAGTGAATGATTCAAATGATTACTCAAAAGAACAGTCACTTTTTATATGTAGGTTACTTTTAATCCCATATTTTATATATTCTCTCTCTCTCTCTCACAGACAGGTTTGTCATTTCTCTCACACATGACATCTTTCCATCTATTTGTCATGTTCTCTTTCCCTTGCTTTCTGTCTTTGACAGGTCCACCAGTGGGACACAGCTGGACTTGGTGCCAGACATAAAGACAGGACATACCCACAGGCTATTTTTTTACTGCACTCATGGAACTTCACACACACACACACACACACACACACACACACACACACACACACACACACACACACACACACACACACACACACACACACACACATGCACACAGTAGGACTTACTTTATTAGAAACACAAACATGCCCTGAAGGAAGAGGTGTGACATACTGTGGTGCCATATATATGCCAAGTTTATTACAGTATGTATCTAACTAGGACTTATGGAGTAAATGTATCAGTTTGTGATCAGTGAATGTAAAAGTAAGGCTGCAAGAACACAATCAGAGCTGCAACACACAAGCACAAATTCTGAATTAACAAAGGAAATTTGATATCTATGGCAACTGCTAAACTAGAGGATGTGAAGAGTGCCGATCCCAAGAGTGCTCACTCACACCCAAGTGTGTGTGCGTGAATGAACATCGGAGAGTCTCAAAGTCATGCTACAGTGACTCACCACAGACTAACCCTCACACCAAACAAAATGCAACAACTTTGTAGCACTGAAACTCAAATTTAGGTTTGATTAAGTGTCAAAAAGGGCTGAATTAACAAAAAGAACTAAAAGATCCAATAAGAACCAATAAGAACATTGAGTTACAAACAATAAATTAACTTTCTTTTTCTTCTTTTTCTTTTTTTCAGACAGTTGATTGTGGAGAATAATAATCCAAGAATAAATGAATTTGCATTATTACTATTAATTATTAATTTAATTTTACATCATTTTGAGACCTACAATTTTGTGAATCATTAAGTTAGTTATTCAAAATGTTTTCCATTGACCACAACTGTGAGCAATGACATTTGCATGTGATCATGATATATATTGATTTGGATATTTGGAGATATATAAAAAAAAAAACTATATATATATATATATATATATATATATATATATATATATATATATATATATATATATATATATATATATATTACAGATATTTTTAAAGAGATTTTACAGAGGGAAAAACTGAATGTATAAGACTATTTAAACTAGCCATATAAAAAGTTCACATGAAATCAAGTCAAGGTGCTCTTCTATATATATGTGTATATATATATATATATATATATATATATATATATATATATATATATATATATATATATATATATATATATATATATATATATATATATGTGTGTGTGTATATATATATATATATATATATATATATATATATATATATATATATATATATATATATATATATATATATAATTAATTATGCTTTCATTGCTTCAGCAACTAGTTTTAGAGCCTTAAAAGTACATTTGAGGGACAAATGTTAGCGATGAGTTAGCTATATCCTATAATGTGTAAAAATGCTGTCTAGGTAGTCAGCTCACTAGGATTGTAGTATCGTGGAGCAACCCTTACTTCATTTCGTTTAAAATCCGGAAAGTCAAAGTTCCGTGGGTCCGTTCCACGGGTCATTTATATGTGCCTCACGTTTTGTTTGGTGTTGCCAGGCGAAAGTTTTGTATCTCACAAACACTTCTAAACACCAGGCGAGCAATAATATTAAACTACAATGTAGTTGTGGAGTTTCAACACACGAGACTGTCCATGGTCCTTAAAACATAACAAGGTCACGGCACAAATCAGATCGTTACCCGATGGTTAATCTACAAAATATGATGTATTTTCAAATGCAGACTACTTGTTGTATATCTATAGGAATAAACCCATCAGCACACACAAAAACACTCAGATTGCAGGCTTACCTGAGGTTGAGATTGCTATTAATAGGAATAGTCGACCCGTCAGGAACATAGTTCTCTATTTAAATGTCGTTCATACAAATAATAATAACAATAATGAAAGTTACTGATAATGATATAAAGAACGAAAGAAAACAGAAGACGTCTTCCGTGTCAAGAGCTTTAGGTCCGTTAACTCGGTGGCTTTCGGAGGTGTATTTCCTTTGGAGGATAGAGATCCGCTACAGGTGGCTTCAGAGAGGCGGCGGGTTAAATACGCCTGCAGGGGGAGGACACTTCAGCTATTGCGAAACACGACTCTTCAAATCAGTATGACACATTCACTTCTTCTTCTTCAACATATCACACATTAAGAAACGCAGGTATATATTAATCATCTTAACAAATAGCCCTTGTGGAATAACCCATTTGTTTATTTGTTTGTTTGATCAAAATCGCAGTCAGTCATGAAAACAATGTTGTAATGTACGTCCTGATATTGCGGAGTTAGATGTGTTCCAGGGTCAACAACATTTTATTCCAAAAATGTATTCTTGAAAATATCCCTACACCTAAACCTAACCTTAACCATGAGTAATCCCTAAAATCAGAGGAAATTATAGATTAATGACATTGATGTACAAGCACCACACAGTGATTTTAAGCATACACTTCACAAAATCTATAAACTGGTTCTTCAAATCTGATTGGTTAATCACAATGGGATGTTGTGCCAGATGTTTGCAGTGCCCATAGTAGATTTTACAAGTATAATATTAGATCCCGTGGCACACATTTGGTTTTTACGTCATGGGTCTGGACAGAAAATGACATGTAACAAGGACTCTTTTATTTAAATCAATGGTTAACTTCCTATTTTTAAATGTTTTAAACTAGACTTACTATATAGGTTGCGTAGGTGTTGCTTTATTTGCATCAGTTTGGAGCATTTGCATCAATATGCAGTTTATTTGCAATAACATGGGTGAGGTCAGAAAATCCAGAATTTAAATTAATTGCCATGGGAAAAAAAGAGGTGTGAAACTTAAAACAACAACAACTTAAAGATGCAGAAAAATCCAGAAAGTTTTGTGTTCTGATTGTGAACAGTCTAAGCTCCAACAGAGAAAACTTGCCAGTGCCAGAGCTTGAATAGTTGTATGTTCATAATGTGTTCTGATGAAACATACTTCCTTGTTATTTTCTTTATTTAAATGTAATAAAAATGTTCTCCTGATGTGTCATTTACTGTTTGCTAAAGACTGATCTGTTTAGGGATAGGGTTAGGGTTAGGGGACAGAAAACACAGTTTGTGCAGTACACAAATATCCCCATATTTATGGAATACCAGTGTGTGAGTGTGTAACCTTTTTATATTTTATTCCATCACTTTATCACGGAAACACTTAATTCCATTTACTTTTTATATATTTTTTTTATTTTTCTTTTATCACGTTACATTATAGAAACAGGAAATGTTATTACCATTAACTTTTAACCTATATCGTCACATCGGCCATATACTGACGCACATACAGTTAAAAAAATAGGACAATTATAGCACACCTTATTGTGAAACATTTTACAAAATCTTTTTCATAAAATTAACTCAAGCCTTCAAATAAGATATGTATTTTATGAGGCTATAAAGGGATCCTGCTTTGAGCAACAGCATATCTGGAGACGACAACTTAACAGTCGTGTTTGATGTTTGCAGACTCCACAATGAAACATGAGTAAACCCCAATAACATATATTAAAAATTAAACCATGGAGATGAAACAAATATGTAAAGAATCTGACGTCAAAGCTTTATTGTTCTGATTCCTTTCAAAAACTAATTAAGACTGTCGCAAAAAGGGTGGGAGGTGCTCATATCTCCAATGGAAATGCTCTGTTTGTTACTATTTCAAAGATGAATGTCTTGAAATTTAGTGCTCGAACTCCTTCACTTGTATCAAGTAGCTAAAGACACTCCCTTCCTTCTTATCACTATGGAAAATTTGTGGATTGCCAAGGACGGGATGGCAACATAGGCCTTTTGTTTAACCAGCAGTGATAAAAAGAACAACTGTGAACACTCCAAGCTCCAAAAGATAAAATTTAGCCATGCCAAGACTCAGAGTCAACTAACAAGCCACAGCAAAATGTCAGCAAAACAAAAAGCTTGAATGGTTTTTGGTTTATAATTTCTTCTATTGGAACATATTTCCTTGTCATTTTCTTCTTAAGGCACCTATGTATACTAAAACAATAAAAATAGTCATTTCACAAGACAGTTTCCATATAGGGATATTGTATCAGAACATCCTGTAATGAGAACATATTTGGCCTTTTAGGTCTAATCTGTCATCTCCTGAACATTCTACACACATTTGATTGAAAATTTATCAAAAGCTTCCTCTGATGTGTCATGTGTCTGCACTCAAAAAAATGTACTTTCACCTTTGCCAATTTTACTTAATCCGTTCATGTAATGATTACTAAAAAAAAATTATTTAACAATGTGAACTTGATTTAATCCAGTTCATTCAACAAAAAAGTGTGTATTGTCAGTTTAACTTAAAAATTATTTGTTCAGCCAACATAACATTGTTGCGTAAAAGTAACCAGATTAATGAAACCAACACAGACTTGCATCTTATTGGCTGAGGATTTCTGCAGTGTATTGTGGGTAATTGTTATTCTGTCACCCTCTTGGAAAAGTGTAGCACCATTAGATAGGTAGATGAGTAATACAAGGTATAGTAATTAAGCTGTTCTAATATGTTTTAGAACAAAACAAATAAAGAAACAAAGGTTTGAAATGTTGCTTTGTGTTTCTAGTATGTATGTGACATAATTGATAAGCTGTAATTATAGAAAGGTCTGAATGGAGTTGCATATTAATCAGCTGCTCATGATCCTAATGCAAGGGGGTGGCATTCCTATTGTGGCATTATTCAAATTTTATGTCATCATTATTTAACATTTTCAGGTACAATTAACTCATTTGTTGTTTGTTGACTCTATTAAGGTTTGTTAAGTTTACTTAAACTTATTTTGTAAAATGAACTTAATTATTAACAACATTGTCCAAAACATTGCAAATTAGTTGGGCTGACACTATTAAATTAAGCTTTGCCCAACCATAGTAAATAAGTTGAATCAACCTTAATAAATTAAGTTGACCCAATGGAAGTACATTAAATTGGAGTAACAGAATTGCATAATGCTGAAATAAAGCAAATTAATCATGTGGAAATCCTTTCCATGATTTTTTTATGTTCGTTCAAAGAGTTATTTTTTTGAGTGTGTGTGAAAAAGACTGATCTATGCTGTCATTCAGACTATATAAGAGGGTAAAGAGTTCTAGAGCTGAGGCAACCATATTGTTTACATTTCAAATGGTCAAAAAGACAAATGGGGTTTGTGTAATGAGGAGGGTTCGAACTCTAATCTGTGCAGGAAAGCGAAGTCATTCAGTGTTGAGTGTTTCAGTATAGTCAGTTTAGCAACGACACTGACATGGATATTAAGAAAAAATATAACTCGATAGACTTAATAATAATTTTCTACGATATATATAATTAATAAGAATTTTCTTCTCTTAACTGGCACCTCATTACTATTTTAAAAACTTACAGGGACATGCCACATATTAGATTTTTTTCATTGCAGCTTCCAAAAATATGTTCTACTAAAAATTGTTTCATTAAAATTCCCATTAAGTAATAAAATTGTAATTAATGAATGTTCTCGGAACGTTCCTAATGTCAATGAAAGTGTTAATGAAAAAAATTTTCGTTCTTGGTCATGCAAACAATAAGGGAACATTCCATGTCATGCAATGCCATGTAAAATCACTAGATGGATTTTAACTTAAAACATTTCATGAAAAAAAGTTCCAAATAAGTCCTGATTGAATTTACATGTAAGATAATGCATTTATTTCATTGGTCTCATAGCAGGTTATGTAGGTTATTTCATTGCTGGTCATTTAATTCTGGCCTTTACAGCTTTATTGACCTTCGCTAGACTAAAATGCAATCACTTTCAGTTAAGTGTCACAATAGCAAACACAAAGTACAAGGAAGGTCATTTTGCTCTAGCCTTTATCTTTCATGAGAACTCTTTACATTATATACTTATGAAAATGTGAAGGATCCAAACAATTATTCTGATAGGCAGGCAAATCATTATGAGAGATAGCTGACGACATCGTTCCAGGAATGAGAAACAGAAATTGGGAAATGTGCAGCCTATGAAAATGTTTTATTGCCTAGTTAAAAGAATAAATGTTTACGTGCGGAACATGTCATGGGTTTTTATAGTAGGTACTGAAACATGACCTTTCAGGGAGACTTAATAATAAGTGTTAGTTTATTTGAGCAAAACAAATTATATAAACTTTTGTGGAAAGCAAACTGGAATGTGTGTGAAAACAGGTGAAAAGTGTTGAAAGTTTTGAGAAACGCGTCTTTGTTTTAAGAACTGAATGAATTGTCAGGGAAGTCTTGCCAACTGAATCAATTATAGAGTGTTAGCAATTAAGAAACCTGTAATGTGATTGGAACATGATTGAGTTGGAGGAGAGGAGTTTTCTAAATTGTATAAGCAGGTATTGGCTTAAGTTTTACTCTCAAAGTCAAGTGATCTTACCCACAACATGTATTTAAATGTGTCTATTGTTTCTGGTTATTGATGTATCACAGGAAGTAAAATGAGGAAACAGGAACAAAAATAAGTGTAAAATGGAAGTTCCCTGAAATGTGGCAAATACTAGTGTTGTAATTCTTCATTTATGATGCTTATTGTCTCATATCTGCAGCTCAAATGTTCTCAATAATATACTCTACAGAGACACATCTAATCTATTGATTTGAACACATCTGATTCACTGTCTGTTAAGCAAGATTACTGTGTTTGAATATGTTGCTTGTTCCTAAAATACATGTGAGAGAAGTTTTATGTGTGGCCAGTCATTCGTCAAAAGGACAGGACACAGAAAACCGGGATGAATAATTGTGCTTCAGAATAAAAACAGGAACAAGTTCTTATAGTTATGGTATAAACGTGACTGTTGTACAGCTGCAGTATTGATGAAACATTTTGACAGCCTATAAGAATCTACAAATCGATTTTAGTAAAATAATAAAATAATCCCATGCATGAATCAGATCAAATAGTTTGGGTTCCATGTTATAAAGTAAAAGAGTTTTAAAGCATGGGAATCATTCAGTATTAAAAATAGTAGTGCACAGTGTACAAAATAAAATTTAATTTAATATAATAAAACTAAATTAAATTAAATTAAAACTAATTTATTTAAGCATTTTTTTAGGAATGTATCTGAATGTTGTTGTTTGTTTCTGAATATAGTTTAAGTTTAATAATTCACTCATTTATGATGTTTGTTAAACATAGACATTAGTGATTATACATCTTCACTTCCTTTTGGCAGTTAAAAAATGCATTCTGAGTTCAGATCCACTGGGAGGTGTTTTTCCATGACAAGGAAGCCAATTATTTTCACACTAAATATATCACTCCTTCCTTATTGTTCTGGTTTAAATGGAAGTGTCTGTTAATGTAAACAAATAACAAACGAGTGTCGTTAGAAACATGTTTAACGCATTCTCATTATGATATTGCATAGTTGACAGAGACTGTACACCATCTCAGTGATTCAAACATAATGCAGTCTCTCAAGAAGAAGAAGAAGAAGAAGAAAAGAATTCCGTTAAACTTGTTCACTTGAGTTCTATTAAGATATTATATTATTTAAAAAGGCACAAGGAAGATGAGTATAGATATGAGCAGTCCTTTCATGTTACACTGAGCAACATACAGTCAAACAAAAGCTTCAATATAGACCAGGGATTTTCTCCTAATTTAGTAAAAGCTATGAGGTAATCAGAGCAAAGCAGGATTTTGTTTTATTTTTCATATCGACAACCTGCATTACCCTAGGCCTTTTGACATACAAATGTCATATCGAGGGAATGACACAACTTTCCTTGTCGTGCCATATTGCTTTCTCTGCTAAAAAATGTTTTTATGATGTTATACATGTCTGTGTGGGTTTGGAATAGCAGGGACCTGACACATATCACTGAGAGCTGTTATCGGTTGTTTTTGGTTCACCTAGAGCAGATGGAGGAGGGTTTGACCCCTGATGTTGTTGCAGTGGCCAGAGAGCTCTCACAGGAGGAGGAGGAGGAGGCAGAGTTAAGCCCACAGGCTTTGGTGGTTGGGGGCCCGCAATTTTTTAGTTGATATCTGTGTGCTTGAAGTGAAAGAGTTGGATTTGGTCCCAGCATTCACCAGTTCCTCCATTTTCTGTGAGAAGCTTAGAAGTGGAGATGCTGGAGAGATGGATAATATAGCTGGTGAGCGGGGCTCTGGCTGGCTGGTATTTCCAGTGACTGAAATATGTTGTCCTGGCTTCCCTGCCTGTTTTCCAGAAAGCTGTCACTCAGTGCTGAGTCTTGTAGTTGTTCTGGTACATCACTGTCTGTCTGTGATGAGCTCTGTGGGCAGGGCTCAGCCGGGATGTTGTCCATGAGAAGTGCTTGTTGCGGCTGAGTGGGGTTATCAGTGTCCTTGTGGGATGTGTCAACCACATGAAGACTCGGCAGCTGATCTAAAGTCCTGTGGTCACTCATACTTTGTCCAGGTGTGTGTGTGACATTCAGGTTGAGTGGATTGGCACACACTACTGCAGCAGGCCAGAGGAAGAAATAGATATTGTCCTATAGCACTTTAGCAGCATGTGTGTTTGGGTGGATTGCCCCAGGAAAGGGGTTGTCGAAGAAGTTGGCTCCTTTTATACTGCAGGTTCTTGTAGCCATGTATTCTCCCCAATAATAAATGAAAACATGCTAGTTCCCCTTGCTGGGAATTGTCCACTGATGAACGACTGAACTTAAAGTCTTTGAAGTGTTTCAAAGGGTTCACTGAAATCTTACTTAAGGAGTTCTGCCTGCTCTTTCCAAATATCATTCACCCCCACATGGAGGATGATCTGATTTGCGGTCTTGTGCTTCATTAAAATGTTCCGAAGTTCCTTGTTCATATCAAAGATGGTTGCTTGAGGAAAGCAGCATGTAGCTGTAATCCTGCTACTGATGTTTCTGATAACTGAGTCCCCCACTATCAGAGTCCTGGGCTCGGCTGAGCTCTGAGCTGAATGCCGCTGTCTGCACGACCTTGAGCGCCTGTCGATATTAGCTGCTGGCTGATACAATCCATGTTCAATCACATTTGGGGATTCCTCAGCCACATACATTAATTCTTCAAATCTGTTCTCAAGGTTTACAGGGGTAGAAGAATATCAGTGTTTGCAAGCCTTGTCATAGCTGTATCTAGGGTAGAGGATGCTACCACAGCAATATGAGATACTCGTGAAAATCTGATGTCTCAAGTGCCTTTGGATCTCACCGGATGTTTGTACCATTGATCATTGCAGCTTGAAGCTCAAGGAGTCAATCAATCATGCATGACAGTCTCCTTCATTCAAGTGACAACTCTCTGTTTGATCAGTTGTGCTTGGGACATGATACACCTTTATGGCTTTATAACATGCAGGTTGCTTGCCAGAGTAACAAAGGCCACTTGATTCTCAGATCTTTGTTAGAAACCTGCTCTTTTGGCCTCCTTGCTTACCAGGGCCAGTACTAATTTAGAAACCTACAACTTTCCTGACAAGATGAGTGCTAATCTAATGCATGACGTAAATTGCTACAAAAAAAAAAAAAAAAAAATAACAGTTTGTGGCTTTGAACCTTTTGAGTGATGCATCTAATCTGTTATTTAAACAGTTTAATTGAGACAATTAAATAGCTGTTCTCATTGCAGTTTCTCACTTACTTGGAAATTGATACATGCATATTTGAAAGGTAATCAAATTATCACAAAAAAAAAAAAAAAAAACACCAACCCCCACCGACCATATTTTCCATCAATTAAAAAAAAAAAAAAAAAAGCATTTCTTTCATACATTCAAATGACTTTTCAAACAAAATGAAAAAAGCATCTGGTGATTATGAAGATGAATTTATTATCTCTATCTCTGATTATAATTGCATTAAAACTTCCTTGAAATGTTAAGATATAAGAAAATTATTACAATTAAAAATAATATCAACATTTAGAAGCACATAAAATGGGAATATGAATATGAAATGGTAATAAACTAAATGTTTCATAAACACTTTTAAAACTGTAAAATAATAATAATGGCTTTGATGTATAAAGGTAATGTATAAGACAATAGCTTGTGTATTCTTATACAAAGATTTAAAAACTCCTCAGTTTCCACCATTCAAGTTGATAGAAGGGAAGGGAAAAATAAGCATTTTCTATTTTAATATTTTAAAGTGTAATTTATATTTATATATGTGATGGCAAAGCACAATTTTCAGCATCATTACTCCAGTCTTCAGTGTTTCGTGATCCTTCAGAGCATTCTGATATGCAGAAACATTATTATGAACAGCGTGTTAGCATTTGTTAACCATTTATCTTGACATTCACATTTCCATCCATGTTTCTATTTGCATCTATTACCGGTTTCTTTTCTCTCTCACTTTTTACATCAAACAACAGTGGTAATTCAGAATAATTCTTCATTCACCGTAATGGCTAATTCTCCCGCTTTTGATGTTTGTTACAGTATCACATCAGACAGTGCACTATAAATCCCCTGAGGAACAGCTCCACTCATTCTCTACTTTAGGACAGGAAGAATTGTATAAACTTTTTAAATCATCTAAACAAACAACATAAATGTTAGACCCTATTCCATCTAATCTCCTAAAAGTAGTTCTTCCAGAAGTCATAGATTCACTTCTGACTATTATTAATTTATCATTGTCATTAGGATATTTCCCCAAAACCTTCAAACTGCTTGTCAGTAAGCCTCTTATCGATAAAACACAACTAGAATCCAATGAACTAGTTAATTACAGAGCGATCTCGAATCTTCTGACTGGATTCTGTGAGGACTTCCAGTCAGGATTTAGACCGTATAATAGTACTGAGACTGCTCTCCTTAGAGTTACAAATGACCTGCTCTTATCATCTGATCGTGGATGTATATCGCTATAAGCGCTATTGGATCTTAGTGCTGCGTTCGACACTATTGACCACAACATTCTCTTGAACAGACTAGAAAACTTTGCTGGCATTAATGGAAGTGCATTAGCATGGTTCAACTCGTATTTATCTGACTGCCATCAATTCGTTGCAGTGAATGAAGAGGTATCATATCGATCATAAGTGCAGTATGGAGTACCTCAAGGCTCAGTACTAGGGTCACGCTTTACATGTTACCTCTGTGAGATATCATCAAGAGGCATGGTGTTATCTTTCACTGTTATGCTGAAGATACTCAGTTCTATATTTCTTCACTGCCTGGAGAATCATACCAATTTGGAAAATTAATGGAATGCATAGTCGATATAAAAACCTGGATGATGAGTAATTTCTTACTGCTAAATTCTGAAGAAAAAAAAAGAAAAAAACAGATGTGTTACTTGTTGGACCTAAACCCTCTGCATGTAATAACCTAGAACACTGTCTAAGACTTGATGGCTGCTCTCACAATTCTTTGTCAGCAGTTAGGAACCTGCAACATTTACATGTAGAACCAGTTATATTTAGAACCTTGGCATCCTGAAGAATCCTTTTAATACTGAAATGGTTCTTTGTGTCAGAGTTTAGGGTTCTTTATTCCTGCCTTTTTGTTTTTTAAATCTGTAACTGTCAACACTCTGCATTATCAAGTTTCTGGAGTTTAGTGATCCAACTAAAATTACACATACTGTCAACACACTCTCAACATGTAAATTATTTCATTCCTAAATTTAAATGCAAATTTAACTTTAAAATTGTATCTGGTTTTCAAACAAACATGTTCTTTTCTATTCTTTTTTGATCACATGTACAGTATTGTTCAAAATAATAGCAGTACAATGTGACTAACCAGAATAATCAAGGTTTTTAGTATATTTTTTATTGCTACGTGGCAAACAAGTTACCAGTAGGTTCAGTAGATTGTCAGAAAACAAACAAGACCCAGCATTCATGATATGCACGCTCTTAAGGCTGTGCAATTGGGCAATTAGTTGAAAGGGGTGTGTTCAAAAAAATAGCAGTGTCTACCTTTGACTGTACAAACTCAAAACTATTTTGTACAAACATTTTTTTTTTCTGGGATTTAGCAATCCTGTGAATCACTAAACTAATATTTAGTTGTATGACCACAGTTTTTTAAAACTGCTTGACATCTGTGTGGCATGGAGTCAACCAACTTGTGGCACCTCTCAGCTGTTATTCCACTCCATGATTCTTTAACAACATTCCACAATTCATTCACATTTCTTGGTTTTGCTTCAGAAACAGCATTTTTGATATCACCCCACAAGTTCTCAATTGGATTAAGGTCTGGAGATTGGGCTGGCCACTCCATAACATTAATTTTGTTGGTTTGGAACCAAGACTTTGCCCGTTTACTAGTGTGTTTTGGGTCATTGTCTTGTTGAAACAACCATTTCAAGGGCATGTCCTCTTCAGCATAGGGCAACATGACCTCTTCAAGTATTTTAACATATGCAAACTGATCCATGATCCCTGGTATGCGATAAATAGGCCCAACACCATAGTAGGAGAAACATGCCCATATCATGATGCTTGCACCTCCATGCTTCACTGTCTTCACTGTGTACTGTGGCTTGAATTCAGAGTTTGGGGGTCGTCTCACAAACTGCCTGTGGCCCTTGGACCCAAAAAGAACAATTTTACTCTCATCAGTCCACAAAATGTTCCTCCATTTCTCTTTAGGCCAGTTGATGTGTTATTTGGCAAATTGTAACCTCTTCTGCACATGCCTTTTTTTTAACAGAGGGACTTTGCGGGGGATTCTTGAAAATAGATTAGCTTCACACAGACGTCTTCTAACTGTCACAGTACTTACAGGTAACTCCAGACTGTCTTTGATCATCCTGGAGGTGATCATTGGCTGAGCCTTTGCCATTCTGGTTATTCTTCTATCCATTTTGATGGTTGTCTTCCGTTTTCTTCCACGTCTCTCTGGTTTTGCTCTCCATTTTAAGGCATTGGAGATCATTTTAGCTGAACAGCCTATCATTTTTTGCACCTCTTTATAGGTTTTCCCCTCTCTAATCAACTTTTTAATCAAAGTACGCTGTTCTTCTGAACAATGTCTTGAACGACCCATTTTCCTCAGCTTTCAAATGCATGTTCAACAAGTGTTGGCTTCATCCTTAAATAGGGGCCACCTGATTCACACCTGTTTCTTCACAAAATTGATGACCTCAGTGATTGAATGCCACACTGCTATTTTTTTGAACACACCCCTTTCAACTAATTCAACTAATTGCCCAATTGCACAGCCTTAAGAGCGTGCATATCATGAATGCTGGGTCTCATTTGTTTTCGGAGAATCTACTGAACCTACTGGTAACTTGTTTGCCACGTAGCAATAAAAAAATATATGAAAAACCTTGATTATTCTGGTTAGTCACATTGTACTGCTATTATTTTGAACAATACTGTAAGTGGCTGAGGATACGCATCTTCTCCACTAAGTAACAGAGACATTGATTGTATAATCCATATTGTTAGAATTTTAAATAATTATTTGTTTATTACTAACAGAGGCTACTCTCTAAATATGTATCATTAGGCCTACTGAGTTTCTGGAGTTCAGTCATCCAACTACACAGACTGTCAACACACCCTCAAAAGGTAAATTGTTTCTTTCTTAAAACGTCTATAATTTTTAACTTTCATATTGTAACTGTTTTTTTACAAATCATATTGTTTTCTCTTTTCAGTTTAAGAGAACACGTAAGTGTGACCAGCCCTGTTCAGTCCTCCTCATCAATAAGTAACATAAATATTTAATTTATGATCCTTTTTTTTTTTTTTTATAAATGAAAGGAGACACATAGTATACTGCTAATAATTGTTAGATCACTGTAATTTTTGCAACAAATCCAAATGTCATGAAAAAATTAAAGTACCTAGATTTTTGTTGCTGTTTTTATGTAAAACTCTAATGGACACTGCAGGATATTGTAATACTAGGCAGATAGGAGGAGTAAAAAAAACTATATTAATAAAAAACAAATACAAATAAATAATGACAGAAATATTAATACACTAATATGTATGAAAAAAGTATCATTAAAAAGGTTATTTATAACACCATTAAGGTCCTAGATAGCATTTTCGAATCATGTTTCTTTATGGAACCCTAAAAAGGGTTCTGCTATTGTTACAAGCTGAAGAACGCTTTTCTGGTACTGTTTAGAAACATTTTTTCTTAAGAGTAGTTGTGCTGCTTGATAGCAATCTTTCCATTGAAAGCCAGATTCCTAACATTTGTGAAACTGCATTTTTCCATCTAAAAAATATATCTAATACCATGTCCACTGCGTTCTCAAAACTCTGGCAAGAGTTAGAATATCAAAATCAACTGCGGACGACAGATCCTTTTCCTATTTAACGCCCAAACTCTCTGTAATATTGTTCGGGAGGCAGACACACTCTGTCAGTTTAAATCTAGATTAAAGACCTATCTCTTTAACCTGGCCTACACATTACACACTAACACATTTCTAATATTCAAATCCGTTAAAGTATTTTTAAGCTGCATTAATTAAGTAAACTGGAACCGAGAACACTTCCCATAACACCCAATGTACTTTGCTTGCTACATTGTTAGAATGGCATCTATTCTAATATTATTCTGTTTCTCTCTCATTCTGAGGTCACCGTAGCCACCAAATCCAGTCTGTATCCAGATCAGATGTTTACTGCAGTCACCCGGATCCAGTACGTATCCAGACCAGATGGTGGATCAGCACCTAGAAAGGACCTCTACAACCCTGAATGTCAGCGGAGACCAGGACAAATAGATGAGCCCCAGATACAGATCCCCTGTAAAGACCTTGTCTCAGACGACCACCGGGATTCTTCTGCACAATTTGACTGAGCCTGGATTCTCCCAAGGTTTTTTCCCCATTCTGTTAGCGATGGACTTTTGGTTCCTTGCAGCCGTCGCCTCTGGCTTGCTTAGTTGGGGACACTTAATTTCCAGCAATATCGTCGACTTGATTGCACAGACAACATTTAAACTGAACTGATAAACCGCCTTTTTGCAGAGTGAAAGTCATAATTTTCTCAAAAAAACCTTTTGCTAAAGAAAAAAATAATACTAATCCCAAGAGATGAAAAATTAACCAGATTCGTTCATTCATATTCAAGGGCAAGTTGCTATGTGTGAATGGTTGTGAACCTCAATGAACTTATAGGCCTTGAAAACCAAGTTGTGCTGGACTGGGTACAGAGCTATAAAAATCTTAAACACACAGTTCACGCTCCACCCTGATAATACACACATTACCTCATGATGGTGCAAGTGATGTGATACCAAGAGGATTTTTTTTTTTTTTTTTTTAAATTAGAAAGGTTTGCCTCTTTGTAATTAGAGTAGGCTAATTGCTCTGATTGTCGCCCAGGCATGTACCCTGAATTATGGTCACCCTGATGATAGAGCAAGACTCAAGATTAGACTCAAATTCACTCCTACTTCTGCATCAGTGCCTCAGAACATCAAGTCCACTTACTTGAGCCTCTCAGCTCAAAAATAAAATAAAAAATGGGATGTTTACCAAACAAGATACTGAAGGGGCGGATCTCTAACAGTATCATATATAAAAATATCTTGTAACATCACACACTAGAAAAAAATACATGATTCCAGAAACATTGATCTCAGCATTTTTATTTTTTTCTAATTAATAATAAAGTCAACATGGACAGGTATAGCCCTGTGTATCAGATCACAAGAATCTGTGATGAAATAAGACAGGAGAGAAAAAGATAATTAGCTACAAATTTGGCATGGTGACAAAAGGGGGGAAAAATAAAACAAAACAAAAAATGTACATGCAAAAAAAAAAAAAAAAAATTGTAGTGTTATTAACTATGTAAACAAAATAAATACTTTCAGGAATATACAGCAAGAAGCCAAAAAGAAAACTGACAGATTGATGGCTGGCATTATTCAAGCCACACAGGATTTCATTCAAGGCTTAACAGTGTCTGCGGGGGCTTTACACACTGAACCAGAAATTATATTTCAGCTGTGCTTCACATCAAATCATAAAACAAAATACAGAACAAAACTGCAGGGCACAGGATGAATTTAAAACAAAAGTAAATGCAAAGTGAATTGACAGCCTGTGCATCTAAATTAAATTAGATTTCAATTCATGGCATCTTTGGATCTCCTTGACCTTAGTTACTGAAACAATACTAAACTTACCAACTTCAAGAACCTTTAAGTTCAGAAAATTGTCACTGAAAAGGTAAGAAAACAGGACATCCTACAATAAAAACAGACAAGTTTAATGGCAAAGGGACTATTTGAGGCGTTTCTTAACGGTAGCCACATCGGTCATGCTACATACATAGTCACTCTTTGATATCCCTGCTTCTGTGACCAGTGATATGAGGTATAAAACATCAGCTATGGTGATTTCATTTCAGTCATCACACTCCTCATTAATGTGATTATTACTACTAACATTATTGTGAACGGAGTACCCCCCAACCTTCCTAAATGAGTCCTAGTGGTCAGTTTGTGTTCCCTAAGAGCCGTCCGCCTGTCAAACAATCTAATTGCATGTGGCTCTGTCCTTTTTTGGGGGATCGGTGGCTAAAACACATGAAAGAAGGAACAACATTAGATGACAGTAATTCAAGGACAGTATAACAGCAGCCAACAGCGCTGATGGAAGACAGTTATTGATCGTTTAAAAAAAAAAAAAAAATACAATAATACTTGTACAGTACAAAATCAAACGCATAAAAATGTAGTTCAAGGTAATACTTTGCCCTGCATGCACGCTGCAATAAGTTTTCTGAATTCCTTTTGGACTGTTAAGTCAGTAATATTTCGGACCAATACTATATAAATTACTAAGAGCCTGACTTTTTACAAGTCGCCTCTGGTGAAAGGCTTGGTACAACAGGGGCCATTTTAACACGAAGCACATTTTCCCAACCCAATACTCTTGAAATAAAACCCCCCCTCTATAACCTGCCCTATATCCATGAGAAGCTGGGAATAAAATATTAAAAAGACACCCTACGCTCCCACCCCAAGAAAAGCCCACCCTTAATTCCAGCAAACACGACCCATTGAAACTAAAGTTCTCCATAAGTAAGACCTCATCATTGGTCTTGTCAACATAACCTACGCTTCCTAAAATGAATCCCGCCCCTTTTCTGTCCCCTTTTTAAAAACAGCATGTCAGTTACACAGTTCACATTCTGTGTGATCAGCCTGGGTAGTTTCATTCTCCTTGTAGAATAAACAGGATCAAAAAAGTGCTAAATGGGATTCTTTCTGACGAAGAAGAGAAAGGAGGAGTGGATGGAGGGAGAGAGGGATGAGCAAGCCAGACAGGCACAGAAGAATCCCATGGTTTGGCCTGTGCCAAGAGGCACTTACACGCTCGCATGCAGTGCCCTCTAGTGTATAACTCTTGGCTTCGCAATCTAAGGAATAAAAAAAGAAGGACATGGCGAAGGGGCTTTACATGCTGTCAGTCACAGGCCTCCCTTCACAAACTCAATCCCTCTTTATCTCCCTCCGAGTCACCTGCCTGTCCAGTCTCAAGAAAGAGTATATGTTATTTTACATACAGATATTCTTATAAATATATATTTATATATATATGGCCCTTACTGAAAGACAATGTGAGTATTTCACATTGACAAAAGTACCATAATCTCTATACAGCTAAGTGGAAAGTGGTGTCAGTGTAATTTAACAGGCAGCGCTTTAGTCTTCTACTTGTTGCACTTATTCAGAAGAATAAAAATAAAAAAAATCTCCCGAAAAAGCTCTTTGTATTTGCAAAACGTCTGCCTCTTGGATGAATGCTTGCTACCCTTCTGGATTTGCCGTCCACACATTTTCCTGAGTTATACTTGAATCACTGTAACAGACGATTTCAGTTCTGGGCAACTCCCTGCCATTGCTTTTTCATAGTTACTTTTACATGCTTGTGAATTCAATTGCTAAAATGCACGTGAATGACTTTTGGGAAAAAATTAAGCAGAACTAATTTTGCATTTTTGTCTATTGATCAACAGAGCGGAACTAAAAGTCTACGGAGCATTAACAAAGGAAATTGAAAAACAGAAGAACGTAATAATGCAAAATGCAAGCCAAAGGAGGGCGAAATTTCATATTAACAATGGCGGTGAGAAAAACATTTCTTAAAACCTTGACAATTTCATTGAAGTATGAGAACTAAATAATAACAATAATAATAATAATAATAACAATAACAACAACAACAACAATAAAGACAGCATGACAAAATAAAACTAGGGAACCTCCATCTGAGCATCTAGGCACATGAGCCCGTTCACCTGTAGCTTTGGCTTGTTGGGGTTTTGGAGCCACTGCTGACTGGGTCGCTGGCGTCAGCCAAGAGATTGCTATACCCTGAGAATTCGGAGACTGATGTGTGTAAGTGGTGAGTCACCTCTCCCCCCGAGTCACTGCTAAAGGCCAGGGACACTCTGCCCCCTTTAAACTGCGCCCCGAAAGCCTGGGCAAAGTTCTCGATCTGATAAGGAGCCTTGGCTGGGTCCAGCGTGGCCAGGTCCTGGGAGGCAGCCAGGGAGAATCCTCCAGTGGTGGCTGCGGCTCCGTTTTTCGGCCCTTGTGTTTCCTTCGGACCGCCCAGGTCGAGAGGCTGAGGTGTGATCTGGTAGGCGTTGGTGTTGGGGGTGTGTGCAGGCGGCGGAGGGGAGGTGTGCTGCTTCTCCAGCTGTTCGGTGAGCTCCTGGGAAGGTGTGAGCTGCTGCGTGTGCGCAGACGGCTCCAGGCTGCTCAAGTGGAAGCCCGTTGGAGGCGACGAGCCCTCGAGGAGACCAAAGTGGGACTTTGGCACAGACAAAAGGGAGGGCGAAGACGAGACAGGATGAGAGAACGAGTACTCCAGAGGTGAGGAAGTATACACATGCTTGTCTGACAAAAGTGGGCTAGGGCCTGTAAATGGTCCTGTGGTAGTCACGACAGATCCAGGACTGGAAACCAACGGGAAGCTTGCACTGTGACTGGTCCTCTCTAGCGCCTGTAGGAGAAAACGTGAGTACTCATGCATGATTACGGATTTGTCGCCACCATTGGGACTCGACGGGGCATCCTCGGTTCCCAGCGGGTCTGTAGCATCTGTGGCGGCTGGCTGGAGCTCCACGTGATGGGGATCGGTGATGTCGAAGGTCACGTCAGACTTGTGAGCGTAGTGGTCCAACAAGCTCTGGAGAACCTCATCTGGGATACCAGACTTGTCCTGCTTTATATCTTCCAGAGGGGACGCGTCCAGGAGGCCCAGTGTGGCGTCACCATCTAGGACCCCAGAAACGACACCCTGGATGACCGTCGGCTGCGACTGCAGGTGACTGACGCCTACATCATAGTCTGAAGCTCCAGAAGCATTGCTCCCATTGTTTGGCACATGGAGGTATCGCCTCTTCTTCAGAAACTGCATTGCATCATCATAGTTACTGCTGCTGGGACCAGCTTTGTCTGCTTGACCTGGAAGAAGCCCGAGGCTGTCCAAGCCTCCTCCTGCAGGCAACTCCATGCCTCCTGGCTTGGTCTGATCCATGGGGTGAGTATTTTTCTCCAGGGACTTCCTGTTCCCCTTCTTAAAGACCATCTTGGGAGCCCGGCCGTGTTCACTGTGCATGCTGGAGCCCGGCTGAGCTGAAGATGAAGTTGTTGATACCCCAAAGTCATGCACCCCGTAACCATCTGCCCCCTGACTATGCGTCGCTCCCATAGACCCGGATGACTTTTTACGTTTTCGCTCACCCCCCTCACCAGCATTTTTTGTCTTGCTCCGTTTGCGGCTGGGCGTAGCTGCATTTCCCTGAGAGATTCCGTAGCTGCCGTGTTCTCCGTTGCCTGCTGAGCCCAACTCGTGCTCTCCCCCATCCACACCCTTTTTGATGGCATCTCCACACGTCCGCTTGTGCTTCAGCAACCGGTCCGTTCTGGAAAAATACTAAAGGAGGAAACACAAATGTGAGAACACTGCTGCTCAACAGAAAGGGTTGAAACTCGTGCATGAAACGCACCTGTTGGCAGGTGTCACACTTGTATGGCTTTTCTCCACTGTGAGTTCTCTTGTGTCTTTCCATGTGATACTTCTGAATAAAACGCATGTTGCACTGATCACAGCTGAACGGCTTCTCTCCTGGAAACCGGACATCAATGAAAGGAAAGATCAGTTGTGCACCAAACAAATCTGGCTTGCAAATTTTTATGATGAAAACAGAAGTGGCTGTGAAGTGTGATTTACATCTTGCCAACAAATAAGCCGGATATGAGGAAATGAAAGCTGAAGTGTGAACTTGAAGAACTTACCACTGTGGATCTTCTCGTGTCTCTGTAAGAGGTATTTCTGAATGAAGCTCATGTTACACTGAGTGCAGCGGAAAGGCCTCTCACCTGTAAATGACGGAGTTCACATGTTTATATAAAGACATCATGATGGTTTTTAATGAGGTCCATACACTTCTAAGTCTGAGTAAAATAATTGTATCAATTACAACTGAATCTAAAGTTTTATTTAGCAAACCTATCTGGCTGCTGTTAAAATTGTAGTTTTCAACCATTTAGACTCCAAGGGCCTCGGTTTGTATAAAATACTTTTTTTTATTATACGAGTAATCGCATCCAAGATTTTGTGTTTGTTTACACAATGTGTGAGTGTACGGTGTATATTTACATGTACATTATATAAACACACACATTAACATACATACAATACACACACACACACACACACACACACAAAAGAGTCCTTTCTGGTTCTCGAATCTGATTGGCTGACAATAGGGGCATATTACAGTGATAACAGTGCTCCTCCAACCATTACACCCTTTTTGTCAGTCTGCTTGTCGTTTTTCTCACAGGAAGTGTCATGGCAGATGCCCAAATCTACTAAATTTAAAAATAATACTGCTTTTTCTGTCATGGAATGTTTTTTTTTTTTTGCCATATACAAATAGCTTTTTCGCAAACCTATTTTCATGATAAATCCTTTTAAATCTTTAAGAAATGATTCAAACAGTTTATCCAAATGTAAAACAAAAAGATTTGCACTTTTGTGAACTTGACAAACCAGCTATTTTAGAACGCAAGTACCCTTAATCTCTATTTAATACTGGCTGTTAATCCTTGGAACAAATTGTTTGTGATGACACGGTGTGCACAGGCCAATCTCTACTAGCATGTGCACGCTCTGTTGTGTAAGTGTAAAGGCATGCTGACCTGTGTGTATAAGCACATGTCTGCGTAAATGATAGGAGCTCCGGAACGCTGCATTGCAGTGCTCACAGATGTGCGGTTTGGAGTTTGGAGACAAGCTCCCTCCATCTTGATCCAGCATCATTGACTGCAGAAAAAAATATTTTCAGCATTAGACAACACTACTATTATTTTATGAAGGGAAATCTTTTTCACATTTTAACAATAAGCACAGCGGTGAATAATAAATCAGTTTTATGTTGATGAAGTGTTTGTTTGCACCTTCGACTCTCCTCGTTTCCTCCGTGTCTTGCCCTCCTGTCCCTCGCCGTTTGACCTTCGACCTTTCCTCCCTGAGGATTCCTTTACCAGCCGCCCTGACAGCTGGAAGGATAACAAAGGAGGAGCAGACTAAATAAAAGACCACAAAATCCCATTCAAACACAACATTTGTGAAGCCAAAGACGGTTTTTCTTTTTGTATGCATGGCATATTGAGACTCTGCCATGTTGAGATTTTTGGGGGGATTGTTTTTTTTTTATTTTTTATTTTTTTTTATTGAAACAAACGCAGATACAGAACATCTACAATACGAACATAATAGATGAGAGACTAGTATTAAATATTAAAAGTATTGGCTAATGTGTAAGTGGCAGAAGGCAGGGTGTTAAACCTGTTATTTAGGAGTCTCTATATCTATCCCTCGAGAATCAATGACACTTTCCCTTTTTCGTGTCCATCTATGGAAAAACACCATGTGGATTATTGACCAGCTGCACATCTGAATAGTGTCTCACATTTGGGCAGTATAAAACACCAGATCGGCGAGAAACACACACACACAAAAAAACACCCATGTTGAATGGAGATTAAAATATGAATTGTCTATGTGACACTCATTGTCCTTCAGATTCAGAAGGCTATGGCATATTTGACAATAGAGCGAGAAAGATATGACATTTTAAATTGGCTAGCCAAAACATATTTTACTCTTTGCTCTAGTCTGATGTCTTTAAAATGACCTCTACTTTAACAGAAAAAAGCATGAGGAAGAGCAACTGGGATAGATTAACCAACCAACCAGATACAAAAGACAGAACAAAGACATCTTGTGTGATATTCTTTATGTGCTGCTAGAAATAATCGTGAATTAGCATGAGTCATCATTTTATTAATGTAATCACAGCTGCCGTTGGCTACTGCACAAAGACAGAGCCAGATGCAGTGTCTCAATGCTTCAGCCTGATTTTCTTTCCAGTCATCGGTGCGGATGAGACGATCAATAAACCCTTCTAATGATTAAATGGCTTCACTGCCCTTATAACCTCGGAAAGGACTTAATTATCACAGTATCACATGCAAAGGTGCCGTTTTTAATTTCCGAGGACACAACTGCCCCGTTGCATTTGACCTAGTCAAACCCCTCAATCAACCACAGAAACAGGATGACATCACTGACAGGAAGGACCATTATTTTCTGTCCTACAGTTATATTGTGGAATCTGCCTTCAGCTTGGCTTGGGATACTTCCACATACCTTAAACACAAACTTGGCTTAATTTAAGAATCTATGGAATTTGGAAATTTAGATATCAGAAAAAAAAGAAAAAAAAAAACACCCATGCCCTCTAAAATTCCTGATTACTGATGTGGGACACCCAATACTTAGCACAAGTTATGAATTAAAGAGATTTCTTTATTTATTCATTCACTGATTGAAGATTTATGGTGCTAGTGATTGAAAATTTATGGTGCTAGTACGCGTTGTAGCTGTTATTGACTAGGGATGATACCTTCTTAAATATATGAGACTATATAAAAATCTCTGAAACTCTTTCTTTTAACACTTTCTTTAGATTAGCACCAGAAGCTATGTAAATGAAATTATATTAAAAAAAAAAAAAAAAAAAAACATTGACACTATCAACAAAAATAAATTCCATTACAATTATAAAAAAAATTCCTTTTGAGATATTTTCCTTTAATAGAATAACTACATTCTTAAAAATAAGGTTCCAAGAGGGATTTCGTTTTTTTCTGTTTTCAGCATTGCCATTGAAAAACCATAGAGCCTTTTAGTTAATAGTTCAAAGAACCTTTCCTTTCCTTAATGTGAAGAAAACTTTATAATCTAACATTTTTCCACTGAAGAAGCTTTTGTGAAATGGAAAGGTTCCATGGATATTAAAGAACCTGTAACTTTCACAGTGTAGTGATATTGAAAGTAGGGAAGGGAAGTTCAGTAAAATATGGAATCTAGGAAATCACATGATGAGGATGCGTAACATTTTTATAACAGCACAAGTAATAAAAGCATTCCTTGGTGTAATTAGCAACCACCCAGTCCAAGTATATTTTTACAGACAGACATGGGCACACTTACGTTTCCCAGACTGAGGTCTTGCACCATCAGGTTCTGATGGTTGCCCAGCGAGACCTCCAGCAACTCTCCTCCACTTCGTACTCCAGCTCCAGCTCCACCTCCCGGGTAGAGAGGCAGCCTGTAATCATGTTCAGAGACCTTCTCCTGTTTAATGCCCATGGCATGAACGTAATCTCCCATGCTTCCCATCATCCCTCCTATGCCACCCCCACCACCCATGCCTCCAGCACTCAGCCCTCCTCCTCCACAGTCCGGTGAGTCCCTCTCCTTCTTCAAGATCATTTCGTGGGGCTGCAGGTCAGCCATAACGGTTTGACTGGCCAGCCGGGTGAAGCTAGTAACAGGGGGCAGGTGACTGAACATGAGCATGCCCGGACCAAAGCCTGGCTCCATGCCACCGTTAGAGCGGAGGAACTCATTGCCAAATTTGTCCTGGATCAGGCTCATGTTGAAGGCGCAAGGCTCAGAGTGTTATCACACTCACGCTGATGCTGGAACGGGGCGACGGGGTCTGCTTCAATGCAAGGCCACCTCACTCATCCTAAACACATAAAAAGAGACCAAATAATGATTTGATTATAGTGATTCTTTACATACATGAAGTGCTCACCAACTGATTAGGCAAATAGAAACACAATTATTTTTAATACGCAATATACAGAGTAATAAATGAAAATAATGTGAAATGTGAAAAAAATTATAATATATTTGTTCACAAAACTCACTAAAGATGTATTTCTTTTAAACATTGTGAAATATTACTACAATTTAAATGAACTGTTGTCTATTTTAAAATACTTACTTAAAAAACATTTCTTCTTAATATCAATGTTGAAATAGGTTGTGCTGATTAATATTTTTGTGGAAACAAAATATTTTTTTTTTTTACAATGTAAGCCTGACTTTAAATGTATCCTTAATGCATAATTAATATAAGTATTATTATTTTTAAATGATACTTGAGTACACACACACACACACACACATATATATATATATATATATATATATATATAATGTGTGTGTTTTTGTGACATATCAGGACACAACTCTGCATAGTGACATGGGTATGACACAGGTATTACAAGGAGAGGGTGACTTATGAGGGCATAACCCATGTCCCCATTTTTCAAAACGCTTATAAATCATACAGAATGAGTTTTTTTGAGAAAGTCAAAAAATGCACAAAGTTTCCTGTGAGGGTTAGGGCTAGGTGTAGGGTTGGTGTAGGGCCATAGAATAAACAGTTTGTACAGTATAAAAACCATTGTCTATGGGATATCCCCACTTTTCACAAAAACAAATGTGTGTATTTGTGTGTGTGTGTGTAAATGCCATTCTGTTGTAGATATCAGTGTCAACAGTTTAAAAAAAATAACAATACAAATTCAATCCTGCCATTATTTTAGTATTTCCTTATTATTTTAAAGCGACATTGCTGAGAAGCAATACAATCTTGGTTGTAAAAGCAATTTACAGGTGGCCAGTAAAAGTTGTAAAAGCTGAAAATTAAGTTTCAAAAGCTGCAATAGTGTGAATGTGCCATGGACAACCACGTCAGCCATGTTTGTGTGAAGACTCTGATGCCTACTGCATCCTTCTGAGTGCTTCTGTAATTTGGAATGTTTTCATTTCAGGTTTCTGAGGCTCTTCAAAACCAGGTCACTGTGACAAATGTTTGTAACAAAATGAACACTGTATGATGCTTGCCAAATTCATGTAAACCGTGAAGCATGTGATGCAAGCGAGTGATGATCTTTAAAAACAAATGTAGAAGCAGGAGCCGTATGCTCTTTTGATCCAGCTAACAAGTGCTTAACTGGATTAATCAGAGGTTTGTGGGGCAGACATAAAAAACATGTCAACCTCTCTTCAGTTTACTGTGCTTTCCATTTCCTCCTTTTAACACACAAACAACAACCTATGGGAAACAATTCACTAATGACTTCTAAAGAGAAGTAATGTTAAGTACTCATAAAGATAAGGAGTAATTACAATAAGAGTGAAGCAAACAGCTCAACATTAGGCTTTCACTTTCATTTAATGTGCTTCAGAAATAAATTATATTTTTATGTATTTTATTTTTAAATGAGAGACATTACCTGGCTATAGTTTCATTGCACGAAAGCATCTATTCAGACTCAATGTAAACATATCAAAAATCACACATGCACAAGAAATCTCTAAATCATTTTGTATGTTTTTTTTTATTTGTATCATTTAAAAGATTATGTATGTTTTTGCATCTTGCAGAAGTTTGAATTTGAGAGAGAGAGAGAGAGAGAAAGAGAGAGAGAATTGACACACTACATGTAAACAATAGTCTTTATTATAGTTTACTGTCAAAATTTCCTTTGGATTTTTTCAGCTTTTAAGAACTGCCAGGTTCTCTGGTAGTGGGCGGAACTAATGAGCAAACGATTATCTCATTGGCTGGTTGAGCCTATTATCGTCACCTATTATCGTCCCTGTTTTGATTTCAGCAAATCAGTTCAAGCGAATGTACACAACCTGAATAATATTCATAAATCCAGCAGCTCGTTAATCCTTAGTGCATTTCATATTGTTCTTATTAGTAGAATTATTAGTAGTATTTTTATTAGTCCCCCCCCCCCCCCCAATTTTTTACAGAAACACTGAATGACCAAAAAGCTCAACCACCTGTCCAAAGGTCAGTTAAAATGATTAATATGCATTCATACATGGTTATCAAGTTTTAATTCTAAATATTAAAGTTCTGTCATTAAATAATACAGAATTATTATATTTTAATGCTTGACTGACCGATGTTAAGAGTATACTTTAAGATATATAAAAAAAAGTTCCATTTTACAAACATATATACATACATATATATATATATATATATATATATATACACACCAGTCTGGGGAGTAAACTAAGAAATTTACTAGCCAATGGCGATTTAATTGCCACGGTTTCCGTAGAGAGTTTCAAGGTGAAAAAAAATTATACATGCACAGACATTCACTTTAAGATATCATATGCAAAACAAACCGTCTGGTGTTTGCTCACATGCTCTATTTTTGAACGTTAAGGATTAAGAGCAAGTTATAAATATAAACATGGATGCTGTGCCCTGTGAACATTGTCTAACATCAGGAATGTTAGTGAATTGTGGCCTGTGGAACATTCTTCTTTAACTGTGCAACGTGTGTGTTTATGTGCGTGTGAGAAAGAGACATTTGTTATTAGGCCTACATCAATCAACTGTGGTGGTTATTTTATATGCAAGTATCATCAACTTTGAGGGCTGAAGAGTGAATATCCTGCTCTGACTAATTATGATTTTCTACAATTGACAAACTGGCTGTTGCAAATGCAGATTTACAAATGTAATCCGTCAGTAATGACCTAATCTAAAACCAATCAGTAATGATACGGATTCAAGTTTGGCAAACCTTAAGCAGCCAAAACTTAATTTCAAGACTGAAAGTAATGACTCAGACTGAGTCAAATGATGATTCAGTAAGCAAGTCATACAGGATAGGAACAACATGAGGGTGAGTAAATGATGACACTTTTCATTTTGGGTTGAACCATCGTCATTTAAAAATTTAATGGAATTACAAAAAAAAGAAAAAAGCTTCCCATCAATTTATCATAGATCCCATTATAAAATAAATTTGTTTAACAATTGTAAATGAGAGCTGGTATTTTGCAGAAATGTTTCCGTGTAAATTATGACAAGCATTATAGATTGGTTTTCATGTCTCACTCAATGTGTGTGTGTACATTTGCCAAGAGTACATCATGTTTCCGGGAAGTCAATGGCCAATGGCTCTTCTTTAGATTCCTGCGCCATCCGATGATTCATACTAATTCATTTCCCCTTAAAAGGCTGATGGATTGGATCTAAACCAGATGCTCTGGCATCCATGTCACTTCACATTTAAGGAAAAGATGAAGAATCAATAGGAGCTCGTTCATCACGTGGAGAATTCATGTCCAACATTTAATTATTAGATTCAAAACATCTCTATCTTTCTTGTGGTCCCATGTTTACTTGTATCAACAAATTTTAGGTGGAATATGGGTAATGTTAGTGTCGAGATTCACAGTGTGGTTAGGTTAAGGGTGGGTTTAGGTATTAAAATGTTATATATATATATATATATATATATATATATATATATATATATATATATATATATATATAAATATATAACAATTACATTCAGGTATTTTTAAATAATTAAAACCTATAACATGTGTACACAATATCTGCCCATCAAACGATTAATTTAAATGTTAGTACATGGCAGTAAAGACACTTAACATAAAGTGGGTCCAAACATATCGTGGAATAAAAAAAGGCGAAATAAAGGAACACTTTGTCCTAGTAGATGCGTCTTTTATGTCGTTTAACCGCACGTAGCTCGCGTCTCTTTGTGTTGTGAGTGTGCGCAGACGGCACGCGACGCAGATGGTATGTAAATAGCTCGTGCATACGTTAGCCAACTGAGCTAGCTCATCAATCAGAGAGACATAAATCATTTATTTCACACGCTCAAATCAAAGCGAGTCCTATCTTGGGACACAGTGGCCATATTGGCCAGAAAAAAACACACGACTCCGTGGCACGGGACCCTGAAGTCTATACTGTGGACGTGGGAGATTTAACGTTACGTTTTTGTTAGTAAGGCAGGACCGTTATGGTGGGACCCATATTAATAACTACATGCCGATCACAAAGGGCCTCGCTGCTTACGCGCTAGCTGCATCCGGCTAAGCGACGCTTAATAAATAAAATACACTAGCAAAAGTATAGAGCGTGGAACGAGCACTCATATAATATGACAAATATAATAAAACATATGCAATAATTAACTAAAAAGCACTTTGCAAAGTCGAAATGTGCTTTTGTTTTACACCACACGTTCACAACAAGAAATGAAGACGTATAGAATATGGACAATGGCACTGCTGTGAGTGCGACAGCGCTTAGCCATAATAAACAGCCCCGTGCAACTCCTACGAACAATTGATGCTCCGCGTCAAGCTACGCGGCTACATGCTACACTGCGTTGCGCTTTGTTGTCTACCACGCTGGCGTGCGCCTCTCCGACGCTTCAAACTTAACGCAAAGCGGATCTCAGGGTTTCGCTTACCAGTGCATGTCCACCGTTGTCTCTCCGTGTGTGTATTTCCCCCCTCAATCAATCCTTTTAACATTCAGAGCCCAAACATTGTTCTCCCGCAGCTGCTGCTTTCCTCCATCTTGTCTGAGCGCGGGGAACTGTGGGTAGAGCCGACGGGTCCTGCGAGGAGACAGACGATGTGATCCAGGGCATTGGAGCAGCGTCCGATAATGAACTACCGCACAGAGGAGCACACACTAGACCTATTGAGACAGTTCAGCTTTGCATTATAGATTGTACCAACGCACACATCTACTGTGTATAGGTTTCATAAATAGTCTACTTTTTGGCAACTTTTTCTCACCCTTGCATTCACAGAGGAAGACGTTTCTGCAAAGACTGTTTTTCACAATTTTCTCTTTGAAAACCTATTCCCCATCTTATTCTCCCAAGACTGTGTTTGTGTCTCAGAAATATGGTGGTATCCCGTTGGGTCTCCCAAAATTAGGACACAGCACATAGACCGTTTATATGGCTCTCAAATTAATAGGATGGCTGTTATGGGGCGCCTTTTGTAAAGCTGCTCACGCTGAAAATAACAGCAACATTTTGTCACATTTAGCTTCAAACAATGTTTAAAAAACTGGTATGAATTTTTGACGGTCACTTTTTATCACATTTACAACAATATTTGTCAACTTAAAGATATTTTAAATAGTTAAATCTAAATATTAAATGTTAAATCTAAATATTAAATGTTACACCTAAATGTTAAATATTAATCTAAATGTTAAATCTAAATGTAAATGTTAAATCTAAATCTAAATGTTAAATCTAAATCTAAATGTTAAATCTGAATGTTAAACCTAAATGTAAATGTTAAATCTAAATGTTAAATCTAAATGTTAAATCTAAATCTAAATGTTAAATCTAAATGTTAAATCTAAATCTAAACATTAAATTTAAATCTAAATGTTAAATGTAAATGTTAAATCTAAATATAAATGTAAATGTTAAATATAAATATAAATGTTAAATCTAAATGTTAAATCTAAATCTAAATATTACATGTAAATGTTGAATCTAAATCTAAATCTAAATGTTAAATCTAAATGTTAAATCTAAATCTAAATCTAAATGTTGAATCTAAATGTTTCGGGTGAAACTAAATATTTAACTAATATGCAAATTAAAAATGCCGACAACCGGAAGTGCCAAAATAAAAGCTCGAGGAGGTAAGTGTGTGTTTATAGCATCGTGTCAAATAAGAAACGAATAAAAACCATCTCATCCCAGGAAACTGACTCTTGGACATGGTTTATCGTAATAATAACTACCTAAAATAATAAACATGTTTGGAGAAACTGTATTTGAAGAGAAGATTAGTGTCATTTTAATGAAAAGTGCGGGACTTATGATGACCTGTAGCCATAATAGCCAGCCACAAGGGGTCTCACTTTGACTGAATGTTATGTCCTTCACACAGTCTGTGGTCCTCACTCATCATGCTCATCGTCACGCTGTCATCACTCTCTGTCGTGTTCGCATGCTAAAAGCCTATATCACCTCCCGCCCCTGACCAGGTACGGTAACTGTTCACGTTACTGTCGTTCAAAATGTCCAACGAATCGGCGTTAGCCGAGAGCATCGGCAGAGCCGTCCTGGCGGCTATTCAAAATGTTTCAACAATGACAACAACCGCCTCGGGGCCACCACAGGCCACCTCAGTAAGTATGTTTTCCAAATCACGTAGCATTGGATTGTTGTTAAGGCTAACTTAACTAAACTAGCTAACGGTAGCCAGTAGAGATTTGCTACTAGCACCAAATGCACTTTATGTGTAGCACATTTGTTTCTGTAAACGTAAAACTCACACCGGTTAAGGTAAGTGACGCAGTGGGAGGAACTCATGAGTAAATGTGAGTTTAAGATTATGTGAAGATTTTCTGAGCTGCAAAGCATGATAAATTATATAATTTAGCGTTACTGCTAACGGAGGCTACTTGTCACCCCTCAGGCCCACAAATGACACTGTAAATTGTTGTTAAAATGGAAATCTGCCTCTGTCCTCAGTCAGACATCTCTCCTTGGCTAAACTTAACGTTACCTGCTGGCCTTTACTCACAAGATAAAACCGTTCTCTGCTTGGCTAGAGAGCGAGAAATGCTAATGGAGGACAGAGGCAGTCACAATGATAAAACATTTAATTTAATGTGAATAAGGTACCAGAATCAGAGTGCATACTGTAAAAAAAAAAACATAAAATGTATCTCTCTGTTTCCTTTGCCAATCTCAACCCTGCTTTGATTGCTGGGCATATAAGCATTAAAAGCAATTGAAATATAATGTTGCTAATATTTTGCTAATGTCTATTCAGGCTCCCACCACTTACAATTACACACCGGGGCCAGCCACACCCACCACCTCCACTGGGACATCATACCGCTCGGTATACTTGCATACTCATGTAACCTAGCTGGCTGTTTGTTGGTTTTTTTAATTTTTGATGTGTAATGTTTCAGCATTAGTTCCAATCATGATGGCATATTTTATACAACACTAACATGTGACAAGATAACGTCTTTGGTATTTTGTTTATATTTTAAAACTCCTCAGGGCTCCAGCACCAGCGCTACCACACCTTTACCAGCAACAGACTTCGCTCCAGTGATCTGTCTGTCAGTAAGTACTCATTAATATTCATGTTCATATTTGTTTGATTTATTTCTCATTTAACTCTCAGTAACATCTCATCTTTTGATTGTCCATTTTATTTAAACATTCCTCAAGTAAATGTACAGTACAATCTATAATTTTTTTTCAGAAGATAATGAGTGGATGTGAATGGTCATCATGTCTATAATTCTCTCTTGAATAACCCTTGTTTGTTATATAAACATTCAAAATTTCATATTCTTTGGTGTGTTCTAGAATGACTACCAAGGAAGACATCAGATTTCCAAAGAGGAGCTTGAACATGTTCTTTCACTGAAAACCACCTTTACCGAAGCGGCATCTATTCTTTCAATCTCAAGGCCAACTTTCTACAAGTTACTGCAAGACTATAATATCCCAACATCAAAATTTAAGAGCATCAGTGATCAACAGTTGGATCTTGAAGTGTCACAAATAAAAACTCAACACCCAAATGTTGGAGAAGTGATGCTTATGGGGCATCTCCGTTCCAAAAACATTGTGGTCCAAAGACAACGTGTAAGAGATTCACTGCGAAGGATGGACCCAATTGGTGTCCTAGCCAGGAGAACAACAGCAATAGCTCGCCGAGTATACTCTGTCCCACATCCAAATTTCATATGGCATGTAGATGGAAATCATAAATTGATTAGGTGGAAATTGGTTGTTCATGGTGCCATAGACGGCTACAGTAGGATGCTGATGTTTCTTCACTGCTCCAACAATAATCGTGCTGAAACTGTAAGAGACCTCTTTACTGCAGCTGTTGGACAGTTTGGCAGACCACTGCACATCAGGACTGATCACGGAGGAGAGAACGTTCAGATTTGGGAGGACATGCATGTGAGCAGGGGGGAAGGCTCTGTCTTAACAGGAAGTTCTGTACACAACCAGAGGATTGAGCGTTTTAACCGAGACTTGAACAAAAACTGCAGCCATATTTATGCACCCATTTTTTATGAACTGGAATCCCTGGGTATCCTAGACATAGACAATGCAACAGACCTATTTTGTCTCCATTATGTCTTTCTACCCAGAATCAACCACACTTTGGAAGAATTCAAAGCTGGATTTAACAATCACTCTATATCATCTGAAGGAAATAGAACACCAGTTCAGCTTTTTACTCTGGACAATGATTTGCCTCATTTTCACAACCCAGAACTCTCAACAGCAGGGTTAGTTTTTTGTTCCTCACCAAACTCTCAAAGAGGATTTTCCCCATTGAATGACAGGGATTTGCAAGAACTGAATGATGCCATTAACCCTCTTCAAAATGACAACAACAATGGCAAAACATTGTTTCAGAGAACACAACAGTTTATTTTTGAGAAACTTGTAAATGTGTGATCTCAGCATGACATGGACAACTGGGTAGCATTAGCCTTATTGTACTTTCAAAAGTACACTGTGAAACAAATACTGATGTTTTGTTGTGCTTCTTTAACTACAAGATTAACAGCCTCTTGCCAGCATATAGATTTTTGAAAATTACATGATGGAACATAAATGATGTCAGTGTTAAAAAGGCTACAGACGTACTTTTGCATCTGTTAGTTTTCTGTCAAGTCCAAAGCAATGGTAGTGTGGATAAATACAAGATGACTCATGTTATGTGAAAGAACAGTAAAATACTTTTCAGGGCTCTACAGATGTATTGATGCATAACTGTCTTCCACTACATTGTTCCTGATTTTAAAGTACCTAAATATGCAAAGTAAAAGTACTCCGTGAAGTAAAACGATACCTGTCAGTGTTTTTTAATATCTTGTATATTACATACATAACTTGTATCTTTATTATGTATCTCTGAGAAGATGGCTGTACATAAAGGTAAGACATTTTTTTGCATTTTGCAGCTAATCCAAAAGGTTTTGTCAAGTGATGGAGTGGGAATTTTTTCAACATATGAACATACAATCTTCAGTTAAGCACAAAATATTCAACAGCAATAAATCTGAATATACAAGCCTTTCAATGGTGAGGAGGGGAATTCAAAATTTAAATGTGAAAAGTACTTCAAATTTCTACGGAAGTACCTTACTAGAGTAAATGTACATATTATATTCCTTCACCACTGATTCAGTATATATATAAAAAAAAAAAACTATGGTAGTTAAATTCATAAACAATCATTGTTAAAAAAAAACACACACATCACAGGGTTAAAGTAACTACATTGGTAATTTATTATTACTGCGATGACTGATTCCATATCCTTCCAATCATACAGTACAACATCTTACAGTATAAAGAAGGGGTCAGATAGTCCTCACAGAGGTAAACGTTTTTTGTAAGAAAACAAGGCAGAGTGTGGAGCAAGATGGAAAAACACAATCTAAAGTATTTATTTTTCAGCTTTTTTATGTACTGCAATTGAAACCATTGCTTTATAACATGGACAAACTATGTCCTCTATGAACAAACATGTGGAGCCCTGCACTAAACAGTGGTGTATTACACTGCAAGGGTTCTTTCACAAATTAACAGTTGAACTGTTTGTTTAAATGGTGCTGAATAAAGATCCATTCATTAGAGCTACTAGGAAGCAGTAGTTAAATTCATCATCATCAGCCATTGTTTTTGCGTTTACAAAAAGGTGGAGCTCATTTGCACAAGTGTGTGCAATGGGAAGATGTTTTTTTTCATCATGAATAAACATTAATTTAGGAGCTGGATGAAAGCCAATGGCTGGGACTTTGCTGCTACCTGTAGCAAATGCCAGGATGTGACCAGGGCTCAAAATCTTCAGGAATGCCTCCTCATCGTTGGTTAGAGTCCTGTCCCCATACGTGTCTCTCAGCTCTTTATCTACAATCAAAGGGAAAACATTGTTGACTTGGAGACTGGAAAATACTCCGGTTTAAGAAAGCCTGAATCAATGAATAATTGAGTGACTAATGGATTGTTATGGACTGTATAGGTATTTTGGTGAAAAAGCAATTTTATTCTGAAAAGCATCAGATAACTATTCTTGTTTGTGGTACATAAACATTAGACAGGCACAGCTTCATGAGTTGTAAAGAATAAAAGTAATCTGTAAATTTCCTGGATTGCCTTGTATAATATACTGAATTACAAATACATACCAGTACTTACTTTCAACACATTGGAGAAACTCCCTAAATTTGACCACTATCAACTCCTCCTTAGCTCTTCTGTTGCTCCCCAGTACGGAGTAGCTTGGTTTGAGAATACCAGCTACAAAATCAGCTTCTTGACCTTTGTCCTCTCCTGGTATGTTAAGCAGCACACGCAAGCTGGGGTTCTCTCTCAGGAGTGATAAAACCTGGAGGGAAATTCAACACCATAAATGAAAGGCCATAAAGATAATCAAAGATGATACAGAACTGTGAGGTAAATCTTACTCCATAGTGAGACAAGCCATCAATGAGTTGATCAAGACAGCTCTGCCGTTGCACAACAGTATGATATAGAACTGCATTTTTCACAAACAGATCTCTGTTGGCCATGGTGACTACGACTGGAAGCCCCTCTACTTGATATCGCCATGAGTCACAGCAGCTGACAGCTTTCTCCAAATCATCCTGCAAGGTTGCATGTTGAACCTAAATATTACAGATCAAATGTTATTTTCTCAAATTACTGCATTTAACCAACATTAACAGAATTACTATGTAGACTGTGCATTTAACTTAATAGTTACTTACCTATGACAAGAAAAGTTTGAATTTTTAGTTATTTATTTGGTAATATGAAATCAAAATTATTTTGATAATGCATTCTACCAAAATAAAATTAACTACTGCTGTGGAATATTTAAAAAAAGCAAAGGCTTACTACAATAGTCTTCAGATCAGAATTACCTTATTGAGGTTTTCCCTTAAATCAGGGTCACCTATATCATCAGGTGACACGTGAACTTGAAGGATGTCCCCAGACACAATGTAGTCCACTACACTTGGGGACAGGAATGCAGGTGGTTCACCCCCTTGCACTATTATTGTTGACATCATCCTGCCAATGGTTCGATACACTCCATTTTGCAAGTGGAGCATGTTCAGTCTTGGTGTGCATCCATTTGGTGTGCCTGAAAGATTAAATAAGTTAAGCAGCACATTCTTTATCATTTTCTCTGGCATTTACAAACCAATATTTGTGGTCAGGTAGCCACAAAATAAATATATATATAAAACCTTCAAAAGTTCCACTGTCCTGGAAGATAGCCTTCACCAGTAAACGGAAAAACTCTCGTCTGGGACCCCCAAGGTCAGCAGCATCTTCCACAGCATCATGTTCATCACTTGTAAATGTGACATAGAGCTTGTCACAGCTTTCTGCAAAACTGGGTCTTTTAAACACACGCAAGGCTGTGGTCCAAACATTGGCTCGACTGATATAGATCTGTCTTGTTCCCGATGTAATAACTCTCTCACTGTGAGCTTGTAGAAGACCTGCAATTTCTTCTTTGCTCAGCATTTCAGATGACCTATATTAAAAATGACAAAGATGAACAGACCTTTGATTATCTGTGCATTTACTTCACTATTACCTTCAGTGCACGATGACATAACTGTTTGATTTTATTTGCGATTTTTACACTGGTGTAAACACGTAATTTACCGTAATAAAATTACTTGTAACTCTTACTTTAAAGTATTAACAGCAGGTACATCCCACTCTTCTAGCAGACTACGCTGAATTGCCTCTTCAAGAGCCTCATCTTCCTCCAGATAAACAGGGCTGAGCAAATGGAGATAAATAGGGACAGCAGAAAATTCAGCAGAAACCAGAGAGAGAGAGTGTGAGTGTGTGTGTGTGAGAGAGAGAGAAAGAGAGAGAGACTTTTATCAGAGGTTCATAATGTAAACGGACTAACATCTACACTGCTGTATTTCTATGAAGCCCAAACAATATATTACACAAATTCTGCCACATTATAAGGAAACACTTGTCTCAGGTCCTCTGCCTGGCCCTGACTTTCACTCTCTTGAGTGCTGCTCTCTGTCTCCTGACATCTGGCCTCACTTTCCCTCTGTGATGAAGGCACTGTACTCAGCACTGCATAAAGAAAAGGAGGTAAAAGGGAAATATTTTTGTAATGATGTTAATCTCATTTCATTTAAAGTGCAACTTAACCCTAATTTCATTTTTAATATTTTTCCTTTAAAATAAATTTAATAGGCAGCCTTTAAGGATCGAGGGTTAAGCAAAACTGAATGAGATGAGCAAGGTTTGAGAGTCGCCTTTTCCTTTCAGTAGAAATGACTGAATTGTGCTACTAAGCTCAGTCTACACTTCTTATAATGACTTGTATGTAGATGAATCAAGACATCCAATCCAAATCCATTTGAGGCTGACAAAAAAAATTAAATAAAATAACTGGTGGTTAAATTCTGTCAGTTTGGCCTTTGTTAAACTTTGGTCACACTACAGGACTTTCAAAGTCTTAAAGGATTAGTTCACCTCAAAATGAAAAATTTCTAATAATTTACTCACCACAATGCCATCCGAGAAATCAATGTCTTTTTTCCTCAGTGGAAGAGAAATTAAGTTTTTGAGGAAAACATTTCTGGATTTTTCTTTACCATCGTTTTTCAAGTCCAGATAAATGCAGTTTCAAAAGTCTTTAAAGTGCTTTAACTTCGATCTGCATGATCCCATCTGAGGATTAGGGGCTAATCTAGTGAAACGATCGGTCATTTTATGAAGTACAAAAAATAAAAATTATATACTTTTTATACAATTTTTCGGATTGAGCACAAGCCGGAAAACTGAAATCACACATTACATTTGGTTAAAAAGTTCGTTGATTGCTCTCGGCAAGTGGAAAATCAGGGCTACAATCCTAAAGTGTGAACTCAACTTTTGCAGGTAATAAAGCAGTAATTATTGAGTTGTCAAGGACAAGGGAATACTTTTTTTAATCACACATACAATTTAGTACAGTGAAACTTGTCCTCTGCATTTAACCCATCCCAGGAGCAGGGCAACCATAGCACAGCACCCATGAACCAACTCCAGATTCTGAGCCAGTGCCTTGGTCAAGGGCACTGACTGGATAATTAATCTAAATGTGCCTGTTTTTGATGGTGCAGGAAACCCACACAAATACAGGAGAAAATGCAAACTCCACACAGAAAGGACCAGGGCTGGACTGGGGTTTGAACCGAGTTACCATACAGCCTATAGAAAATATAATTTAAAGTGCTTTAACCTGTTAAATGTCACCCCGTCCCGTATACAGGACGCCTTCGTTGACTATACTATATTACAATCAAATCTAATCTAATCTTGACAAACTATATATCGTTGGAAAGGTCTAAGACTCCCAAATATATATTTTACCAATATTTTTTGTTAAAAATTATGTAGGAAAAGTAATAGATGAATTTATGACAAGAGTGCACCCTCAGAAATCTACATTACAAAAGGAGCTTTGACCTTTGTTTAAAAAAAAGACTTCCTCGTTGCCTTTTTCTCTATCACATTTTAGAAATCATCAGAAGTTATATATCACTTGAATACATAAAATCTCAAAATTCATCCTTTAAAACCCATTTTAAAATCAGACATTGCATTACCATGTAAATGGCACATCAAAATCATGTTACAAAATGTTTTCAGTCATGAATTATAAAAATTTAGGTTTGTATCATGCACATTCATGTCTATCTTCAAAAACGTGAGTGACAGATAACAGGTTAACTTACTTCTTTGATGTGATGGACTTTCTTGCATTCTTTCATTTTCACTACCTTGACTGATGAGCTCACTTTCACTTGTGGAAGGTGACACTGTATGAACTAAATGACAGGTTATGGACAAAAGAAGGGAAAATATATATCAGTAACTGGAAACAAAGTACTTAACATTTTTAATGAATTACCCCTATCAGAATTTTGGGATGAACAGAATTAGAACAGATACATTTTTTTATAAATGAATGATAAACCCATTGCTGTGAGAAAATAACTGTTGACTCTGCCTACAACCTGTTGCGAAACAACATTTCAAATTCTCAAACCCACCTCTCCTTCTCAAGCCCACAGGACTTTCAAGGTCACTATCGGAGAGTTCCTCAGGTTCCTCCAGGAGAAAAAAAAAATCAAGCCATAGGTAGTTAACTATTTAACACTAAGTTAAGCTAAAATAAGTATATGTTATTTATGTAAAGAAGCAAAATAAGCAACATAAATATTTTTACTTCTAATACATTGAATGTTGCCCATAACTGAAACTCTGTACTGTCATATAAACTGTTTACCTGTAAAGGTTTGCTTATCAATGCCATTATATAGAGACAAGAGGCTGAACTAATCGAGGCAACTTCTTTTCCACCCCACAGAAAACTGCTTGAGACGTTTGGTTTCATTAGTCTTTTGCATCCCTTGACTGTACTCAAATACTCAAATGGGAAGGACTGGCCCATAGACAATGCAAACGTTCTTCTGAAAATGGCACTCATTTCTTCTTTAAGTTGTGCTTCAGACCAGTCAGATGTAAAGGAGATCTTCCCAATAAGGCCATCTCGTGCTAAATTTGCTCTTGAGTCTCCCCTTGGAATGCGGAATGTTGATGCTGACGAAAAAGGCAAGCACACAACATCTCTTGTATAGTGTTTGCAGGCTTTGTTTTTCCTGCCAAAACGTGAGTGTGTAGCAGTCCTTTGATGAACTGATGGAAAGGGAACCTGAAATCAATGAAAACAGACACTTGTGCAATAAGCAATAAGTTTTTGTTAATTGTGAATGCAAACTGTAGATGCAAACCAGTTAACTGACCCCATCATGGGGTCTCTATAGGGGTGGTGTTAGCGCAGTGGATAAGACACACGTCTGTGGTGTGGGAGACCCGGGTTTGAATCCACTGTGAGACACCAATGTGTCCCTGAGCAAGACACTTAACCCCTAGTTGTTCCAGAGGCGTGCGACCTCTGACATATATAGCAATTGTAAGTCGCTTTGGATAAAAGCGTCAGCTAAATGAATAAAATGTAAAATGTCTATTGATCGATTACCAGGTGGTTAATTAACCTTTTTTTTTGTCAATAAGCAATTTATTTAATAAAAATACTGGTGTTGTATAAAATATGCCATCATGATTGGAACTAATGCTGAAACATTACACATCAAAAATTAAAAAAACCAACAAACAGCCAGCTAGGTTACATGAGTATGCAAGTATACCGAGCGGTATGATGTCCCAGTGGAGGTGGTGGGTGTGGCTGGCCCCGGTGTGTAATTGTAAGTGGTGGGAGCCTGAATAGACATTAGCAAAATATTAGCAACATTATATTTCAATTGCTTTTAATGCTTATATGCCCAGCAATCAAAGCAGGGTTGAGATTGGCAAAGGAAACAGAGAGATACATTTTATGTTTTTTTTTTTACAGTATGCACTCTGATTCTGGTACCTTATTCACATTAAATTAAATGTTTTATCATTGTGACTGCCTCTGTCCTCCATTAGCATTTCTCGCTCTCTAGCCAAGCAGAGAACGGTTTTATCTTGTGAGTAAAGGCCAGCAGGTAACGTTAAGTTTAGCCAAGGAGAGATGTCTGACTGAGGACAGAGGCAGATTTCCATTTTAACAACAATTTACAGTGTCATTTGTGGGCCTGAGGGGTGACAAGTAGCCTCCGTTAGCAGTAACGCTAAATTATATAATTTATCATGCTTTGCAGCTCAGAAAATCTTCACATAATCTTAAACTCACATTTACTCATGAGTTCCTCCCACTGCGTCACTTACCTTAACCGGTGTGAGTTTTACGTTTACAGAAACAAATGTGCTACACATAAAGTGCATTTGGTGCTAGTAGCAAATCTCTACTGGCTACCGTTAGCTAGTTTAGTTAAGTTAGCCTTAACAACAATCCAATGCTACGTGATTTGGAAAACATACTTACTGAGGTGGCCTGTGGTGGCCCCGAGGCGGTTGTTGTCATTGTTGAAACATTTTGAATAGCCGCCAGGACGGCTCTGCCGATGCTCTCGGCTAACGCCGATTCGTTGGACATTTTGAACGACAGTAACGTGAACAGTTACCGTACCTGGTCAGGGGCGGGAGGTGATATAGGCTTTTAGCATGCGAACACGACAGAGAGTGATGACAGCGTGACGATGAGCATGATGAGTGAGGACCACAGACTGTGTGAAGGACATAACATTCAGTCAAAGTGAGACCCCTTGTGGCTGGCTATTATGGCTACAGGTCATCATAAGTCCCGCACTTTTCATTAAAATGACACTAATCTTCTCTTCAAATACAGTTTCTCCAAACATGTTTATTATTTTAGGTAGTTATTATTACGATAAACCATGTCCAAGAGTCAGTTTCCTGGGATGAGATGGTTTTTATTCGTTTCTTATTTGACACGATGCTATAAACACACACTTACCTCCTCGAGCTTTTATTTTGGCACTTCCGGTTGTCGGCATTTTTAATTTGCATATTAGTTAAATATTTAGTTTCACCCGAAACATTTAGATTCAACATTTAGATTTAGATTTAGATTTAACATTTAGATTTAACATTTAGATTTAGATTTAGATTCAACATTTACATGTAATATTTAGATTTAGATTTAACATTTAGATTTAACATTTATATTTAGATTTAACATTTACATTTATATTTAGATTTAACATTTACATTTAACATTTAGATTTAAATTTAATGTTTAGATTTAGATTTAACATTTAGATTTAACATTTAGATTTAGATTTAACATTTAGATTTAACATTTAGATTTAACATTTACATTTAGGTTTAACATTCAGATTTAACATTTAGATTTAGATTTAACATTTAGATTTAGATTTAACATTTACATTTAGATTTAACATTTACATTTAGATTTAACATTTAGATTAATATTTAACATTTAGGTGTAACATTTAATATTTAGATTTAACATTTAATATTTAGATTTAACTATTTAAAATATCTTTAAGTTGACAAATATTGTTGTAAATGTGATAAAAAGTGACCGTCAAAAATTCATACCAGTTTTTTAAACATTGTTTGAAGCTAAATGTGACAAAATGTTGCTGTTATTTTCAGCGTGAGCAGCTTTACAAAAGGCGCCCCATAGGCTGTGACACAATTCATTAAGCTAAAAAAAAGGAAAATAATTCCTCAAATAGCCTCTTTATTAACTACTAGACTATCATAATTGCAAGCAGAAATTGTGACACTAAGAAAAGATCCAGATGGGGAAACAAATTCATGGAAAAATCAAAGCCTATTTTGAAGTCTAAGATTCTATATTGTATCCACTTTCCACAAAATGACAAACTACTGCAGCCAATATTTGTTTCTTTATTTTATAATTTGCTTTGCTTAAATGCCTGAAATATGTATGTGGCATAGGCATATATAGGGATAATACATTATTTCAATCTGAAAGTGTGAAATCTATCCTATCTCTGGACCAGATAAATGTGCACTGAACATTCTTTTCAGACGTTATAGTCTGACAATGTTCTGTCATAGATAGATCTGTGTGTTCATATGTGTTTAATACTTCACTGTATAATTCATTTGAAACACTGTTATGACTAAAATTAGACAGTAGTTCAATCATAACCAACCACAACAAACTCATTATAGAAAGACCTTTAAGCTCCAGACTAATCTTATCACAGACTGATTGTTCTATTTAAAATTAATGTATGCAACAGAATTAAAAATTAAAATGAAATATGCAATTATTACATAGACTTTGCTATGAGTAAAGTTTATATATACAGTACAGACCAAAAGTTTGGAAACATTATTATTTTTAATGTTTTTGAAAGAAGTTTCTTCTGTCTGCTCATCAAGCTTGCATTTATTTGATCAAAAAAAAAAACAGTAATATTGTGAAGTATTATTACAACTTAAAATATTAGTTTTCTATTTGAATATACTTAAAAAATATATATATATATTCCTGTGATGCAAAGCTGTATTTTCAGCATCATTACTCCGGCCTTCAGTGTCACATGTTACATCCAGTCCATCACATGATCATTTAGAAATCATTCTAATATTCGGATTTATTATGAGTGTTGGAAACAGTTCTGCTGTCTAATATATTTGATGAATAAAAGGTTAAAAAGAACTGCATTTATTCAAAAAAAAAAAAAAGTATAATAATATGTATTCTAATAATATATTTTCTTTACTATCACTTTTTATCAATCTAACACATCCTTGCTGAATAAAAGAATCGATTTTATTTAAAAAAAAAATAGAAAGAAAAAAATTACTGACCCCAAATTACTGACCAGTAGTGTATATTGTTATTACAAAATATTTATATTTTAAAAACATAGCTTTTTTTTTTTTTTTACTTTTTATTCATCAAAGTATCCTAAAAAAGTATCACATGTTCTGAAAAAATATTAAGCAGCAGAACCGTTTCCAACTTTGATAATGAATCAAAGAAATGATAACGGTTCTAAACACTTTTGACCTGATTCAGCATGTGCATGGACTCACGCACAAAGGTGGACACACTCTGGATCTAATCATCAGTAGGGGTCTAAACATGTCATCCATTGTTATTAAGGACATAGCACTATCTGATCACTTCTGTATTTTCTTTGATATATTGATCTCTGCTACCACTGAATCTAGATCGGTCTCTGTCAGAAGGAGATGCATAAACGAGAACACAAGACTTACTATTTATGGAGGCTATATCTTTAACACCAAGCATTTCTGCAGACTCTGTTGTTATTCTCCTTGATTCCTTCAACTCAAAAGTTAAGAATGTTATTGATGATATTGCACCAATAATAGTAAGAAAACAAACAGACAGAAATCAGTTTGGAGAAGATCAACAGCAGTTCAGACTATGAAAAGACAATGCGGAAAAGCCGAGCGGATGTGGAGGAATTCACTATAGCATCTATAAAGAGAACCTTTATGCTTTTAATGTGAATCTAGCCACAGCTAGACAAAATTTATTCTCAAACCTTATAAACAGTAACTTAAATAACACTCATACTCTTTTTGCCACTGTTGAGAGACTGACCCCAAGTCAGATTCCCAGTGATATGCTCTCAGACAGCAAATGCAATGAGTTTGCTTCTTTCTTTTCTGAGAAGATCATCAATATCAGGAAGGCAATTAGCACATCCTCAAGTAATGCAGAGGTCAGACAGATTCCGCCACAATATCAAAAAGATACTATGTCTATTTTTGAAACAATTGATAGTAAAATTCTGGAAGACATAGTGCAGCAACTAAAATCGTCAACCTGTTGTCTTGACACACTTCCCACATCTTTCTTCAAAAGTGTGCTTGACTGCTTAAAAGCAGATCTCTTAGAAGTGGTGAATGCCTGACTTCTTTCTGGGACATTTCCAAACTCCCTAAAAACTGCAGTTGTTAAGCCCCTCCTGAAAAAGACCAATCTTGATAACACAATTTTGAGCAATTTTAGACCAATATCTAATCTTCCTTTTATAGGCAAAATTATAGAAAAGGTAATTTTTAATCAGCTGAACAAATACTTAAACTCAAATGGATACCTGGACAATTTTCAATCTGGTTTCCGACTGCATCACAGCACAGAGACAGCACTCATTAAGATAATAAATGATATTCGCTTAAATTGTGACTCTGGCAAAATATCGGTGCTGGTATTGCTAGATCTCAGTGCTGCATTTGACACTGTTAATCATAACCTACTACTAGAGAGACTGGAAAACTGGGTTGGGCTTTCTGGGATGGTACTCAAATGGTTCAGGTCATACTTAGAAGGGAGAGGCTATTATGTGAGTATAGGAGAGCATAAGTCTAAGTGGACGTCCATGACATGCGGAGTCCCACAAGGCTCAATTCTTGCACCACTCTTGTTTAGCCTGTATATGCTCCCACTAAGCCAAATAATGAAAAAGAACCAAATCGCCTACCACAGCTTTGCTGATGATACCCAGATTTACCTAGCCTTATCTCCAAATGACTACAGCCCCATTGACTCCCTTTGCCAATGCATTGATAAAATTAATAGTTGGATGTGCCAGAACTTTCTTCAGGTAAACAAGGAAAAAACTGAAGTAATTGCGTTTGGAAACAAAGATGAAGCTTTCAAGGTGAATGCATACCTTGACTCTAGGGGTCAAACAACTAAAAATCAAGTCAGGAATCTTGGTGTGTTTCTGGAGACAGACCTTAGTTTCAGTAGTCATGTCAAAGCAGTAACTAAATCAGCATACTATCATCTAAAAAACATTGCAAGAATTAGATGTTTTGTTTCAAGTCAAGATTAGGAGAAACTAGTTCATGCCTTCATCACCAGCAGGGAGGACTATTGAGATGGGCTTCTCACCGGCCTTCCCAAAAAGACCATTAGACAGCTGCAGCTCATCCAGAACGCTGCTGCCAGGATTCTGACTAGAACCAGAAAATCTGAGCATATCACACCAGTCCTCAGGTCCTTACACTGGCTTCCATTTAGGATTGATTTTAAAGTACTTTTACTCGTATATAAGTCACTAAATGACCTAGGACAGAAATACATTGCAGATATGCTCACTGAATATAAGCCTAACAGACCACTCAGTTCACTAGGATCGAGTCAGTTAGAAATAACAAGGGTTCACACAAAACAAGGGGAGTCCTCCTTTAGTTACTATGGCGCCCGCAGCTGGAATCAGCTTCCAAAAGAGATCAGATGTGCTAAAACACTAGTCACATTTAAATCAAGACTTAAAACTCGCCTGTTTAGCTGTGCATTTATTGAATGAGCACTGTGCAATGTCCGAACAGATTGCACTGTATTTTCACTGTTTTTTTTATAACTGTTTTAAATTAATTTTAAATGAGTCAATTTTTTGATAATTTAAAAAGTTTTAAAATTGCTTGTTTTATTCTTGTTATTATTTTTCTTCATTATTATTTTAATTTATTTTATGTAAAGTACTTTGAATTACCATTGTTTACGAAATGTGCTATATAAATAAACTTGCCTTGCCTTGTTATTGTAGCAGTTGAATCTTCTTTTTAAATTTAAACACGGGCCTACAGCTCATGACTGTTATTTAAGAAAACATGACAGGTCATGTGATATTATATAGATGTCATCAATTCTTAGAGATCATTCATTATTCAAGAGTTTCCATGTAATAATATGCTCGATGTTTCCATCATGCCTTTTTATTCATTCCTCTTTTTTTTTCTTTTTTGCCTTCTCATTCTTTTTTTCATTTCCAAATACGAAGGGCAGTGTAGCTGCATCTGATGTTCTAATAATGTATTATGTTGTTTATTTATCATGGAGAAGAATATATATCAATCCCAAACTTCTATGCATCATCCACATGGGGCCAGTGAGAATCTGGAGGGGGGTGACACTGTTCCTGTCAATCAGCTATAGCATAAAGAGACCCTGATTCTTTTCCAGCACTGTTTTCTTCACTGTTGTTTAGTTATGTGTGCTCAGGTCTTGGTTATTGGATCACACTGCTTCATATTTCATTACTGCTATAACTCAATCCCCTGATAAATGTGTTTAATAATGTTTTTAATCTAAGTCAGAGACAAATACACAGCGTCTCCCCTAACAAGAGAGATGTTTTTTCATTTGTGTTCAGTATTCCTCAGAGCCAGAAGAGTTGTCATTACAAGAAACTATAATAATTTTTTTCTATAATGCACAAACAGATATACTGGCCTGGTGGCCTGATGGCTGCCCATGTATTTTAGATTCCCCAAAGGAGCAAACAGAGAGAGGAAGAGGATGCAGTTTCAGATTTCTCTGCAGTGAATAACTGCACAATAACCAAAAATAAGCATGCAATAAGACTGGTGGGAATATTATGTTCATGTGTCTCCACTGTCCAGAGCTGTAAGTTACAGCTACTTATAAAAAAAGACACATAGTGCCTTTCTGTTAGCATTAACATCATCAGACACAGCGCTTTCTGACTAGGTGGCCTTTTACACAATTCGTCAAAAGAGCACAATGTGAGGTAGTTCAAATTTAGGAAAGGCTTTCTGTTAAACTAAGCATGATGATGTTACTGATGGCTTTAAGCACTTCAATCAGTTTGTTTAACCCTTTTCAAATAATCATCAATAAAAAGAGCATTAAAAAATAATTAATTAATTTTGCTAAGGGTGCTATATGAGAATGAAGGAATAAATGTGAATTAATGAATTAATAAATGTGAATTTATTTATTGAAAATAAATGTAAATTTAATATTAGTAGTAGTATGTGCATTTCTAATAAGGATTAAAATAAATGTAAGAAAATCAGTAAAAGTAATAAAAGTCTTATATTAAGACTCATGACTTTCAGATCTTTTGAAGTCATGGCCTAATGGTTAGAGAGTCGGACTCCCAATCGAAAGGTTATGAGTTCGAGTCCCGGGCTGGCAGGAATTGTGGGTGGGGGGAGTGCATGTGCAGTTCTCTCTCCACCTTCAATACCACGACTTAGGTGCCCTTGAGCAAGGCATTGAACCCCCAACTGCTCCCCGGGCACTGCAGCATAAATGGCTGCCCACTGCTCCGGGTGTGTGTTCACAGTGTGTGTGTGTGTGTGTGTGATCACTGCTCTGTGTGTGTGCACTTCGGATGGGTTAAATGCAGAGCACAAATTCTAAGTATGGGTCACCATACTTGGCTGAATGTCACGTAACTTCACTTCACTTCACTTGAATGAACGGCTGTCGTTTGTTTCAGTGAGTACTGTGTACTCACGCATCTCAGTCAGCAGATGGCGCTGTTAGATTGATTAATTGACTTCGGAATAGCGTTCAGTTTTGAAGGGAAATTATCATTTTAGTTTTGCCCTTAATTACAGAAAAGACACTTTTAATTTTCCGCATATATTAATACCAGCACGAAAATACTAAATAACGTGTCAGCTTTAACAGGACACCAATGTAGTCGACTGAGTATAGTGTATTGATTTCAACATTGAACTGGAAATCCAATCCAATCTTCCTCCCAATGCCGGGGAACACGCACACACACACACACACACACACACACACATCTTTTCCAGTGTAGAAAATAGTATTTCACTCACCCAAGCCCCCCTCCTCCCACCCACTCTCTCTTCTCTCTCTTATTCTCCTGTTCATATTATGTGCAGAGGAGCACAGAGAACACAACCCGTGCATTTCACACGGACATCCAGATAAGAAGACAGACTAGTACAGAGATGCTACAGTAAACTGACATTATAGTAGCCACGCGTCTTCCTTACCGCATTTACAGTCCAGATTTACACGAGAAAAAAAAGTTGGCAAGAGAGACCTTGACCTGCCTCGCGACCTTTTTTCATCTGCTTTAGAAAGTGGAAGGCACCAAAGCCATGCTACAGAGAAAGTAAGTTTCCTTTTTGTATTTTTAAGATAATCAACTCCCAAATGTGCTGAAGTCATGGCAGCGCTAAGGCGTAAATTTGGAGAGGACTACCATGTGGTGAACACGAACAGAGGCGCGTCTTTCCCGAGCGCGCCGGTCAAGAAGAAGCGCCAGCGTTTCGTGGACAAGAACGGACGCTGCAACGTCCAGCACGGGAATCTCGGCGGAGAGACCAGCCGCTATTTATCTGACCTGTTCACCACGCTGGTGGACTTGAAGTGGCGCTGGAACCTTCTCATTTTCATCCTCACCTACACCATCGCCTGGCTGGTCATGGCCTCGATGTGGTGGATCATCGCGTATATCAGAGGGGACTTGAATCATGGCCATGACGCTTCGTACACTCCGTGCGTCGCCAATGTTTACAACTTCCCGTCGGCGTTTCTCTTTTTCATTGAAACCGAGGCTACCATTGGCTACGGTTACCGCTATATAACTGAGAAGTGCCCTGAGGGCATCATCCTGTTTCTGTTCCAGTCTCTGCTGGGCTCCATAGTAGACGCGTTCCTCATCGGCTGTATGTTCATTAAGATGTCCCAGCCCAAGAAGCGCGCGGAGACGCTCATGTTCAGTCAGGACGCGGTGATCTCACAGCGAGACGGAAAACTCTGCTTAATGTTCCGCGTGGGCAATCTGAGGAACAGCCATATGGTGTCCGCGCAAATCAGGTGTAAACTCATAAAGGTGAAAACACACACACTGCACACGCACAGCTCTGCTTGGCCTTTAGTTTATCTAATTATTACAACACAAATACTACAAATAAAACCATAAGTAGTTTAGACTTCACTGTCTATTTAAAAAATAATTTTCTTTCAAATTTGACTGCAACAAAAATGTAGTACATTTATATTAAAAGCTGGCGGCAGCTGTTTACAGAACATTATGGGATTGCTGTATTTCACAGTTTCAATTGTTCCTTAAATTAGCCATATAATGTAAATTCCAACATATTTATTTACGTATCCCAAAATTTACTCTCTAACGATGTTAACAACAATACTAGATAGCCTAATATAAAGACAGCATAGCCTTCCATTAATAACACACATGAAACTAAAATAATTTAATCAACTAAACACCTAAAATGCCACATAAAATTCTCAAATATAATACAGAACAAAGTGTCATTTAAAGGCTTGGAATTAAAATAATGTGCTTTACATTTTATATAAATATATAAAGAAAAAGACAATATTTTACTGACTTACAGTAAAGTGACTTACAGTTAACAAATGAACAGGATTTTACAAAAAACAGTATGGTTAAACAAATTGTAGCTTTTCTTTAAACTACCAAGCTGTTTAACAACTTTTCATTTACATTTTCATTCATTCATTCATTCATTCATTCATTCATTCATTCGCAGGTTTTTATTATGTGCCAAGATGCAATACTGAGATTACTATTCACTAAGTATTTGATGTTATTGTTGCTGTCAGTATATGTGCAGTTATGGTGCACTTTGTTTATTTTATTATTTTTATTTTATTTTACTTTAATACTCTTAAGCTGTTTAGCATTGTTGTATCATTAAGTTTTATCTATTTATTATTATCTTTTTTTTTTTTTTGAGTTTTGTCTCTTTTGGTATCTTTTTAAAATATGTTACGTGATGTACAGCAGGCAATGGAATCCATTTGATTGTCAGAAATTTAATGAGTTATAGTGGTGATTCCCATAGCAAAGTTTGTCTATGAACAATAGTTAACATGAGTACTAAGTGGTGTGGTGGCACTGAACCATAAGCAGAATGTGCGTCCGTAGTGGAAATTCATATATTTATACCAAGCTAACAATATGTTCTTGTTTTTTAAATTGTGTAAAACATTGAACTTCAGAAATATCAGAAAATAATTTTAATATCACAGAGTTATTATTTCCATTTCTTCTTACCAAGAAAACAGGAGGCTGCTTACAAATATTTTAATCATTTTTTGCAATGCTGGAATCAGTAATGTGTAGGAAAAACTCTTGTCTGATTAATTTCTTTCATATTGTCATTCTGTTAAGGTTTTTTATTTTTTATGCTAGTGTATGGATGCATGCCAGTATTAATATTTATACATTTTAGGATGGAGCTACATCTTAAAATGTCTTATTGCTGGATCAGTCTGGTGTTTGCAAACCCCTGAGTGTTCTTTAAGGGAACTGCATGGGGTTTGTGAGTTGATAAAAAGCTAATAATTATAAAAAAAATAATAATAAAAACAAAAATTTATTAAATAAAAAATTGTAAAACAAAAATGATCAAAATAAAACTTAAAAATAACTAATTTCTATGTTTACCTGCATATCCTGTGACCATTAACAGACATGTTAAATTATTAAAATAGTAACTTTTCATTTTATACTGAGTTTCTCTAGTCATAAGATCTGAAATTTTCCTCAGAAATGCACTGTCATCTTTCACAGAAAGCATACCGAGCAAAGATTTTTCAGAATATGTGACAATCAAGGGACCTATGAAATGTGATTTAGCAGAGAGTCAGTACAGCTGAGAATTTGAGGCGCGCGGGTGCCCCTTTCACAACTGATTACCAGTTACATGAAAAGGCATGTTACATGAAATTTTATTATTGTAATCTCGACATGGACAGCCATCATCACAGCTGAACAAAATGAGATTACAGTGACAAAAGGCTCAGATAAGAGAGTTTTACAGACGGCTAACTGTGCCAACATCTAACATCTGTCACTTGTAACCAGTGACATTTAAACCGACCTGCTCGCTAATTGGAAGGCGGTTCCACATCAGCGACATTTCTCTCAGTTTTAGAGGGTTCGTTCCAAAATGCAAAGAGAAAAGACAATGTCTCTGGGTTTTGAGCCCATAAGCCTCTCTAAGACTCCTGCGGGAGCTGAGGTCACAGCCAGAAAGATGTCGGAAAATTTGCATTTGCACACTTTTGAAGGAGGATTTTTTTGTGGCTTACAGCCTCATGCAATGACTTTCAAAGCCTTAGAAAATGTAGCAGAATAATTTGCAGATGTGCACGTGAGAGCACTGCTAGAGCTTTACGAAATATATTCTGAGGGGGAGAGGAGTCGCTCTTGTCAATGGAAGCTTTTTTCTAAGGAGATGCTTACATAACAGCTCTAGTAGAACCATACTATGTGTTCTTACACTGCGCTTTGATGCTACTGTGTTAGTGAGTGAGTGAGTGAGTGAGTGAGTGTGTCTGTGTGCTGTTTCATATCAGCTCAGTCAACAGAAAGGCTTAAAATGAAATGAATAAGGCATGGAAGCTGACACAAGGACGACAAACTCACACAATAGGATTTCTTCCTAGTAATTGATAAATAGGACTGTCAGTCAAAGGCTGCTGATACGGTGAACAAAGAGGTCAGTGTAATAAAACTGAACTTTTATGGCCGATATGCTTTGAAATTGTGTGATCATCTGAATCTATTCTATAAAATAATGTTAGAATAACTGATCTCAGCCTGCAGAACAATTATAGAGTTAAAAGCTGGTGAATATTCTTCAAAGATATGGATGAATGACCTTTCAGGCCCACTCCAAAAATCTTTCGGGGAGCTTACACTAATTATCTAGTGCCAAGTGAATGCTGTGATTGATTAAGAGTCTTTGGTCAATGGCGTCTGGCTTAATGAAGCAGACTGTCAGTTTAAGCTATGCTGAAGTTTTTCTCTCAATGAAAAAAGAAGAACCAGGGGTATAGAGTATAAACAGGGAAGGCAGAGTAAGTTAGTGAGAAATAGTGAAAGATAGTTTGCCAGAATGGTATGAGGTTGGGACGGCATCAGGGAACACAAACAAAATTGACAGGGAGAGAAAGAGAATTGGACTTATTGGAAGTAAAAGGGGGTAAAATAAAGAAGGAGAAAACCGACTCAATAAAAAGAAGAGAGTGGTGAAATGTGAACATAAATTGGAAAGAAAACATTTCTCTCTCTCGCTCTCGCTCTCTCATATAACCCTAAATCTTTTCTCATCAGTATTTTTTTCAATGTGCTTCAGGGCTATTTAAGCAGCCAAGAGTGTTTTTTATTTTTTTATTTTTAAAGATCCCACAGCCAGAGCACAGAAGATGTGGAATATGAATACAAAAATAACTTCCATAGTTCTCAGAAAAATTGTAGAAATGAAGGGGTTACAGAACAACTATAATAAACAAAATATATAATATAATATAATAAAAAAAATATATAATAGCACTAGTTGGATGTGCAGGGTCTTGCTTATACAATAATTGTTGAAGGAGGCTACTTGACACTTAAGAGCACTTAACATATACCTATCTAATCTGGCATTGCTTTCTGTGTTTTAATCACATACAAACCAGCTCTCACTCTTTCTCTCTCTCTCCATCCTGCCAATTTTTTTGTTAAAGCCGGCATATCCAGTCCATTTAGATTCAGTCGCCCACACACGCTCACACACAGTCTCAGTCATTCCCAGTCACCTTTTGTCAGATCATGTCTCCTCATGTCGGATAAACAAAGCAGACACATCTCAATTTTGCTTTGATTATACTGATCATGCATTTATAACTTTTTAATTTATAACAACTGTGAGATGCACACTGAAAGGGGCACACTTAACTGTTATGATTGAACGTGAAGGTTTACAGTGGATCTACGACATATGGTGTGGTGTTTTGTAAGAGCGTGTGTGTGTACATCATTCACTGGAGATGCAAGTAACACACTGGAGACAGTCAAACCAGAAGGACCGTCTCTCAGTTCATCCTACATTCTCTCTAATAGGCAAATATAGAGACATTGCACTAACCCTAAAATTCCTTTTAAAGGAAAGTCAGTAAAAAAATTCTTAATGTCATTATTTACTCGCTTTCATGTCACTGAAAACATATATAAATTAATGACAGAATTACCTATCCCTGTAATATTTTTTGCTTGTTCTGTTGCTAATTGCTCCTTTCATATCCTCTAATTTGAGAGAAGCTTCAGCATATGAATTTTTCCCAACTTTCTGTTGTATCTTCAGTTTCAAACAAATGAAGAGGTATCTATAACCTTCCTCTCACCTAATTACAGTTCTGAGTCACTGTCTCTATTGTTTGTGAATTGATGAACAGAGAGAGGGTAGAGAGAAAAGAAAAAAGGACAGATGAAAAGAGCAGAAAGATGAAAGGAGACAAAGATCGTTATCATAAGGGACAAAAAGGAGAAAATACAAGGCATGAGTTGATAGAGAGTGGGAGACAGAAACAGAATTCAGCCTTGAGTTTCAGGAACACACAAGAGCATTCTAATGCAACATGGTAGAAATGAGGAGCAATGAATATCTCTCCATCTTGTGTGAAGGTCTGGGTTGAGTTGGGCAAGGAAACATGAGCAAGATGAGAGGAAATTTGACAGTACTTACCACAGTATATAGAATAGAATAGAAAAGAATAGAATACAATATTGAACACATGATTATACCACAAAATATATATAATAGAATAGAATAGAATATTTGAAACTTGAGAGTAAAACAATATGCATAGAATAGAGCAGAATAAATTAGAATAGAGTAGATGACACTTGAGAGTACCACAACAGAATAGAACAGAATAGAAAATAATAGAGGACACTTGAGAGTACCACAATATTAATAGAATAGAATAGAATAGAATAGAAAAAAAAAAAAAAAAAAAAAAAATATATATATTTTATATATATATATATTTTTTATGGTGTTCTATTCTGTATGTGGTACTATATATTCTGTATATGGTGTTCTATTCTGTTGTGGTACTATATATATATATATATATATATATATATATATATATATATAGTCTCCTCCACTATTATTGGCACCCTTGGTAAATATGAGCAAATGTGGCTGTGAAAATAAATCTGCATTGTTTATTCTTGTTTATACCTCCTGAACAACATGTGGGCTCTTTGATTATTATTTTATTTAATTTTGTAAGGCTTTCAGACAAAAAGACGCAACTAATCTCTGCAATTATCACGCTGTGATCCTTGGAGAGTCTTTGGCCACTTAAACTCTCCTTCTCACCATGCATTAGGACAATATACAGGTGCATCTCAAGAAATTGGAATGTCATGGAAAAGTTATTTATTTCAGTAATTCAACTCAAATTGGGAAACTCGTGTATTTAATCATTTCAATGCATACAGACTGAAGTGGTTTAAGTCTTTGGTTCTTTTAATTGACATGATTCTGGTTAACATTTAACAAAAACCTTCCAATTCACTATCTCAACAAATTTGAATACTTCATATTTTTTTGTGAATTGTTTGCCTTCTGAAAAGTATGTTCTTTTACTCTTCATGTACTCAATACTTGGCAGGGGCTCATTTTGCTCAATTACTGCCTCAATTCAGCATAGCATTGAGGTGATCAGTTTGTGACACTGCGGAGGTGGTCTAGAAGCCCAGGATTTGAGTTTGCTAGCCAGTAAAGCACCGCAACTCCATGTTCGTTTAACCAACTTTTGGTGCTTTTGGCAGTGTGGCAGGTGCCAAATCCTGCTGGAAAATGAAATCAGCATCTTCAAAAAGCTGGTCAGCAGAAGGAAGTATGAAGTGCTCCAAAATTTCTTGGTAAACGGGTGCAAACTTTGGTTTTCAAAAAACACAATGGACCAAAATCACCAAATGACATTGCACCCCAAATCATCACAGACTGTGGAAACTTAACACTGGACTTCAAGCAACTTGGGCTATGAGCTTATCCACCCATGGTTTCCAAATGAAATGCAAACTTGCTCTCAATCTGAAAAGAGGATTTTGGACCACTGGCCAACAGTCCAGTTCTTCTTCTCCTTAGCCTAGGTAAGAAGCCTCTGTCAGTGGTTGTCTCCTGGACAACTGTCAGATCAGCAGTCTCCCCCATTATTGTGTAGCCTACTGAACCAAACTGAGAGACCATTTTGAAGGCTCAGGGAACCTTTGCATGTGTTTTGAGTTGTTTAGTTGATTGGCATCCTCTGTCACCATATTCTAATTTGTTGAGATGAAGTGAATTGGTGGGTTCTGTGCCGCCCCTGTCAGCTAAGAACAGGAAACGGAGGCTACAATTCGCACAGGCTCACCAAAATTTGACAATAGAAGATTGGAAAAAGTTGACTGGTCTGAAGAGTCTAGATTTATGCTGCTACATTCATATGGTAGGGTCATAATTTAGCGTAAAGAACATGAAACTATGGATCCATCCTGCCTTGACTCAACGGTTCAGGCTGCTGGTGGTGTTGTAAGTGAAAGTGAAAAAAAAAGTGAAAGTGAAAGTGAAGTGACATTCAGCCAAGTATGGTGACCCATACTCAGAATTTGTGCTCTGCATTTAACCCATTCGAAATGCACACACACAGAGTAGTGAACACACACACACACACTGCGAGCACACACCCGGAGCAGTGGGCAGCCATTTATGCTGTGGCGCCCGGGGAGCAGTTGGGGGTTCGATGCCTTGCTCAAGGGCACCTAAGTCGTGGTATTGAAGGTGGAGAGAGAGCTGTTCATGCACTACCCCCACCCACAATTCCGCCCGGCCCGAGACTAGAACTCACAACCCTTCGATTGGGAGTCCAACCCTCTAACCATTAGGCCTTGACTTCCCCATTCAGCAGACAGCAGATGTCTGTCTAACGGTGTGGGGGATATTTTCTTGCCACACATTGTGCCCCTTAGTATGAATTGAGCATTGTTTTATACACCACAGCCTACCTGAGTATTGTTGCTCACCATGTCCATCCCTTTTTTGGACCAAAATGTATTTTTGGATGCTTCAACAAATTCTACCTGATGCTCTGATGTCACATGAACTACCTGAGTGACCACAGGCTCCGTGTGTCTCTGCTGTCTGTGAAGTGACTGTTGATTTTTTGAGAATATAACCATTTTGCATTTGTGATGCCACAGGACAGATTGGCTCTTGCTGTTTTGAGGGCTGTTTTATCTCCTGATCTGAATGCTTCATCCCTGGTCTTTAGCAGCCCACAAACCTCTGCTGTCATCCATGGCTTTTGGTTTGCATGTGTGGTGATGGTCTTGGTAACTGTCACATCAGCAGTGCCCTTTTTTTATATATAAGCACTCACAGTTTCAGTGTACTCCTGCAGGTCTGTGAGGTTGTTGTAGGTGGCTGCCTCTTTAAACATGTTCCACTCTGTGCACTGAAAGCAGTCCTGTAATGTTGAGGTAGCATCATCTGGCCAAACTGTGATGAGTTTTTGAACCAGTTTGGCGAGTTTCAGAAGTGGTCTGTATGCTGGAACACTGTACACTTCACAAACCCCACCAGCGATGAACAGTGTTTTGTCACTTACCAGACAGTGCTTTGTCTCTGTCCGCTCAGTAGCAGGGAAGTCCGTGCAGCTGAGTAGCGGAGTCTGAGATGTTGTCGTTCAACCATGTTTCAGTGGAAACAAACACACAACAATCCCTTGTCTCATGCTGTGTGGACCTACTGAGTTGAATAAAGTCCAGTTTATTTTCCAGAGAGCGAACGTTTGAGAGCATGAATTATGGAATTTTTTGCGATAAGGTGAAACTAACAGACATAAAAACACAGTTCTTGGGACCCGGAGTAGCCACTGTAACCAACAGCGCCACCATCGTGGAGTTGAAACACATATTCATTCTCACATTTTATGAGTTCTAAATTACATTTATTTAGGGATGATAGAAACCCATTCACATTGTACGATTGAATATCCTTGTCTAAACTCACACACAATGATCGTAATGATAACAAAGTGCTGATTGTGTAAGCAACCTCATAAAAGCTGAAGAGAAACCCACTCCCACTGCACTTCAGCTGGATCTGTTTGATCTCATTTAGCGTGTCTTACAGCAAGAACAGATGTTTTCTGTTGTGGAGACAGTCACATGTGTGCTGTGATGAATTAGTTAATTGCTGATAATTTGATTACAGGGACAGGTTTTGACTCAGGTTGACTGTGTGAGTGTGTGTAAAGGTCTTTGTGTGCCGATCTTTTGTGAGCATAAAGGTCTGTTTTAAATTAGTTTGTGTGTGTTTATGCTTGGCAATATGTTTGACATGAATGAAAAGGTTTAGAATTGCTTATAAGGTTCATGTACATAACCTCAAATCACTTGAGTGTATGTTCATAGGACACGGGCATACTGGGAGATATTTATGCCTTTGTATGAATATGTATGCTTTGGTGTATTGTGTATGTGTGTGTTGCATGGCTGGCAGTGATGTGTGAAATGTAAGGTGGACAGCATGTCATTTGTCTTGTCACTGACAGGCGTTGGCGACATGTGACCCAGCAGTGATACAGATAGATGAGTTTATTACGGAGACACACAGGGGTTATACGTGTATGACCTTCAGCAGTATAAGATACCCACTAAGAGGTGCACATTACATTGTCTGTATAATGCATGTGCATTTTATTGGGTAATTCTACAGAGAAGAAGAGAGAGAGAAAAAGAATGCAGAAGCCAATTTGAATTGCACAGTAACGGTTCAGTTCTGTAAGACTGAATAGTTTTTTTGGTTTGCATGTGATTCTGAGTAGAAACTGAGTAGAGAAGTATTGCATAGAGTAGAATAACTCCTATGAACATATATGCACTGTTCTAAAGAGTTCTATAGAATTTTATATTTAGTTTGAGAGCAGATAGATAGATAGATAGATAGATAGATAGATAGATAGATAGATAGATAGATAGATAGATAGATAGTTAGATAGATAGATAGATAGATAGATAGATAGATAGATAGATAGATAGATAGATAGATAGATAGATAGATAGATAGATAGATAGATAGATAGATTGGCCACAATTATTGGCACCCCTAGAAATTCTTATGAGTAAAATATTTCTGAAGTATATTACCATTCATATTTTTTTATTTTTAGCACACCAGGGTGACTAGGAGCATGAAATTGTCCAGCCATGACTTCTTGTTGCACAGGATTATAAATATGAGGAACACAAAGGCCAAATACCCCTTAATCATCCACCACAAGGAGTAAAGCCAAAGAATATAGTTCTGATGTGCAGAACAAGATTGTTGAGCTTCACAAAATAGAAAGTGGCTGTAAAAAAAGAGCTAAAGCACTGAAAATCACAATTTCCCCCATCAGGGCAATAATTAAGAAGTTCCAAACAACTAAATATGTAACAAATCTGCCTGGAAGAGGACATGTGTCTACAGTATACCACCCTAATGCACAGTGAGGAGGAGAGTTTTAATGGCTAAAGACTCTCCAAGGATCACGGCTGAAAAATTGCAGAGATTAGTTGAGTCTTGGGGTCAGAAAGTCTAAAAACGAGTCACTACATCACCACATGTTAGTCAGGAGGGTTTCAAGAAATATTCTCCTTGCTCATCCAAAACAAACCCTGGTATTTCAAAAGGCACTGGCTTCCATGGTCAGACAAAACAACAAAAAAGAGCTTTTGAACAGCAAACCCACCAGATTGGTTTAGTACAAACAGGAATAAAAAGTACCCCATGTCCAGGATGTCATGGTCAGATACATGGCATCACGTATTCAATCAGATACCCAAAGATAAAAAATCTAAACCAGACTGCCTCTGTTAGAAATCTTATAATGGGCTGTGGTTGGATCTTTCATTAAGACAAAAATCTAACACAAATATTAAAATCAACACAAAAATGGGTCACTGAGCACAAAATGAAGCTTCTGCCATGGCCGTCCCAGTCCTCTGATCTGAACCCTGTAGAAAATGAGTGGAGTGAACTGAAGAGAAGCACCAACATGGAGCAGTGAATCTGAAGGATCTGGAGAGATTCTGGATGAAGGAATAGTCTCTGATCTCTTATCAGGTGTTCTACAAACTGTTCAGGCATTATTGGAGAAAACTCAGAGCTGTTATCTTGGGAAAAGGAGGTTGTAGTAATTTGGTGCCAATAACTGTGGCTAACGTGAACAAGAGAAAGCATTTATTTCACAACGAGATTTTCTACATCGATAATTCTTTGAATGAAAGATCAAAAGAATAAACAATGCAGATTTATTTTCACAGCCACATTTGCTCATATTTACCAAGGGTGCCAATAATAGTGGAGGGCACTGTGTATATATATATATATATATATATATTAAATCTGCTAAATGCATACATTTTAATTTAATTTTTAATTTAATTTAATGTAGAAAAACTGCTTCAACAAACAGTTAAACTAAACTGGGATAATAGTTAGCAATATTACTATTTATCTGTATATTTCATCAAATAAACTCATTAAATAAATCTTGGTGAGCAAAAGAGACTAAAACAATAAACTATTAACTATTAAAACATTACAACAATCTTTCCCACCCCAAATTTTTATTGCTCCTCATGGGCTGCCTTCCATTTTTAAGTCTAATCAAATTGGCACTACAAGTAATTTCAACGTAAACTACATTAAACTTAAGGAAAAAATAGCTGAATTATGTATTGTAACTTAAAGCATGAAGTTGGAATTGGTTAAATCAATTGAATGTGTTAAAGTAGTGTGAAAACATATGTTGACATGCATTTGTTGATCAAACCATTTTATGGTGTTACGTAAAACAGAATAAAATATACAATGTCATATTTTACTTTTTTTTGTAGAGTTCAGTAGAATAGGATATATAGATTACATCATAAATTTCTATCTTAGAGTTTAATTTAGGCTGTAGTATTACCCTGTTAAGTGTAAAAGTCCCATCTATTTGCTTGTGAGTACCCCGCCCCCCTTCCCTCCCCACAGCTCTGCTGTCAAAGCCACTGTGAGTCAGCGGAAGGCAAAGCAGTGAAATCCCAGCTTTTATTCACCCATGCACATGACTGAGTCAAATGGATGGCTGCTGGTACCTGCTGCAGAGGAAAGAGGTTTCAATCCACCTCCTCCTGATTTCTCTCTTCTTTAATACTCTCTCCTTTCTATCTCTCTTCCTCTTTCCTGTGGGATATGAAGAAGAATGACAGGTTTTATCTGGCAGCTCTTTAGTCTACAAGGCACACATAAACACACAGATAAACGTTCAGTCACATAGATGCATTCAAATGGCCATTTGAATAATAGCTTTTTCTCTTCAATCACAGAGGTGCTGCTTTTAAGATTGCTTTGGCTCTGTCTAGCTGTGTGGCTTAAAAGCCAATGGTTACTGAATTAAGACAAGTACAGCCTTTAGCTTGACATCAATCAGCGTTAATGTAAGCATTAGAGCTCATCAGACCCATGCAAACATCTCATCACTTTACATCTTATTCAAATTAAGGAACTTGCTCATCTTAAACAGTTTATCAATGCTGCCCACTGTGATTTGGTGTGAATGTGTGTATTTAGCAGTGTTATCCTGAAATGTTCAGGAAAGACCATGTGTACGATTTGCTGGTCTGCTTCTTGAACATAGTAATCTGTCTTTTCAAGCTTAATTTAAAGAGACAGGAGTAAAAAAAAAAATACCATTGCCTAGATTTAAGAAGCAGAAGAAAGCAACAGAACGTTTGTGTTTTAATACAGCCTGCTGGAAAATAGTGTAATCCCATTCATACTCAATACAACAAACCTTCCAATGAACCCCACATCGTGTGTACAACAATGGTGGCTTCAGTCTCATGAATTATATATTTTATTTACATGCCCGGGAGGAAACTGAACATCAGAGAAACAATCAAAAGCAATGCTGACAGGTTTGAAAAGGAGGTGATGTTCTTAAATATTTTAGTATCTCATTGGTGTGATTATCTATTTGTCCCAACACTTGTGTTCAAAATACATTGGGAGGAGAACTCACTATTAATTACTGTAGATGCTTAGTAGCATGCATATTAAAGCATATTGGCTGTTTTACAAAGCATATATTCTGCATGACCATATTCTACATCCAAAGCTAAACTTAACTACCTTGCTCAGTATTAATAAGCAATAATTAGGAGTTTACTGAGGCAAAAGTCGTGGCTAATAGTTAGTCAATGGACCTTAAAATAAAGTGAGAACATAACTACAGGTGCTGGTCATAAAATAAAAATATCATCAAAAAGTTTATTTCAACTAAGAAAAAAACCAAATTCAGTATCTCATAAAATTTGAATATTGTGGAAAGGTTCAATATTGAAGACCCTTGGTGCTACACTCTAATCAGTTAATTAACTCAAAACACCCGCAAAGGCCTTTAAATGGTCTGTCAGTCTAGTTCTGTAAGCTACACAATCATGGGGAAGACTGCTGACTTGACAGTTGTCCAAAAGACGACTACTGACACCTTGGACAAGGAGGGCAAGACACAAAAGTTCATTGCAAAAGAGGCTGGCTGTTCACAGAGCTTTGTTTCCAAGCACATTAATAGAGAGGCGAAGGGAAGGAAAAGATGTGGTAGAAAAAAATTTGTACAAGCAATAGGGATAACCGCACCCTGGAGAGGATTGTGAAACAAAACCCATTCAGAAATGTGGGGGAGATTCACAAAGAGTGGACTGCAGCTGGAGTCAGTGCTTCAAGAACCACTACGCACAGACGTATGCAAGACATAGGTTTCAGCTGTTGCATTCCTTTGTCAAGCCACTCTTGAACAACAGACAGCATCAGGAGCGTCTAAAGACAAAAAGGACTGGACTGCTGCTGAGTGGTTCAAAGTTATGTAAATTTTGCATTTCCTTTGGAAATCAGGGTCCCAGGGTCTGGAAGAAGAGAGGAGAGGCACACAATCCACGTTGCTTGAGGTCCAGTGTAAAGTTTCCACAGTCAGTGATGGTTTGGGGTGCCATGTCATCTGCTGGTGTTAGTCCAGTGTATTTTCTGAGGTCCAAGGTCAACGCAGACGTATACCTGGAAGTTTTAGAGCACTTTGTGCTTCCTGCTGCTGACCAGCTTTATGGAAATGCAGATTTAATTTTCCAACAGGACTTGGCAATTGCACACAGTGCCAAAGCTACCAGTACCTGGTTTAAAGGACCATGGTATCCCTGTTCTTAATCGGCCAGCAAACTCGCCTGACCTTAACCCCATAGAAAATCTATGTGGAATTGTGAAGAGGGTAATGTGATATGCCAGACCCAACAATGCAGAAGAGCTGAAGGCCACTATAAGAGCAACCTGGGCTCTCATAACACCTGAGCAGTGCCACAGACTGATCGACTCCATGCCACGCCGCATTGATGCAGAAGTTCAGGCAAAAGGAGCCCCAACTAAGTATTGAGTTCTGTACATGCTCATACTTTTCATGTTCATACTTTTCAGTTGGCCAAGATTTCTAAAAATCATTTCTTTGTATTGGTCTTAAGTAATATTCAAATTTTCTGAGATACTGAATTTGGGATTTTCCTCAGTTGTCAGTTATAATAATCAAAGTTAAAAGAAATAAACATTTGAAATATATCAGTTTGTGTGTAATGAATTAATATAATATACAAGTTTGACTTTTTGAATGGAATTAGTGATATAAATAAACTTTTTGATGATATTCTAATTATATGACCAGCACCTGTATTTCCCAAAGTTTTCCCAAACAATTGAAGTTCTGTCAACATTTACTCACCTTGATATCATTCCAAATCTGCAGGAAGAAAAAAAAATGAATATAGAAGTCACGTGCCTTTATTTGAATTGTTTAAAAATAATGTTAAAGCTGATAATTTGATAGTTTGGTCTGTTGAAAGGAAGAAAGGAAGTCACACTGGTTTGGATCAATAAAATATGAAACATTTCATTCTGGCATGAGCTAAAAAAAAAAAAAAAAAAAAAAAAAAAACATTAAAAAAATTTTTAAGTATAAAATAAAAATAGCATAAAGTAATGGCTTTAAGTAACTTGTAGCTAACTATAAGATATTTATGGTAAAATAACTATTATGATAGTAATTTAGATAAAAAATGGTTACATAATAAGAGCAATTGTTATACTATCACCTTTAAAGTGACATTAAAAATTAAAAACATATTGATAGCTGAAACTCAAATTAATACGCCTGAGTTAAGACCATGGTAAAAAGTTAAATTTAACTAAAAAAAAAGTAGGTATATACTACCATTCAATAGTTTTTCAATAGTCTCTCGTGCTCACCACGAATGCATGCTAAACTATACTGTAAAACAATAATGTTGTGAAATATTATTACAATTTAAAATAACTTTGTTCTATTGTAATGTTTTGACATGTAATTAACCTGTAAGCTGAATTACTCCAGTCTTCAGTGTCACGTCATCCTCCATAAACCATACTGATATGCTGATTTGATGCTCAAGAAACAAATTATTATACATTTTGTAAACAGTCGTGCTGCTTAATATTTTTGTGAAAACTGTTATCCTTTTTTAGGATTCTTTGATGAATAGAAAGTTGAAAAGAACAGCATTTTCTCCAAAATAAATGGTACTTCCCAGTACTAATTACATTACACACAGTTTTTGCCTCGCTATTTCTTTACTTTTTTTTTTTTACTGTAAATGCTACAATATTTTAAATAAACTTAGCTACTGACACACTACTACAAAAAATAGTCAAGTTAACGCTACTAATTTTTTTGGGAGAGCAAAACCTGTCCAGGAAATACTAGACTGATATAGTGGGGAATGCAAGACAGGAGTGCTGCTAAATAAAAAGCAGTATGCATGTCGATTTTTGGCAGGGATGTGTGTGTGTGTGTGTAACTGGATATAGGTAGTTGGTGTGATACGACTTCACGGTGGAATTGCTTCTTGTGGGTTGATAGAGAGTTGAGTAGACACTTAATGCAGCTGCTCCAGAACCTCTGTGTGGGTGAAGGTTGTTTATCCGTGTGTGTGTGTGTGTGTGTATATGGGTGGGATGGTGTGATTTCAAAAGTATGTTTATATTCTCTCAAGAGGTGTAAATGTGTGCAGAGGTGAATCTACTGTATGTGTAGAAATGTATGTGTAAGTGGTTGAACAAAGTTTTACATCATCATCAAAACTGTATATCATCTTTGAACAATTAAATGACAGTTAACACTCAATAAGGTTTTTTTTTTGTTGTTGTTGTTGTTGTTTTTTTATGTGTTAATTTTTCATGCTGCAATCAATATAACCAATTAATGGATAAACCAGCCTTACTGGTTACTGGATCAATTTCACATTAAAGCCTTAATCAAGTCAATTGGCAATGCAATACATCTGATCGATGTAGGGCTAGTGGCTCTGGCACAAAAAACAAAGACACACCTGCTATCACATACTGACAGACATATTTTCAGAGTTTGATCTTTGTGTGTCGTCTCGTGGTGAAATTTCCCTCACTGTCTCAGATTTTTTAGCCTAGCCAAGAATGTGTTTGCAAGAGAAAGTACAAGACAAAGAGAGTAGGAGCAATAAGAGTGAGATGGAGAAAATAATGGGGTAAGAGAGAGATAGAGAAATGTCATACTGTGTCTGTATGAGCATTATTAAATTTTTCTGCTTGGGCGCACTGGATGTAGGAGTTATAGGCCCTGTCCAGCAAGCCTCCCCTGCAACCAGAGTTCAAACTCACCTAGCAACTCGATAGATTCATCACATCATATTAAATAAATATTCATCTTACATGCCATATTGGCTTCAGCTTACTGATCAGCTGTTTTCAGATATGGATTTGAATCAGCTATGAATCAGACACTTCGGAGAGGTGTTCTCTTCACAGATGAATCCTGGTTTTCACTGTAGAGGGCAGATGGCAAACAGTGTGTATGGCATCGTGTGGGTGAGCGGTTTGCTGATGTCAACAATCAACTGATCAGCTGATATCAGATATGGATTTGAATCAGCTATTAGCTATGTACAGACCTGACAGTCCGTTAACAAAGGTGTGCAGTTTAAGCTCATTTGGATTTGTGTAATGTCTAAAGATGCAAATATGTCTGATTATATATAGTATATCAACTTTTATTAAGATTTATTACTAAGATTAATTATTAAATATTATTAAGTCTATTTTACCCACAAAGGTTGTATTTATTTGATCATTAATACAGCAAAAACATTATATAATATTGTAAAATGGTACTAAAAATAGAACATTTTAAATGGTATTTTATTTTAATATATTTTATTAAATTTTTTTTTCCCTGTGATGGCCAGGGATGCATTAAATTGCTCAAAAATGAGTGAGAAGACATTAAAAATGTGACAAAAATTAATATTTGTATTTTAAATAAATGTTGTTCATTGAACATTCTATTTATTGAATCATGAAAAAAATATATAATTTTCACACACAAAAAAAATATATATTAATAATTGAGTGCCAATAATAAATAATAATAGAGCACCAAATCAGCATATCAGATTTCTAAAGGATTATGTCACACTACAGACTGAAACACTGTATCACTGCTGGAAAATCAGCTTTGTCATACCAGTAATAAATTACATATTAAATAAATTAAAATAGAAAATAGTTATTTTAGATTGTAATACTATTTAGCAATTTGACTTTTTTTACTCTTTGTTTTTATCAAATAAATGAAGCCTTGGCGAACATGAGTATTCTAATTTGTTATAATACAGAACGGTATGACCTAAATTTACACTAAACAAAATTATAAACGCAACACTTTTGTTTTTGCCCTGAACTCAAAGATCTAAGACTTTTTCTATGTACACAAAAGTCCTATTTTTCAAATATTGTTCACAATTTTCAATCCTGTCAGATAATCCATCCACCTCACAGATGTGGCATATCAAGATGCTTATTAGACAGCATGATTATTGCACAGGTGTGCCTTAGGCTGGCCACAATAAAAGGCCACTCTAAATTGTTCAAATTGTTTTAAGGGAATGTGCAATTGGCATGCTGACTGCGGGAATGTCCACCAGAGCTGTTGCCCGTGAACTGAATGTGACTTGACTTTACTACACCCATGAAGAGAAGTGGACAATCATTCCACAGGCCACAATCAACAACCTGATCAACTCTATGTGAAGGAGGTGTGTTGCACTGTGTGAGGCAAATGGTGGTCACACCAGATACTGACTGGTTTTCGGACCCCAAGCCACCCCAATATACAGTAAATCTGCACATTTTAGAGTGACCTTTTATTTTGGCCAGCCTAAGGCACACATTCGCAATAATCATGCTGTTTTAACCTGTGAGGTAGATGGATTATCTCATGAAAAATGGGGGCAAAAACAAAAGTGTTGTGTTTATAATTTTGTTCAGTGAAATAATAAAATACATTTAATTAAATTCAAATAACTTTAGAACATTAAAAACTACAGGGAGGTTAATCAAAAAAGAAAGAAGTAAGAATAAAATTACAATTAAATTCTAAGTTATCTTCCTTTCACCTGTATTTGCTCTATTTAGGGACTGGAAAAGCTTCCCCAGTTTTGTGTAGTTTAAATGGAATATGATTCCTTCTGGAAGCTTTTAATGCCTCATCGAGCTCCATATTTTTAAGTAATGGGCCTATTTATAAAGGGTTTTTGGTTTACATCCCATGAGGCTGTTCTACAAGGCCCTTTGGAGATGATCTTAGCCTAAACAGCTCCAGTAAGACCACTGCACTGAGAGATGATGATATGGAGACTTGGAAGTGAGAGGACAGCCGCTGAATGTAAGAGTGCTTCCCTTCCACTTGGTATTCAGAGCAACATTTTAAAGAAAATAATTATTGTGTGTGCAGCTTCATCCGTTGCCTTTCCACACACAAACACAAACGCTATATGTAGAAAGACACAACCCTCATGCTGGAGTTTCCTCCTCTACTTTAGTTTGACATCGTCCTGTAAATCATCTGGTCTTACATTTCCCTAGCTTCCTGAACAGCCACTCTTTATCATCTTAAATCATGGCTAAAATGACACAGTGCTTTGTAAGCATTTCTTATCTCACCCCAGCCTCCTCCTTTGCTCCGTCTGTGTTTTATTTCACTGTTCTGAGCACTCATGCTTGTCAGAATTCCCCATTCACTCCTTGCCAGCCACAAACACTCTCTCTCTCTCTCTCCACTTGCCTAAAGCGAAATATTTCCCTCACACACTAAACAGCATAAATGTCTCCCTCAATTTCAATATATTCTGTTATTTCGGGTCTGATTACCATAAACTGTATACAGCAGAAAAAATGTAAGTATACATGCTGACATCCTTCTTTCAATTTCCTATTTCCATTTCCATCTCCATTTCTCACCATCCTTGATTATCTTTTTTTTTTTTTTTTTTTTTGATTGATTGTTACTGCTGTAATTTGTCTGGGTTATTGATGTTTTTGATGTTGATGATGACTTCCCTGTCTCTCACCAGTCTCGTCAGACCCCGGAGGGCGAGTTCCTGCCGTTGGATCAGTGTGAACTGGATGTGGGCTTTGGAACAGGCGCTGACCAACTCTTCCTAGTCTCTCCCCTCACCATTTGCCATGAGATCAATCCCAAGAGCCCCTTCTTCGACTTGTCCCAACGCTCGCTCATGAACGAGCAGTTTGAGATTGTCGTCATCTTGGAGGGCATTGTGGAAACAACGGGTGGGTAGAATCTTTCACTCCAATCTCCATTTATTTACCAACAAAATCTGGCTTAACACAATTGTTTATTTACAATATTGCTCAAATCCCTTTAGTTATTTTTATTAGTTTTCATGTAAGAAATATGAGTAACACTTTACAGTATGGTCCATTAGTTAATGTTAGTTAATGCATTGACTAAAAATAAGTAAATGTTTGTTAGAGTATTAATCTTTGTTAATATAAGTTAATACAAATACAACTGTTCCTTGTTAGATCATATTTAAGGAAGTCAGATTCCAGCACACAATAAAGAAAATTAAAAAGTCACTTTTTATTTCAAAATGCATCACACAATTGTGATTTTTTTTCTCTCTGAATTCTGACATCTCACATTTCTGTTTTGTGTTTTCTGCCACAGAATAAAATAAAAAAGGTAATTGTGACTTTTTTCTTTGATTTCTGAGTTGTATTTTTTTCCCCACTACTAATTAAAAAAATGTAACAGCAATGTTTTTATTTATTTGAAGAATAGACAGGAACTAACTGCATCTTCAAAAGAGTCCAAAGGAGTCCGTAGACCAAAAAAAAAGAAAGAAATAGAAATAGAGAGAATGGGTAAAAAGACCGTATACTCTGCCAAAAAAAAAGTTATCAAAAGCAAGATAAAATCAATATAGATTTTGTCATATTGATTTTATCTTGCATTTGATAACTTGATTTTTCTTTTATCTCACAATTCTAAAATTATTATCTCTACAAAATATTGAGAAATAAGCTCAGAATTTAGATAAATCTGAATTATGAACTAAAAAGTCAGAATTACCTTTTATTTATTTATTTATTCACTCATTCATTTTTTATGGAAAAAAAGATCTTCAAAGATGGTATGAATTTCGAAAATCAGAAATTTAAGTATGTCTGCATAAATATTCACAATTTTTCTGCTGAATGAAATGAATGGTAGTCACGCCCAAAATAACAGATTATATTAATAAATGCTTTAAAGTTTTATATTGTAAGTTCTTTTTAATGAGTGTTACCAAATGATCTTAACATTATCTAAAGAAATGCTCTAATGCTCTTTTTTCACATTTGTTTTTGTAATATGCATATAACATTTCTGACAAGAACAAAACAAATGTGACAATGACAATTAAATTTTCTCAAGATGTGTTCTCTGAAAACAAGTCTCATGCAAATTTGCTTCCCAAGTAAATTTATCTTGTTTTAATGGCAATGAGATTTTAATGGAAAACATAACACGATTTCTAATTAAGAAATTTTTTGCAGGGTGAACATTTGTCATCATTCATTTTCATTTATCAAATCTAACTGAACATATCACTTTTCTCACACGTTCTTTGTACTTTACTTCATAAACTGTGAATACTCCTCTGTATTCTTCCTCGCACCCCTCAGTCTGAATGGATGCAATAGGTACACAGTCAGGTCAGCAGCGTCTTTCTGATTGCATTATCAGGCCTGTGCTGTTAGAGGCGCCTTCTGCATAATACATTTGTTTTTTTGTTTTTTGTTTTGTTTTTTTCAGTCACATGCTTGTCATTTTGATATGTGCTACAAACCTTGCTCGAGTTTGATCTGTTCCTGGTGTCTTTTATGCTGGCAGAGTGCGAGGAAGTGAAGTAACTGAAGAAGGCAGGGTGGGATTTTCTTTTGAGAATGTGAGAGTAAAAAAAAGCGAGAGACTTCTTTTTCACTGTACAAATAAACAGAAATATAATTTGAATTTTCATTTCCTGTCTCCTTCTCACCCTTTAAATCAAATATGATTCTCATTTTCAATTTTAGAGGTGTTTTCTAAGCTTAACTTAACTGACAGTTTCTGCTACAAGAAGGGCACCTCAGATCATTGGAGTTATCCATGCTATTAATTGCATTTCTAAATGATATGATTTATCTAACAATAAAATTAAATATAAATACCTAAGATTATCTTGCTCTTCTGATCTGTTTTTATTAATATGCTGAATTAGATTTTATTTTTTCACTTGTATTTATTTGATATTACATTTTGTCCTGTTTTACTGTTGAATTTATTTCAGTTTAAGTACTTAAATAAAAAAGCTAAACAAATATTGTCTGGGCAGCTAATGAAAATAAAATATGTTGTTAGCCAATATTTTGTATTTTTTTTATTTTTTTATTTCAGCTTTATTTCAAATAAAGAAAATGTTTAATTCTATTGCATTTTCATATTGAGAGCAATGCATAAAAGAGGCAATAATAACAACGTATTAGAATGGAAAATAAATAAACAAAGAAAAACACAGTAAGTTACCATATATTAAGAATTACTAATATATATATATATATATATATATATATATATATATATATATATATATATATATATATATATATATATATATATATATATATATATATATATATAATTATTTTTGTTAGTTCTTTCACATTATCTAACCGTTCAGAAGAAAAACAGGAAATGTAATTCAGCTTCATGTGTTATTAGTTGTTTCACTGTAAATTACCTCTGATAATAGAACAGCTTGCAGGGGGCCTTTCAATTTGAACTCTCGCTCTCTCCGGGAAATGATATGAGATGGAACCAAAGCAAGGAAGGGTATTACATAGCCTCTGTGTCAGTGATTCCCATTATTACAGGAGTAACAGCAGTGAGAGACACAAACACCCTCACACGCACACTTATCAAGCGTATCAGTGCACACTAGAGGAAGGCTCCTGGTAAACCATTTCTTCATTCACACTTTCATTCAGTAATTAATTTCTTGTCAGGCCAGTAATGTGGCAAACAGTCATGTGGTGAATTGAAACAGTTAAACACCCTGCTGATCGAGAGCTGAGGCCTGTCATGTACTCATAAGTGCTTATTGATCCACTGAAGCCCTGGACACAGACAGAAATGTCAAGTTAATCATTTTACACAGTGGTACAAGACAAAGCCACAGCTCTGTATGACTTTAAGGGCTGTGCATGAACCTTTGTAGCTCACAGTATTAAAAAGCCTCATTTTAATTGGCATCTTCTCTTTTTAAACCCTAATATGAAACAACAAAGAACTAAATATATGTGCAATTTAGTCAAATAGACTACACGCATGTGTGGAAGCGGGAAGCATGAGGCTTCTTTTAATCAATACCATAGATCAGACCAAAGGAGACAACAGACAGACTCTAATTATGTATGCCGACAGAGTATTGCGCAATCAAGGGTCTTACTGTGAAGACTGTGAAATTTGTCTTGCTTTAAATGAGAGCTTAAAAAGCTACTTTCAGCTGAACTGCAGTGAAGCCATTGATACGTTCGCAAAACCTCTTCCAGCATTGATCCATCATTTAAGCCTTTAGATGAAGCCATGCCACCCCGTTGCTCCTGCTCAGCACGATCACTCTGGCAGCAAAATGTGGGATTTTCAGTGTGATTAATGTCATATAAACTGGTTTAATTACATGGGATGATGTAGTGCCAGCAGAAGAGACCGAGTGAGTTGTTGTGATCTTCATCCTTCATTTTTGAAAACTGAGGCTTGTTCATGTTTCGCATTAGGTGCTGCTAATTAGTAGGCTATTTAATGATAATTATTAAATCATGACCAGGCCCACACAAAAGCGCCACAGACACCTGTCACTGATGATTCTTTACATGTCCCCTGTCTTTGCATATTTGTTTATTAAATATTTGGCTAATCTGATGCTTATTTGTAATACACCCAAAGCCAGTTTAACAGATTTCATCATGTTTACGTTCAATCTGCTAAAAAAGTGCAGATTCTTCCCTAAAATCAGCACTAAAACTGACTGCAAAAGCCTGGGCCTGATTATGAATTAATAACCGTGCAATATCACAATAGCAAGAGTGCTGACTCACTGAATGTCACTAATGATGTTAAAAATTTATATTGCTTTTAAACAGTTAAATAAACAATTAGTAACTTACAATTTAGACAGTTTTTCTGGATACTTGGTGTATTTTTTAAATTAATGAGTGGTTTAAAAAAAATATTTGGATGAATGATTTAGAAATGAATCAGTGTTTTTAATCAAAATGTTGAGTGAGTGATTCAATGTCTCACTCATGATCACTTGGTCAGTACAGGAATGAATCAGTGCTTTGAATAAATCGGTTGAGTAAATTATTCTATGTTTACATGGACATCAGTAATCTAATTAAATACCTTATTCTGAATAAGACAATATTACGTGTAAGATGTTTATATGAATTGCTTTTAGAATATTACTCTGTTCCTGTTCCCATTATGTTCCTGCTCTTTTGTTTGCTGTCAAATGGTTGTCCACTGCCGTCTGTGTATCCTGTGGCAAAATGTGGCGAAAAGTCCCACTCAACGTTAATAGTGTGATTAAGCAGTGTACATGTCTATAGTGCACTTCAATAATGCGACTAAAATAGGAATACTCCACATGTCCTAATTCGATTTGTGTTTACTTTGAGAATGACTTTAGCTGGATTAAGGTAATCAAACTTCTCTGTTTACATGGTAGATTTTTAATCAAAGCATTGTCTTATTCTAGTTCAAATCTGAATATTATTGTCCATGTAAACGTACCCAATGACTCACTCATAACTATTTGACTGGTTTGATAATGAATCAGTGTTTTAAACAAACTGGTTGCATGAATGATTTAGTGTCTCTCTCATAATCACTTGTGTAAATAAATAAATCTTTTTTTTTCTTTTTTTTTCACAAATTAGTCGAGTGTATAATTAAATGGCTCATTCATTATCACTTTTTTCATTCATGAATGAATCAGTGTTTTTAAGTTGCATGAATGATTCAGTGACTCACTCATGATCACTTATTCGGCACATGAATGAATCAGTGTTCTGAATAAATAGGTTGATATGAATGATTTATTGACTCATTCATCACTTTTTTTTAACATAACTGAATCAGATTGAATGATTCAATGACTCACTCACTTCATAAATGAAGGAATCAGTATTTTTAAAATGAATTGGGTCAGTAAGTAACTCAATGACTCACTCATAATCAGTAGTTTTGTTCAAGCATGAATCAGTGTAATTATTCTTTAATGACTCACTTATGATCACTTGTTTTGGTCCTGAATATTTCAGTGTTCAGTGAACAAATCAGTTCAATTACACACTCGTTACACACACTAAACCACCTACTGGCATATGGACATAACCAGCAACAACACAGACACTGCAATATCCCCACCATTTCACAGACTGACAGTCTCAGCCAACTGAATCTGAGGACTGGAACTATTGCATAATATAATCATATACCCTAAACACCATTCTGTTTGTAATGACACAAATGCTACTGCGGCATGACAGCATACATTTTTCCAGCTCTCTTTTTATTTACTGGTTTGTGCCCATGAAAACAAGAATTACAATTTTGCAGAAAATGAGAACAACAAAACACAGTGCATTCCATAGTAAGCTGTTGGCAGTTGTTTAGTGATTTCTCTATTGATTGTTTTTAATTTTATGTTGGAACAGATTGGATTTTCAGTCTCCCTGGCCATGTTTTAAGTGAAAGAGCCTGGCCATGTAAAGCTATGGCTCGGGCTGTGTTTATGACTCACTGAATGGCCCTCTGGCTGAATTATGATTGCAGGAGTCTTAAACCTCTGCCTTGCATGGCCTTCTCACGCACATTATGTACTGAGAGTTTGTAAATCACAATTCTTGGAAGGAAAAGTAACAGGGAAGTATAAATCATTCTCATGGCCAGGCTAACCTGACAATGAAAGCCTCCTTATTTGTAATACATTTTTACCATAGACCTTTCCTCTCCATTGTATTGCTTGTTATTATCTGCTGTTTCTCACAGGTATGACATGTCAAGCTCGCACCTCGTATACAGAAGACGAGGTGTTGTGGGGTCACCGCTTCCTGCCCGTCATGTCTCTGGAAGAGGGCTTCTTTCGGGTGGACTACTCCCAGTTTCACAGCACCTTCGAGGTTCCCACGCCACCCTACAGTGTGAAAGAGTACGAGGAGAAATCCTCGCTCCTCTCCCCACTGGACACGCCGAACAGGGAGCGGGTGTTTTCAATGGACTGCCTGGAAGCAGGTGAGGATGGGGCGCATCCCGGAAGCGCTTCTTGCAAGCTGCCCAGCAAACTCCAGAAAATGAGCTCGTTTGGTAGAGAAGATCTGCAGAGAAAGGTGCTACGCTTGAGTTCGCAGCCACCCGAAAAGGCTTCAAGCACGGGGGACCTTCCTCTTAAACTACAGCGCCTCGGCTCCAGCCCTGGGCAGGCTGATGGAGAGGCACGATTCCACCTCAAAGCCCTCAAGGTGGGTTTCCAGCCCATGGCCATGTCCACGGGGGACCTCCACCAGAGAAGTCTGCCTCCCACCCCAGCGGCCATCCCCACACACCCCCACGGTCCTCCACACACGCCTGGTGGACGTCCAGAGGACAACTTGCCTGCCAAATTAAGGAAGATGAATGCAGATCGCTGACCTAGAAGTGCTTTTAAAACTTTCTCCTAATCTGGGAGCAGTTTTCCATGTTTATGTACAATGAGCACAGACAACTGTGTCCAGATTAGAGCAAAATTATTGTTTTGTTTGGAACTAAATAAGGACTCCTGTAGAGTAACAGCAACAAGTCAGGAATTAGCTTTCTGACCGCACAATGAATGAGTATTTGCATTGGCTTGCACTGCAAAAGTAATAACTTATTTTTAATTAGTATTTTTGACTTTTACAGTAAAGGGTCTAAAAATCGTTGAAAAATGATTTATTTTAAAAAGTTTAATGCCTGAAGATCCTGGAAACAAAATAAACAAAATAAAAACACTTGAAACAAGATACATTTACTTAAATGAAACACATTATATACTGTATATACTTAAAGTGTGGTGTTAGTAAGATTTCTTGTTTTGTTTTGTTGTTGTAAGAAATTAATACTTTTATTTTGCACTGGTGCATTAAACTGATTAAAAGTGACTATGAAGATTTACTTCACAAAAAATTTTATTTGAAATAAATGCGGTTCTGGTGAACTTTTTCAATCTAAGTCCTAAAATAAAAAAGGTATCGCAGTATCCATTCAATACTGATTGAGATTAAAAATATTGAGCAGCACAACTTGATAATAATGATAACTGTTTCTTGAGCAGCAAATCAGCATATATGAATGATTTCTGAAGGATCATGTGACACTTATCACTGATCATGTGAGTAATGATTCTGAAGATTCTGTTTTATCATAACAGGAATAAAATACATTTAGAAATATATTAAAATAGAAAAACTATTATTTTTTTAATTGAAATAATATTTCACAATAGTACTGTTTTTACTGTATTTTTGTTCTAATAAATGCACCCTTTGTTAACAAAATGTTACTGATCCAAAACTTTGGGGGGAACAATACACCTAAATTAAAGATACTTTATTTGAAAACAAGTCTGAGTATCTTATGCATCGTTGATTCTCAAATAATGTTTGATAATTTCAATGATTTTCTTTAGATATTTTAGCTGTAAAATTAGAACAGAATTACTTGTTAAAAATAGAATGTTCTGCAGTGTGAGAACAAGGTGGGGGTGCATAACTAGTAGAAAGCACGAGAAGAAACATTTAATTGGTTTTTATTATTTTATTTATTTTCTGGTTTGTTTGTCTTTTTCTTTCTTTCTATCTTTTTCTTTCTTTATTTCTTTCTTTCTTTGAGGAAGCACAAAACTCCAGCTGGATGTACTGTGGTTTGAATTCTTTAGCTGTTTACTGGTGACTATACGGTCACCCAGTGTGTATCACTCACACACTTAGTAATATCACAAATATACACAATTACAATATGTGCATGCCTACTTCTCATCTCTAGCTGTGTACCATACAACCCTCTGTCATCCCTAGTTACAATTAATAAATTATATTCAGCTGCAACATAGAATGTGTTTAGTTGTCTCTCTGGTACAGAAGAATCAAAGACATAATATTTTAAAGCATACACATCTCTGGCACATAAAACTTTAAAGTTTAGTATTTAAAAGTATTTTATAAAATGCTCTCTTGTGACAATTTATGTATTGCACAAAAGGTCGTTACATTGCCATTAAAGAGGATGCATTATGCTGAATTAATCATTACATCCTCAAGTCCAAACAGCTTGTTCATTAATAATGTCTGTTGAATCTTGTACTTTAATTAAAAATTAATGCATCTGTAGAAATGTTTAATGGCCATTGGAATTTGACACTGGCATAGAGAGAAATCTTCAAATGGACACTACACACTTCTTGTGGATTCATACAACATACAAACTAATGGAAAATAGGTTCCAAGAGAAAAAGGAAATGGAATTCATAAATCCCGTCAATGCATTAAAATCTGACAATGTCTGGATGTAATCACTAGACTGGTGACATATTCATATTCAAACAATCTTTCTGTCACCTTGTTTGCTGTGTGGGGTGAACTTTTGATGCCCTAATCATTATTACGGTAGGAAAGAAACACATTAAATGCCCATTTTGTTTTAAAATGATCCATTAGGAGCTTTCGCGGTGATTGGTTGAGAGGATAATCATTGTGGTGCTTACTGGTGATTGAAAGTGTAGTGATTGGTTGACAGAGTAAGTAATTAGAGGAGTCATCAGGTCAGACAGGAATGGATGACTCGGACAATTCCATCAAAGCACATCAAGATCTGAACACAATTTATTAAGGGAGACTGATCAAGAGAATAAATATAGTGGAAAAATAGTAGTAGTATTAATGGTCAATGATGAAAATTGGAAATCTATTTTTTTTTAATCCTTCTTTAAAACAAGTTCTGTAATCTACTATATATATATATATATATATATATATATATATATATATATATATATATATATATATATATATATATATATATATATATATATATATATATATATATTTAAAAACATTCATAATTTGCTAATCAAACACATTGATTAAATGCCTCTTAAAATGTCAAGTGTTCTTACCATTAATCACGAACTAAAGAAAAAAAAACTGCTTAAGCAGATTGAATACACTTGAAACATGCTCATCATTATTTTTCAAATGTTAGAAATAAAAAAATCAGGAATCAGGAATACTGACCTGAACTAACCCTTCCTTTTCATAAAAAGGTTATAACATGTAATAATAATTAAAATAACTTACCTTGATACACCTGATAAGCCTATACGGGTTAAATAGATCACACTGCCTTTTTAAGAAGTAGTTAAATTCCAAAGGTTTTATAATCCTCTTAAATTTGTTATTATTTCTGGTTGTGTATGTACTTGTACAACATGGGAGAGTTGGTTTAAATTTTTATAAGAAAGAAAGAAAAGAAAGTGTGCTTTCAGCACCATGGACAGGGCTCTGTGATGGCTGCTTGAATGAAAAGCATGTCCATTTAACACCTCAGCTCTGCAGAAAATAAGTGAGAGTGAAAAGCTGAGAAGACACTGAGAAGGGTTGAAAGGTAAAGATTGAAATACAGAAGGGACAAAGAGAGAAAAAGAGGTCTCAATGGACAGTGCTCAGATGTTGAATGAGTTTTAGGTTTCACTGCAGGGTTTCACTGCAGAAGTGACATATTGCTGGGACGCAGAGAGCTAAAAGGTGAGAATGAAAGATAGAAGACGAAAGTAAACAGTGAAGTATTGATAGAAGGTGGGGGAGGAAGATGTATGTCTGTGCATTTGTATTTATGAAAAAAAAAAGCATGACGTGTTAGATTATCAAAAGAAAGAAATCACCTCATTTTTTGACCATGCAGGTGCATAAACACACAGACCTAAATAACTAGAGAAACCCATGTCATGCTATTTCATAATTTCACACCTTTATTAAAACAGGTGCAGAAGATCATTCTTGAGAGACTATCTAGACTAGATCATGTTACTCTTTTCATCTTTTCACATCTGAGTTTCAGAAATGACAGTTTTCTCCAGCTCATTTCTCACGGTGTCTAAAAGCTGAGGAGACTAATAACGCTGACAGACTGCTGGTGTAAAAATACTTCTGACATTAAAGTTTCAGAAGAACTTAGAAGGGTGAAGGAAAGGAATAGGACATGAAGAGTCAAACTATCTGAAAGAGCTGGTGAAGTTGAAGGATTAATCTGGACAGAGAGACAGCAGTGTCCAGCAGCAGACGGACACTCTCAGGCCTGATTACCTGAATGTCTCTCAGGAGAAGTTAATAATCAAGACCGGTAATGATTAACACCATCTATTACGGTGCTCTGGAAAATTCAATACCGATTGGTCAGACACAATATTTGGTATCTTTAATATACATTGTCCATGGCAACACTGATAATATAGTCAGACTTGTGGTTTGTTGCTACACTGTAGTGGATTTCTTTTTTTTTTTTTTTTTTCATAGCTGTCAAAAATAAACATTTGCTGAAAAATATCTCACTTAAGCCATCCAAACTTGTAGATGATTTTGTTTCTTCATCAGAACTGATCCAACATTACATCACTTGCTAACCAATGGATCCTCTGCAGTGAATGGGTGCCATCAGTAGGATAGTTCAAACAGTTGATAAAAACACAAGTTAATATCTTATGAAGTGTGTATTGACAATATATATATATATGTTTTCTATACTTGTATTTTGGCCAGAAGAAAAGTTTAAAGTTTATACAAAATCTCAGTGATCGATCATTCATGTGGATTACTGGATTATTATGATGTTTTTAACAGCTGTTTGGACTTTCATTCTGACGGCACCCATTCACTACGGATCCACTGGTGAGCAAGTGATGTAGTGCTAAATTTCTCCAAATCGGTTCCAATGAAGAAACAAACTCATCTACGGGTATGTCTTGGATGGCCTCAGAGTGAGTCATTTTTTTATTTATTTTTTTTTTTTTTTTTTGGGGGGGGGGGTTAACTATTCCATTAATAATATTATTGTCTTTTATTTATTTATTTTCTTACATTTTTTATCAATGGCTTCTGTGATCAGAATCCAGTCTTTAAATGACAGCCCCTGCAAGCTAAAATAAGTGAATTTCTGGATTAATATCAGAAATATTAACATCAGCTGTACCAATTCTGATAACAATATATCCCAAATAATTTTGGGGTGAAACTTCATAGTCTACAAAGTTCAGTTTATAACAAAGAAAACCACACTTTGTCCAGAAAAAAATATACATTTACAAGGAATAATTTCTGGCTTTTATTTTATTTCTGAAAGAATAGTCAGCTGTTGTCAGACACCTGCCACCCCCACCACATACCAAAACAAGTCTGATCATATTTTTGTTCACACCAGTAGAAAAGGTTTTCTATGTAGTGCACATCTCATTAGAGCTCTCTGAATGCAGCAGGGCATATAAACATGTGATTGTGCTTGTGTGTCTCCTAGAGTGTATGCGCTGTAACCTCAGTGAGTCAGTACTTAAGATGAGTAGACATGCTCATTTCTCAGTGCATCCTGTCACTCAAAGCAATAGCTTAGATTAGAAAACATCAGGCTACACAAATGAGACACGTTCTTGATTCAACAGTGTTTGTTGTTTCTGGACCAAAATTCCTATTAGCCCTAAAACTATTCCTTAAATCAGAAGGCAACATATGTTGATTTAGGGACATGTTGTACTTCTATGCACATGAAGAAATACCACCACAAAGAGTAAACCACCACAGAGCTTATAATAGTACATAAAACCCATCACAGCAAGGACATACTGCTGTATTCCTCCAATTAATCTCAACTCTACAGTCGAGAAGGACAGATTTGCTCATATTTCGTTAGACAGCAGATGTCCTGAGCAGTTGAATCAACTACTCTCTATGTAAAATACATACTGAATCTGTAGAAGATTCTTAAATGGCTGTAATGGGCACAAATCAGCCTGAGTGGGATTTAAACAACAATCTCCTTATGTGTCCGCTCCAGACATCACTGGAACGTGGCGTACGCTTGCTCACTTCTGGCATTCCTCAATAAAGATGTGCATTAGAGCTGCGAGAGGATCACACAGACCTGGAGCTTAGTTCAATACATTTAAACTCTGTAACACAGAGTACAGCAAACAGTGTTCTTTAATTGCTGTATGAAGCTGAATGTGTGTTTGTGTTTATCTCTTTCTTTGCTGTATTGCTTTGCCTTTGTGAATTACTGGCTCTTACAGTTGAGTTACCTTACAGTTGGATCTTCATGATATACTAAAACCAGTCCGGTCTCAGTTGGTGGTGTGCTGGAGATGCTATTATTGTGTAGATATTACCCCATTTTTATCTCATTGTAACTAGAAAACTGACAAAAAAAAAAAAAACAGACTTGAAGACTATGCAGACTTATATATATATATAAATATGGTCTAAGTCTATAGTGTTATTTTAGTATAACTGAAATACTATTATTGTTTTTATTACTACATTGTTATATTATTATTAATATATTAGGTTATTTTACAGTAGTGATATCTGTTTGTGTATGTTATTATTTTGTACATCAAGTTAGACTCAAAGTTTTGTAATTCCTTTTATTAATGACATTCACTGATCAGAGCGAGAACGTCGCGAAAAGTCACAAAAGGAGTGTGTTTTTGGTTGCCTGGGCAAGACAACCCTGCACAGATTACCAAAAAAAAACCAGCATTAATGGACCAGTGGATGGAGTTTATTTTTACAGAGCATCAACGGAGTTGTGCAAGTGTTTTTGTTTGTTCCCTGCATTTCGAAGATGCTTGTTTTACAAACAAGGCCCAGTTTGATGCCGGATTTGCACATTGTTTATTTCTTAAGGATGATGCAATCCCAACGAAAAAGGGTCACGATCATGTGTTGGAACCGCATGCGGTGAGTAAAACTGCTTCAAATATCTCTGTGTTGTTAACTTAGCTATCGGCGCGTAAGCACATCAAGTAAACAATATGCGATGTTGTCGTCAAACTGCACTTTCCACATGTACACCTTAAAAAAAAAAAAAAAAAAAAAACTACATAAAGTGGAACTTAGTCATTTTCCAAAACCGCTAAGCAAATGTATACAGTTTCAATACATACCACATAGAGACGTCGTTGCTGATGCTGCTCTTGTTAAATTTCAGCCTCTGGATCATAAATATACATAAATATAGCCTCATAAATATACGCTGAATCTAACTGTTAGCCATGGTTTGTTTTGGATGGTTTTTCCCTCACGGTAATGTCACAGCTTCCAAACGCTCTCAACGGAAAAGCTTACTGGCGCTCGTGATTCTTTAGCTCCGCCCACACGTCACGCCTCCAGCTGCTCGTGTTTTTCCGGGAAAAATCGGTACAGACTATCTTTCTCTTATGAATATAATAAAACTAAAGACTTTTTGGAGTTATGAAGGATGCAGTACTACTCTATAGGTACTCAAGATTAACAGGATATTGAGTGAAAACATTTCGTGATTGATGCAAAAAAAAAAAAAAGCCATCAAGCCAGTAATCTTGAGTAAACACACCATTGTGTCTGAAATAGTTTACAGCAAAAGACTGGTGTGCAAACCCTCACAATGCCACATATAGAAAACACCAAATGTGGGCATGTTTTGTCATCACAATTTCAAAAACATATTGAAAAATACAGATTATTTCACAGACTTCATTCAGAAAACAAAGTCTATCTATAGTTATACAGAGCATGTTTCAAAGATTTGATGACACTAACCTGGTATATCCAATTAAAGTGTCTCAGGTTTGATTCTTTATGTAAATGAATGTCCTCAATGCATAACTGGTAAGTTCTTTTGTCTTTTAATGACTTGTAACAGACACAACCGCTGTTTGTTTGTGCCTGTTAACTATGACTAGTTTCTAGAGTCGGTATGTACTTGATGTGGAGAGCATGTCTGACCATGTCATTGGTGCGGAGAGATGCTTAACCTTATGAGAAAATCTATTCAAAATTCTCGGCCAGTTTCTAATCATCAGATCTTTTCTGTGCATGTGTGTGTGGAGACTGAAGAGGTGGTCGTGTGAACACTCAAGATGAAATAGTCACACTTCACTGAGCAGATGGACTTGATGCAAAACGATGCAAGTGCGATGATCCACTTGACATTTCCTTGATTGCATTTGCCTGGACATGAACAAACACATTCACACAGAGAGAGATACACATCTCAAATAAACTGAAAGAAATCATATTTGTGTGGCTTCACTAAGGGCAAGAGAGCAGACTTCCTTATTCTCTGTAGGTGGTAGCCAAACAGAAACCTCCAGGATACTGACGTAATATCATTCATGAATTATTGAATAGACTTACTGGAAAGACATTCATGTGACCCGCGTACAATGCATCCATAAACATAATATGCAACATATGATATTGATTTTGAAATTATATATGCACATTAAAACTAGAAGAAAAAAAAAGATTACTAATATAGCTGCAAGCAGCAATAACGGGGCCAAGCACTACAGAAGCAAGCTTCAGACGAACGGCAGGAATGAGTAATTAAGACAGTTTTAAGATTATTTTAGCCAAATTGGCTTGAAAACAATAAACACAACAACTAATAATAGGATTTATTGGCTTATCACGTGTAACCAATAGGTGGCGCTGTTACCAAATTAGTTTGGAATGGTCAGTGTGAGGTGACGATGACACATACAAAGTTTGGTGCAAATATGTCAAAGCTTTGCAGAGATACAGCCTCAAATGAATGTTGGCATCATTCCAGCAAATTGGTTGATGCGCTAAATGAGAACCGTTTCATATATAGACATGAAATCCATAACATTGGATGTCATGTTGGAACATTGAATGTCTGAAGATGATCCAAGTCAAATTTGGTGAAAATCTGACTAACGGTCTAGGAGGAGTTTGAAAAAGTAGGTTTTCAACATTAATCAAAATGGCGGACAGTAAGTTCAGCCAAATAAGGAAAACTTGGTATCTATGTTCTTGGCTTGACCCAAGGAATCTATTAAGATCAGCATCATGTCAATAGGCAGATTTATTAAAAAGTTATTAGCCTTTATGTACATTGAGTTATTACTTTTGACCACTAGGTGGCGCTGTTTCAAAATAATTTGAGTACCTTCAGGGGATGGTGTTGTTGGCACATTCTGAGTTTCGGAATATAACACCAATGCATTTGATTAGCATAGCCTTTTATTTCACATAAGTGTATTGAAGTCAATGGGAATTTCATGTTTTGTTCTATTATAGCGCCACCAAGAGGCTCAGTCCCACCATTTTTTTTATGTGTCATCAGAGTGCGCCCATACATATGCGTGTCAATTTTGGTGAAAATATCTCAATTCACTTCAGAGTTATAGACATTTACATGAAAAAACACATAAAAATTGACTGACTCTTGATTTGATTGAATATTACTACCCCTTACTATCAATATTTTTGCATTAGGGCATTGGTGTATAGCTATCGACCTATGTTTCCTTCTTCTGACGGTGGTTTCGTCTCGATCAGACAAGCGGTTTCGAAGATATAGCCAAATGTTTTTTAAGCGCTAAATCACAACGCTACACAAACCGTAAGGCGAAACCTAGCATGTTTGGTATCGTAGGACTCGGTAAGGTTTCAAGAGTCTAATTTGATGAGTCTCGTGAAAATAAGTCGACCACACCCAGAGTTATAAGCGTTTAAACAAAGAAGATCACCACTAGGTGGCGCTGTTTCGAAACTTCTCACACTCCTTCAGGACATTGTGCTGATGACCCATACCAAGTTTCGTAACAATCCGTTGCTGCGTTCTTAAAATACAGCATTTTAGCACAAAATTCAATATGGCTGACAGTCAAAATGGCCGAGATGGTAAAATTGGATATCAGTCGACTCGGCATGTTGCCCTGAATCTAACAAGACCAATTTTATGATTTTTGGACAAACTGTTTAGAAGTTATGAGCAAAAATAGCAATTTTTCATATCTCCAGACCAGTAGGTGGCACTGGGCCGAAACGCAGCAAGTAGCCTCAGGTCATGCTTGTTATGACATGTACCAGGTTTGGTCTGAATACGATAAATCGTTGCAGAGATACAGCCTTGCGACTGTTTTTGTAAGCGTTACGTAAAATTTGTTTGAGCGTTTATCGAAAACAGTTTGACGAATCAATTTGATTTGCATAACTTTTGGTCAGCACTGCCTGAAGATAATCTGGTTCAATTTTCGTGTGAATCGGACAAACCGTCTAGGACGAGTTCGAAAAAGTAGGTTTTTTAAAAAATTCAAAATGGCGGCCATATTTCTATGACAGAAAATGACGTCATAGGATGCAATCGAATCGGCATGAGCTCAGAAATCAGAGGAAAAAAGATTTTTGTTGATTGGCCTTAGGGTTAAAAAGTTATTAACAAAATAAAAGTGAAACTTTGGACAGTTGGTGGCGCTAGAGGCAATGTATTAGACCCACCAAAATTGGTGTACTTAATGTTGGCACTGTCCTCTATCAGAATGTCAAACCATTACAACTTTCCCGCATTTGGTTCTATGGGCTGCCATAGACTCCCAGTCGGAAGAATAATAATAATAATAATAATAATAAATATAGCTGCAAGCAGCAATTACGGGGCCAAGCACTCCAACGGCAAATGTAGTAGCTAAGCATCGCATAAAGCATCACACCAAATACATTAATGAGCAATAACAGCAATTTTGGAATTATTGTATTTGAAATGGCAAAAAAAAAAAACATCAATACCACCTCTAGTAGCATGATTACTTGGTTTATCAAGCTTGACCAATAGGTGACACTGTTATAAAATCAATTTGGTGTACTCTGTGTGTCTTTTCAATGACACACACAAAGTTTGGTGTCAATATGCCAAAGCATTCCAGGGATACAGCCTCAAGTGTCATTTTCTCATTGTGCCTCAAATTCGTCGATGTGGTATGCGAAAACGGTTTTGTCTATCGACTCAAAATCCATAACTTTGAATCAGTATAGCCTGAAGATCATTTGATTCGAATTTGGTGAAAATCGGACATACGGTTGATCAGGAGTTCGAAAAAGTATGTTTTCAACATAAATCAAAATGGCGGACCGGAAGTTCAGCTTACCGTGATATATTTGGTATCTATGTTATCGGCATAAGCCAGGGAATATTTTGAGCCCAGTTTCCTTCAAATAGGCTAATGCATTAAAAAGTTATTAGCATTTTAAAAAGTGTAATTACTCATGGTTAATGAATGGTTTATTACTCTTGACCAATAGGTGGCGCTGTTACCAAATTTATGTGGCATGGTCAGTGTGAGGTGGCGATGACACATACAAAGTTTGGTGCAAATATGTCAAAGTGTTGCAGAGATACAGCCTCAAATGCATTTTGGCACCCTTCCAGCAAATTCGTTGATGCGCTAAATGAGAACCGTTACGTATATCGACACAAAATCCATAACTTTTTGCCAGCATGGTCTGAAGATGATTCACGTCAAATTTGGTGAAAATTGGGCTAACGGTCTAGGAGGAGTTCGAAAAAGTAGGTTTTCAACATTAAGCAAAATGGCGGACAGGAAGTAAGACCAATTTTCACATTATTGGTATCAATACTCTTGGCATGACCCACAGAATATAGCGAGACCATTTTAATTTTAATAGACTAATTTATTCAAAAGTTATTAGCGTTTATGTGATATTTCATTATAACTATTGGCCACAAGGTGGCGCTGCCACCAAACTTTTTGAGTACCTTCAGGGCATGGAGCCGAATATTTTTGTAATTATTTGCGAAACGATACGATGCTGCGTTCAAAAAATACAGCATTTTGAAACATAATTCAAAATGGCCGACGCCTAAAATGGCCGACACAGGAAAATTGGATATCATTCGACTCGACATGACTCACTGAATCTAAAGAGACCAGTTGTGTGATTTTTGGCCAAACCATTCAGTAGTTATAAGCCAAAATATGCATTTTTCATATCTCCTGACCACTAGGTGGCGCTGTGTCGAAACACAGCAGGTAGTCTCAGTTCATGCTTGTTATAACACACGCCAAGTTTGGTCTCAATATGACAAACCGTTGCCGGGATATAGCCTCACGTGCATGTTTGCGTGCTTTTCGTCAAATTTGTTTACGTGTCATTCGACAACAGTTGGACGAATCAACTTGAATTCCATAACTTTTTGCCAGCATGGTCTGAAGATGATCTGAGCCAATTTTCGTGGCAATCGGACTAACCGTCTAGGACGAGTTCGAAAAAGTAGGTTTTTCGAATAATTGAAAATAGCGAAAAAACTAAACCTTGCGATTTTTGAATTTTAGGGTTCATTCGACTTGGCCTGAGCCAAGGATTCAGAGGAAAAAAGAATTTCCATTTTCTGGCTTACGGTTCAAAAGTTATTAGCATACAAACATTGAAAGTTTGGACAAGTGGTGGCGCTAGAGAGTAGGAGTTAGAGGCTTCAAATTTGCTATAGTTAATGTTGGGACTGTCCTCTATCAGTGTGCCAAATTATACAACTTTCCCGCAAACGGTTCTATGGGCTGCCATAGACTTGCGGCGGAAGAAGAAGAAGAATAATAATAATAAATATAGCTGCAAGCAGCAATTACGGGGCCAAGCACTCCAACGGCAAATGTAGGAGCTAAGCATGGCATGAAGCATCACACCAAATACATTAATGAGCAATAACAGCAATTTTAGGATTATTGTAATTGAAATGGCTAAATAAAAATCATAATACCACCTCTATTAGCATGATTACTTGGCTTATCAAGTTTGACCAATAGTCGGCACTGTTATAAAATCAATTTGGTGTACTCTGTGTGACTTTTCAATGACACACACAAAGTTTGGTGTCAATATGCCAAAGCATTCCAGAGATACAGCCTCAAGTGTCATTTTGGCATTGTGCCTCAAATTCGTCGCTGTGGTATGCGAAAACGGTTTTGTCTATCGACACAAAATCCATAACTTTGAGTCAGCATAGTCTGAAGATCATCTGATTCAATTTTGGTGAAAATCGGACTAACGGTTGATGAGCAGTTCGAAAAAGTAGGTTTTCAACATAAATCAAAATGGCGGACAGGAAGTTCGGCTTACTCTGGCATATTTGGTATCTATGTTGTTGGCATAAGCCAGGGAATATTTTGAGACCAGTTTCATTGCAATAGGCTAATGCAATAAAAAGTTATTAACATTTTTTATAGTTTAATTATTCATGGTTAATAAATGGTTTATTACTCTTGACCAATAGGTGGCGCTGTTACCAAATTTATGTGGCATGGTCAGTGTGAGGTGGCAATGACACATACAAAGTTTGGTCCAAATATGTCAAAGTGTTGCAGAGATACAGCCTCAAATGCATTTTGGCACCCTTCCAGCAAATTCGTTGATGCGCTAAATGAGAACCGTTACGCATATCGACACGAAATCCATAACTTTTTGCCAGCATGGTCTGAAGATGATTCACGTCAAATTTGGTGAAAATTGGACTAACGGTCTAGGAGGAGTTCGAAAAAGTAGGTTTTCAACATTAAGCAAAATGGCGGACAGGAAGTAAGGCCAATTTTCACATTATTGGTATCAATACTCTCGGCATGACCCACAGAATATAGCGAGATCATTTTAATTTTAATAGACTAATTTATTCAAAAGTTATTAGCATTTATGTGATATTTCATTATAACTATTGGCCACAAGGTGGCGCTGCCACCAAACTTTTTGAGTACCTTCAGGGCATGGAGCCGAATATTTTTGTAATTATTTGCGAAACGATACGATGCTGCGTTCAAAAAATACAGCATTTTAATTCATAATTCAAAATGGCCGACGCCTAAAATGGCCGACACGGGAAAATTGGATATCATTTGACTCGACATGACTCACTGAATCTAAAGAGACCAGTTGTGTGATTTTTGGCCAAACCATTCAGAAGGTATAAGCCAAAATATGCATTTTTCATATCTCCTGACCACTAGGTGGCGCTGTGTCGAAACACTGCAAGTAGTCTCAGTTCATGCTTGTTATAACACACACCAAGTTTGGTCTCAATATGACAAACCGTTGCCGGGATATAGCCTCACGTGCATTTTTGCGTGCTTTTCGTCAAATTTGTTTACGTGTCATTCGACAACGGTTGGACGAATCAACTTGAATTCCATAACTTTTTGCCAGCATGGTCTGAAGATGATCTGAGCCAATTTTCGTGGCAATCGGACTAACCGTCTAGAACGAGTTCGAAAAAGTAGGTTTTTCGAATAATTGAAAATAGCGAAAAAACTAAACCTTGCGATTTTTGAATTTTAGGGTTCATTCGACTTGGCCTGAGCCAAGGATTCAGAGGAAAAAAGAATTTCCATTTTCTGGCTTACGGTTCAAAAGTTATTAGCATACAAACATTGAAAGTTTGGACAAGTGGTGGCGCTAGAGAGTAGGAGTTAGAGGCTTCAAATTTGCTATAGTTAATGTTGGGACTGTCCTCTATCAGTGTGCCAAATTATACAACTTTCCCGCAAACGGTTCTATGGGCTGCCATAGACTTGCGGCGGAAGAAGAAGAAGAAGAATAATAATAACGCCAACGAAAACAATAGGTGCCTACGCACCTTCGGTGCTTGGCCCCTAAATATAGCTGCAAGCAGCAATCACGGGGCCAAGCATTCCAGCGGCAACATCAGGAGCTAAGCATATGTAGCATCAGACCAAATGCAACGAGTAAGAAAAGCAATTATTGGAAGAGTGTAATTGAAACAGCCAGTAAAACTCCAGTAAAATGATGCATTATCATTTTTGGAAAATATGTGGCGCTGTAATCAAATCGCTTTGTTGTGTTCTGTGGGAGGTGACAATGTTGTGGGCAATTTCTTTCAAAATACTTACAGACCTTTAGGGCAATGAGTCGAACATGCCCACCGAGTTTCGTTCCGATCGACTTCCATTAACCTTGTCAAATAGGTGCTTAAAGTTGTTTGGCCAATGGCGGCCATGTTTTTTAAGATAAGTGAAATTCCTCATAGAGCACTTGTGCCACATTGGGCCATATCAATTTTCAAGTTGATTGGATCAACGGTTGCTTAGTTATAGCCATTTGATTTTTTTTCATCCTGTAGCGCCACCAAGTGGCAGATATGGAAAAAAAATAATAATTTGACTAAAGTTTTTGTTCATGCATATGAGTTCTGAGTTTGGTGAAGATATCTCATTTTGTTCCCGAGTTATAGCCTTTTTCGTAAAATTGGTCCACGAATTTGAATGTTTTGGGTCACCTGGTTTTTTGTTCAGTCTTGATCAAACCACTGCAATAATATTCTCTGGACTCTCTAGATCAATAATTTTCAAAAATATGTTGCATTTTGTCCTTTGGTTAGCTATAAGAGGTCATTTAGGAAAGGGCCGTGGCCACATGTAACCTAAAGCCTATAAAACTGAAACAAAAACTCAAAACTTTATGAAACTTGGTTATAACATGTGAAAGATAACCCACCAAGCATGCAAAGTTTCATTAAGATCAGAAAATAGCTGGTGCTATAACAGTTAAAATGGCCTAAAAAACAAAAGATTTCTGTTGTGAATGGCATTAAACTGCAAAAAAAAAAGGGGTAATATAATCACACATGCATTAGATCTGTATTTTTTCTAAACAATCATGCAAAATTTAACAGAGATTAGGTAAAAAAGAACACTGTAATATTTATAAAGCTTCAAAACCCAGTGTTGAATAAAAAATTGCAATTATAACCACTAGATGTCACCGGAAGACCACTAATGAGCTCACTAAAGACTAAAACATTACAGTTTATGGGCTTGTTGAGGGATTCATCTAGAAAAAATGTATATTACTATTATTTAATATTACTGTTCAAGCATTTCAGATCACATTGAGTCAAAGTTTACCAATTTATTCATACAGATATATCTAATGTTTATAATTATGCCAGATTATGATTGCAATGAAACCTGAAAAATGACATAGAAGCCCATAAAATTTTATCACCCATCATTTATTTTAATTATCTATATATATATATAACAAAATGTGTGCATCTGTGTGTGGGTTTAAGCATGCTTATTGAGTATTAATATAGTAGTTTAAACATTTCATGTTTGTGTGTGTCTGTAATTCTGTTCTATTCTTTTACTGTCAGCCATATCTAGGTTATTTAAAATCAGTGCAGTACTATTATCTAGACTGTGAAATTATACATAAATTGCGTATGCTTCTTTGGAATGAAATTAAGACAACATATAACAGTTATAAAGGTTAAAGAGACAGTGTTGTATGATAAATTGCATTTACGACCACTAGATGTCACTGGAAGACCACTAATGGGCTCACTAAAGACTAAAACATTACAGTTCATTGTCTCGATGATTGATTCATCTAGAAAAATATATATTACTATTATTTAATATTACTGTTCAAGCATTTAAGATCACATTGAGTGAAAGTTCAACAGTTTATTCATACATGTATATCAAATGTTTACTATTATGTCAGAATATGAATGCAATGAAACCTGACATAGAAATGTAAGAAAAGAAGTCTTTCTGTGAGTTGTGTGTCACCTATAATTTATTTCAAATATCTACATACAACAAAATGTGTGGGCATGTACTTCTCTGTGTGTGTGTGTGTGTGTGTAATCATGCTTATTGATTATTCATATAATAGTTGAACCATTTCATTTCTGTGTGTGAGTGTCTGTGAGCCTATTCTCCATGTTAGACAATGGCACACACAAGTTTGGCTTAATTACAACAAAGCTTTGCAGAGATATAGCCTCAGACTCATTTTGTGAAGATGCCTGACATCTGAAGCAGCGCTGTACAAAAACGGTTTCGTCTATTGACACGAAATCCATAACTTTTTGTCAGCACGGTCTGAAGATGATCTGATTCAATTTTGGTGAAAATCAGACAAACGGTTGAGGATGAGTTTAAAAAAAAAGGTTTTCAACATGAATCAAAATGGCGGACAGGAAGTTTTGCTTAATATGACATAATTGGTATGTATGTTGTCGGCATGTCCCAAGGAACATTTTGAGACATGTTTCATGATAATAGGCTAATGCAATCAAAAGTTATTAGCATTATTGGAAATGTAATAATTAGCGGTTATTGATTGGTTTATTACTCTTGACCAATAGGTGGCGCTGTGACCAAAATGATGTGGCGTGGTCAATGTGATGTGACAATGTCACATATTAAGTTTTGTGTAAATATCTCCAACCTTTGCAGAGATACAGCCTCAGATGCAGTTTGGCATCTTTCCAGCAAATTCGTTGGTACGCTAATTGAAAACGGTTACGTGTATCGACACAAATTCCATAACTTTTTGCCAGCATGGTCTGAAGATGATCCAAATCAAATTTGGTGAAAATCTGAGCAACGGTCTAGGAGGAGTTCGAAAAAGTAGGTTTTCAACATGAATCAAAATGGCGGACAGGAAATTTTGCCAAAATTGACAAATGGGGTATCGGTGTTCTCGGCATGACCCAAGGAATCTATCAACATCAGCTTTGTTACAATAGGCTAATGTATGCAAAAGTTATTAGCATTTTTCGAAAAAATCGTTATAACTATTGACCACAAGGTGGCGCTGCCCCCAATTTTTTTGTGTACATTCAGGGCATGGAGCCGGACATTTTTGTAATTATTTGCGAAACGATACGGAACTTCATTCTTAAGATACAGCAATTTACAACTAAATCCAAAATGGGCGACGCCCAAAATGGCCGAATTGGGAAAATTCGGTATCATTCGACTCGGAATGATGCACTGAATCTAAAGACACCACTTTTGTGAGTTTTGGCAAAACCGTTCAGAAGTTATGAGCAAAAACATGCATTTTTCATATCTCCTGACCACTAGGGGGCACAGCGCCGAAACACTGCAGGTAGTCCCAGGGAATGGTTGTTATAAGACCCACCAAGATTGGTCTCAATAGGCCAAACCGTTGCGGAGATATAGCCTCACGTTCACGTTTGCGTGCTTTTCGAAGAATTCGTTCATGAGCTATTCGGAAACGGTTTGAGAAATCAACTTGAATTCCATAACTTTTTGCCAGCATGGTCTGAAGATTATCTGATTCAATTTTCGTGACAATCGGTGCAACGGCCTAGGACGAGTTCGAAAAAGTAGGTTTTACGAACAATTGACGATAGCGAAAAAACTAAGCCTTGCGATTTTTGAATTTCGGTGTCCATTCGACTCGGCATGAGCCAAGGAATCACAGGAAAAAAGAATTTTCATTTTGTGGCTTACGGTTCAAGAGTTATTAGCATCAAGTTTTTGAAAGTTTAGACAATTGGTGGCGCTAGAGAGTTTGAGTTAGAGACTTCAAATTTGCTACGGTTAATGTTCAGACAGTCCTCTATTAGTGTGCCAAATTATACAACTTTCCCGCAATCGGTTCTATGGGCTACCATAGACTTGGGGTGGAAGAAGAGGAAGAATAATAATAATAAATATAGCTGCAAGCAGCAATTACGGGGCCAAGCACTCCAACGGCAAATGTAGGAGCTAAGCATGGCATGGAGCATCACACCAAATGCATTAATGAGCAATAACAGCAATTTTAGGATTATTGTAATTGAAATGGCTAAAAAAATCATAAATACAACCTCTAGTAGCATGATTTACTGGCTTATCAAAATTGACCAATAGGTGGTGCTGTTATCAAGTCAATTTGGTGTACTCTGTGTGACTTTTCAATGACACAAACAAAGTTTGGTGTCAATATGCCAAAGCATTGCAGAGATACAGCCTCAAGTGTCATTTTGTCATTGTGCCTCAAGTTCGTCGCTGTGGTATGCAAAAACGGTTTTGTCTATCGACACAAAATTCATAACTTTTTGTCAGCACAGTCTGAAGATCATCTGATTAAATTTTGGTGAAAATTGGACTAACGGCTGATGAGGAGTTCAAAAAGTAGGTTTTCAACATAAATCAAAATGGCGGACCGGAAGTTCAGCTTAATCTGGCATATTTGGTATCTATGTTTTCGGCATAAACCAGGGAATATTTTGAGCCCAGTTTCCTTCAAATAGGCTAATGCATTAAAAAGTTATTAGCATTTTTATAAGTGTAATTATTCATGGGTAATGAATGGTTTATTACTCTTGACCAATAGGTGGCGTTGTTACCAAATTTATGTGGCATGGTCAGTGTGAGGTATCGATGACACGTACAAAGTTTGGTGTAAATATGTCAAAGCGTTGCAGAGATACAGCCTCAAATGCATTTTGGCACCCTTCCAGCAAATTCGTTGATGCGCTTAATGAGAACCGTTTCATATATCGACACGAAATCCATAACTTTTTGCCAGCATGGTCTGAAGATGATACACGTCAAATTTGGTGAAAATCGGACTAACGGTCTAGGAGGAGTTCGAAAAAGTAGGTTTTCAACATTAATCAAAATGGCAAACAGGAAGTATGGCCAATATTCGCATAATTGGTATCAATGCTCTCGGCTTTACCCACAGAATATAGGGAGGCCATTTTAATTTTAATATGTCTAATTAATTCAAAAGTTATTAGCATTTATGTGATATTTCATTATAACTATTGGCCACAAGGTGGCGCTGCCACCAAACTTTTTGAGTATCTTCAGGGCATGGAGCCGAATATTTTTGTAATTATTTGCGAAATGATACGATGATGCGTTCAAAAAATACAGCATTTTGAAACATAATTCAAAATGGCCGACGCCTAAAATGGCCGACACGGGAAAATTGGATATCAATCGACTCGACACGACGCACTGAATCTACAGAGACCAGTTTTGTAATTTTTGGCCAAACCATTCAGAAGTTATAAGCCAAAATATGCATTTTTCATATCTCCTGACCACTAGGTGGCGCTGTGTCGAAACACTGCAGGTAGTCTCAGGTCATGCTTATTATAACACACACCAAGTTTGGTCTCAATACGCCAAACCGTTGCGGAGATATAGCCTCACGTGTATTTTTGCGTGCTTTTCGTCATATTTTTTCACGTGTCATTCGAGAACGGTTGGACGAATCAACTTGAATTCCATAACTTTTTGCCAGCATGGTCTGATGATGATCTGAGCCAATTTTCGTGAAAATCGGACAAACCGTCTAGGACGAGTTCGAAAAAGTAAGTTTTTCGAAAAGTTGAAAATAGCGAAAAAACTAAACCTTGCGATTTTTGAATTTTAGGGTTCATTCGACTTGGCTTGAGCCAAGGATTCAGAGGAAAAAAGAATTTCCATTTTCTGGCTTAGGGTTCAAAAGTTATTAGCATACAAACATTGAAAGTTTGGACAAGTGGTGGCGCTAGAGAGTAGGAGTTAGAGGCTTCAAATTTGCTATAGTTAATGTTGGAACTGTCCTCTATCAGTGTGCCAAATTATACAACTTTCCCGCAAACGGTTCTATGGGCTGCCATAGACTTGCGGCGGAAGAAGAAGAAGAATAATAATAATAACGCCAACGAAAACAATAGGTGCCTACGCACCTTCGGTGCTTGGCCCCTAAATATAGCTGCAAGCAGCAATAACGGGGCCAAGCACTACAGAAGCAAGCTTCAGACGAACGGCAGGAATGAGTAATTAAGACAGTTTTAAGATTATTTTAGGCAAAATGGCTTGAAAACAATAAACACAACAACTAGTAATAGGATTTATTGGCTTATCACGTGTAACCAATAGGTGGCGCTGTTACCAAATTAGTTTGAAATGGTCAGTGTGAGGTGACGATGACACATACAAAGTTTTTTGCAAATATGTCAAAGCTTTGCAGAGATACAGCCACAAATGCATTTTGGAACCCTTCCAGCTGATTCGTTGATGCGCTAAATGAGAACCGTTTCTTATATTGACACGAAATCCATAACATTTTGCCAGAATGGTCTGAAGATGATCCATGTCAAATTTGGTGAAAATCGGACTAACGGTCTAGGAGGAGTTCGAAAAAGTAGGTTTTCAACATTAATCAAAATGGCGGACAGGAAGTTCAGCCAAATAAGGAAAACTTGGTATCTATGTTCTCGGCCTGACCCAAGGAATCTATTAAGATCAGCGTCATGTCAATAGCCAGATCTTTTCAAAAGTTATTAGCCTTTATGTAAATTGAGTTATAACTTGACCACTAGGTGGCACTGTTTCAAAATATTTTGAGTACCTTCAGGGGATGTTGTTGTTGGCACATTCTGAGTTTCGTAATATTACACAAATGCATTTGTTTAGTATAGCATTTTATTTCACAAAACTGTATTGAAGTCAATGGGAATTTCATGTTTTGTTCTATTATAGCGCCACCAAGAGGCTCAGTCCAACCATTTGTTTTATGTGTCCTCAGAGTGAGCCCATACATATGTGTGTCAATTTTGGTGAAAATATCTCAATTCACTTCAGAGTTATAGACATTTATATGAAAAAGCATGTAAAAAATGACTGACTCTTGACTTTGATTGAATATTACTACCCCTTACTATCAATATTTTGGCATTTGGGCATTGGTGTTTAGCTATCGACCTATGTTTCCGAACTTCTGATGGTGGTTTCGTCTCGATCAGACAAGCGGTTTCGAAGATATAGCCAAATGTTTTTTAAGCGCTAAATCACAACGCTACACAAACCGTAAGGCGAAACCTAGCATGTTTGGTATCGTAGGACTCGGTAAGGTTTCAGGAGTCCAATTTAATGAGTCTGGTGAAAATAAGTCGACCACACCCAAAGTTATAAGCATTTAAAAAAAGAAGATCACCACTAGGTGGCGCTGTTTCGAAACTTCTCACGCTCCTTCAGGACATTGTGCTGATGACCCATACCAAGTTTCGTAACAATCCGTTGATGCGTTCTTAAAATACAGCATTTTAGCACAAAATTCAAAATGGCCGACAGTCAAAATGGCCAAAATGTTAAAATTGGATATCAGTCGACTTGGCATGTAGCCCTGAATTTAACAAGACAAATGTTATGATTTTTGGACAAACTGTTCAAAAGTTATAAGCAAAAATAGCAATTTTTCATATCTCTGGACCAGTAGGTGGCGCTGCGCCGAAACACAGCATGTAGCCTCAGGTCATGCTTGTTATGACATGTACCAATTTTGGTCAGAATAGAATAAATCGTTGCATAGATACAGCCTTACGACTGTTTTTGCAAGCGTTACGTAAAATTTGTTTGAGCGTTTATCGAAAACAGTTTGACGAATCAATTTGATTTGCATAACTTTTGGTCAGCACTGACTGAAGATGATCTGGTTCAATTTTCGTGTGAATCGGACAAACCGTCTAGGACGAGTTCGAAAAAGTAGGTTTTTAAAAAATTCAAAATGGCGGCCACATTTCTATGACGGAAAATGATTTGCTAGGGTGCAATCGAATCGGCATGAGCTCAGAAATCAGATGAAAAAAGAATTTTGATGATTGGCCTTACGGTCAAAAAGTTATTAACAAAATTAAAGTGAAATTTTGGACAGTTGGTGGCGCTAGAGGGAATGTCTTAGACACACCAAAATTGGTGTACTTAATGTTGGCACTGTCCTCTATAAGAATGTCAAACCATTACAACTTTCCCGCATTCGGTTCTATGGGCTGCCATAGACCCCCAGTCGGAAGAATAATAATAATAATAATAATAAGAACGCCAACAAAAACAAGAGGGTCCTACGCACCTTCGGTGCTTGGCCCCTAAATATAGCTGCAAGCAGCAATTACGGGGCCAAGCACTCCAACGGCAAATGTAGGAGCTAAGCATCGCATAAAGCATCACACCAAATACATTAATGAGCAATAACAGCAATTTTGGAATTATTGTATTTGAAATGGCAAAAAAAAAAAAAAAAAACACCAATACCACCTCTAGTAGCATGATTACTTGGTTTATCAAGCTTGACCAATAGGTGACACTGTTATAAAATCAATTTGGTGTACTCTGTGTGACTTTTCAATGACACACACAAAGTTTGGTGTCAATATGCCAAAGCATTCCAGGGATACAGCCTCAAGTGTCATTTTCTCATTGTGCCTCAAATTCGTCGATGTGGTATGCGAAAACGGTTTTGTCTATCGACTCAAAATCCATAACTTTGAATCAGTATAGCCTGAAGATCATTTGATTCGAATTTGGTGAAAATCGGACATACGGTTGATCAGGAGTTCGAAAAAGTATGTTTTCAACATAAATCAAAATGGCGGACCGGAAGTTCAGCTTACCGTGGTATATTTGGTATCTATGTTATCGGCATAAGCCAGGGAATATTTTGAGCCCAGTTTCCTTCAAATAGGCTAATGCATTAAAAAGTTATTAGCATTTTAAAAAGTGTAATTACTCATGGTTAATGAATGGTTTATTACTCTTGACCAATAGGTGGCGCTGTTACCAAATTTATGTGGCATGGTCAGTGTGAGGTGGCGATGACACATACAAAGTTTGGTGCAAATATGTCAAAGTGTTGCAGAGATACAGCCTCAAATGCATTTTGGCACCCTTCCAGCGAATTCGTTGATGCGCTAAATGAGAACCGTTACGTATATCGACACAAAATCCATAACTTTTTGCCAGCATGGTCTGAAGATGATTCACGTCAAATTTGGTGAAAATTGGGCTAACGGTCTAGGAGGAGTTCGAAAAAGTAGGTTTTCAACATTAAGCAAAATGGCGGACAGGAAGTAAGGCCAATTTTCACATTATTGGTATCAATACTCTCGGCATGACCCACAGAATATAGCGAGACCATTTTAATTTTAATAGACTAATTTATTCAAAAGTTATTAGCATTTATGTGATATTTCATTATAACTATTGGCCACAAGGTGGCGCTGCCACCAAACTTTTTGAGTACCTTTAGGGCATGGAGCCGAATATTTTTGTAATTATTTGTGAAACGATACGATGCTGCGTTCAAAAAATACAGCATTTTAAATCATAATTCAAAATGGCCGATGCCTAAAATGGCCGACACGGGAAAATTGGATATCATTTGACTCGACATGACTCACTGAATCTAAAGAGACCAGTTGTGTGATTTTTGGCCAAACCATTCAGTAGTTATAAGCCAAAATATGCATTTTTCATATCTCCTGACCACTAGGTGGCGCTGTTTCGAAACACTGCAGGTAGTCTCAGTTCATGCTTGTTATAACACACGCCAAGTTTGGTCTCAATATGACAAACCGTTGCCGGGATATAGCCTCACGTGCATGTTTGCGTGCTTTTCGTCAAATTTGTTTACGTGTCATTCGACAACAGTTGGACGAATCAACTTGAATTCCATAACTTTTTGCCAGCATGGTCTGAAGATGATCTGAGCCAATTTTCGTGGCAATCGGACTAACCGTCTAGGACGAGTTCGAAAAAGTAGGTTTCTCGAATAATTGAAATTAGCGAAAAAACTAAACCTTGCGATTTTTGAATTTTGGGGTTCATTCGACTTGGCATGAGCCAAGGATTCAGAGGAAAAAAGAATTTCCATTTTCTGGCTTACGGTTCAAAAGTTATTAGCATAGAAACATTGAAAGTTTGGACAAGTGGTGGCGCTAGAGAGTTGGAGTTAGAGACTTCAAATTTGCTATAGTTAATGCTGGGACTGTCCTCTATCAGTGTGCCAAATTATACAACTTTCCCGCAATCGGTTCTATGGGCTGCCATAGACTTGCGGCGGAAGAAGAAGAAGAATAATAATAAATATAGCTGCAAGCAGCAATTACGGGGCCAAGCACTCCAACGGCAAATGTAGTAGCTAAGCATCGCATAAAGCATCACACCAAATACATTAATGAGCAATAACAGCAATTTTGGAATTATTGTATTTGAAATGGCAAAAAAAAAAAAACACCAATACCACCTCTAGTAGCATGATTACTTGGTTTATCAAGCTTGACCAATAGGTGACACTGTTATAAAATCAATTTGGTGTACTCTGTGTGTCTTTTCAATGACACACACAAAGTTTGGTGTCAATATGCCAAAGCATTCCAGGGATACAGCCTCAAGTGTCATTTTCTCATTGTGCCTCAAATTCGTCGATGTGGTATGCGAAAACGGTTTTGTCTATCAACTCAAAATCCATAACTTTGAATCAGTATAGCCTGAAGATCATTTGATTCGAATTTGGTGAAAATCGGACATACGGTTGATCAGGAGTTCGAAAAAGTATGTTTTCAACATAAATCAAAATGGCGGACCGGAAGTTCAGCTTACCGTGGTATATTTGGTATCTATGTTATCGGCATAAGCCAGGGAATATTTTGAGCCCAGTTTCCTTCAAATAGGCTAATGCATTAAAAAGTTATTAGCATTTTAAAAAGTGCAATTACTCATGGTTAATGAATGGTTTATTACTCTTGACCAATAGGTGGCGCTGTTACCAAATTTATGTGGCATGGTCAGTGTGAGGTGGCGATGACACATACAAAGTTTGGTGCAAATATGTCAAAGTGTTGCAGAGATACAGCCTCAAATGCATTTTGGCACCCTTCCAGCAAATTCGTTGATGCGCTAAATGAGAACCGTTACGTATATCGACACAAAATCCATAACTTTTTGCCAGCATGGTCTGAAGATGATGCACGTCAAATTTGGTGAAAATTGGGCTAACGGTCTAGGAGGAGTTCGAAAAAGTAGGTTTTCAACATTAAGCAAAATGGCGGACAGGAAGTAAGGCCAATTTTCACATTATTGGTATCAATACTCTCGGCATGACCCACAGAATATAGCGAGACCATTTTAATTTTAATAGACTAATTTATTCAAAAGTTATTAGCATTTATGTGATATTTCATTATAACTATTGGCCACAAGGTGGCGCTGCCACCAAACTTTTTGAGTACCTTCAGGGCATGGAGCCGAATATTTTTGTAATTATTTGCGAAACGATACGATGCTGCGTTCAAAAAATACAGCATTTTAAATCATAATTCAAAATGGCCGACGCCTAAAATGGCCGACACAGGAAAATTGGATATCATTTGACTCGACATGACTCACTGAATCTAAAGAGACCAGTTGTGTGATTTTTGGCCAAACCATTCAGTAGTTATAAGCCAAAATATGCATTTTTCATATCTCCTGACCACTAGGTGGCGCTGTGTCGAAACACTGCAGGTAGTCTCAGTTCATGCTTGTTATAACACACGCCAAGTTTGGTCTCAATATGACAAACCGTTGCCGGGATATAGCCTCACGTGCATGTTTGCGTGCTTTTCGTCAAATTTGTTTACGTGTCATTCGACAACAGTTGGACGAATCAACTTGAATTCCATAACTTTTTGCCAGCATGGTCTGAAGATGATCTGAGCCAATTTTCGTGGCAATCGGACTAACCGTCTAGGACGAGTTCGAAAAAGCAGGTTTTTCGAAAAATTGAAAATAGCGAAAAAACTAAACCTTGCGATTTTTGAATTTTGGGGTTCATTCGACTTGGCATGAGCCAAGGATTCAGAGGAAAAAAGAATTTCCATTTTCTGGCTTACGGTTCAAAAGTTATTAGCATACAAACATTGAAAGTTTGGACAAGTGGTGGCGCTAGAGAGTAGGAGTTAGAGACTTCAAATTAGCTATAGTTAATGGTGGGACTGTCCTCTATCAGTGTGCCAAATTATACAACTTTCCCGCAATCGGTTCTATGGGCTGCCATAGACTTGCGGCGGAAGAAGAAGAAGAATAATAATAATAAATATAGCTGCAAGCAGCAATTACGGGGCCAAGCACTCCAACGGCAAATGTAGGAGCTAAGCATGGCATGAAGCATCACACCAAATACATTAATGAGCAATAACAGTAATTTTGGAATTATTGTAATTGAAATGGCAAAAAAAAATCATAATACCACCTCTAGTAGCATGATTACTTGGCTTATAAAGTTTGACCAATAGGTGGCACTGTTATGAAATCAATTTGGTGTACTCTGTTTGACTTTTCAATGACACACACAAAGTTTGGTGTTAATATGCCACAGCATTCCAGAGATGCAGCCTCAAGTGTCATTTTGTCATTATGTTTCAACTTCGTCGCTTTGGTATGCGAAAACGGTTTTGTCTATCGACACAAAATCCATAACTTTGTGTCAACATAGTCTGAAGATCATCTGATTCGAATTTGGTGAAAATTGGACATACGGTTCATGATGAGTTCGAAAAAGTAGGTTTTCCACATAAATCAAAATGGTGGACCGGAACTTCAGTAAACACTGGCATATTTGGTATCTATGTTATCGGCATAAGCCAGGGAATATTTTGAGCCCAGTTTCGTTGCAATAGGCTAATGGACTAAAAAGTTATTAGCATTTTAAAAAGTGTAATTACTCATGGTTAATGAATGGTTTATTACTCTTGACCAATAGGTGGCGCTGTTACCAAATTTATGTGGCATGGTCAGTGTGAGGTGGCGATGACACATACAAAGTTTGGTGCAAATATGTCAAAGTGTTGCAGAGATACAGCCTCAAATGCATTTTGGCACCCTTCCAGCAAATTCGTTGATGCGCTAAATGAGAACCGTTACGTATATCGACACAAAATCCATAACTTTTTGCCAGCATGGTCTGAAGATGATTCACGTCAAATTTGGTGAAAATTGGGCTAACGGTCTAGGAGGAGTTCTAAAAAGTAGGTTTTCAACATTAAGCAAAATGGCGGACAGGAAGTAAGGCCAATTTTCACATTATTGGTATCAATACTCTCGGCATGACCCACAGAATATAGCGAGACCATTTTAATTTTAATAGACTAATTTATTCAAAAGTTATTAGCGTTTATGTGATATTTCATTATAACTATTGGCCACAAGGTGGCGCTGCCACCAAACTTTTTGAGTACCTCCAGGGCATGGAGCCGAATATTTTTGTAATTATTTGCGAAACGATACGATGCTGCGTTCAAAAAATACTGCATTTTGAAACATAATTCAAAATGGCCGACGCCTAAAATGGCCGACACAGGAAAATTGGATATCATTCGACTCGACATGACTCACTGAATCTAAAGAGACCAGTTGTGTGATTTTTGGCCAAACCATTCAGTAGTTATAAGCCAAAATATGCATTTTTCATATCTCCTGACCACTAGGTGGCGCTGTGTCGAAACACAGCAGGTAGTCTCAGTTCATGCTTGTTATAACACACGCCAAGTTTGGTCTCAATATGACAAACCGTTGCCGGGATATAGCCTCACGTGCATGTTTGCGTGCTTTTCGTCAAATTTGTTTACGTGTCATTCGACAACAGTTGGACAAATCAACTTGAATTCCATAACTTTTTGCCAGCATGGTCTGAAGATGATCTGAGCCAATTTTCGTGGCAATCGGACTAACCGTCTAGGACGAGTTCGAAAAAGTAGGTTTTTCGAATAATTGAAAATAGCGAAAAAACTAAACCTTGCGATTTTTGAATTTTAGGGTTCATTCGACTTGGCCTGAGCCAAGGATTCAGAGGAAAAAATAATTTCCATTTTCTGGCTTACGGTTCAAAAGTTATTAGCATACAAACATTGAAAGTTTGGACAAGTGGTGGCGCTAGAGAGTAGGAGTTAGAGGCTTCAAATTTGCTATAGTTAATGTTGGGACTGTCCTCTATCAGTGTGCCAAATTATACAACTTTCCCGCAAACGGTTCTATGGGCTGCCATAGACTTGCGGCGGAAGAAGAAGAAGAATAATAATAATAACGCCAACGAAAACAATAGGTGCCTACGCACCTTCGGTGCTTGGCCCCTAATAACGCCAACGAAAACAATAGGTGCCTACGCACCTTCGGTGCTTGGCCCCTAATAATAACGCCAACGGAAACAATAGGTGCCTACGCACCTTCGGTGCTTGGCCCCTAAATATAGCTGCAAGCAGCAATTACGGGGCCAAGCACTCCAACGGCAAATGTAGTAGCTAAGCATCGCATAAAGCATCACACCAAATACATTAATGAGCAATAACAGCAATTTTGGAACTATTGTATTTGAAATGGCAAAAAAAAAAAAAACACCAATACCACCTCTAGTAGCATGATTACTTGGTTTATCAAGCTTGACCAATAGGTGACACTGTTATAAAATCAATTTGGTGTACTCTGTGTGTCTTTTCAATGACACACACAAAGTTTGGTGTCAATATGCCAAAGCATTCCAGGGATACAGCCTCAAGTGTCATTTTCTCATTGTGCCTCAAATTCGTCGATGTGGTATGCGAAAACGGTTTTGTCTATCGACTCAAAATCCATAACTTTGAATCAGTATAGCCTGAAGATCATTTGATTCGAATTTGGTGAAAATCGGACATACGGTTGATCAGGAGTTCGAAAAAGTATGTTTTCAACATAAATCAAAATGGCGGACCGGAAGTTCAGCTTACCGTGGTATATTTGGTATCTATGTTATCGGCATAAGCCAGGGAATATTTTGAGCCCAGTTTCCTTCAAATAGGCTAATGCATTAAAAAGTTATTAGCATTTTAAAAAGTGTAATTACTCATGGTTAATGAATGGTTTATTACTCTTGACCAATAGGTGGCGCTGTTACCAAATTTATGTGGCATGGTCAGTGTGAGGTGGCGATGACACATACAAAGTTTGGTGCAAATATGTCAAAGTGTTGCAGAGATACAGCCTCAAATGCATTTTGGCACCCTTCCAGCAAATTCGTTGATGCGCTAAATGAGAACCGTTATGTATATCGACACAAAATCCATAACTTTTTGCCAGCATGGTCTGAAGATGATGCACGTCAAATTTGGTGAAAATTGGGCTAACGGTCTAGGAGGAGTTCGAAAAAGTAGGTTTTCAACATTAAGCAAAATGGCGGACAGGAAGTAAGGCCAATTTTCACATTATTGGTATCAATACTCTCGGCATGACCCACAGAATATAGCGAGACCATTTTAATTTTAATAGACTAATTTATTCAAAAGTTATTAGCATTTATGTGATATTTCATTATAACTATTGGCCACAAGGTGGCGCTGCCACCAAACTTTTTGAGTACCTTCAGGGCATGGAGCCGAATATTTTTGTAATTATTTGCGAAACGATACGATGCTGCGTTCAAAAAATACAGCATTTTAAATCATAATTCAAAATGGCCGACGCCTAAAATGGCCGACACAGGAAAATTGGATATCATTTGACTCGACATGACTCACTGAATCTAAAGAGACCAGTTGTGTGATTTTTGGCCAAACCATTCAGTAGTTATAAGCCAAAATATGCATTTTTCATATCTCCTGACCACTAGGTGGCGCTGTGTCGAAACACTGCAGGTAGTCTCAGTTCATGCTTGTTATAACACACGCCAAGTTTGGTCTCAATATGACAAACCGTTGCCGGGATATAGCCTCACGTGCATGTTTGCGTGCTTTTCGTCAAATTTGTTTACGTGTCATTCGACAACAGTTGGACGAATCAACTTGAATTCCATAACTTTTTGCCAGCATGGTCTGAAGATGATCTGAGCCAATTTTCGTGGCAATCGGACTAACCGTCTAGGACGAGTTCGAAAAAGTAGGTTTTTCGAATAATTGAAAATAGCGAAAAAACTAAACCTTGCGATTTTTGAATTTTGGGGTTCATTCGACTTGGCATGAGCCAAGGATTCAGAGGAAAAAAGAATTTCCATTTTCTGGCTTACGGTTCAAAAGTTATTAGCATACAAACATTGAAAGTTTGGACAAGTGGTGGCGCTAGAGAGTAGGAGATAGAGACTTCAAATTTGCTATAGTTAATGTTGGGACTGTCCTCTATCAGTGTGCCAAATTATACAACTTTCCCGCAATCGGTTCTATGGGCTGCCATAGACTTGCGGCGGAAGAAGAAGAAGAAGAAGAAGAAGAAGAAATATAGCTGCAAGCAGCAATTACGGGGCCAAGCACTCCAACGGCAAATGTAGTAGCTAAGCATCGCATAAAGCATCACACCAAATACATTAATGAGCAATAACAGCAATTTTGGAATTATTGTATTTGAAATGGCAAAAAAAAAAAAAACACCAATACCACCTCTAGTAGCATGATTACTTGGTTTATCAAGCTTGACCAATAGGTGACACTGTTATAAAATCAATTTGGTGTACTCTGTGTGTCTTTTCAATGACACACACAAAGTTTGGTGTCAATATGCCAAAGCATTCCAGGGATACAGCCTCAAGTGTCATTTTCTCATTGTGCCTCAAATTCGTCGATGTGGTATGCGAAAACGGTTTTGTCTATCGACTCAAAATCCATAACTTTGAATCAGTATAGCCTGAAGATCATTTGATTCGAATTTGGTGAAAATCGGACATACGGTTGATCAGGAGTTCGAAAAAGTATGTTTTCAACATAAATCAAAATGGCGGACCGGAAGTTCAGCTTACCGTGGTATATTTGGTATCTATGTTATCGGCATAAGCCAGGGAATATTTTGAGCCCAGTTTCCTTCAAATAGGCTAATGCATTAAAAAGTTATTAGCATTTTAAAAAGTGTAATTACTCATGGTTAATGAATGGTTTATTACTCTTGACCAATAGGTGGCGCTGTTACCAAATTTATGTGGCATGGTCAGTGTGAGGTGGCGATGCCACATACAAAGTTTGGTGCAAATATGTCAAAGTGTTGCAGAGCTACAGCCTCAAATGCATTTTGGCACCCTTCCAGCAAATTCGTTGATGCGCTAAATGAGAACCGTTACGTATATCGACACAAAATCCATAACTTTTTGCCAGCATGGTCTGAAGATGATGCACGTCAAATTTGGTGAAAATTGGGCTAACGGTCTAGGAGGAGTTCGAAAAAGTAGGTTTTCAACATTAAGCAAAATGGCGGACAGGAAGTAAGGCCAATTTTCACATTATTGGTATCAATACTCTCGGCATGACCCACAGAATATAGCGAGATCATTTTAATTTTAATAGACTAATTTATTCAAAAGTTATTAGCATTTATGTGATATTTCATTATAACTATTGGCCACAAGGTGGCGCTGCCACCAAACTTTTTGAGTACCTTCAGGGCATGGAGCCGAATATTTTTGTAATTATTTGCGAAACGATACGATGCTGCGTTCAAAAAATACAGCATTTTAAATCATAATTCAAAATGGCCGACGCCTAAAATGGCCGACACAGGAAAATTGGATATCATTTGACTCGACATGACTCACTGAATCTAAAGAGACCAGTTGTGTGATTTTTGGCCAAACCATTCAGTAGTTATAAGCCAAAATATGCATTTTTCATATCTCCTGACCACTAGGTGGCGCTGTGTCGAAACACTGCAGGTAGTCTCAGTTCATGCTTGTTATAACACACGCCAAGTTTGGTCTCAATATGACAAACCGTTGCCGGGATATAGCCTCACGTGCATGTTTGCGTGCTTTTCGTCAAATTTGTTTACGTGTCATTCGACAACAGTTGGACGAATCAACTTGAATTCCATAACTTTTTGCCAGCATGGTCTGAAGATGATCTGAGCCAATTTTCGTGGCAATCGGACTAACCGTCTAGGACGAGTTCGAAAAAGTAGGTTTTTCGAATAATTGAAAATAGCGAAAAAACTAAACCTTGCGATTTTTGAATTTTGGGGTTCATTCGACTTGGCATGAGCCAAGGATTCAGAGGAAAAAAGAATTTCCATTTTCTGGCTTACGGTTCAAAAGTTATTAGCATACAAACATTGAAAGTTTGGACAAGTGGTGGCGCTAGAGAGTAGGAGATAGAGACTTCAAATTTGCTATAGTTAATGTTGGGACTGTCCTCTATCAGTGTGCCAAATTATACAACTTTCCCGCAATCGGTTCTATGGGCTGCCATAGACTTGCGGCGGAAGAAGAAGAAGAAGAAGAAGAAGAAGAATAATAAATATAGCTGCAAGCAGCAATAACGGGGCCAAGCACTACAGAAGCAAGCTTCAGACGAACGGCAGGAATGAGTAATTAAGACAGTTTTAAGATTATTTTAGGCAAAATGGCTTGAAAACAATAAACACAACAACTAGTAATAGGATTTATTTGCTTATCACGTGTAACCAATAGGTGGCGCTGTTACCAAATTAGTTTGGAAAGGTCAGTGTGAGGTGACGATGACACATACAAAGTTTGGTGCAAATATGTCAAAGCTTTGCAGAGATACAGCCTCAAATGCATTTTGGCACCCTTCCAGCAGTTTCGTTGATGCGCTAAATGAGAACCGCTTCGTATATCGATACGAAATCTATAACATTTTGCCAGGATGGTCTGAAGATGATCCACGTCAAATTTGGTGAAAATCAGACAAACGGTCTAGGAGGAGTTTGAAAAAGTAGGTTTTCAACATTCATCAAAATGGCGGACAGGAAGTTCAGCCAAATAAAAAAAACTTTATATCTATTTTCTCGGCGTGACCCAAGGAGTCTATGAAGACCAGCATCATGTCAATACCCAGATTTATTCAAAAGCTATTAGCCTTTATGTAAATTGAGTTATAACTTTTATAAATTGAGTTATAACGTTTAAAAATATTTTGAGTACCTTCAGGGGATGGTGTTGTTGACACATTCTGAGTTTCGTAATATTACACCAATGCATTTGTTTAGTATAGCATTTTATTTCACAAAACTGTATTGAAGTCAATGAGAATTTCATGTTTTGTTCTATTATAGCGCCACCAAGAGGCTCAGTCCCACCATTTTTTTTATGTTTGCTCAGAGTGAGCCCATACATATGTGTGTCAATTTTGGTGAAAATATCTCAATTCACTTCAGAGTTATGGGCATTTATATGAAAAAGCATGTAAAAATTGACTGACTCTTGACTTTGATTGAATATTACTACCCCTTACTATCAATATTTTGGCATTTGGGCATTGGCATATAGCTATCGACCTATGTTTCCGAACTTCTGACGGTGGTTTCGTCTCGATCAGACAAGCGGTTTCAAAGATATAGCCAGATGTTTTTTAAGCGCTAAATCACAACGCTACACAAACCGTAAGGCAAAACCTAGAATGTTTGGTATCGTTGGACTCGGTAAGGTTTCAGGAGTCCAATTTGGTGAGTCTCGAGAAAATAAGTCGACCACACCCAAGGTTATAAGCATTTAAATAAGGATGATCACCACTAGGTGGCGCTGTTTCGAAACTTCTCACGCTCCTTCAGGACATTGTACTGATGACCCATACCATGTTTCGTAACAATCCGTTGATGCGTTCTGAAAATACAGCATTTTAGCACAAAATTCAAAATGGCCGACAGTCAAAATGGCCGAGATGGTAAAATTGGATATCAGTCGACTCGGCATGTTGCCCTGAATCTAACAAGACCAATGTTATGATTTTTGGACAAACTGTTTAGAAGTTATAAGCAAAAATAGCAATTTTCCATATCTCCGGACCAGTAGGTGGCGCTGCGCCGAAACGCAGCAAGTAGCCTCAAGTCATGCTTGTTATGACATGTACCAGGTTTGGTCTGAATACGATAAATCGTTGCAGAGATACAGCCTTACGACTCTTTTTGTAAGCGTTACGTAAAATTTGTTCGAGCGTTTATCAAAAATGGTTTGACGAATCAATTTGATTTGCATAACTTTTGGTCAGCACTGCCTGAAGATGATCTGGTTCAATTTTCGTGTGAATCGGACAAACCGTCTAGGACGAGTTCGAAAAAGTAGGTTTTAAAAAAAATTCTAAATGGCGGCCATATTTCTATGACGGAAAATGACGGTATAGGGTGCAATCGAATTGGCTTGAGCTCAGAAATCAGAGGAAAAAAGAATTTTGTTGATTGGCCTTACGGTTAAAAAGTTATTAACAAAATTAAAGTGAAATTTCGGACAGTTGGTGGCGCTAGAGGGAATGTCTTAGACACACCAAAATTGGTGTACTTAATGTAGGCACTGTCCTCTATCAGAATGTCAAATCAAAACAACTTTCCCGCATTCGGTTCTATGGGCTGCCATAGACTCCCAGTCGGAAGAATAATAATAATAATAATAATAATAATAAGAACCGGAACAAAAACAATAGGTGCCTCGCACCTTCGGTGCTTGGCCCCTAATAACGCCAACGATTACAATAGGTGCCTACGCACCTTCGGTGCTTGGCCCCTAATAATAATAACGCCAACGATTACAATAGGTGCCTACGCACCTTCGGTGCTTGGCCCCTAATAACGCCAACGAAAACAATAGGTGCCTACGCACCTTCGGTGCTTGGCCCCTAATAAGAACGCCAACAAAAACAATAGGTGCCTCGCACCTTCGGTGCTTGGCCCCTAATAACGCCAACGGAAACAATAGGTGCCTACGCACCTTCGGTGCTTGGCCCCTAAATATAGCTGCAAGCAGCAATCACGGGGCCAAGCATTCCAGCGGCAACATCAGGAGCTAAGCATATGTAGCATCAGACCAAATGCAACAATGAATAATGAAATTAATAATTGCATGATTGTAATTGAAATGGCTGAAAATCGTTAATAAAAGTTCCACAGCGAGGAGCTAAGCATGGCATGGAGCATCAGACCAAATGCAACGAGTAAGAAAAGCAATTATTGGAAGAGTGTAATTGAAACAGCCAGTAAAACTCCAGTAAAATGATGCATTATCATTTTTGGAAAATAGGTGGCGCTGTAATCAAATCACTTTGTTGTTTTCTGTGGGAGGTGACAATGTTGTGGGCAATTTCTTTCAAAATACTTACAGACCTTTAGGGCAATGAGTCGAACATGCCCACCGAGTTTCGTTCCGATCGACTTCCATTAACCTTGTCAAATAGGTGCTTAAAGTTGTTTGGCCAATGGCGGCCATGTTTTTTAAGATAAGTGAAATTCCTCATAGAGCACTTGTGCCACATTGGGCCATATCAATTTTCAAGTTGATTGGATCAACGGTTGCTTAGTTATAGCCATTTGATTTTTTTTCATCCTGTAGCGCCACCAAGTGGCAGATATGGAAAAAAAAATAATAATTTGACTAAAGTTTTTGTTCATGCATATGAGTTCTGAGTTTGGTGAAGATATCTCATTTTGTTCCCGAGTTATAGCCTTTTTCGTAAAATTGGTCCACGAATTTGAATGTTTTGGGTCACCTGTTTTTTTGTTCAGTCTTGATCAAACCACTGCAATAATATTCTCTGGACTCTCTAGATCAATAATTTTCAAAAATATGTTGCATTTTGTCCTTTGGTTAGCTATAAGAGGTCATTTAGGAAAGGGCCGTGGCCACATGTAACCTAAAGCCTATAAAACTGAAACAAAAACTCAAAACTTTATGAAACTTGGTTATAACATGTGAAAGATGACCCACCAAGCATGCAAAGTTTCATTAAGATCAGAAAATAGCTGGTGCTTTAGCAGTTAAAATGGCCTAAAAAACAAAAGATTTCTGTTGTGAATGGCATTAAACTGCAAAAAAAAGGGGTAATATAATCACACATGCATTAGATCTGTATTTTTTCTAAACAATCATGCAAAATTTAACAGAGATTAGGTAAAAAAGAACACTGTAATATTTATAAAGCTTCAAAACCCAGTGTTGAATAAAAAATTGCAATTATAACCACTAGATGTCACCGGAAGACCACTAATGAGCTCACTAAAGACTAAAACATTACAGTTTATGGGCTTGTTGAGGGATTCATCTAGAAAAAATGTATATTACTATTATTTAATATTACTGTTCAAGCATTTCAGATCACATTGAGTCAAAGTTTACCAATTTATTCATACAGATATATCTAATGTTTATAATTATGCCAGATTATGATTGCAATGAAACCTGAAAAATGACATAGAAGCCCATAAAAACAGAAGACTGTTTTTATAGGTTTTATCACCCATCATTTATTCTAATTATCTATATATATAACAAAATGTGTGCATCTGTGTGTGGGTTTAAGCATGCTTATTGAGTATTAATATAGTAGTTTAAACATTTCATGTTTGTGTGTGTCTGTAATTCTGTTCTATTCTTTTACTGTCAGCCATATCTAGGTTATTTAAAATCAGTGCAGTACTATTATCTAGACTGTGAAATTATACATAAATTGCGTATGCTTCTTTGGAATGAAATTAAGACAACATATAACAGTTATAAAGGTTAAAGAGACAGTGTTGTATGATAAATTGCATTTACGAACACTAGATGTCACTGGAAGACCACTAATGGGCTCACTAAAGACTAAAACATTACAGTTCATTGTCTCGATGATTGATTCATCTAGAAAAATATATATTACTATTATTTAATATTACTGTTCAAGCATTTAAGATCACATTGAGTGAAAGTTCAACAATTTATTCATACATGTATATCAAATGTTTACTATTATGTCAGAATATGAATGCAATGAAACCTGACATTGAAATGTAAGAAAAGAAGTCTTTCTGTGAGTTGTGTGTCACCTATAATTTATTTCAAATATCTTCATACAACAAAATGTGTGGGCATGTACTTCTCTGTGTGTGTGTGTGTGTGTGTGTGTGTGTGTGTGTAATCATGCTTATTGATTATTCATATAATAGTTGAACCATTTCATTTCTGTGTGTGAGTGTCTGTGAGCCTATTCTCCATGTTAGACAATGGCACACACAAGTTTGGCTTAATTACAACAAAGCTTTGCAGAGATATAGCCTCAGACTCATTTTGTGAAGATGCCTGACATCTGAAGCAGCGCTGTACAAAAACGGTTTCGTCTATTGACACGAAATCCATAACTTTTTGTCAGCACGGTCTGAAGATGATCTGATTCAATTTTGGTGAAAATCAGACAAACGGTTGAGGATGAGTTTAAAAAAAAAGGTTTTCAACATGAATCAAAATGGCGGACAGGAAGTTTTGCTTAATATGACATAATTGGTATGTATGTTGTCGGCATGTCCCAAGGAACATTTTGAGACATGTTTCATGATAATAGGCTAATGCAATCAAAAGTTATTAGCATTATTGGAAATGTAATAATTAGCGGTTATTGATTGGTTTATTACTCTTGACCAATAGGTGGCGCTGTGACCAAAATGATGTGGCGTGGTCAATGTGATGTGACAATGTCACATATTAAGTTTTGTGTAAATATCTCCAACCTTTGCAGAGATACAGCCTCAGATGCAGTTTGGCATCTTTCCAGCAAATTCGTTGGTACGCTAATTGAAAACGGTTACGTGTATCGACACAAATTCCATAACTTTTTGCCAGCATGGTCTGAAGATGATCCAAATCAAATTTGGTGAAAATCTGAGCAACGGTCTAGGAGGAGTTCGAAAAAGTAGGTTTTCAACATGAATCAAAATGGCGGACAGGAAATTTTGCCAAAATTGACAAATGGGGAATCGGTGTTCTCGGCATGACCCAAGGAATCTATCAACATCAGTTTTGTTACAATAGGCTAATGTATGCAAAAGTTATTAGCATTTTTCGAAAAATCGTTATAACTATTGACCACAAGGTGGCGCTGCCCCCAATTTTTTTGTGTACATTCAGGGCATGGAGCCGGACATTTTTGTAATTATTTGCGAAACGATACGGAACTTCATTCTTAAGATACAGCAATTTACAACTAAATTCAAAATGGCCGACGCCCAAAATGGCCGAATTGGGAAAATTCGGTATCATTCGACTCGGAATGATGCACTGAATCTAAAGACACCACTTTTGTGATTTTTGGCAAAACCGTTCAGAAGTTATGAGCAAAAACATGCATTTTTCATATCTCCTGACCACTAGGGGGCACAGCGCCGAAACACTGCAGGTAGTCCCAGGGAATGGTTGTTATAAGACCCACCAAGATTGGTCTCAATAGGCCAAACCGTTGCGGAGATATAGCCTCACGTTCACGTTTGCGTGCTTTTCGAAGAATTCGTTCATGAGCTATTCGGAAACGGTTTGAGAAATCAACTTGAATTCCATAACTTTTTGCCAGCATGGTCTGAAGATTATCTGATTCAATTTTCGTGACAATCGGTGCAACGGCCTAGGACGAGTTCGAAAAAGTAGGTTTTACGAACAATTGACGATAGCGAAAAAACTAAACCTTGCGATTTTTGAATTTCGGTGTCCATTCGACTCGGCATGAGCCAAGGAATCAAAAGAAAAAAGAATTTTCATTTTGTGGCTTACGGTTCAAGAGTTATTAGCATCAAGTTTTTGAAAGTTTAGACAATTGGTGGCGCTAGAGAGTTTGAGTTAGAGACTTCAAATTTGCTACGGTTAATGTTCAGACAGTCCTCTATTAGTGTGCCAAATTATACAACTTTCCCGCAATCGGTTCTATGGGCTACCATAGACTTGGGGTGGAAGAAGAAGAAGAATAATAACGCCAACAAACACAATAGGTGCCTTCGCACCTTCGGTGCTTGGCCCCTAATGAGAGAAAAAAGGAACTAGTCACATTGTGAGATATTATCACTAAATACAATGTCACAATAATGAGATATAAAGATGCACTTATGTAAATAAATGTGCAATTATAAGAAATAAAGTCATGATTACCTTCATGTTTTCATACATTCAAGATCACCTAGTCACAACAATACAAAATAAAGCACTTTACAAATGCATCATTCATTAATTAATTGATTCATTCATTCATTTATAAAGATGTTGTCTCCTTGGAGAAAGGCTGTTTAACTACTTTGTGAGTAGCTTACATCTCAAGAAGCTAATTAGAAGCTCCTCTCCACTTCTAAACTTCGATGATATATAAGGACAAGCCTGATGAAACCTCAGTCTTTCTGAAATGGCCTCTCTGTTTGGTTGTCACAATAACAATTCGACAGAGCCAATCAGGAGAACTCATTCACTCAGAGGCAGAAAAAGTTCAAATAAAAAGCAGCATGCAATTCAAGACATGAATACTCTGATTACTTTCTTTTGGTCATCCAGGAAATAAATCAGTTTCTCTTCTACCTTCCTCGATCATCCTCTTATTCTTTCGCTCCTCGGTTCTTTTGTTGTATTTCACTATTCTTAAACCCATTTTCTCTCTGCATGTGCCTGAGGAATACAGAATACCTGGAGCTCTTCTCTGTTGGCTTATCCTGTTCCTCCAGCTTTCTTTCCCTCTGCCTTGTGTGATGGTTTTGTTCTGTGGGTTCATGGTGTGCTGTATTGTTCTGTGCTCTTCATGTGTCCCATAATCTCCAAAATACATAGGGTTTGCTTTAAACACTCCAATCCCCCTGTGCAAACACACAAACGCTCACATACATGCACTCAAAGGCCAGAGGGCTCTGTTTGAACATCTGTTCATTGTCGCTTTGTGCCAAAGCAGCACTTCTCTCACTCTTTCCCAGTCATTCTTTCCATTATTAACACAGCACATTTATTTATTTTTTCTCTTTTAACTCAGATTTTCTGTTTTGATCCCTTGTGTCTCTTTATAAGTGAAATGCAGGCTACAAGCTCTGTCACAAAACCTGCTTAACTACAAAGCTGTTCTGATCAACAACATGTACACTTCTGGGACAAATGCTGTCTCTTGCTGACATTTTAGACACCTCATATTGACCAAATTTTAAGATTTGCAATTTTCCTGGATAAGGCCTTGCAATGAAACCAAAAAGGTCAAATTAGTCTGATCTTGCCTGGGGCATCATGTGAGTCAGGACTGCTGCCACACAGTATTATTTTTAAACATAATGCAACACACAAGATACTGAATCATTCAATGAAAAAAGATTTATGCTGAACAAGCTGTAGTGAATAATGACTCATTGTCATATAGCAGACTTGTTTCTGTCAAATTAATTTAGTTTGCCCATTTCATCTCTTACAATCTTACATCATTTACTGGCATTTTTTAATCTGGATGCAGATTACATACAAGGATTGGTGGAGATGAATATTATCATTGAACGACTTGACGTAAAAGCTACAGTGTAACATCAGAAGGAATATTAGACAAGAGTGAGTGTTTCATAATGATCCATATTTCAAGAAAAATGTAATATTTTTTATTTTTTATAGTGTGATGCAAAAAAAAAAAAAAAAACAGTATAAAATAATGGTCTTTACAGGTGCTTCTCATTAAATTCTTGTGGAAAAGTTCATTTATTTCAGTAATTCAACTCAAATGGTGAAATTCGTCTATTAAATAAATTCAATGCACACAGACTGAAGTAGTTGTAATAATATTTCACAATATTACTTAGTATTTTTCATCAAATAAATGCAGTTTAGTGATCAAAAGAGACTTTTTCCAAAAACATGATTGAGAATTTTTTATTTTTATTTTTATTTTTTTTAGAATCTTGGTTGAACTGAAATGGAGCTATATAATGCCGAAAGTCCATAACAAAGCAAGTGTTTGTTTTACATTTGACATTATGTCAATGTACACATGCTCTCACGACCCTAGGCCCAGGTCCTCTAATAACTGTCTCATTAGATGAAGCTGCGTTAAACACAAAATCTTTCTCTCCCACACATCTCCCACATGTACAAACACACAATGAGGAAAACAGATGCTTTCCTCCCTTGTCCATTGTGAAAAAGATCCTCTCAGCTTATCCAGACAGAGTGTGAAAAATTAGCCTGAGTGCCCTCTTCAAAACACCATGGCAACTCTCCGGCCAGTCCAGGTTTATTTCTTAACCTTAATTTCCCCTTTTCAAACCACCTCTTAACCACCGTGAATTCTCTCTCCTTCTTTCTTTGTCTCTCCACTATTCTTTCTTTGCCTTCTCTCCTTTCTTGTTAATGATGAAACTAGACAGATCTTAATACAGCTTTAGAATCAAAGTTCTATGGCGAAAAGCCCTGGGCTAAAAAGAAAAGCACAATTAATCATAGCAAAATACTAATTGAATGGTTCTTTATTAGTCCATTTGCAACTCCAAATTTTCTGTTGCAATAGGAACCAAGTTTAATATCTGCCAGACCTTCTGTTTCAGTGGGGCTCTGTCTTTGATTTTAGATGACCCTAGACACAAATGGCCTCAAATCATGGTCTTTTTTTCCAAATGAAAAGAGGTGAGTGTTGTGATGAATAATGCATCAAGGCTGGTTTTCAGTCTGTTAGTGTGTTAGACTGCCTCAGTCCAAGCCATCCTTCACTCTTCCAGACATGGATCCAGCAAAGCCATTAGAATCAGAGTGTTCATATGGAAGGCCACTTCCAGAACTAATGGAATAGGGAATAATTAAAGATAGCCGTTTGAATTCTTTCAGCTTGAGTAACCAAGAGTAAAGCCTTTTCTCAACGTCTTCCTCATATCGCTCTCAGATACAGACCCCATTTCTCCTAACACACACCAAACTCCCTTAAATTAAATGTGACCCGGAACCAAAAAACTAGTCTTAAGAGTTAATTGTTCCAAATTGAGAGCTTGAGCTTTCCATTGATGTATGGTTTATTAGGATCAGACAATATTTGGCGGAGATACAACTATTTGAAAATCTGGAATCTGAGGGTGCAAAATACTGAGAAAATCGCCTTTAAAGTTGTCTTAGCAATGCATATTAGTAAATAGTTTTTGTGGCTATTGCTAAAAAATATACCACAGTGGCTTAAGATTTAAGTTCTGTGGTCCAGGGTCACAAATATTCTTTATTGGCTTAAATGGTTCCATAAGGGACATTTACCAATCATGGAACCTTTCTAGTCAAAATTCACATTTTTCTTCTGTGAATTCTCTGCAAAAACGTCCTTTTGGAGCACTTATTTTTAAGAGCACACCCTTATGAAACAAAAATATATTGCAGTATATTGGAAAATATCATGTAATATATTAGGCATATATTCTTAGATATATTTATTTTTTCCAATATATTGCAATATATTGAAAGCGGCAATCATTTGTATATTTTGTATATTATATATTATATAATATATGCACTGTAAAAAATAAGTGTAATTTTAACTGTAAAATTTTGTAAAAACGCTACGGAAAAAAACTGATAATAGGTTAACAGTAAGTTCCCGTACTATATACAGGGAAAAACTGTAAAAGATCTAACAAAGCATTTAATGTAAATTTACAGTAAAATTCTGTTAATTATACAGCTTTTAGAAGTAAAAAAAGAACAAATCAATGTATAATTTACAGTCTAAAACTGTAAACTGATATTCCCAGAATTCCCTGCGTGACACTCCACGTTTGAAAGTATTTTGTTTAAATAATCATGTTTTTAAATAGTTCTTGTTATCAGTTATGTACATTTGAGCTTTATGTTACATCTTCTGTTGCTTAATGAAAGTTTTTTGCATTATTTAAGTATCACGTGTGTTACCATGATGGTGTTTTGTGTTTCCATAAATGTGCACCTTCTATATGTTAATATATACTTCTGCTTGTGGTGAAGCTACTTGTGATGAGCTTTGATACTTCATGTGGCTTTCTCTTATACAGTACCATCTTTATTATTATGGTGGTTGTCAGTATTTTCAAGATACAAAACAGATTTAATTTTGTGTGTTGTTGAATTTACTGGTTTATATTCACATTTTCTTGTTTGTAAATTACAGCTTTATATTGTAAAATTAACAGTTTTTGACGTAAATGTGTTTACAGTTTTCTGTATTTTTACAAAATTATTCTGGCAACCACAGCTGCCAAAAAGTTTTTGTAAAAACAACAAGAAATTTTTTACAGTGTGTATCATCAATATATTATTAAATGTATTCAAATATATAAAATATTAGAAAATAAAAAGGGACAATAATATATTACAATATATTACAATATATTTTAAGAAATATATTGGTAAATATATTTTCCTTTCGTAAGGGCATGCACTGACATATGTCTTATCAATAGTTCTGTTCTATCTCATTCATTTAAAATAGCTGGAGAAATGAGTCAGGATGCTAAATATTTATTCATTTATTTATTTGTTGAATGCGAGATGAACACACCTGCTTTGAGTTACAATGAGCTCAATCAGTATCCACCCACAGTGGTTATCATGCACAGACACACACACACACACAGGCAGAGTAATAGCACACCTGTGTTTTGATGTTTACATGCAGACAGAGAATCCGACTATGGTCATTATCTGCATGTCTGTGTTTTGTAAAGATGAAGCCACTTATGTAAACAATAATTGACATATTCTTCGCCTTTCTTTACAGAGCGCGGCATGATTCACAGACAACATCTCTCATAGAAAGGGAGAGATGCGTATGTGCATGCTTTTAATATGCCTTTGAATCTTCAATCTTAAGAGACAGTCAGAGACAGAGAGAGAAAGAGAGTGAGAAATGAAAAAGTAAGTCAGATGGCATCAGTGGGGGCCACTTTTGTGTCTTTTTTTTTTTCTTTTTTTTTTTGAGGCTTTATAAATATCATCCTGGAAAAATACAATGAAGGGTAATAGCATCCCCGTTCCATTTGCCCTCCTACTCTTGCCATTCACTCTTGAGTCTCAGACTCATCTGTGCAGCTTACTAATCAGCTATTCCACATTTGAGTTCTAATTCAAAGCTGATGAAAATAAATTAATGTGCCTTGTTTCAGGAGAGTGTTAGATGAATTCATTAAAGTTCATTATACTGATAGAAATAAGCAGATTTAGCACCTGATTAAATTAACAGACTGTTTCTGTGTGTGTGTGAAAGAGGAAGAGAGGGCAATAGACAGATACAATTCAGTACCGTTGCTCTAACATTGTTGGTTTTTGTATGATAAATTGCTTTCCTCGTTATACAAATCCTTGACTGTTTTTACTATCAGTCAAATCAGCACTGCTAGACTTTAATCTAGAGTCTGCAAATCTTGGGATATAGAAGCTCAAATATGTCATTATGTATAAACCGGCAGGATATTCAATAACACTAAAGCAGTGGATGTTTTGAGCAAGGTGAATGTTGTTTTTCATGATGACAGCATACAAGACAGATTAACAAGTTTCAAACTCTGAACTTTAAACACTGCAATCAATTCTAGAGTTTGCCTGTAGATGAACAATGAAAAGAAAGGCTACTCTGATGTGAAATGACAGGTGAGAAATGGCATGTCCAAATAAGTCATTCTTACCTTGTAGAACTTGTCTGTTTTAGAAAGAAAAGGGTTCCAGTGGGAACACAACAAATATCACCTCATGCCAACCGAGGAGGCCTTGATCTACCACAATAAAATGTTTTCTGGCAGCAAAGGTTAATATATGATATAATTTCCTGTTGGCAGACTTTTGTGTATATGCTTGGAAAGCCAAAAACGAATGGCACCGAATCTAATTTAAATTGGATGCCAAAAATATTACAGTACTTCCAAAACCACCTGAGACTAGCCTGACTACATGCAATGCATTAAAAAATGCATCTATCTATCTATCTATCTATCTATCTATCTATCTATCTATCTATCTATCTATCTATCTATCTATCTATCTATCTATCTATCTATCTATCTATCTATCTATCTATCTAACTACTGTAGTAACATACACAGTGAATCACACAAGGTCAATTTTGATTTCATGTTGACATATTTCATATTTCAGTTTTAAATTTTAGACACATGAGCCACATTTGAAAATGATTTGGATTTGCATTTTCCTTGTGTAAATGCAAATTGATAATATAGATATTGTTTCTGTAAATTGTCTCATGCTAAAAGCAGGTTTAAATAAGTGAAAGGCAAAACAAATGTTCCGTAAGAGAGAGAAAGAATGCTGTCTCCTCTACACACACACACACACACACACACACACACACTAGTGTTGAATGCCTCCATCAGATCAGTGTCTCCACAAGGTGTTATTTCAGCTGTTAATCACATACTTCTCACACACAGACACCCTTCAGAGAGATAAGTAGTTGTTGCAGACCTCCACAGAAATAGCATGGCATATGTGCCAAGCTGACAAACAAAAGGCATAAACTTTGTGTGTGCGCCTAATTTTGTCGTGATTGAACACACTTAATTTGTTACAGGAAATACATTAGCCATGGACGTGACTGGTTAAGTGTATTTACACGGATTTGAGAGGTTTTAGAGGTGAGGAATTGTTTGTGTGGGTTTCACCGTTATGGTTCTCACCCGCAGTAATAAGTGTCAGCACGGCACTCTCCTGTTCTTCTTCTCTCTTCCTTCATTACCATCCTATCAACCGTCCTTCTCTCTCCAGGGAAGCACAGAGACACATACGTGCACACCACTTAACAGCCATCTCCAACTCCCCCCGCATGTCACATGCACTTCACATAATATAGTATCTGCTAGATAAAACCACAGCGAATTATAACAATACCTTTTCTATTCCTTTACTATCTTTTCTAAAATGGCATTCACCCAGCATCCCGATCCCTGATTTTTTTCATCAGTCTCTTTACAATTATATTTCAACTAGTTGTTATACATAAATGTATTCACATATTTTTGTGAAGCACTTTCTTGGCAGGGCGCTGAAGACACACAGGTGTACGTTTCCAGAAGAGCAGATTAGCATGTGAATCAATAAAAAAAAATTACTTTGCATTAACATGACAGTTAGAAGATCGTACATATTTTACCATTCAGACGTTTGAGGTCAGTAAGATTTGTAATGATTTGAAGTCTCTTAAGCTCACCAAGGCTGCATTAATTTGATACAGGGAAAAAAATACCATGAAACCATTAATATAATAAAAGATTTTTATAATTTCTAACAACTTTTCTATTTTAATATGTTATAAAATATAATTTATTATTGTGATTTGAAGTTGAATTTTCAGCATCATAACGCCAGTCTTCAGTGTCACATGATCCTTCAGAAATAATTCTAATATGTTGATTTGCTGCTCAAGAAACATTTCTCATTATTATTATTATAGTGCTAATTAAGTTGATTCTTTAGGATAATTCAATACAAATGTATTTGAAACAAAAATGTATGCATTTCCAATTCATGCCCAAACATTCTTTGAAGTCTTTTAATCCTTCAATGAATTTGTGGATCTGGTTCTCAAAACTGGTCTAATTCATTCACAAATAAAAGTTCAATACATTGACTCAGTGATCAAGTCACAAGCTGCTATAGCATCAAGATTATCAGTAAATAATACCTTTTTATTTTCTTCACACATAGCCATCATATGACTCCAATACATACATCATATGAAACCTCGGAATATAGCACACACATAATATGGACCACTTTGCTGATGTTTTTTGTTTCTTTTTTTTATGAAATCTCTGGTCCTTATTTACTGAAAATAGATAAACACCTAGTACATTTTTCAAAATATACACAGGAGAAAGGCATACTGGAAAAAAAAGAGGATGAGTAAATGAAGACAGGATGAATGGGTGAATTATCTATTTAAAAACTTTTCACTGTATGTGTGTTTTTTTTTCTAATTCATGAGAATCGTGGGTTAAAGAGAAGGACAAGATTCTTAAATCAATGTGTCACTACATTTCAAACGGGTGTCCTGAATGCCTCCGATTGTAATTTCCATCAGCAATGAGGTCTCATGAAGAAATCCTCCTGTGTGTGCAGCTGTTCAGATCAATTCCTGTTCATGCATAAGCAGGAGGTGACAGGAAGTCCATAAACCTCTGCACTGTACTTTTGACAATCCTTGCAATACATTAAATAGAATCTTAGAAGGTTCTCTATCACACCACGTGACCTACAGTAACATCAATATTTACTTGATCTATAATCATCCAAAACATTATTACTGGAACAAATGCATGAAACAGCCTATACTCATGCACAATCACTCCCTCGGCGCAGCTAATTTGTTTGCCTATCTTTGTAAACATGGCGAGCAATATTTAATCAGTGTATGAATGTGTGCGTGCAGGTCTGTTGAAACCTTAAAATTAGAGTCATCGGACACACATGCACGTTCGTTCTACGCACACAAATACACACAAGTACACTTTATCAGCCAACCAATTTTAGGAAACAAAGAAAGGACGGTTTGTAATTTCAGTCCAGTCCATAAATCGATATTGCCATGATTAGCTGATTGAGCTCTGCCACATGTTCAACTATAATGAAAGTCAGCTATAATTCAGCACGGAATAGCAGAATAGATGAAGTCATGCAGCCTAGTCTTTGATTATGTTAATATATGTACATATTTCTGCAGCTGATTAAGAGAAGCAAATGTGCAACGCCCGACACGGTCAGAAGCATTTAACATGGCTGATTTCCATGGAAAAGGTGTTTGTGTGTGTTGGGGGAAGGTTGCTTTTATGATCTTACATGGGGATGAAGTTTTATAGTGGTTAAGATTTATGATTTGATAACCTGAAGGTTACTGGTTCAAATCCCAAAAGAAATCACCACTGTATTGCTGCACACTTAAAGCCAGTTCATTGTGTATATTCTGTGAGGAAAATAGTGAGATTATAAATGACGATAGGTTATATATTAGAATGATTTCTGAAGGATTGTGTGACACTGAAGACTGGAGTAATGATGCTAAAAATTCTGCTTTGCATCACAGGAATAAAAAATATTTTTATTCCTGTGTAATAATATAAATTGTAATAATATTTAGCAATATTACTGTTTTACTAAATAAAATCCCCAAATTTGAGCATTAGTTTTAGTTTTAACAGTTTAATTCATACTTTTCTATGCTAATTTGCTGCTTTACATTATAAATATAACATTATAAATAATACAATTTCTTATTATTATCACTCTTTAAAATAGTGCTGCTTAATCTTTTTGTGGGAACAATGACACATGGTTTCATTCCTTAATGACAAGAAAGTACGAAACAACAGTTTTATTAGGAATAGAAAGTATAAATAGCATTATAAATGATTTTACTGAATAAATAGATTTATTCTATCCAGTTATTTTTGATCAATTAAAAAAAAGATAAACATAACATAAATATATCATGTTTGCACTAATATCAAAACCTTCATGTCATTTTTCAAAACTCTAGACAAATAATTCACAACTGATGATCAAAATGCAGTTTTCAAAACACTTTTTCCAAATGCTTGGATACAACACAATAAACCTGAACTAAAATCATTTTGAACTAAAATCACCGGTACAAAATGACACAACTTAACATCAAACTATTTAAAAATGTAGTTCACACATTACATCTGAATTGAGTGTCTAATCAATAATTTCATTACAATGATCTAACTATGAATTGATACATATGCTCAAAATGCTAAGTAACTGTTGCATTACAATTGATGCACAGCTTTTATGGAAAATGGTGAACAATATTACACGTTTAGATTATGAAAGTGAAGCCGAGTATGATTCGATTCAATTCAATTTGTAAGGGACTGAGCATGTTCATTGCTCTTAATGTTTTTTTTTTTTTTTCCTATAGAAAATTTATTTTTAGAGACACCTGCATCACATGTTTTGTACAATTTAATGATTGCACAAACAATTACACAGTGACAGTATGGGTATCTTGTGTGTGGGTGATCTAAAATAATGCTTCTATGATATTTCATGATAAATTATTAAATTAGTTTTCAGACCCTGTTTTGAAAATCCTATTGACATCCTATTGTTTGTGTGTGCGTGTGTGTGTGTGTGTGTGTGTGTGTATAAATGTAGTTGTTAGAAAAAAAAACTGTCAGGTCACTTTCAGGTGGGCCAGCATCTCTGTAGAAAACAATTTAGGGAAGTATTTAAGGCCTCCTGAAAGGAGAGGTGTTGTGGTTATCTGTCCAATTCACACTTCATGAAGGTGAGAAGAGGGAAAAAAACGGAAGAGATAGACAAGCTATCACATGCACACCACCCCGCTGATGACCCTCATTGGAGAGTAAGGCAAAACAGTACGGTTGTCACAGGAACGCTGATGAGGCGTACCGATCCTAACAGGCACACTGTGCACCTTATCTCCAAAGCAACTATGAGCTGACACACGTGTAAAGTGGGTGACAAGGCACTGGAGTGTGGATCTGCAGCCCTCCAGCAAGGCCATCTGTCCACACACATCACACCAGCCCTAATGAGGCAGCTAAAGTTCAGCTTAAATCTGCTCCAGTCAGGAATGCCCTCGGCCACCCCAGAGGACAGCCAGATGTCCCGATCACAAAGGGCCGCTGGATTAGCAAAGGTGCTAACTGGTGCGATACCTGAATCAATGCCCTGTAGCAGAAAGAAGAAAACAGAAAGTATATGTTGAATGTTTAAATCCCCATGTTCTGTGTGGCCCTTTTAATATCTCATAAGATACAGTCAGGGAAATTGTAATTGGCAACTACAATCTAAAAACAAATACTTTGGTTTAAAAAGAAAAATCTAATGAAACAGTTTACATCAATCGTTTTTAAAAGTTATTGAATTTCTTCATTATTATTATTATTCATTTTAGTACAATTTCACAAGCAACTGTTACATTTTCAAAACTCTTATATAGTACTCATATCACAACAGATCATCAGAAGTGCACTTTTCAAACATTTCAACATATTTTCAATTGTCTTAACACAATACACACAATCACAATGTACTCCTTTCACTACACAAAATAAATGTTTCAAGTCTTTCATAAAACTCTCAACCTTTTTATTTGCATGTCTTCCCATTCAGTTTAATACTTTAACAAAAAGGGTAAATGAATAATCATGTGTGTAAATTAATACTTAATTCATCAGATATTAATGATTATTAGGGCCTGAGCACCGGTGGTGTGAGGACCCTCTTGAAATGGCTCTGTTTATTAAAGTTTTGTAATGTACAACTTACTAATGAAAATACTGCCAAACCAATAATAATAATAATAATTATAATTATAAAAACTGTGAACAATCAACACTGAGTTAGAGGAAAGTAAGGATTTGCAGCATTACTTTTTTTTTTTTTTTTTTTTTTTTTATTACTCTGATACTTAAAAGTGGCTTTTGTTTGCCTTAAACAAGTTAAAACAAAAATATTATGAGATCAATTAATTTTACAATATAAGCAAGCACCCTTAAAAATACTTGTATTGTGGAAGATTTTTAGGTTTAAACAGCAACAGTCAGAAAGGAAAAAAACACATGGAAAACTCAAATAGGGGAAAAAATAACACAAAGACAGGGCTGTCACTAATAACAATTGCTATAGACTTACAGTCAGTCAAGTGAAATGTTCCAGTGTTGCACGTTTACTCTATAGGAAACATGATTGTGTTCATTTTATCAGGGTGATTTAAAATCAATGGCTAACACAGTTTTAATGATATTTCTTATATAGTGTATAAGAGAAGAGTGACCACAGGTGTGCACTGAGCACTGAACCAGCAAACTACATCTACATTAGCAACCCATTCTCACTCCAAAGGCGTCAAAAACCGAAGCATGGTCAAGCGCCCCTAGCGTCACTTTTATGACGCCAAATGTGCCTCTCGGCGTCGACTATCGAAGCACTACGACCTTCATTGCTTTCAGTGGGAAACTTTTGGCGTCAAAATTCGACACGAGGACATGAGATGTTTATCGCTATGAAATCACGTTCAAGAAGTCTCATTCAGCATACATCGCGCGATACTTGCTATCAGTTCCACAGTTTGGGTGAGTAGTCGTATATACGCTCTTTTAATGCCTTTTATCAAATGTATTCTGTCTTCTTTATTAATCAGATTAGTGCCATATGTTTAATCGCTGTATTATATCGGTCATCCGCGGCTGTCTTTGAGTTTCATTGCGTTTAAATAAATGAACACAGCTGCTAATTAGTGTGATTAAACTCTATCTGTCACGTGACGTGCCATAGACCTTCGATCCGTTTTATATTATTATTAATTTCAGGATCAATGATGTAAGTTGTATTTGTAGTAAAATCATGGTAATCACGACACAATAGTAATAAATGAAATGTGAAGTTAAAACACAGTAAATGGGACATTAGTAACTGTAACTGTAGTTTTACTATGATATATTAATAATCAATACAACAATACAATAATCACCAAACCAGCTATGTTTGTATCACTGTAATGTTAGTGTTTTTATGTGCTTTTATATGACAGATATCACAGTAATCATTTGTTCTGTACCATGCTTTTAATACCTTTTAATGTGAATCCAAAAAAAAAAAAAAATCAAATTAAAAATAAATAATAAAACATGTATTTTTCCATCTTGCAGTTCATTCATATCAGTTTATATATATATATATATATATATATATATATATATATATATATATAAATATTTTGCTCACAGATCATTATTAACATTCTGTATATAATTCAATTTTATTTTATCTCCCCTTTTTTATTATTTATATTTTTAGCTGAAAAGACGTAAAGGCAGTCAGCCCAGTGGTGTTTCTGGAGAGGGATTCCTTCAGAAATGGAGAAGACAGAAAGCTGCGGAGGCAGATATATGCAGCAGTAAGTCTGTGATAGTTTGTCTCTTTTATCAAAAATTCCTGCTGTTATAATTTGTACAGCATTTGTTGTTTCTTAAACTGTTGCACTGTCCAAATACCCATACTTGCCATCTTTTCACTTGACCACTTGATTACTTATTTGAAGTCTTTCCTGTATTTGGCCTAGTGTTCGAGTGAGCATGATGACCACGAGTGTGTGTCGAACTTTTCATGACCTGATGACTGTGTTTCCCAATCCTGATCCTGGAGAACCCCAGCACTGCACGGTTTTGGTGTCTCTCTTATCTGCCTTGGAGTCTTCACTGATGAGCTGATGAGTTGAATCAGGTGTGTTTGATCAGGGAGACATCTCAAATGTGCAGTGTTGGGGTTCTCCAGGACCAGGATTGGGAGCCACTGCCTTATGGGACACTTATGTGTTTAAGGAGATTTTTAATATCTAATTATCAATATTTCACATACTGTACTAAACACATTACAGTCTTAATAATCCAGTTTAACACTTGTATGATATTGTACAAGCCCCAGGACGGTCTCATCTGACACTATCAAAAGAATTCATATGACTATAGCTTGTTATTAATTACTTGCTTTCAATAATGGATTCATTTAACATTTAATTTTACAGCATCTTTACAGAGGCTGCTTTTATGGTCTAAACAAAACACAGTGTAATGTATAAGTTGAATGTAATGTAATATTTCTGTTTTACAGGATTGTTTGAGGATAACACTGCAGTTCTCCATCATGCACAAGGACTCACCTCGTTAACTCTTTATCCCCCACACACACAGATATGGTCCCTGGATCAGTGATTAGACTTTGCAGTGGTTTGATTTTTGCAGAAGATGTAACTTTGTTTTATTTATAAGCTCATAATGAATACATTACAAAACCAGTGATGAAAACAATAGTTAAAAATAGTATTTTTCGTATTGATAAAGCATTTTGTTCTCTTTTTCAAGCTTCATACAGTGAACTTTTTAGACTTTAATTAAGAGTTTTAGTAAAGGAGATATTCATACACAGTCATCCCCTAGCTCCAGTCATGAAGTGAATTCATGATGTTATTGTCAAAGCTAGCAGGTGTTTTTTTTTCCTGAACACTTTCTCTGTCTTCCATTGTTCAGACAATCAGTGTTTATTTGATGCTGTGCTGATTGAGTTTTATAGATGATATTGCACACTTGACATGCATGTCTTCATGGTGTTTTTTTGTGAGTTTGAAACATTTACATTGTGTTGTATAACATTTTGGTCAATTTAATTTTTTTAATAAAATTGATCTTTTTCCAGTGTTCTCTGAAAGACATACTGTATTTACTGTTTTGTTTTTTAATAAAAGCATTTTCATTTGCATACTGAAAATAGTTAATGTTTACAACATAACTGCCTTTTTATTCTTTATGGTGGCAAAAACGAGCTTGGTGACAGAGGATGCAGTGTAGTAATTTGGGCATGTTGTCTTTAAATGAGTTTGACATATCAATAAATAATGGAAGATCCTTACAAAAATATGCATGTTTATTATGCTTTATGTATTTATTTGTTCATTCATTCATTCATTAATTTATAATTTCTGTTTTTATTCCTAGGGTTCAAATGGTAGAGAATGGTAAATCACAGAAACACAAATGTGAACAATTTTAACTTTAAAACACAATGTAATATACAATGTAAATTTTAGAAGCACGTCATTTGATTAGTAAATATATTTGTCTTTGGTCAAAAAAAAAATATACAAATCTTAAAAATGTGTCTTATATTTAATGAGAGGAATCTATCTGTTGGATACAACTGCGACTGCTGGGCATGTGCACATCAATATTGCCCAATTTTTGTCAAGCTGAACAACGGAGGAAGGTGAAGACGTTAATAAAACAGAATCTAATAAGTAGCAAGCTTAATCTATTGTTAACCGAATCTATCCCTTCAGCCGAAAAACGAAAGACATCTGTCATACATGGATAAGGAAGTGTGACGCTGCTGCTCAGCTTAGATGCCATTGGCTATGACTTTTCAGGACAGTCTGTGGTTGGACTATCTTTTAACCCATATTAAACAGCGCATCATGTTAAAAAGTATGTTTTGCTCCTATCATCACATTAGTAATATATTAAGTCAACAATGAAGTGTTGCTATCTTGAGAAAAATGACATCTTTAGCGAGATCCTAATCCTAACCCTAAGCATAACTTCAATGAACTACAAAAACAGCCCCCTAGTGTTGCCTTTCTATAGATAGAACGACGGAGGCTTGTGGGTAATGTAGTTTAAAACTTTTTATTAACGAAACTAAATAAATTATTTATTTTAAGGTAAACTGGATATCTAAATATGTTTATTGTGCAAACCTCTATGATATATTTGAGAGGCAGGCTGAAATGTGGTATTTTACAGTGAGCAATATTTAAAATGCTTTTATGCCAGCTTTCCACTTATTTCTGAAAACTGAGCTCAACATTATTTTATCAGCATAGCATAAGTAATAATCCTGCCAATTTTCTCTTTGATATGTTAATTGGACTCTGATTTACAGCCATTTGAAATGTACAGTTTTGGGCTCTTCCGGGGGGTGCTACTGGGCCCCTGGGGGTAGCAGGGCAGTAAAACCTACATATATGTATTCTCCTCATCATGAACAACAAACTGAGCTGAGTCACATTTATATCTGACAGTTTTCACAGTCCTCTGTTTTCTATTCTATTCATCATGGCTATTATACCTTTTGACAGGACATTGTGAGGCCATCTGATGAAACATGGAAAAATTATAAAGAAATGATTTAATAATGAAAATAATAGATTATTTCTTTGATTTTTGAAGTAAATGGCAAGAAATATAATGGATGAACCTGCAACAACTTGCCATTATCTATTCCCCACTGTAAAGCAGTAATCAAGGACAATGTATACACATTGTGATACTTCACTATTACACAAGGACAAATTCATGCAGTGCTAAGAATATTAATTTATATATATATATATATAGAGAGAGATATATATAGAGATATATAGAGATATATATATATATATATATATATATATATATATATATATATATATATATATATATATTAGCATTATATATAACTAATTAGCCGAAATCAGTGTAAAAATGTCCTCCTCACCCCCGTATCTTGCTCCTCATGTGCTGGACATCAGTAATGTGCGTGCTCTTGGTTTTAATGCAGTACAAGATCCACGTTGATCATTCCTGCTACATTCTCAGTTATCCGTCAAGTGCTTGTAACAATAAAGCCCATGGCACCATCTTGTAATGCAGAATAATTAATCTTGTAACTCCCTGTATTTCACAAAAAATGTGCATATTTGTTACTAAAATATAAAAAAATTACTTTCTGGTGTACTGATGTCCCAGATGTTATTAATCCGATCAAAAATGTTCATGTCTTAAATAAAAAAATAATCCCAATAATTAATATGTCGTTTTTCCAAGTCTAAAATAAACACATATGAGCCTACCTAGTAAAATGATGTATTTACCAAGAATCTTCAGAACACAATATTCACCATTTTCATTTTATTGAAGCATAGACTATAAAGTTGATAAAGTAGCATCAAGACAAATAAGATTCAATGAAAATAATTATCTTCAAAGATACATTAACCTCATATATAAATCAGTTCACACAGATGAGTGATGAAATGTCCTTAAAAGTCACACAGTCCCATCCAGTCAACTGTGATACAGATCATGTGATACATATAAGACATGTGGTACTGTTCCAGAAAATAATGATTCCCATCATCACATCTAAACTGGTTTCATCTCCCCATCGTGATCTTCTTCTCTCGTGTCTGGAAACAGTTTGTGGTTGATGTCCAGCACTGATGAGATGTAGCTTGTTCTCAGCCAGATGATCTCTCAGTCCTAAGATCCCAGACCTGGTCAAAGTGAAACAAACAATGCAGAAGAAGTTGTTTAATGGACAGAGAGCGCAGCTTATGTTCTGTGTGGTTTTAGCAGGGTGAGTAACTATGACCCTTGTAGTACTGTACACTTACCATTCTTCAAGCTGTTTTAAGATCTTTTGAGAAGCTTTTCTCTGAAGACAATTTACCACATCCTCTTCTTTCACTCCTTTCAAGAGCATCACTTGGTCAAAAGCCCTCATTTGGCTGATGAGATCATCTGTACAAATAAAAATACTGCAATAAATATGTCATTCTGCAAGAATTAAGAAAAAGTTACAGAAGCAAAGGTCTTGCTCATGAGACATTAGCATGTGTAGTTCTCAGAGACTCTAGAATTCATCTGTTGTTGCAGTAAATGTGTTTTTTTCCTCTAGAATCTTTCTCCAAAGTTCCTGACTTCTCTCACAAATGTGTTTTAGTCTGTGCAGTGTAAGGCCTGGCTTCAAACCAATCAACTATCAATTCACAATTAATAACATAACATTTACAAAACAATGAAATAATGTCAATTGGTGTTTATATCAACTAAACCAATTTCATGACACTTGTCTGCTAATAAAACAGGTGGTGTGTTTTTAAAAACATAATATTAAAAATGTCCAGTCACACTTTGCTAACATGCTGTAATTGTAATAGTATAAAACGAAATCAAGGCTGACATGACCAGTTCTGTGAGAGATCATCATAAAATGTTGTATAACATTGCTTCAACACACACATACCAGAGGACTTCTGTTTGTTTGAGCTCAAGATGGCCATCTTCATTTCTCATCCTGAGCAAATCATATCCTTGGTCTTCCTTCTCTTCTGTGAAACAAGATAATCTCTACTTACTCTCTGTGCAATTAATATTGCTCATTAAACATAATTAAGTTAATTTAAAGTAAGATTCAGACCAGAGCATTTTTGGAGTAAACAAATGTACCTGGGAAGAGCTGATCATGGCAAGATTCGCTGAGACTCAGTAATAGCTCTTTTAGGTTTTAGGAAGGTTTGTGAGGGTTGGCTCTTAAAATAGCTGTTGAGCTCGATATTTTAGACCTGAAAAAGAAGAACAGCATTATCTGGAAAAAATCCTGTAAGACAGAAGGAAGGACATATTATTAATTATGTGCAGCTTGTACATTACACCTCTGTAAAGATGCTGTATAATTAAATGTTAAATGAATCCATTATTGAAAGCAAGTAATTAATAACAAGCTATAGTCATATGAATTCTTTGATAGTGTCAGATGAGACAGTCCTGGGGCTTGTACAATATCATACAAGTGTTAAACTGGATTATTAAGACTGTGATGTGTTTAGGGATCATTTTTAAGACTTTGACCCTGTCCAGATACCCACACTTGCAGTCTTGGCCACTTGAGAGTGTGTGTACGTGACAGTGTGTGAACGAGACTGTCCCCGGTCTTAATAATGCCAAAGCACAGCGTCCTTAACACACACTAAACCTCTCCAATACTGCTCTGGAGCGCTATACAAAGCTTAGTGTATCCCATCATGCATCATGTTTTGGAATAAATCGTCAGACTTTTTGCCGAGATCTCACAAGAGGTCATGGAAAGCTGTCCAATGTACAGTATGTGAAATATTGATAATTAGATATTAAAAATCTCTTTAAACACATAAGTGTCCCATAAGGCAGTGGCTCCCAATCCTGGTCCTGGAGAAGCCCAACACTGCACATTTGAGATGTCTCCCTGATCAAACACACCTGATTCAACTCATCAGCTCATCAGTGAAGACTCCAAGGCAGATAAGAGAGACACCAAAACCGTGCAGTGCTGGGGTTCTCCAGGATCAGGATTGGGAAACACAGTCATCAGGTCATGAAAAGTTCGACACACACTCGTGGTCATCATGCTCACTCGAACACTAGGCCAAATACAGGAAAGACTTCAAATAAGTAATCAAGTGGTCAAGTGAAAAGATGGCAAGTGTGGGTATTTGGACAGTGCAACAGTTTAAGAAACAACAAATGCTGTACAAATTATAACAGCAGGAATTTTTGATAAAAGAGACAAACTATCACAGACTTACTGCTGCATATATCTGCCTCCGCAGCTTTCTGTCTTCTCCATTTCTGAAGGAATCCCTCTCCAGAAACACCACTGGGCTGACTGCCTTTACGTCTTTTCAGCTAAAAATAAAAATAATAAAAAAGGGGAGAGAAAATAAAATTGAATTATATACAGAATGTTAATAATGATCTGTGAGCAAAATATATATATATATATATATATATATATATATATATATATATATATATATATATATATATATATATATATATATAAACTGATATGAATGAACTGCAAGATGGAAAAATACATGTTTTATTATTTATTTTTAATTTGATTTTTTTTTTTTTTGGATTCACATTAAAAGGTATTAAAAGCATGGTACAGAACACATGATTACTGTGATATCTGTCATATAAAAGCACATAAAAACACTAACATTACAGTGATACAAACATAGCTGGTTTGGTGATTATTGTATTGTTGTATTGATTATTAATATATCATAGTAAAACTACAGTTACAGTTACTAATGTCCCATTTACTGTGTTTTAACTTCACATTTCATTTATTACTATTGTGTCGTGATTACCATGATTTTACTACAAATACAACTTACATCATTAATCCTGAAATTAATAATAATATAAAACGGATCGAAGGTCTATGGCACGTCACGTGACAGATAGAGTTTAATCACACTAATTAGCAGCTGTGTTCATTTATTTAAACGCAATGAAACTCAAAGACAGCCGCGGATGACCGATATAATACAGCGATTAAACATATGGCACTAATCTGATTAATAAAGAAGACAGAATACATTTGATAAAAGGCATTAAAAGAGCGTATATACCATAGACAGTAAAAGAAATGGACACAGCGACCCCATTGGAACTCAATTGAGACAAATGAAGCCCAGTTTTAGCGTTTTTTAGCACTTCCGTTTCTGACGCGCAGACTCAAACGAAGCTTGACGATGTCAGCAACCTGTCTGACAGATGTAAATCTTCTAAGTGGCTGTGCGTGCAAACTGCCCTCGTTAATCTGGCAGAGACGGCGAGCTTGAGCGAGGAGTTCTTAGTCGTGAGTGAGCAGGAGTAAGTATTCGGATTAATTATTTTGTATAGTATTTTAAAATGTAACGCCAGTACGCCATATTAAGTTAATTGCCTGCGAGCTTCTCCTCCTGTCTGTACGGTAATGCGACAGAGAGCCGAGTGGTTATGACGCAATCGTTAGCCTATTTTTTACAAAAACTGTTTATACGGGGCCATAATGTAACATAGAAGGTAATGGAGCCCTTTATACATTTTCGTGTATCTTTAGAAATAAATCATGGACAAACAGAGTATTTAAACGCCTCAGATGTAAAGTTATTCGCTGTCAAAGTGACGCCAAAATGAATGGGAGTCAATGGGAATGCTAACGCAAGTGAAGTTCTGCTAAAAGATGGCAGCCCCCACCCGACTTCAACTTCCGGTCGAGTTCCTTGCCCCTTGGTATATACGACTACTCACCCAAACTGTGGAACTGATAGCAAGTATCGCGCGATGTGTGCTGAATGAGACTTCTTGAACGTGATTTCATAGCGATAAACATCTCATGTCCTCGTGTCGAATTCTGACGCCAAAAGTTTCCCACTGAAAGCAATGAAGGTCGTAGTGCTTCGATAGTCGACGCCGAGAGGCACATTTGGCGTCATAAAAGTGACGCTAGGGGCGCTTGACCATGCTTCGGTTTTTGACGCCTTTGGAGTGAGAATGGGTTGACATTAGTCCACCTCCACACTGACTTACCCACACTGCACTGCACAATAATCTTCCTCTGCCTGTCTTTATCATGCCTGCTCTGCTCAGTCATTGACAGCGGCTCTGATATCCAGGTCATTATCAGAAATGAAAGTCATGCAGGATCATCAGTACAGGACTCAGATGAACCCTTCTGTAGAAAAGAATCCCGAGCTCTAGACATTGTGATGATGACATTAGGGGTGAAAAAAAAAAAAAAAATTCCTCCAGCGCCCAGAGCCCTGGGACCAGGACAAATTGAAATCTGTCGGTCATGAATCTTCAATTAGGAGAAGAATCTTCAAGGGGAGAAGACTTTCCAGCAGCTGTCACAAAAGAAGATCAGCCACACTAATGATTTGGATCCATCTGAAATAGAAATATTCACAAAATGACTGGATGTCAAATGAACTGGTTTCATTGCTTTCATCCCTTTCATGTCTGCAACCTCACATGCCTCTCAATGGCCACAATGCATTATTATGCGTTAGATATAATTAAAGGGAGTAGAAAAAAATAATCGTTTGGATGAACTTAATTTAATTCAACACAGCAGCTCCATGCATTTGGAAATGGGTTTCTTAAACATTAAACAAAACTGTGAACTACAGTAAATGAATTCAGTACGAGTACACTTCAAAGTAATGCAAGAGAAGTAATGCAGGGAACTATGGCACACATTAGTATGCTAAACAAATCCATTTTTAACCAGTGTAATGTATGGTGTTGACAGGAAACATAAGAGACACAAAATTAGCCTCTTTGCCAGCATTTGCATAGTAATTGCTAGTAATTCCAATGAAGCAACATACACTTCATCTACTCATCATTTTCCTAAGCACAAGCACTACTCTTCAGCACAAATGTAACCCCAAACACTCCAGTGTAACAGAAACTGTTCTCAATTCAACATAATAACACTTTAAACACTAAGAAGTCATCCTCTTTTCTCATTTCGGCCAGTTAGGAACTGAAAATCAACTTTTCAAACCAAGACTCATACTCTGAATAGCACAAGCCAGTTAGTCTCTGCTGGTAGATGTATAAAAGATACAAAATCAAAGTGTTTTTTTATTTATTTATTTTTTTTACTTAAAGAAATGTAAAACTGGATGTGTGTCATTGGCAAATAACCAAAATAAAAATTTTGTTATAAAAGTTTAAGTAAAATTAATAACTACAAATATGAGTAAATACTATAACAATAGATGAATTGTTTTAAAAAAGCACTGTCTGATTCTAAACAGCATTTCTATCTACTGACCATTAAAATGCATTCAGATAAAACATGTTTGCAAGCAACATATAAATGGCGTTAATGCATTAATATCACTGATGTTTAATCATGTCCAGATTAGTTTGTGAAGTGCTTTTAAAAATGTAAAATGCTGAAGAATGTTGCATTGAGTCATATTAATACAGAGCAAGAAAAAATACCTTTCCAAGGCTACAATTCATTATATTATAGCAGAATGTCTTTGTTTTACTCATAAGGCAAAGAGGATTATAAAATAACTTTACTTGTCTCACAAATATGTTTGTTAACTTACTCTATGGAACTGTTTACTATTAAATATTTGCATAATTTAGATTTTATTTAACCAATTATATTTTCAAAGTGTATTTACTGAAATATTGTTTGGAGAACATCTGTTTGTTAATTGTGACAATTTTATGAGTATATGGTTTAAATATAGCCAAATGTGGAACAAGATTCAGTTCAAATGTGTTAGGTTGAAGCAAATTCAATTTATTTGTAATACAAATATAAACCTAAAACACATTCATTTTATTAGTATTCTTACACAAAATTTCATTCTTGTTTAATTTTATGATAAATATACATCATATCAAGATTATTTGTTTAAGTTTAATGGTTAACTCCAAATGGATGGAAATATTATGCGCAAATTAAATACATAATTTTAACGGTTTTATTTAAATCATGATTATTTTGGAGTGTATTAAATAAAAATGTAACCTGGCGATTTTACTTCCGGTTAATTAAAGGTTTCACAATAACTAGTGCACACTTTTCAGTGAGAATCAAATGGCAGGGAAAAGGAAGTAAGTGGAAGAGATGAAAGCTTGCAGTCTTAGATATGTGTACTGCACAGGTGAGATCCAGTGAGAGTGATTATTGACCTCGGTCCCTCGGGACTCCAGTGGGGTGTAAGAATGAACTGAGACGCTTATCAGGCCTATCTTAGCCTGCTTTTAGATGGAGAGATAGCGGGGGAGTGAGAGATGGACACTGCTGATGAAGTGAGAAAAGAGCTCTTGCAGGTGGTAGGATATATACCTATCATAGCTCTGGTCATCTGACAGATATTCTATAATCAAATGAAAAATATAGCGTGTGGCTGTACAGCAAAATTACCTTCTGCTTCTGCCTGTGAAATATAACAGCATGTATCAGATTGACACGTAAGAAGAGGTGGTGAGAGTATTAGCAAACACACGTCATGCACACACACACACACACATAGACGGCGTGAGATGCACTGAGAATGTTTAATCTCCTTCTTGACCTCAGATCTCCCTCACATGTTTGAACAGCCTAGTCCCACAGCATCGAAGTAAATGTTAACATTAGCATTTTGGCATTTCAAGTGTGTTTGCAACACTGAGTGTGTGCGTGAGTGTGTGTGTGTGCTTATATCAATGGAGAAAAAATGTTAAAGGTCCCAGCTCCTTATGCACACTCGTTGACCTCCGTGACCCTATAGCTCACTAAGGCACAAAGCAAGACAGGGGACAGAGAGGAGAGGAAACGGAAGATTCATTTGGAGCTCCTGGTGTAAATGGGCTGTAGGTGTCGATGGAGTCAAGGAAACTTGGGTATGCTACAACACATTTCATGTCAGTGACTATTACTTTTTGTTTTTGTTGCTGCTTTTGCTGTTTGCAAGTATGCCCATATGCATGTTATTGTGTAAAGCAGTGTAACAATAATTTCTATTAGAAATTTCTGACTTTGTCAGTCCAGTCTGGTGGGCTTTTCTCATTCTAACAATTCCACACAATGGAGGCTAAAGGTTTTATCACAGCACAAGTCAGAGATATAATTAAACTGTCCTGTGTACACCACTTAGCTTGGGTTAGCACATCAGCTGAAGTGCCACTTCAAGCGAGACACAAGTACATAATGGCTGGTTTTATCATTTCACGGTAAATGTGGTATGGTTTCATGCCTTGTATGCTTCAACACAATAGATTAACGCTGACGGTTATTTCTGAGTGCAGCTTGTTGCTCAAGTGTGGTTATAAAGTTTGTGATTGATTCATTCCTAATACTACTAAGCAGTGTGTCTTTCTGTATTTGTGTGTATGAATGACTAAAGTAAGCCCAATAAATGATTCAACCGATGCAGTGTTCTTACCTTCACTGACATATTTCCTATTGAAACAAGTCAAAGCATGACATCTCATACTTAAAAAGTCAAGATTTGGTTTCCCAAAGAACCTTTCAGTGAACAAATCTTTTTTTTTTTTTTTTTTTTTTTTAGCCTGATGAACATTTTAATAATCTAAAGACAATTTTTCCACTGTAAAGAACCTTTTGTGGAATTAAAAGGTTTCATGGATGGTAAAGTTTCTTTGGAACAACTGACACCAAGATTTTTAAGAGTGTAACTTTCAGTCACTATATGTACTGTATGTGCTATCAGGGGGAGTGACATTCTCGTATAGAGAGCATCTGATTGGACAAAAATGTGTTTATTAAACAGTTCCTCTAATTTGATTGGCCGAGTGACATTCCAAGAAAGCTGATGTTTAGTATAACATCTAACGTCTAACAGAGTGCAAAATGAGTGTGTCTAGATGAAACATCAACAACAAAAAAATATTTATTTTACAGTTGAGTGAGGGCTCAAAATGAGGGTCATGTATCATAGGTGTCAGGGCCGTCCTTAGTAGGGTGCATCTGATGCGGTCACACCGCGCCCCGCGCTTGAGGCCCTGCAAACCCCCCAGAACACGAGCGCTCTGTACCCCACATTGGGCCCCGTGTCAGCTAAGGACGGCCCTGGTAGGTGTGTGTGGTGAGCTGTTTTGTGGACTAAACTTGTGTGTACCTCATTCGTTGTTTTGACTCAACTGCCTTTGTCTGACTGTTCAGACATTTCCTCAGAAGCACCAAATATGTCCTTGTGTGTGGGTTTAATGTTGTGTGTGAGTGCTCCAAAATATGTTTCATCTGCCAGCTGTCGAGTCTGTGACAGCCAAACTGGAAACTCTTTGAACTGTGAAACACCGGAGCTGAGCTGCATTCAATTATGTGTAAAATGCCGTACACACACACACATATATACAAGCAATACAATCCAGTTTCACTGAGTGCTTCGTTCATTGAAAGACAGGCTTTAAACATGTACATCAGACATATATACATCACAATTACTCGTAATAAGGCTGATTAAGCTTATGAAAATAGTATAAATGTGTTATGTAAGTGAACGAAGCACTGAACAGTGCACATGGGGTCCAAAAGTCTGAGACCAGTAGTAAACAGGCTTAAATTTTGCATGCGTTTCTAACTTAATACAAAAAAGTACACCACTGTACAAAAGTTTTATTTTTATTTTTTATAATTAAATTAATTTAGTAAGGATGTATTAAATTGGTCAAAAGTGACAACAACAACAAAAAGGATCTTGAAAAAAAAAGATAGTTTTCACAAAAATTACAATTTAAACATATGTTACATTTATAACAATATTACAGTTTTTAACTGTATTTTATATCATATAAATGTAGCTTTGCTGTGCAGAAGAGACTGACTAAAAATATATATATTTTAAGATTCAATTCTCACCATAAACTAAGATTTACTGCTCAAATTTGCTGCTGATTAATAGTTAGAAAGGTAGCTGTTTATGATTTGGGTACTAATAAACAGCCAATATGTTAATAATAGGCATGCCAAGCAACTAGTTTATCATGAGAACTGTTGCCTTAATTAGAGTGTCACCAAAATCTTTTGTTTTCAGGGTCACTTTTAATGTTTGCATTATCAGCCTCACAGACACACACACTTTGGGCCCTATTTTAACAATCTAAACTCAAAGTGTAAAGTGCACGGCGCAGGTGCACTCAGGGCGCATGGTCTAAACGGGTTCTCCCTATTCTTTTAATGAGTAATGGGTGTTTTTTTGGGCGTAACGTGTAATAAACCAATCAGAGTCTCATCTTCCATTCCCTTTAAGAGCCAGTTGCACTCGTGCCATGACAGATTTGCTATTTACACGGGGGAATTTGACAAGCGCAAAGACAGAACGCGTCTCCGAGATGAAACGTAGCTGCTCGTGTGCAAGCAAATAGATAGCCTAATTCTGATACATGCGATGACTATCCATTATGACATGTAGCCAATTTATTTATTTATTTATTTATTTATTTATTTAACTAATTAGCTTATAAAAAATGCTTATGCATTGCAATCTCTTTAATTTTTAATATTTGGCATGTTTGTGTGCTGCTGTGTGTCCCTGTGTTTAATAAGCAGCGTGTACATGCGTTGTGAACCCGCCTATACTAACACGCTCTTTAAATAACAAAGAAAAAACATTGCGCCAGACTTTAGACCAGGTTTGAGTTGGTCGATGGCACAGTCTATTTTAAGCTCCTTAAAATAGCAATGCGCCAGCAATGCGCCTGAACACACCTCTTTTTTAGACGGACGGGAAAATGTGAACACCGCCAGACTGAAACTAGCAAACACACTTGCACTGCACCTTGCGTCGCATTGAGCCGGGTGTGTGATAGGGCCCTTACAGTTTAATACACATACATAACTATAACATCTGACAAACTACCTTTTACAAGTGCAAAACTGTGTTTGTGTATGTGTGTCCTCAGCTGCATCCCCACGATAAACAAATACCTCATTCACCCTGACCCTCATCAGCTAATCGTCAAAGGAACGTTATAAAACAACACAGACCAATCAGATGGGGAGGAGGTAAAGGGGCACAAAGGTGAGAAAGCCAGTCATCATTAAGAATCCAACAGGCCAAAGCAGACGTAATTACAGAGATAAGGACCAAATGACTTCATCATCCTCAAGTGGAAAACAGAAAATCTGTTCATTCTACAGATACCAAACACATTATTTGGAGGGCAAAATTGGGGCAGGATATAGAATTACATTTCCCGAAAGACCTGCATTATGAAAGTCATGTTTTTAACATTCTTTACATGCCTATATGTTGCTTTTAATATGTTTAAGGACAAACCACATGCAAATTCATCAGGCAAAGTAGTCCTAGACATATTAGTTTAAAGATGTGTTTTAAGAGATTAAATTAGTGGCAGGAGGGGGACTTTAAATAAAACACAGAAATGTATATATATATATATATATATATATATATATATATATATATATATATATACGGTAAGCTGGTAAATGGTAAACTGAACACTGAACAAAATAACACAATGATATTTTTGTTAAATGCACGTATAGTGTAAAACTATAAAAATAGTAATTTTCAGCATAAAATACACCCCCCCCCCCCTCTCTTTTTTTTTCCAAGGCATGCTAGCTTACCGCCTTTCACATACAAAGTCATTGTTGGCTAGATTCTTCATTAAATGTCTTATTTAATATTTGAATTCTGCACCATCTGGCTTTCCATATGATCACAGAGCACTCTGGGAATTACATTCCCTCTGGAGGTTATGGCGTGTTCTTTTTTGTTAGACCCGCTATGGGGTCATTCTGATAGCATCATGACACATCGTTTCGCTTAATTCGGTTTTAATAGGGTGCCGGCATGCAGTGATTTCTGTACCACATGACGCATACGGCACCAGGTATTTGAAGTTTAACATCACAAAAGCTTAGTAAGGTGAACCAAAAACAGAATCTGTGTGTGCATGTTTCTTTGTGTGACTGCGTATCCCCTTGGTTTTGTTTCAGGCCTGTTTAAGCTAGCCAGCATCAGGAGAGCATGCATGAAGCCGTTTGTTTATTTTCAGTAGATCCCCTAAGAAAGAGAGAGAGAGATAGAGGGGAAAGAAAGAGGAGAAAGAGTGAATGTGCATCTGGGGATCTGGCTTACTTATCACACACTGGCAGGATAGACCACTCACCACAGGGACCTACAATCATTACGCTTAGTCACTCAGCATGTCTCCAGCTATAAAAACAAATACTCACAAACCGAGAGCACATACAAATACTGAAACACCCTCTCATGATCATTTCTATATGTGAACCTGACATGGCCATTCTGTGAATGAAGAGGGCTCGAACAAATACACTTAAAATACATTTGACAAGACGTATTTACAATTTACAAGTATTTACATGTGACAGTAAAGACATACTGTTTCAAAATATTTCCATTTCACATAAATGCTGTTATTCTGCTGTTATATTTATCATATATATATTCACAATAAAACATTAGTTTGAATGTTCGCTGAGGAAAGGGTGATTTCTGATGACAGCACTGCTCAGTGCATTTATTGGCTTATATGCATTTATTACAAGCTGTTGGTGAAAGTTAAAATGCCCTGATGCCCTTGAGCAAATTTTCAAATAGATCTTATCTTTATTAACAAACCACATATTTGAAGTTTAAACATAAAAGTATATTATTGCCATCACAAGGAGAGTGATACCAATGGTTAAACGGCTGGAGTTCTGTTATCACTAGTATATCACACTCCTATCAGCCAATCAGATTCAAGAAACAGACAGAACAGCTGTATTAAACATTATAAAATGTTATTAAAACATTCACAAGTAACAGCTGCTTGTGAATGCAAGGGCAGTGTGGACTGATTTAATGAAGCCGACTGACAATGTACAACTCACTCTACACACTTATTAAATGACTGCGATCGTGCAGCAGAGAGGAACTTTACTGTAATCCAACCCTGTAGATGCACACACTCACCTCTGATGTGATTAGCATTGAACCAATGCTGCACACAAGAAAAGTAATTGGTTGCTTTGATGAGGAGATTAATGGTTAATGTTTAATCATTCTGGAGGGGTACAGATGGGTCAAGTTGTTCATGTTGCCTTGTACTGTAGGGAATCAGTATCTTACTAATTGAGAAGCCATGTTGTGATTCTCTGTTGTGTAATAGATCTTCATCAGTGCAGCCCAGGACAGCCTATCCTGACAGGGAAAACAGATAGAGACAGAGGGAGACATTATTGCTTGAAGAAACTGCTGACATGTGAAATTAGATTACATAATCTCTATTTGCTCTTTCAATGTGATTGTGTGTACATGTGTAAGTGAGTAAAGCTCAGTTTTACACCTACGCCTGTACATATGCTATGCCTTCTCCATTGCATGACTTGTGTGCATGTGTGTTTGTGATTGTTATTACAAATTACAAATTATTATTAATGTTACTAATGTAAGATACTTATATTATAAGATACTAAATATGCTGTGCTTGCTTTTATCTTGCAAAATTGGTATACTATTATTAAGTAACTACAAAAAGGGTTACATTTATTATATACGTGTAGTTAAATTTTTTTATCTATTTATCTGGATGGATGGATGGATGAATAGATAGATAGATAATCAAAGCACAAAAGCTATTTTCTCCAAATCTAGACTTCATTTGTTTTCATAATTCCCAGCATTAATGTGAGTCAAAAACAAACAGAAGAACATCAAAAGAACTTTCACTGTGATATGGCACATTTGGCATAATTTGCAAAACTAATATGATGTTATGCCATGAAATGAGTCTGATTCAGATGCCGCTGCATTCAGCAACTACCTTCTAGTCTTGAAGAGAAGTGAAAATAAAGATTGCAGCAAATCACATGATCTCGTCTGGCCCAGTGATTAACTTACGATCCTCGGGAGTATTCCAGGAACATATATGAATCACCATCTTCTGACTGGATATCAGAACTGAGTCAATGGGAATTGTCTCTTCCTATAAGTCCAACATTTAGGTGCCATGGTCTTTCTTAGATTAAAAGACATCGGTGAACAAATGGGGCCATCATATGTCTTTAAGCAAAGAGGCTGTCCTGTGATTTGGCCTCGAGTGCTTGCGTCATGACCCTTTCAATCATCAAAGTGACATTATGACCCCATGCCTCAAGAGATGTGTTCGATCAATCCAAAATCGGTGTCTTACCAATTTATCACTGTCCAAAAACCCCAATCTTAATGCCATGATACAGCTCTGCACTCTTAAAAAATAAAGGTGCTTCATGATGCCATAGACAAACCTTTTTTTGTCTAAATGTTTCCATAAAGAACCTTTAACGTCTGAAGAATCTTTCTGTTTCACAAAAGGTTCTTTATGGCGAAAAAAGTTCTTCAGATTATTAAACGGTGAGAAAGAGATGGTTCTTTAAAAAAAACTTTGACTGAATGGTTCTTTGTGGAAACAAAAATGGTTCTTTATGGCATTGCTGTGAAGAACCTTAAGAAACATCTTTATTTTTAAGAATATGGTTGTAAATGATCTGTTGCTTACCTTTTTTGTTTTGTTTTTTTTGCAGCAAAATATACCAACTAATGGATATAAAAGATAATAACTCACTGATTTTAGCCTTAAGTAAATGAGACAGAATTAGAAAAACTTCTTTAGATAAATATTACAACCATCTCTCTGTCCCTCTCCTCTCATTTTATGCGTTTTTTTCTTCATTTTTCCATCTGTCACATTGGCTTCACGCCTCTTTCTTACACTCTTGCCCCCATCCCCTCCCCTCTTTCTTTCCTTCGTCTTCACACCATTTCTGGCTCCAGGGGACCGTAAGCCAGAGGGAGGGACACGACTACAGGAAATTGGGAGGGTGACTCGATAAGGCAGGACATTAATCTGATAGGGTTCCTAAGCAACCTGCTGGGCCAGTGAAGAAGTGAAAGTATAGGAGAAAGTGTATGATTTCAGGGAGAAAAGTGCAACACATTTATTTAAACAGTGACAGATTTAACTCACACTGCCCCCACTGACAAGGCATGACCAACTAATGGATAAATGTGTTTGAACAACTTTTGATTACTTTTTAATTTAGTTTACCATTATAGCATTTGGACCAATCCGACACACAGCTATCTGTTACATGGTAACCAAAGACACTATCAGATAACACTAGTTTTATGGCTCAAAGGAATGCGGCAAAGCAACTCTTACACAAGTCTCTCTAAAACAGACACATAACTCCCATAAAAAGGGACTCTTCTCTAATTAATTCATAAGAAAACCATTCTTTGAATGAACACACATATACAGTACTTCAGGTCATTGTGAATGTTGTTACTATTCTTGTATATAGTCTTTTGGTATTGTATACTGTTTTATGCATGCTTATGATAGAACCACTCATGTAATTTTTCTGTGAATTTGTCTTCTGATGATCTAAACGAGAGTTTATATTATATGTTGGTACATAGATAATATATGATATATAATGATTCTTTCTCATCACCTAACTTCAGCCAACCTACTGGAACCCCAAAGTGCATCAGGACTCTATTTCAAACAGGCGAGACGCGCAAGTATCAAACTTAGTCTTATTCATTTTTACATTAAGTATCATTTGCACCCTTTACAAAAGTGTGTTTGGACTATTCATGTTTTTATTTTTCTTCTCTTTACTGCTTAAGATTTAAAACTTTTTCCTTTGCCCCACTGTATGTGTATGTTTGTGTGTGTGTATGTGTGTGTTAGACTAGTTTAAATGTTTATGTAGTTAATAAAGTCTTACTTGTATCACACTTGGGGTTGTTCATTGTTTGCTCATAACTGGAGTCCCTAATCATGCAGATTTTAGCTACATGCTCTAAGTAGTATTGTAAAGTAAGAAAGTTGTTTTCCTTAAACAGGAAATTAACGTTCTTAGAATTGACAGACAGTTGACACTGAGATGTCAAGTAAATACTTTTAGCAGATCTTCTAAATATTTATAATGAATTATAACTATTTATGATTAATTATTCATATTCCCCATTTGAGCTGATTCTCTACACCATAATGATGTCACTATGATGTGCTTGTCTAATGGTATGGTTTTTCTTTCAAATGACCTACTGTACAGTAGGTCTAATTTGTGAAATCATAACCTTTTTCTCATGACATGGTGTGGGAAGACGAGGACAGATGTTTCAGTAATATTTTCTTTCTTTTTTCTTTTTATGAAATGTATACATTTATTATTCAGTGATGCATTAAAGTGACATTAAACATTTATGATGTTACAAACAATTTATTTTTCAAATAAATGCTTTTTTAAATCAAATAATACTGAAAAACAGCAAATGACCATAGACTGATTTCTGAAGGATTGTGTGACACTGAAGACTGGAGTAATGATGCTGAAAATTCAGCTTTGCATCACAGGAATAAAATACGATTCAAAATATATTCAATCAGAATACATTTATTTTAAATTGTATTACTATTTTACAGTATTGCTGCTTTTAGAATTTTTGATCAAATAAATGCAGCCTTGTATAAATGAGTATAAGTGGCTAAATTCATAATTTTTCAATATTGGCTATTGTTTAATTCTATACATTCGCTGTTAATATTTTGAGATATATAAATTATGTATATTATTTCAGATGAACTGATGGTTATAGTGTTGCCTTGGATGACTGATGGCACCATGCAATAAGATGAGCTAATGTATTATGAATAGACATTAATTAAAAATGAACAATAGAAAAAATTAGCATAAAGTATAAATAAGCATTAGTCTAGTTGTATAAATGCTGAAAAAAAAATGTTTTGTTAGTTCATGAAATGTTAACAAACTGAACCTCATTTTAACAACACTTTTAACCAATAACTCTGCAACTTAATTATCAAAGATACTTTTTATGGTAATTGCATTTTAAGGGAGGCTGTACTTATTTCAGTTTAGTCAGTCTCCCAAAACACACACACACACACAAACAGAGCAAAATTTGAGTAATGGAAATTTGTGATTTTACTAATGGAAATGCATTGGTAATTTGCTTTTCTGAGCATTATACTTTAAGAGTATAGATGATGGGAGGACAGACTGCTTGTTTTGAAGCTCATTAACACTGAAAATCTGCTGGTTTTGGGCTTTTAAGTACAAAGGGATTCATTACAAAGTCATTACAAAGGGATAACTTCTGAAGGCTGTGCCAGTTGCTCTTTCCATACAATTCATCAAGCTTCATAAGAGAACACAAAATGTAAAGTCTTCTGAAGTCAACTTATACTTAAAAACAATTATAGAATTTTGAAGATTTCAAAACAATTTATATATTAAATTAAATATATGCACATTCATCAGTACTAAATTAAATTAATAATTTTCAAAATTAATGATTTTCATACTGTTTCTCACACAAAGCCCTTGAATGGTTTCAGAAGACTTGGAACAGAGTGCAGAAATCTTAAGAGGCTATTGTCTGTCCCACATTCAAATGCATTAACTTCTTAACATTCAGCTGATCATTAGCTTCTTAACTTCTAAACTTTCTAAAAATAAAAACTGGTACTGTTATATGTGAATTTTGCTGGCAAGACATTCATCACCAATGACTGCATTTGATTCAGTAAATATACTGTAATATCATGCCTGCAACAATATAAATACTTGTTGGATTTAGCTGTTTATTCTTTTGCTCTAAGAGAGTTGTATAATTGTAGATATTGGGCCCTATCATACAGCACAATACATAGTGCAAGTGTTTTTGCAAGTTTCAGTCCAACCAGCAGCAAAAGTGGATCCGGACATGCCCTGAGTGCTCCTGTACCATGCGCTATTGATAGAAAGAGTCATTACTATTCATTAGCATGAGGGAAACCAGAAAACTCCATGTTATTTCTTTATTACACTCATTTTTGTTCAGATTAAACCTCTGATGCAGACAGTCTCTTGTTAACACAATCCCCCTATTCTTCTCCTCCACTCATCTCTTCATATTTTAAAATGCAAGCACTCTGTTACCACATCAAAGGGATCCGCTTGTCCAAAAGTGTATCCCAAATATCAAATTCTCTGTGTGTGTAAAAATAAAATGCATATAAAAAAGATAGATTTTGTTTTGTTTGTTTTTTTAGTAACAAATTACCTCTAGTGTCTTTTACATTACTATCTATGTGTGAACAAGTCATGCACATTGTAAATGTGCACTTACATAGTCAGAAATGCAGTAGATGGGCTGGTATGGTCAGACAGACCCAGAGGAGTCTCATCCAAAAGGTCATTTAACACCTTACGGAAATCTAATGTGACTTTCCATTAAAGCAAAGAGCCTGTGGATAGACTTTGACATAGAATATCAAGTGTGTGTGTGTGTGTGTGTGTGTGTGTGTGATATAAAATAAAACCTGTGATCACTACATTATTATATTACATTCTACCTCATTAGCACACATATGAAAAATCTTTCTCCATTACAACACACAGGGACAAAGGCAGCGCTCAACATTTGAGTTTAAATCAACGGTTGCCATGTTTTAACCATTCACAACCTTTATTGCTCTTTGACATTTAAAACCATCAACCTTTTAAATTTTATATTTGCAAGCTTTGCTTCAAGGGAACTAAATTAGTTCTGTCAAACCATCTATCCTGCAGCAAAACCAAATCTACTAAATTGCAAAGACCTTTTTTTCAAGCATTTTAAAAACAACATATGGTTTCTCTGCATATTTAACTTATAAACTGACCAATCATCATTTTTAAGGTTTGAACGTGTGGAACTAGGAATGTGAACTAGAAAAGAAACAGCAGTTCTGTTAATAATATTGTTTTTTATTTTATTTTATTTTATTTTTTTTAATCTCTCACCATTTCATGATGGTCACCCACTATGTTTTCCATGTGCAGCCCAGCAGGTTTATAATGACAGTACGTACATGTGTCTGATTAAATATGAACCTGGCACTCAATTAAGATTCAAAAGTTCACAAAATGTGATGTACACACAAACATACACACACAGACATAAACAACTTCACTGTGAAAAAGACAGAGGAGCGCATGAAGGAGCAATGACACTCCCATCATGTCCAATCAGAAGCCTTTTGCAGGCAGATTACAGGGATAACAGGTCCAGCTGACATCCATGTCATACTGTAAATTTATTGTGTCTGTGATGCAAGAAGTCAAGGTTTAATGGGTTAACATGGCCCCTAGCATTTAGCAACACAAAGCAATATATAGCCTATACCTCCCTGGTTAAATTAAAAAAGAATGGTTTGAAATGTCAACGACTTTCAATTTCTAAATGTTTCAGAGAAAAAGAATTGTGGAATTTCCCTGCTCACCAAACTTACTATTATTATTACTATTACTATTATTCTACCACTCTGTGCGCCTGCCCTGACATGCTCTCATGCTCCACACACTCCGTTTGCATTCATTCATGTGATCGGTCGAGATGAGAGGTGAGCCCGCCTGAGTAGTGTGATTTATATATATAATCACCCAGACCCCGACGCTTTTACTCTGAGTACCGGCAACATGTCAGAAGTGCTGGTATACGCACAAAAAAGTGCAGGTACTCTAACGGCTAAAATAAAGAAGTACCAGTGCATACCGGCCCACTTCAAGCACCGGGAGTATGAGAAAGAAACAAAAGCATTCAGCATTTTAGAAGGCAGTGAACCATCAATAAGATTTTGAAACATTTCGAGGGAAAATTAAAAAAAATCTTACATACAGTTACTTTAAGATTAAATGACAGCATTGGGGCCAGCATTGGAAAAATGGGAGAAATGTGAAACTACATATAGACCATCCAATATAAAATTAATATAGATCATGTACGCCAATTCTTCTGTAACTGTGCAATATTTGAGCTGTGAAGCTAATTTTTTTGTAATATGTTCCAATGAAGCTGTGAAATCAGATATTAACTTTACACAGAAATGTAAGTGATTTTATCACACTAAAATAACTGAAGCACAGTGTTTAAGTCTTGTGGCTGTATTGTTAAAACAGTACTGGATTGTTCTCTTTCACTTCCTTTTTAAGTGTCACACTGTAACCATTTTTTTTTTTATTCAATTTTATTTATTTATTCATAGCAATTAATTTGGTATATTGAGATATATTTTTAATCATGAGATTTACTGAGCCTGAACCCGTGTGCTCCTTCTCAGCTCCTGACCTTTGCTAAAAAGTCCAGAAAAGTGTGATATCAATTAGTCCAGACAGCTGAGTTGGTGGTGAGCCCCATCAGAGACACTTAAAGGAGCAGACATTAGAAACAATGTAATCAGGGAATGAGCGGGACTTGACTTTTAATGCCTCCTTAATTCGATAAATCTATGTAGACCTGCATAATTAACCATAAGAATACCACAACAAAGATCAATGCAAACATATGCCACAATTAAATCATTTATCAGATATCACTTATTTTGATCCAATCTATATAAATTCATACATTTTAAAATGCAGCTTCAGTGTCCAAAGCTATAGTGCTTACATATTTAGGGCCAGAAATGATTAATACATAGTCAAACAGTGCATAAAGTAAATGTTTTGTTTATATGGCATATATGCATAGATTGCATCCTCTTTTGATTGGCATGGCACAAGAAGAAGAGACTGTCTGGAAACATCCATCAGTAAAGAAAGCCCTAATGACTCAGCACAGAAAACAGAGAAAGAGAGATAGAGAGAGAACAGAGAAGCATCGAAGGAGCAGACTTTAGCCATAACATCCCACTCGCTATCATAATGCATCTTTAAAATGGCTTATAAGTCTTCATTTGTCTTTGTAATAAAATTGTGTAAGCAAGAGAAATCATTAGAGGAAGAAATACATTCCCTGCTCAACATCATGAAAGCAGGTTTATTGTGTGTGTGTGTGTGTGTGTGTGTGTGTGTGTGTGTGTGTGTGTGTGTGTGTGTGTGTGTGTGTGTGTGTGTGTGTGTGTGTTTCCTTGCAGCAAGAGGTGAGTAATCAGAAATCACAACATACCTTGGCTCTGTACTCACAAATGACACGCTCACCCTGCTCTGAAATCTTTAACCAGAACTGTCAATCACTCCAAACAAATATTCAGCTCCTTTCCAGACACAAGTCCTGAAATTACCAGAAAAACAGACCTCAGGAAATCTGATTACTGGTAAGCAAAGTAATTGTGATTATTTTTAAACATCTAATATCAAAGAAGTGGCCATAAATGACTACTTAACACCTAAGGCACCTCTTAAGTCCAGCGTACTATTAGGAAAATGGATGATAATGATTCAACCGAATGTACTCATGGTGAGAGAACAAAGCATACGGCTCTTTGAGAGTCATGTTTTTTAGCCTTGTGTCTCTGGTGCTTTCTTTCAATCACTTTGTGTCTTTCACTCTCTCCATTTCTCTGTCATATACAAAATGCTGCAATTTATAAAAATGCTGGGCCTGGATTCTTTAAAATATTTTAAATAAAGAGAAGAAACTTTCATTGTATCATTTACGTCGCTCTCATGCAAAGGCAAATGATCTTAAATTGCTTTGATACTGGTGTTAAAACGACAGCTGTTTCCAGCCACAGTGAGAATCTGTCAGATATAATATGATGAAATTACTATGATGTTCATTGGAATGGGATCAGAATAGAAATTCAGGACAAAGTACGGTGTCAAAAAGGAAGTGTGCTCAAGCCCCCTATTGGTAATGTGATAAGTGACACATTATGGTTGACTTTTCAGCAAAACACTATAAAATCCATGAAGGGCTTTGTGCAACAGCAGTCCAGCTGAGAAGAAACCCATGAGCTCTGTGGGAAGCGCCTCGACTGATGATACAACTCCATGGAGCTGTCACTCAGAGCATTCATCTTGCTTCTTTGATTTGTGCTTTCTGAATGTAAAAGACTTCAGACATTGACAATTGTTATTATTTTGCAGATTCTTTCATCATTCACCCAGTTTCACATTACTATTCTAAAAAATAAAGAGGTCATATCTCTGATTTTGTAAACAAGCAATAAAATGTAATTCTCTCAGTTGTATTTGCTCATCTGGTAATATGCATAGTTTCCCTTAGATTTGTCATACTTGGGAGTATTAACACAAAAAAAAATTCGTTATTGTATCATTTTTGACCATGGTCATAACAGCTATCTTTAAAGAGCTACTGCCCCCGTGTGGTCAACTGCCCTTAACACAGCTCTGTGGAATCTGCTGTCTGCAAATATTGTTTTTTTATTATATAAATTCGTAATATATTGAGAATGTTATAAATTATTATTATATGAATATTAAATAATATTGTTTTTATTAATATTAAAAATAGAATAAAATGGATGACAGTAATGAGAGTGAAGATTTAAGATTTAAATGTTAAAATAAGAAAGCAGGATTTTCAGTAAACAGTAAACTTTAGGAGACTTTACTGTAGGAATTCAATAATTCAAAGTTAAAGGGGTCATATGATGTTGCTAAAAATAACATTATGTTGCTTTGGTGTAATGCAATGTGTTCACGTGGTTTAAGGTAAAAAAAACTACATTATGCCACATGATGTACATTATTGTGTAAATTACATGTACATGATTTTTGTACAAGTTCATCGTTCTGAAAAGCGATGTGTGTTCTGTTTGGACAGCTATCCAGTGTCTTGTGATTGGCTGAGTACCTCAATCATGTGATGGAAATGTAATGTCCCTTAACATGTGCCTTCTTCCGGCACAACCAGACAAAACCCATTACAAATGAGGCATTTGTTGCATTCAGTCGGGACATAATTACTGATTATAATTACTTATACTCTCTTTTTACTTAAAAACATGTCTGCATTTGTGATGAGAGAAATGACAAACAAGCACTGATCTACACTGCTTAAAATTTTAAATATAAAAAAATGTACTTACAGACTGAGTCAGAAGGGCCAGACTGTCTTTGCAAATTTGGAATAGCTTTTGAGCACAAACCAGCTAGTCTGCAGGTTCAGGAAACAGTCCTCCATAAAATACTTCACACAGCGTCACACGCTGCAGGCTTGAGTGTGGAACGGAAATCTTCCCACACAGTGATGTAGACATGTGGGTGTCATGTTAGAACGAGGCATTTTTTATATCTTTTTGAATTTGAGACTTTAGTCTTTACAACTTTACAGATCTTCTTTATGCACCAAGAGCTTGTAACACTTTGAAGAGATAGGAAAACTTGAAATCGCATCATATGACCCCTTTACAGTTAATCAGTCAAGACCACGGAGTGATTTTTTCCCATCTATTATTTATTTACATTAATGAAATTGCACACATTAAATGTACTTACATCCAGTTTTCTGTTTACCATCACTTAGTAGGTAAACAATTGTTTATGTAAAGATTTTGTGCACTGAAAAAAATTTTTATTCATCCAATAAAAAAAAAATGCAGGGTAATGATTTACATCTATATTTTACAACTTGAGTCTTAGTAAAAAAAGTAACTTGCCCTAAATATACATTTTTTCTTTTTGAAGAAAACAAGAAAAAATTATTTTTTGATCCAAATGAAAAAATATAGATTTAATCAAAACAAAAATTCTTATTTAAGAAATTTCTTTTTTATAGCTTTCATAGACATATAAAATATTGTTTATTTTTCATTAGCTCATTGAAACATTTTTCAGTGTAGTACTATAGATTTAAGCAAACAAATAAAGGAACATTAATGCCTCTGCTTCTGCTTTATTTTAATTCAAATCCAAATGCTAATTTAAAAACACAACAGAAGTGTGAAAACTGTGATTTTTTTTTTATATGAAAACACTTTCCCATAAAACATGAAAAGTTCAGAATCGCAAGAAAATGGCATCAAAATGGCATCAAAACTCACATTTTCCGAGGTTGAGCATTACCTGCTGAATAAAATATAAAGTGCTTTTCAAACACTTAGTCCAGGTGCAGGGCATAAATAAGTCTGAAAATGGACATAGAAGGCCTAGGATCGGTCTGTTCATCCATTACAAAGTTTTCTTACAAGATGATTCCAACTTTAGATGGGTTAGATGTGGACTTGCTTGATCAACGCTGAGGATTCTTGCTGGAGTCCATCTTGTCAGCTGCATCCTAAAAGAGGAAGAAACAGATTGATAAAGACATTATCAAGTCAGTTAGATAATGCTGTTGTCAAATACTCAAGATCATATGCTGTGTTCTACTTAGAGCTGTTCATGTCCTTGGACTGGGAACTGTGCGTTTCAATGGAAATACTAGTGGTGCCTTAATTAATCTGCAGCATTCAGGGACAGTGGTCATGTCATGTGGTACAAGTAGAAACACTCAGAAAATTCAACGACATTGTTTCAATCTTGTATAACTTCCATGTTTGAACACAGAGACAGGGTTTCACAGACAGGGCTTAGTTTAAGTCGGGACTAGGCCTGGTTTAAATCAGAATATTTAAATAACTTCTATAAAAATGCCTTAAGAACTTTACTGGTGTGCATCTTGAGACACAATAATATCACTGACAAACTTTAAGATGTGCCAGTACAAGATATTTTCAGTTAAGAAAGCTTGAACATGCATTTTAGTCTGAGATTGACCTGTGAATCCGGGAATAATGGTTTTACAACGTTAGGTGTGCTCTATTTTGAGAGTTATGTGGCCCATACCAAAGTCCTTTTAGGTAAATCGTGCCACTCGGCCGCCATCTTGGCAATGCCTCCGGGCAGCTATTTCAGACTAACAAGACCAGGCTCCTATCTAAATGAATGGGCAGAGAGTCAGAACTGCACTTTCACTGGTCACCGGGACATACTGCATGTATAGAAACAGTAGTAAAATATGATAAAAAATCACTGAAAATGTTTGATGACTTTGCCCCAAAATAAGGTTTAAAATGCCTTTTCCCCCACAGGTTATACTTTTACTATGCATGCTCAAGGGTTCACGACACCAACTTCATTTACGTCTCTATCCAGAATGCCGGTGTCTTTTACTTAGAATGTAAGGTAACATATTTGTCATTGAATGCTTTAACTGGTAGTCCGGTGCCTTCGCGTTGTTATCACCCTCTTCTATGTGGATTCCATCTGATCTTGCATATACCACAACACGCTGTCGCCAAATCATCTCAGCTGTCGCAAAAGCTCAACTGTGCACGTGTCAGTGGAACCAGACGATAGGCTTAAATATTTCCCTGATTGACTGTTAAAAGCAGATGATTGGCTTTCCAGCGGGAGGGGCAGGACATGTGCATAAAACCGCAATTTTTGCCGTTGCGGGTTTTCCTTATATAGTTGTATGGAGGATTGAGGAAGTGGCATGTCTCTTCTAAATTGTCTCTGGCCATACTTACACTTCCAAATCATCTCTTCCATTTCTTCTTCCTTAAAAAACAAGATAGCCTTTAACATGGCTTTGAACCTAGATAGAACAGAATATTCATTCGTTTTTGTATTTATACCATTAATTACTTTAAACTAACGCTTTCAAACAACAGCCATAACTATTAAATGTGGCCATTAAATTATTGCTTGAAAAACTTTTTTCAATGTGTATTTGACAGTTTAAGAGCAATTAGCCATGAAGATCTTAGTTCACTATTCGCGCTGTGTGATAGAAACACTTTTGTCAGGACATGAAGTATATGTCGCATCATGCAGTATGTTGGTATGTCACTCAGCGCGTAGAGTTATTCAATTTAGGTTAAACTCAAATCTGACTCCATTTTAGTATGAACTTGAATTTAGCCATTATGCCATTTTAATTAGTATTCTTGAGACATTCATTCTAGTTAACTCCTACATTAACGCGTTCATTCGGGTGCTCATGTTGCTAACAAGGATACAACGTAATCTACTAGAGTCAATAATTACAGAGTAAAACACAATAAAATGAAATTTAACCATTTATTATCAGTCAGGTAAATGTGTTCTGCCAATTACATATCCAATTGAAACAGATCAAATCATAGCATAATAAAACATAAAATTCTCAAAGATTAATCTAAAAGTAAAATATGCATACCGGAGCTTAGAAAATACATAGTATGAAGTGAAGAGACACACCATGGGCTTTCTGGCTGCAGAATCCCCAGGATCCTTTCATTGCAATCCTTTAAATACCTCAGACCAAGACAAACATCCCCCGAGATGAAGACAGAAACTAACCATTGGAATTTGATTAGGTCAGGTCCCAGACCAGGGTAGTTTACACCTCAATGGGAACAGAAGGCAATTTACGTGGAAGACCCTGGAAAAGGGCACTCCCATTGCAGTGATCAAAAGCTTTCTTAACCCTTAGGATCTGTATTATCTTTTAATCTACTCTAAGGTTGAGACCATTGTACCGGTCGCCCTGAGACAAATTCAAATGACACCAAACATGACTGTAAATAAATTGCTTGCATTAATGCAGATTATACTATTGGCAATTCCGAGTGAAACCAAGTGGAGGGAGTGTGATGTGCGAACTCCTAGTTGTGATGCATCTTTGATGGCACCGTTACTTAAGATGGAGGGTATTCAAGGGAGTTCAAATGTTAATTATCAGGAAAGTCCTTTGTTTTCTCAGGGAGAAGTCATCACTCAGTTCAGCCTTATACATTCAAATCTACACTGGCTGTAGGGACTTTGAAATCATGTTTCCTTTGTGCTTGTCAAGTTCAGTGACACAGGTGTTGAAGATTCTGTCAGGCCAATCCATGATGCCCCCCCCCCCCCCTTCAAAGTTGCGGAGTTTACTAAATTTAAACAAACTGAAAATTGCTAACACTCAATTCAGCAAATACAGTTAGGGCTAAAAGACAACTCACAAGTCATTAAGGTTTTTCTTTTTAATGAAGTTACAGCACTTCCAGTTATTTTTGGCCATAGCCAGATTGCTTAACACGGAAGGGCCCAACAGAGGTTTTATCCCACCACAGATCTGAGGAACAAACAAGCAGTTAGAAAAAGCGGTGCATAAAAATAACGTCAACCTAAACTACGCAGACCTTTATGGGGCTGGTCAATTCCTCTTCTGGTACTACATGTGGAGTCACAGCAGCCACACACCTGGTCAGAACCATCTGCAGACACCCAACTGACAAGACACCCTTGAGTTAAAAGCAATTCCTCAGTCAACTGTACACTTTAGGAGGTAGGGATCATACCCATTAGAAGAGAAGGAACAAGCTTTCTGTTCAGGATTTGGAGTCGTTGTTGCTACAGCCACCTTCACCATGCAGGTGATGTAAACCTGCAGAGACCATGGTCTGTAGATCATGATAGCAAATCATATAAAGGGTTACCAAAGTCACATACCAGTCCACTGTCTGGTTGCTGGAACCTGAAAGCCTCTAGCTGAAGCTGCAACTTGTCACCTTGAGTTCGGGGCATAAAGTGAGACCTGGAGCCTGTGAGCTTGGCATCAACCAGGCACCTGGGAAAGGAACCAAGTTAAACTTCTATACACCTTGTGTGGGACACATGAGGTGCACCACTTACCCGTTGTTCTCAATAAAGGAGTATCTGGGGACAGATGTGACATCAGGGACTATTGTAGCCACACAGCTGTCCACAAACACACGGATGGGAACATGGCTGTATGAAAGCACAGATGCTTCAAGATTTAGGATATCACCCAGAAAGTATTGGTTGGAAGGCCTCTCGAATCTCCAGTCATCTACAGAGACAACTTTTAAAACAGGTTCACAAGCACTGGATAGTTACAAAAGCATTTGGCACACCAACCGGTCATGAGCTTGAGGGAGAAGACAAAGACCTCCTCTGCAGTTTCAGTAGAGGTATATGGGACCCAACTGGGCACTAAGGAATCGCTGCTCACATTATGCTTTCTGCAAGGGAGTCAAACCATCACCTTACCCTGCCTTCAGTACATCAGATACCTTGAACCCCGACCTCACCTTGAATAGTGACACTCGATTCCAACCACTGCACTAATGCTCCGAACAATAGGAACACCAGATGAAGCCTCTTGTGGGGTGTGGAGAAGTTTGAAGGTGTAGACAAGCTCATCGTTAGTCACCTGAAGATAGAGGAGTCCTGTTAGTCACAAAACACTCCAAGCCACTGAAACGGAACATTGAATCCTCACCATCACTACACTGCCACATCCATGCAATCCAGACTCAAACACAAGCACTTGAGCAGAAGGGTCTTCTCCAGTTGCAGTACAGCTTCCCAGTGTAAGAGCAGAGGAGCTCACTAGCTTCCCAATCCCAAAGAAGTCTTTCTTGACTTCCACATATATGGAACCCTCTCTACACTGAGCCGCTACACTGTTGGGAGGGACAAAGTGACGCGGATCAAAAGGGATGACTGGCTGCTGTGGTTCTTCTGGCAGGCTTGGAAACTGCCATGTCAGTTTTGCCACTGGACCCAGCATCTGTTCTTTTGACTGAACACCAAAAACATCTTGAGAAGGCCTCCTAAAGTCACTCTTGGCTGGTGTTTGGACAGGAATTCTTTGTGGGGCAGATGCAGGTTTACTTGGGCTGTATTTCTTGGGAATTGGAGGCATCCTAGAGTCGGTCTTCTGAACTTTTGCCCTAGGTGTAAAGACACCTGAGGTCCAATCATTTCTTTCACTGGGACTCCATTGTGCTTCAGAGAATCCCAGCACAAAAAGGAACACCAATCCAAATCCAGCTTGCCCAGACCCCATTGTTGTTAAGCTTGCAGTTCAATAATACATTAGTGCTCCACCATCCAAATTTATACAGCTGAAAATCAGGATGGCTCCACCTCTCTCGTGACAAGCACCATTTTCCTCTAGATCAGCTAATTTACTCAATCAATTTGTCACAGGTGAAAACCATTAATTTCTCTTGACTCAAAGTAAACTATGCCCCATTTAAGGACATATTAGAAGCTATACCAGATAATTGTTTATTTTAAATATAAAAATGACAAATTCTCTGAAACAAAACCAAACTTTAAGCCTTTTTGTGTACTCTTTTTATTCATTCAGAAACATGATCACAGACAGAATTGTACATTAGAGTATTCAAATTAATAAAGACATGTCAACAAGGCCAGAATCCAGCCTAAACATCAAGCGTCCTTATCAGCGGGAAGAGTAAGGTTAAGACTGAAAAACAGCATCGAAGTAGTCTGTGCACAAGTGAAAAGATAAATATGAGCATCATAGTTGGGTACATCATGTTGTTTTCATATTCCAAACTACAGTGACAATGCTACCTATATCACTCACATGAGAATGGCCGTAAAAGAGCCTGAGCATACACAATGCTGCCAAATGATTTTTGCCGCCATTATGTCTACCATGTATTTTTTATTTCACATCCAGCTCAGTACAGAGACTGGTGAAGTCTAGAATTTCACATCAAATGGTTCAACTGACTGTGTACAATGAAGACGTTATCATGGATTTGAGTAGGGAGAAAACTATTGATGAAGGGAAAACAGTAGCGGAAGCTACAGTGAAATGTGTTAAACGTATGAGATTTATGATATTTTTTCTTTGAAATAAGTAATGTTCGGGCCTATCTGAATCTATACTGTTTGCTTGTTTAAAATAGGGTCTATCCCCATATAAAAAGCCTTAGCATATTTTCCAGCTTTTTTCACAAATTTAAGAGTGTGATCATTTATGCTAAAATCAGAGATGAGTATAAATGTGATGATATGCCTTAAGTTTGCTTGATTTTGAATTATGTTTGTATTCCTGAGTGTGAATTTTAGATTTTGAATTGTGTTTGTATCTATAAGGTAACTGAGGGTCTGACTTATGTCAGGAATGCAGTAACAGTGTTTTACTCGTTTAGCCCGGCCCCCCGAGCAAATATAATGTTGTGTGTAGTGAAAATATAACCAGTAGTAATGAAATTTTATGTTTCAGTGATCAATGAATGATAAAAAAAGGTGGAAATTCTGGTGGAAAAATTAATTTAACATTGCTTCTGTATACCTATAGACACACACGCTTGTGTTTTCTTAGAATTGCTGTGTGGGTTCAGAAGGGCTACACCTGTGTGTGTGTGTGTGTGTGGGGGGGGGGGGGGGGGGATGGAGATGTCATGACCTGAGAGGGTCATTGGGCCATATAGTGTGGGGGGGGGGGGTAATGCCTGAGGATGACACCAAAGTCTTAAATGTGTGAGAAACAGACCATAGAGAGTGTTCCTTGTTATGTGTGGAAATTTACAGCTGCTTTATAAGACTTTATAACCTTGATGCAGCAAAGGGATATAAGGTGGATGACTGCCCTCTTCCTGGGTCGGTTTCACTCTACAGGAACTCAGTGTTGCTGTATGACCTTCTTTGCAAGGAATAAAAGATTTAATTATACCGGAGAATGAGTCAGTCTCTTATGCTGATGAGGGTTGATTTAAATTGCCACGACAAGACCATTGCACCAGTCACCCTGAGTCAATTCAAATGACACCAAACATGATTGTAAATATCACTTGGATTAATGCGGATTATACCATTTGTAATTGAGTGAAACTAAGTGATGGGTCTTCGATGGCACAGTTACTGATGGAGGGTATTCAAATGTTAATTATCAGGAAAGTCCTTTGTTTTCTCGATAAGTCATCACTCAGTCCAGCCTTACACATTCAAATCTACACTGGCTGTATGAATTCTGAAACCATGTTTCTTTTGTGTTTGTCAAGTTCAGTGACACAGGTGGTGGAGATGCTCTCAACCTTAACCATAGTGGTACTTAAACTGCGAGAGTCAACTTTTTGAATGACCACCAGTAAAGACTGCCTCACGGAAAAAGCTCTTCAATTGCACAGTTTACTTAATATCTTAACCAAATTTAAACCAACTAAAAATTACTAACACTCAATTCAGCAAATACAGTTAGGGCTAAAAGACAACTCACAAGTCATTAAGGTTTTTCTTTTTAATGAAGTTACAGCACTTCCAGTTATTTTTGGCCATAGCCAGATTGCTTAACACGGATGGGCCCAACAGAGGTTTTATCCCACCACAGATCTGAGGAACAAACAAGCAGTTAGAAAAAGCGGTGCATAAAAATAACGTCAACCTAAACTACGCAGACCTTTATGGGGCTGGTCACTTCCTCTTCTGGTACTACATGTGGAGTCACAGCAGCCACACACCTGGTCAGAACCATCTGCAGACACCCAACTGACAAGACACCCTTGAGTTAAAAGCAATTCCTCAGTCAACTGTACACTTTAGGAGGTAGGGATCATACCCATTAGAAGAGAAGGAACAAGCTTTCTGTTCAGGATTTGGAGTCGTTGTTGCTACAGCCACCTTCACCATGCAGGTGATGTAAACCTGCAGAGACCATGGTCTGTAGATCATGATAGCAAATCATATAAAGGGTTACCAAAGTCACATACCAGTCCACTGTCTGGTTGCTGGAACCTGAAAGCCTCTAGCTGAAGCTGCAACTTGTCACCTTGAGTTCGGGGCATAAAGTGAGACCTGGAGCCTGTGAGCTTGGCATCAACCAGGCACCTGGGAAAGGAACCAAGTTAAACTTCTATACACCTTGTGTGGGACACATGAGGTGCACCACTTACCCGTTGTTCTCAATAAAGGAGTATCTGGGGACAGATGTGACATCAGGGACTATTGTAGCCACACAGCTGTCCACAAACACACGGATGGGAACATGGCTGTATGAAAGCACAGATGCTTCAAGATTTAGGATATCACCCAGGAAGTATTGGTTGGAAGGCCTCTCGAATCTCCAGTCATCTACAGAGATAACTTTTAAAACAGGTTCACAAGCACTGGATAGTTACAAAAGCATTTGGCACACCAACCGGTCATGAGCTTGAGGGAGAAGACAAAGACCTCCTCTGCAGTTTCAGTAGAGGTATATGGGACCCAACTGGGCACTAAGGAATCGCTGCTCACATTATGCTTTCTGCAAGGGAGTCAAACCATCACCTTACCCTGCCTTCAGTACATCAGATACCTTGAACCCCGACCTCACCTTGAATAGTGACACTCGATTCCAACCACTGCACTAATGCTCCGAACAATAGGAACACCAGATGAAGCCTCTTGTGGGGTGTGGAGAAGTTTGAAGGTGTAGACAAGCTCATCGTTAGTCACCTGAAGATAGAGGAGTCCTGTTAGTCACAAAACACTCCAAGCCACTGAAACGGAACATTGAATCCTCACCATCACTACACTGCCACATCCATGCAATCCAGACTCAAACACAAGCACTTGAGCAGAAGGGTCTTCTCCAGTTGCAGTACAGCTTCCCAGTGTAAGAGCAGAGGAGCTCACTAGCTTCCCAATCCCAAAGAAGTCTTTCTTGACTTCCACATATATGGAACCCTCTCTACACTGAGCCGCTACGCTGTTGGGAGGGACAAAGTGACGCGGATCAAAAGGGATGACTGGCTGCTGTGGTTCTTCTGGCAGGCTTGGAAACTGCCATGTCAGTTTTGCCACTGGACCCAGCATCTGTTCTTTTGACTGAACACCAAAAACATCTTGAGAAGGCCTCCTAAAGTCACTCTTGGCTGGTGTTTGGACAGGAATTCTTTGTGGGGCAGATGCAGGTTTACTTGGGCCGTATTTCTTGGGAATTGGAGGCATCCTAGAGTCGGTCTTCTGAACTTTTGCCCTAGGCGTAAAGACACCTGAGGTCCAATCATTTCTTTCACTGGGACTCCATTGTGCTTCAGAGAATCCCAGCACAAAAAGGAACACCAATCCAAATCCAGCTTGCCCAGACCCCATTGTTGTTAAGCTTGCAGTTCAATAATACATTAGTGCTCCACCATCCAAATTTATACAGCTGAAAATCAGGATGGCTCCACCTCTCTCGTGACAAGCACCATTTTCCTCTAGATCAGCTAATTTACTCAATCAATTTGTCACAGGTGAAAACCATTAATTTCTCTTGACTCAAAGTAAACTATGCCCCATTTAAGGACATATTAGAAGCTATACCAGATAATTGTTTATTTTAAATATAAAAATGACAAATTCTCTGAAACAAAACCAAACTTTAAGCCTTTTTGTGTACTCTTTTTATTCATTCAGAAACATGATCACAGACAGAATTGTACATTAGAGTATTCAAATTAATAAAGACATGTCAACAAGGCCAGAATCCAGCCTAAACATCAAGCGTCCTTATCAGCGGGAAGAGCAAGGTTAAGACTGAAAAACAGCATCGAAGTAGTCTGTGCACAAGTGAAAAGATAAATATGAGCATCATAGTTGGGTACATCATGTTGTTTTCATATTCCAAACTACAGTGACAATGCTACCTATATCACTCACATGAGAATGGCCGTAAAAGAGCCTGAGCATACACAATGCTGCCAAATGATTTTTGCCGCCATTATGTCTACCATGTATTTTTTATTTCACATCCAGCTCAGTACAGAGACTGGTGAAGTCTAGAATTTCACATCAAATGGTTCAAATGACTGTGTACAATGAAGACGTTATCATGGATTTGAGTAGGGAGAAAACTATTGATGAAGGGAAAACAGTAGCGGAAGCTACAGTGAAATGTGTTAAACGTATGAGATGTATAATATTTTTTCTTTGAAATAAGTAATGTTCGGGCCTATCTGAATCTATACTGTTTGCTTGCTTAAAATAGGGTCTATCCCCATATAAAAAGCCTTAGCATATTTTCTAGCTTTTTTCACAAATTTAAGAGTGTGATCATTTATGCTAAAATCAGAGATGAGTATAAATGTGATGATATGCCTTAAGTTTGCTTGATTTTGAATTATGTTTGTATTCCTGAGTGTGAGATTTTGAATTGTGTTTGTATCTGTAAGGTGACTGAGGGTCTGACTTATGTCAGGAATGCAGTAACAGTGTTTTACTCGTTTAGCCCGGCTCCCCGAGCAAATATGTTGTGTGTAGTGAAAATATAACCAGTAGTAATGAATTTTTATGTTTTAGTGATCAATGAATGATAAAAAAGGGGGAAATAGTGGTGGAAAAATTACTTTAACATTGCTTCTGTATACCTATATACACACACGCTTGTGTTTTCTTAGAATTGCTGTGTGGGTTCAGAAGGGCTACACCTGTGTGTGTGTGGGGGGGGAGATGTCTGAGAATGACCTGAGAGGGTCATTGGGCCATATAGTGTGGGGGGGGGGGGGTAATGCCTGAGGATGACACCAAAGTCCTAAATGTGTGAGAAACAGACCATAGAGAGTGTTCCTTTGTATTTGTGGAAATTTACAGCTGCTTTATAACCTTGATGCAGCAAAGGGATATAAGGTGGATGACTGCCCTCTTCCTGGGTCGGTTTCGCTCTGCAGGAACTCAGTGTTGCTGTATGACCTTCTTTGCAAGGAATAAAAGATTTTTTTTTTTAATTATACCTGAGAATGAGTCAGTCTTTTATGCTGATGAGGTTTGATTTGAATTTTGCCGCAAGACCATTGCACCAGTCACCCTGAGTCAATTCAAATGACACCAAACATGATTGTAAATGTCACCTGCATTAATGCAGAATATTATACCTTTTGTAATTGAGTGAAACTAAGTGATGGGTCTTCAATGGCACAGTTACTTATGATGGAAGGTATTCAAATGTTAATTATCAGGAAAGTCCTTTGTTTCTCGAGAAGTCATCACTCAGTCCAGCCTTACACATTCAAATCTACACTGGCTGTATGAATTCTGAAACCATGTTTCTTTTGTGTTTGTCAAGTTCAGTGACACAGGTGGTGGAGATGCTCTCAACCTTAACCATAGTGGTACTTAAACTGCGAGAGTCAACTTTTTGAATGACCACCAGTAAAGATTGCCTCACAGAAAAAGCTCTTCAATTGCACTGTTTACTTAATATCTTAACCAAATTTAAACCAACTAAAAATAACTAACACTCAATTCAGCAAATACAGTTAGGGCTAAAAGACAACTCACAAGTCATTAAGGTTTTTCTTTTTAATGAAGTTACAGCACTTCCAGTTATTTTTGGCCATAGCCAGATTCCTTAACACGGAAGGGCCCAACAGAGGTTTTATCCCACCACAGATCTGAGGAACAAACAAGCAGTTAGAAAAAGTGGTGCATAAAAATAATGTCAACCTAAACTACGCAGACCTTTATGGGGCTGGTCACTTCCTCTTCTGGTACTACATGTGGAGTCACAGCAGCCACACACCTGGTCAGAACCATCTGCAGACACCCAACTGACAAGACACCCTTGAGTTAAAAGCAATTCCTCAGTCACCTGTACACTTTAGGAGGTGGGGAACATACCCATTAGAAGAGAAGGAACAAGCTTTCTGTTCAGGATTTGGAGTCGTTGTTGCTACAGCCACCTTCACCATGCAGGTGATGTAAACCTGCAGAGACCATGGTCTGTAGATCATGATAGCAAATCATATAAAGGGTTACCAAAGTCACATACCAGTCCACTGTCTGGTTGCTGGAACCTGAAAGCCTCTAGCTGAAGCTGCAACTTGTCACCTTGAGTTCGGGGCATAAAGTGAGACCTGGAGCCTGTGAGCTTGGCATCAACCAGGCACCTGGGAAAGGAACCAAGTTAAACTTCTATACACCTTGTGTGGGACACATGAGGTGCACCACTTACCCGTTGTTCTCAAAGGAGTATCTGGGGACAGATGTGACATCAGGGACTATTGTAGCCACACAGCGGTCCACAAACACACGGATGGGAACATGGCTGTATGAAAGCACAGATGCTTCAAGATTTAGGATATCACCCAGAAATTATTGGTTGGAAGGCCTCTCGAATCTCCAGTCATCTACAGAGACAACTTTTAAAACAGGTTCACAAGCACTGGATAGTTACAAAAGCATTTGGCACACCAACCGGTCATGAGCTTGAGGGAGAAGACAAAGACCTCCTCTGCAGTTTCAGTAGAGGTATATGGGACCCAACTGGGCACTAAGGAATCGCTGCTCACATTATGCTTTCTGCAAGGGAGTCAAACCATCACCTTACCCTGCCTTCAGTACATCAGATACCTTGAACCCCGACCTCACCTTGAATAGTGACACTCGATTCCAACCACTGCACTAATGCTCCGAACAATAGGAACACCAGATGAAGCCTCTTGTGGGGTGTGGAGAAGTTTGAAGGTGTAGACAAGCTCATCGTTAGTCACCTGAAGATAGAGGAGTCCTGTTAGTCACAAAACACTCCAAGCCACTGAAACGGAACATTGAATCCTCACCATCACTACACTGCCACATCCATGCAATCCAGACTCAAACACAAGCACTTGAGCAGAAGGGTCTTCTCCAGTTGCAGTACAGCTTCCCAGTGTAAGAGCAGAGGAGCTCACTAGCTTCCCAATCCCAAAGAAGTCTTTCTTGACTTCCACATATATGGAACCCTCTCTACACTGAGCCGCTACGCTGTTGGGAGGGACAAAGTGACGCGGATCAAAAGGGATGACTGGCTGCTGTGGTTCTTCTGGCAGGCTTGGAAACTGCCATGTCAGTTTTGCCACTGGACCTAGCATCTGTTCTTTTGACTGAACACCAAAAACATCTTGAGAAGGCCTCCTAAAGTCATTCTTGGCTGGTGTTTGGACAGGAAGTCTTTGTGGGGCAGATGCAGGTTTACTTGGGCCGTATTTCTTGGGAATTGGAGGCATCCTAGAGTCGGTCTTCTGAACTTTTGCCCTAGGCGTAAAGACACCTGAGGTCCAATCATTTCTTTCACTGGGACTCCATTGTGCTTCAGAGAATCCCAGCACAAAAAGGAACACCAATCCAAATCCAGCTTGCCCAGACCCCATTGTTGTTAAGCTTGCAGTTCAATAATACATTAGTGCTCCACCATCCAAATTTATACAGCTGAAAATCAGGATGGCTCCACCTCTCTCGTGACAAGCACCATTTTCCTCTAGATAAGCTAATTTACTCAATCAATTTGTCACAGGTGAAAACCATTAATTTCTCTTGACTCAAAGTAAACTATGCCCCATTTAAGGACATATTAGGAGCTATACCAAATAATTGTTTATTTTAAATATAAAAATGACATTCTCTGAAACACAACCAAACTTGAAGCCTTTTCGTGTACTCTTTTTATTCATTCAGAAACATGATCACAGACAGAATTGTACACTAGAGTATTCAAAATAATAAAGAGCATCGTTTTTCTACACAGTCAGGTTTAGATTGTGACACAATTGCCTCACATCAGCGCATCAATCTTCACCAGAGATGGAAATGGAGCGAGGGAATGGAAGATCATAAAATAGTACATAGATTTGATTGTAGATTCACTAATATGTTTTCTCCTCCTTCCCATTGTTTTATGACTAGTTTGATCAGTGTGTGTGGATTTACGGTAGGCTTCCTTCCTTCAGCTTGAACTACTGCATGCTGGGCAACACAGAAATATAACCTGAACCGATGACTATAAAGCATTTGAATTCCAAATATTAACAAGTATGAGTAAAAAAAAACACATTAATGGACGTGTAGAACAGCACATATTAAAACACACTGGAAAATGCCTGGAAAAGTCTTTAATCTTAGTTTAAAAATGCCATAGCGACAGAAATGAAAGTAATCGCTATATAAACTACGACAACGTTCACACTGTCAGTTTTAGGGATTGACAACCAGATTTCCTTGCAGACTAGAAATGTCCCATTCAAACAGCAAGCTTACTGTAGGCTACAGTAGCGTCTTGAACACTGTCTCTGTGACCATGCAATGAGGGTCAAGTCTTTTTCTGTATCTTGTGCATATGAATTATAGTCATGCACAGAACACAAAACCGACGGAAACTGCTGTGGTGTGGAGAACAGTGGATCTAAAACGGTCTGATGACGCACAACTTATTTCTCCATCGCCTTCATTTACCCAAAGTGAAACCACATGCACATGTTTTCTGAGAAAGCGTTTTTTAGTCCTGAAAACAGACAGTGTGAGATTGCTTATAGAATACAGTTGTCACCCCATAAATAACCGAATATGTAAAAAGTATGCATTATTTATTTCTCCAAATTTACACCTATGGATCAAAGAACTTAGAAACTGGACATGTGCTGCATTTTTCATTCCAGAATTTCAGATTAGGAAGGCTGGAAGAATTACAGATGATGCTGTACAGCAGAGATGGCAGCTATCCTTATGGCATTAGAGTGGCCACATGAAGTAAGTCCAGATAAAGTAATAATATGCTCTTACTCAATGGCAGTGCTAATGAGTTTACAATCATGGCAATTAAATAGAAAATACATTTTATCAGAAATCATGATTACACTTTAAACAGATAGGGATCATTACTCGGTTTATATGGGTACCTGCACATGTGGGAATTCAAGGTAGTGAACAGGTAGATAAAATGTCTAAAGAAATCTTAAATATGGATGATCCGAGTATAAATATTGTACTCGGCAGAACAGAAGGGAAACAGTTAATATTAAATGCATGCAATATGGTATGAAAGATATACTGGGACTCATGTCAAACATTATCAAAAAGTACAAAGGAGTATAAAGAGAAGAAAAATCCTTCATAACATAAGTAAAAGGGAACAAGTAATTTTGACACGTATATGAACAGGACATTCAAATAATAACCAAACACTATAAATAATAGGGAAATATAATACTAGTTTATGTACAGTAATGTTTGTTTAACAGAGGAATCAGTGGATGTACAGCATGCAAAAGAGAAAATGGTCGACTTAAGAATTACAATCCTTAGGAGTTAAAGAATATTCATTAAGTAGTATTCTGAATGATGGTCCAAATGGAGGGAAACAAACTTATTATTATTAATATTATTATTATTAATAATAATATTATTAAGAATTGTGGAATAATTAACAGAGCATAAGATTTGGGTGAGAAACGGTACATTCTCTTCACACTCCATCACAGTAGTTGGCGGTTGCACCTATGAAGTTGGTTGGCAACCAGCCATAAAACCAAAAGAAGAGGAACAAGCTGAGATGAAGAAAGATGCAGTCTGTTGTAAATTGCTGCATAGATGACTTTTTGCTTGCTCCAGGTAGCACTACTGTTTTTTTGTTATTGACAAGACGCTAACCATTGGTGCTATTGTGAATGTAGTTGAAGACATATATTTTGTAAAAAATGTAAGACTTTCTTTAAAGCAAACCTGTAGGGAGGTGGATGCCTTTTTTGTTTGAATTTGCTTTTCTTCTGGTTATATATAGTCAGGGAGATCTTCTTCTGTTAATTATTTTCTACTTGTTATGTATAGTTAAGTTAGGATTATAATGGAGTTAGAAACCGTTTGTTTGTTGGGTTGGCCTTTGCCCTCTCCTGGAGCTTATGTTTTCCCCTTCATCTTTTTCTTTTAATTCAATAAAGTGTTGCCGGGCTTGGAGACAAGAAGTTCCTCTGCGCTCTCTCTCAAAATTTTGTTTCTGCTATGCCATTACCCCTAGACTAAAAAAGTATATATATATATATATATATATATATATAAAACAATAGCATCAGACTTTGAGGAAGTAAATAGTTTAAAAGGAAATGGCAAGAGGTTCCTGAAGACTTGAAATAAAACAAAGCAGTGCAGAATAAAGGCTTTCATCGAGTGAAGTGTGTATCAGTGAGTTCAGACAATCAGTCATGAGGTTTCCTTTTTGTTTCTGTCTTTTCCTCTCTATGCTTCATTTTTCTGATGGTAAGTCCTGATTTTTCAATACTTTTTTATTAGTAATTAGTCAATAGTTGTGATTCTGTGATAGTGCTGAACATTAACATGTGACTTGTGAATGGCAATTACTTTATTTCAGTTGTATACATGCTGAGTTATTATTTAAGGTCTCAAGAGATCTTCACTGCTGTTACTTCTTCCTGATGTTTATGTTAATCTATAAAACTCACATTGATCCGTTCTGAAAGAAGCTCTCTCTGTCTGCAGGATGTAATCTTTCAGATCATAGTGAGCTTACAAAAGTAACAGGTTACACAGGTGGATCAGTCCTGCTTCCCTGCTCCTGTGCTGACCTTCAGTCTACAGTCAAGACTTTCACCTGGAAGCACTACTACAATAGAGAAGACCAGTGGACTGAAGTATTTAAAGATGACAACCGCACGGACAGACTGAAGCTGTTTAATCAAAATTCTCCAGCGAATCTGTCTCTGCTCATTTCTGACCTCAGAAAGGAGGATGAAGGGGAATATAGTTGTTATACTTCACAAACTTACACATATGTTAGGGTAACAATAAAAGGTAAATGGAAGCTTTTGGAAAGAAACACAGAAACACATGCAGCATATCAAAATACAGAAGATTTTTTCTTTCAGTAAAATGCAGTGTAAATGTCAGTATAACCGCTGTGAATGTGTTGTCAGGGTGTGATCTGGATCAGAATAAACCTACGGCAAAGGTAAAGGGACACTCAGGAGAGTCTGTGGTTCTGCCCTGCTCCTGTACTGAACTACAGGCTAAACCTGAACAACTTACATGGACATTTACTGCCCCAAACAAAAACTCTGAAGAGATTTACCCACATGAAAAGAGCGAGAGAGTCACAGGTCGAGTCAGACTGTTAAATGAAATCTCTCCTGGAAATCTCTCTCTACAAATATCAAATCTGACCAAAGAGGACCAGGGAGAATATCGCTGCTCTGTCTCGTCTCAACAGCACATCAACATCAGACTCCGTGTTCAAGGTAATTTTTGCTGCTCTTGTTATTTAGAACATCACTGTTTATGTTTGCTTTAAAATAAAAATTAAAAAAAGGTTTAATGACATGTAGCTTTATTGCAGTGTGTTATTGTGTTAAATTGTGACTGATAATTGTTTAACTCTGAACAGAGGAACTTTACTTTCAATCGATCTGTTTATCAACCAATAAACCTGCAAAAAACAGAGAAGAAAGTAGTACAACCACTCAACACACAGGAGGCATAAGAAGAAAACAGCCACAAATCTTGCATTAATGTAAGTAGTGTGAAATGCAAAATGTTTGGTTAAAAGAGTATATCTTGACTTAATTATTTAATCAGTGAACACACTTGGATAAATGAATAAACTGATGTGTTATGAATGCGTTATTTTGCTTGATGTGACATTTGACACTGCTCTTTCTGTACAACATTTAAGTTAGATACCATAGAAATGTATACTTCTCATTCTCTCTTTCTAGAATGAGTTTACATGTTCAAACAGCAGACGCACCAGCACAGAGACAGCAGAGCACGTGGAGTCTATCAGCACCAAGTAATAATGACTCAAAATCATAATCTGCATTTTATTTGAAACATCCAACACTTTCTGCTCTAACTTTGGTAACCTATTTTTGGCCTCTGTTTTATCTCAACATATCTTGTTTATACCCTCTTTAATTATAAGATGTGTGTATACTAATGTGTGTTTAGCTTATTCTCAAAAAGCCTTTTTGCTTGTTGACTGGACTGCAATTATCATGTCTAAATGTATAAAATGTATAAAGCCAGACCAAAAGCAGTGCTTATGAGTAAAAGATTAATAGCATTTTCTTCATAATCTCTAAGGCAAGTTTCCAGAAGGCATTGTTATCTTGGTATCATGTAATTATTTTTGATGATTTAACAAATCGTGCATATATGTCTGTCTTCCAGGAGTTTATTCATACATGCATTCATTTCTGAATTTTGTATGCATTTGTGAATCTTCTGTGCTTTTTAAATTTTGTGTGTGCATTTGTAAATTTTGTGCACATTTGTGTATCCTGTGTGTGTATTTATGAATTATGTGTGTGCATGTATGAATCCTGTGTGTGCATATGTGAATACATATACATATACATATTCATAAAATTGTGTGTGCATTTGTAAATTTTGTGACATTTGTGTATCCTGTGTGTGTATTTATGAATTATGTGTGTGCATGTATGAATCCTGTGTGTGCATATGTGAATGTAGTGTGTGCATTTATCTTTATTGAGACTCTTTTGGCTCCATATTAACCATCTTGTTACAATAAAAAATATTGTCAAAATACATTATGCCTAGAGATCATGTCACTGATGCTACTTAAGAAAATACTTTGTATGTTGCATGTTCTCTCTCTCTCTCTCTCCCTCTCTATTTCAATTTAATGAAGCTTTATTAGCATGACTGTAACACAATGTTGCCAAAGCATTAACATATATATAACAACATACATAAAATCCATCTAAATAAATGAAAAGATAGAGTAAATAAGAATTAAGTTAATCATGTTTAACATCTAATATTGTGACTGCGTTTAATACAAATTTTGCAGCTGTGTTGCCATCTTCTCCAAGTAAAAAGGGCATTTTCTCAGTATCACTAAGTTCAAATCTAAGGCTTCAAATCTGGGGAGAAATGTTTCCCTCACATTGTGATATTTAGGACAAATCAGCAGAAGGTGTTTCTCATTCTCTATTTGCTGTAGATCACAGTGTCTGCAGATCTTCTGCTCTTGCTTTATCCATGTTTGTCTAAATCTTCCTCTCTCTGTTACTAAATCGTGGATACTAAATCTGTATTTAGAGAGGATTTATCTTCCTTTAAATGGTTTAATCAAAAAATAATTGGCAAATTTAGTGGTTCTGTTTAGGGTTGAGTAGCACTGGAGTTTATTTTTAAGGTCAAAGTGTATTTTTAGAGATTCATGTGTCTTTTAGATTTTTGTCATTTTCTTTGGGGTTCTTGGGGTTGAAGCTATAGTCAGTGAGGAGCTGCATTTTTTTGGACTAGCTGAAGAGCGAGCACGTTTAGAGCATTAGATTCTGGTGAGGTTTCATTGGCGAGGAGGGCTTTATATCAGAATGAATCAGGATAATATTGATGGAGGTGATGCCAGAACTGAACACATCTCTTCTGGATCACAATCTTCAGTGGGTAGATCCTAATTCAGCTCTGCAGGCATCATTGGACGTATCTCTATGGACCCAAAAATGTTTTTGATAATTTCTAGTTGTAATTTTTCTACTGAAATTTTAGCACAATTTTTCAAATGAATTACTGGTGCCCAAATTTCACTCCCGTACAGTAGATTTTGTTTAATTATTGAGTGATACATTTTAATCCATGTTTTAATTTTTTATTGGACAAACCGCGATTTAAGGGCATAAATTGCCCTCCATGCCTTCTCATTCAAGGCCTTCACAACCGGACTGAAGCCCCCTGATGCTGAAATCTCGATGCCAAGGTAAGTGTAGCTGGTGCTGTGCTCTTGGACTTCTGCTATGTAAAGTAAGTGAACTGGTATCTGCTTCCCTGAGACCTGGCCTTCTTCTAGAACACCATGTCTCTGGTTTTGTCCAGGTTGATCGTCTGTGCCAATTCCTCACAATACTGTCCCAGCAGGGCCAGGCTGTGCTGGGGACCCTCGGCTGTGGGAGACAGCAGAACCAGGTCGCCCACATACAGCAGGCATTTGACTTCATAGTTGTGCAGAGCGAGGCCCGGGAAAGAGAGAGAGAGTCTCTCTCTCTCTCTCTCTCTCTCTCTCACACACACAGGTGTTTTTGTGAAAAGTGGGGACATCCGATAGGCGTAATGATCTTTATACTGTACAAACTGTATATTCTATGTCCCTTCACCAACCCTACACCTAATCCTAACCCTCACAGGAAACTTTGTGCATTTTTACTTTCTCAAAAAAACTCATTCTGTAAGGTTTATTATCGTTTTGAAAAATGGGGACATGGGTTATGTCCTATAAGCAGTGTTGGGCAAGTTACTTTTAAAAAGTAATTCGTTACAGTTACTAGTTACTAGTTACTTCTTCCAAAAAGTAACTAAATTAGTTACTCAGTTACAAATTTTAAAAGTAACTAGTTACTTAAGAAAGTAACTATTGCGTTACTTTCAAGTAAAATTAAATTTTAAATGCTCAAATGTGACCCCACCTTTACCCATCTTTAATGGAACTTAAAATACATGTGCATGTTCAATTATTTATGATAAATCTAAATATTATAATGAAATGGACACTTAATACAATACATTATTAACAGAAACATGAAACATTGTAAACACATCTAAAAAAAATGTTGCTGTGGGACAAGTGAGACTAGCCTCCAATCAAATGCCATGTATGTAAATATTATGTTTATATAGTGGATCAATGCAAATAACACAATAGATGTTTTGGAACTTTTGATAATTCCTTTTATTGTTCCTTTAATTCCTTGAAGGAAAAAGAAATGTCTATACTTCCATTTAGAGAAGGCTACTTTTGAATTATTTGGGCTCGTCGCCATACCTGTCTCTCGTTAAATGACTGGCTTGTGTTGCTCCTTGTGTGTCCTGTCCTGTCCGACTATGCGTTATGATGGGTCGTTCGCAATTCATGAGCGTTAGTGATGATGGATCGCCTCGTTCGCGAATGAGCTTTTGATGAGTCGTTCGCGATTCGCGAATGAGCCGACTCTAAAGAGCCAGCTCTTTTAGGTGAACGTCGGGAGCTGGCTCGCATATCTGAAGAGCCGACTCTATTTTTACTAATTTAGCCTATAGAAATTAAATAATTATGTAATAAAAATTGAAATATTATAGTCAAAGTCATTTAAAGAGCCGTTTGTGAGCAAAAAGAGCCGGCTCTTTCCAGTGAGCTGAGTCAAAAGAGCCGAATACCCATCATGCGTGCTTTCGAACTCTACCTCTGATTGGCTTACAATGAAATTTTACTCTACCTCAGCCAATCGTCAGCATTTATGCGCTTGTCTCGTGCTCTGCCCATTAACCAAGGTAGAACAGTAAAAAAGTGTCTCTCGCTCAGAGATCTAGTTGGTCTGATGAGAAAAAAAACTGCTTCATCAGTTATAGAAACGCGCCGCATTTTTTGGCAGTAACGGTAACGGCGTTATTAAGATGAGAAGAGTAATAAAAAAAGTAATGCCGTTAGTAACGGCGTTATTTATGACGCCGTTATTCCCATCACTGCCTATAAGTCACCCTGTCCTTGTAATACCTGTCATATCCATGTCATTCTACAAAGAGGTGTCCTGATATGTCACAAAAACATGTCCACACATACACAAATTTAAAATTAGCTTTATTGATTAGCTTATTAACAGTTTTGCCAAAGCATTGTCAATTAAGGAATAAACAATTATATAATACATAAAAAAATAGATCCCTAAAATAATTAAATAAGTACAAGTATGGTGAACCCTAGCTTGGAATTAGTGCTCTCTGCATTTAACCCATCCAAAGTGCACACACACACCTGAATTCACACCCAGAGCAGTGGGCAGCCATTTATGCTGCAGCGCCTGTGGATCAGTTGGGGGTTCGGTGCCCAGCTCAAGGGCACCTCAGTCGTGGTACTAAAGGTGGAAGAGAGCTCTGTACATCCACTCCCCCCACCTACAATCCCTGCTGGCATGAGGGATTGTAGTGTCAGCTGACCCAAACTGAACTGTGAACATTTTCACAGATCAGAAAAGTAATGTACATGACTCACGGAAGGGTCAGCTAACCAAAACTGAACTGTGAATTTTTTAAGATAGGAATAGTTAAGTTATGTAGTCAAGAAAGAGTTAACTGACAAAAGCTAAACTTTAAAACTTTCGCAAATCAGAAAATTGAAGCCACCCAGACAGCATGTGACTCCACGCTGGATCCGTTTTCAAACCGTTTCAGTGGGCGGGTTCTACATTCACAGAGCGGATCTGGACCGCGTCCGTGGAAACAAGCGTGCGCTTTTTGTTCTGGAGTTCAGAACAGAAAACGTCAAGACGACTGAAGCAGATACAGAGAGCTGACTGTTATCCTCAAAAACCTCACCAAGGTATGTCACACAGTGCGTTAAAACTGTTCTACTAATAAATTAATTTCTTATTATGCTGTATACTCGATAACTTAAAGGTTTGGTGTTTTTATTGACCCTTAGATGCTCAATTGTTGGAGCATTGCGCCATCAAGCGCCAGCAAGGTTGGGGGTTCGATTCCCCGGTAGCACATGAAAGGTTAAAAATTGATAGCCTGAATGCACTGTAAGTCGCTTTGGATAAAAGCGTCTGCTAAATGCATTAATTAAATTGTAATTTTATATATATATATATAGTGTTGGGAAGGTTACTTTGGAAATGTAATGGGTTACAGATTACAAGTTACCCTGTTTAAAATGTAACAGTAGTGTAATTTTTTCAATTACTTTATTAAAGTAATGTAACTAATTACTTTTGAATACTTTTTGATTACTTTTCTAAATTAAAATTAAAGAATAATAAATAGAAGCATATACATCAACTCAAATACATTTATCTAATATGCATGTGTCAAAAAGTGGCCCTGGACTTTCTTATTATTAATTTTATATTTAAGTATAGAGTTTGGAGATTTTCAACTGATCCTACGTTGAAACACACACACAAAAAAAGAACCTGCGTGCAGCAGCTGTTCATTTAGCGACTCCTAAGGGGCTCTAGAAGGTTAACACTGAAATTGTGATTTGTTTGCGATGTTAGCTGTGTGGGTCTTCTGTCTCTTACAGGTGGTAGGCGGTGCATAAGAGCAGGCCCGACCCTCCTTTCCATTTTGAGGAGAGCTAGTTTCTGCTGCGGTGGATTTTATTATCAATGCATGTAGTGTGTTTTTTTTTTTTTGCTTGGTAATGATAAAATCGTGAAATTTAACCAACTAAGTTTACGGTTTACAAACCAATACTTGATTTGTGGAGGGCTTCTCCTGCCTTAAATAAGGAGGTGGCGTAGTCAGTTTATAGTTTCCAACCCTAAATTTTTGGCATGATCGGCAAGGTTTATTCTGATTATTGAAGTTGTATGACTTGTTAAGTGGAAACAGTGGCTGGTACAAGATAAGAGGAGTGACAGCCTGGATATGCCAAATGTGACCCAGAGGCCAGTGACTAAACTTGTTTTTTCTCTTGTTTCTCTTCCCCTCTCTTTTATATTTACTTTTATATATTTTTGTGGTAAGCTTGGTTGATGTTTATGAGTTTGGAAGGGGAACAGGAGGAACTTCTTGCTCTATGTGAGGAAGTACAAAGACCACGAGTAGCTAATGCATAGTTTCATCAAGGAGGAGGTGACAGTTCAGCTGAAGGCTGAAGTTTATTTATGTAGCACATTTTGTACACAATGGCAATTCAAAGTGCTTAACATAAAATAAAGTAAAATAATCATGAAGAAACTATTAATAAAAATTAAAAAAATTAAAAAAAATTAAAACTTTGGAAATTATTTTAAAATGGGCTTATTTAAAATGAATTTAAAACGTTTAAAAATAGAAAATGATTTTACATAAAATACATTGAATATGTAAAATACAGTGCAATTGCTTTGTACAATGCTCATTCAATAAATGCACAGCTAAACAGGTGAGTGGAGTCTAGATTTAAATGTGACTAGTGTTTTAGCACATCTGATCTCTTCTGGAAGCTGATTCCAGCTGTGAGCTGCATAGTAGAGGATGACACGGGAGTGGATTTTCACTCCTGTCCCTTCCCACTCCCATAGAAAAAAATCTTGTCCCGTCCCACTCCCAGACCAAAGTTTAAAAAATAATCCCATCCCATCCCGCTCCTGGTAAATTGACTCCCACTCCCATCCCGCTTCTGTTTAAACTGACTCCCACTCTTGTACCACTCCCATATATATTTTTTTCTTCAATTAGTGTTTAGTTAATACATAGAATTTGATTTAATCTGCTCTCCATCCTGTTTTAGACCAGCTGCTGAGCCCCTGTTTCTAGATTTTCTCCAGAAAATGGAAGACAGCAAATAAAAGAAAAACAGTACATAGTTCACACCATGTCTACAATAGTTTAATAAACACAAACAGCACATAAAGCTGCATTTTACTCATTTATTGTGGCGTAAACAATACATTTATAGTTCACATTTATAGTTTTTTTTTTAATTACATGTTAACGATTTTCATCAATTATGCTCTTGCATAATGAGTCCATCTTAGTTATATGTTGCTGTGTAGGAACAAAAGTGCATCTACATTTTCTGGATTGAGGGTAGAACGCCTCTCCTCTATCAGTCTTCCCACAACACTGAAACTACGCTCAGAAGGAGTACTTGTTGCAGGGATAGCTAGCAGCCTCTTGGCAACTGGTACGAGCCCACCTGACATCTCCCGCCAGAAGTCAAGAAGACACTGGAAACGTGTCAACTTAGTGTCACTCATGTATTGCAGCACCAACTGGCGACCATGTGACTCTATATCACCACTGTCCTCCTTCCTCTCCTCCTCTTCTACACAACTTGCAAAGAAGTTATGCACCTCCGTAGCTCTTTGCTCTGGGGGTGGATCTTCAGCAAAAAAGACAGATTCTTATAGAACATTGTCATTTACAATCTAGTTCTTTGTAGTCTAACATACTCGATTGTCTAACACACCTATATTAAACATTACCTATAAGATAATACTCCTGTCCTGTATGTGTGTGTCACTCTAAATAAATGAAAATAAATTTTGTCATTTGCTCTGCAAATGCTGTTGATGCTAGTGTTATTCACCCTCTTTCTCCACAAGGCCTCTCACTCTCTCCTCTGTCCCTGTCGTCAGGGTGCTGAAGACCTCCTCATACTCCTGACCATTGAGAGTTTTCCTTAAGAAACTCCTCAGGCTAGGAGAAAGAGCTGTGGCTACCTTATGTTACAGGTGGACTTTGAATTTCATCTCCACTGCCTGGGCTAACTTCCCTTTCAGCTAGGGGAGGAGGAGCATGACGATACATGCAACATCATTGCACTGTGCTTATGTTTGCTACTTGAATGACCACCAACAAAATCAGAAATGTATTGAATTACTTTTTTTAGTAATCCATCCTGGATCGACAAACCCCTCAGTAGAGTAGCCTTGGTCGGGAGGACAAGGTGAAGGGTAGGTGTCTGATCAGTGGGGAGATGCCTGGTAGCCTCATCGAAAGGTTTCAGGAGTTGGATGATGTCTTCAAGAAGTTTGCAGTCTATGTTGTTGAGGTAACGGAGCTCGTTTCGGACGAAGCAGGATGTCATGCAGCCTCCCAGATCTCAGAGCATCATTAACAGATTGGAGCATTGCTAATCTGGTATTCCACCTCGTCTCCACAGATTGCTTCAGTGACTGGTCCAGTGCTTTTTGCAACCTAGAGATTGCACAAGAAAAATGGATGTTACGGTGACATAAATTCCCATTCATTGGCCTCTCTTTTGGGAAAACAACATTTATTTAAAAAAAAAGAGATTTATTTAAAATTGAGTAAAAAAAAAAAACAAAGACCTGTGCAGGTATAAATTACAGTAGCTTCTTTTTATTTATTTCACTTTAATTTCTTTCAAATTATATAAGCGGCTTTACCAGGAAGACATAAAATTGTATGCTATTTTACCCTTCTCTTTTGAAGTGTGTGACAAGGGTCTTTGTGTCCTTAAACAGCTTGATGATGTTGCTGTGCACTGGGTTGTCCTCGTCCAAGTGGTCAAATACATGTTTTAAGATTAAGTTGATATTATGGCCAGCACGGGAGAGTCGAACATAATCCTTGAATGCTGCAACCACATTTGAGCCATTATCCGTTACAAAAGTGGAGTCGTTGCTCAGGATGCCAAATTCCTGTGTGAGGTAAAAAAAAAAAAAAAAAAAGATTAAAAAAAGACTAACACAAAACCTTTGCAAAACGAAGCCCAGATATAAGAGCATCAAAACAGAATGGCTAACGGTCCTGTAACTGAACAGAGAACTTTTCAATAAATGTTTATAAATATATTAGGACAAAACATACAGTGTTTACACATATGCTTAATGCATATCAGCACAGGAGGACACTAAGATATGAAAACATGAAAACTATTTTTAAAAGTTAGAAATTTTTATGAAACGTTATGCAACTATTATGAAACTGCCTACAACAAACTGATGTGCAGTACAGTAAGGGACAGTGACACACACATGGCTACTGTTGTATTTATTGATATAATTCTCTTATTGTGTAATGTTTTTTTGTTGTTGTTACTGTTGCACTCTGTTCTCATACTTTTCCCAATTTTATCATTAATTAGCAATATTAATTACATATGCCTTGTGGATAAAGATGATCTGATTTTAGAGACAGAAAGACACACGGAGAGAGATACCTGAAGGATTTTCTCCACAGTCCTTCTGATGTGGTCACTGGATTTAACATCTTCCATCTCTCTTGTGGCCAGAATCCGGTTTACCATCTTCCAGTCAAGGATATAATGCACTGTAACAGTGATGTAGTGTGTGTTGGTCCTTTCCTCTGTCCAAAGGTCTGTGCTTACAGCATGGTCTTTAGTCTGCATGAAAGGAAGAATTATATTTTTAATGGGCCACAAAATATCTTAGTTTAGAATATGGAGATATTATGGCGTTTAAAAATTGTAAGGAGAATCTGGTGTATAGGGTTTAGAATCTATAGATCCCAGACTACTGCGTGAGAGGTACAATTTATGTATAAAAATAGTGACATACCAGACGGAGCTCCTCCATGACCAGCAGTTTTATTTTCTCATACTCCCCTTTCAACGTGACGGGAAACTGCGTGCACATGGCAGTATGTCTTCCACCTGCACGTTACTTCCATATTTGGCTCCAATGTCGAGCAGCTCCTGTGCTACGTTGGTAAAGCCTTTCCCCTCTACCACAGAAAAGGGTCTGAGATCTTGGCTGCACATGCAAGCAATTTTGTCGGTCAGACGAGACTTGACGCCTGACGGCAATTTTCGCTTGATGAACGAAGCGATGCTTGGCTGATTCTTTCCCAAATTTGCCTTGCAAGGGTGTCAGTCTAGTGGCTCTATGGGGTGTCCATGAGGTCACTGCAGTGCACTGGAGCTGCGGTTCAGTGCAATGTCATTTAGGGTCTTGGCAAAGATGGGAACTGCCCTTCTGTGGAGATGGAAAATGTTGTAAAGGCTGTTGAGATTGAGAGTGGGTCGGGGAGTTGAGCCAGGTAAACATTGGTTGATGGCTGTGGTTGTTGGAGGAGGAGTCTGCTCTAGACTTTTCCGTTCTTCTCCTGTCTGTGTCAGTTGCTCCTTCAGAGCTGGCAGTTGTTTTCCATTTTCACTTGTTTTTCTTCTGTCTTCTCTTAACTCTCTCATTTCTTCTCTCATAACAGACAGTTTTTGTTGTGCTTCTCTTTCTGTTTTTTTTAGTTTCCTAATTTTCTTCCTTTGGGGAAAGAGACGTGACATACAGCCAAGTATAGTGACCCATACTCAGAATTCATGCTCTGCATTCTGCACTCCCATCCAAAGTGCACACACACAGCAGTGAACACACACAAACCGTGAACAAACACCCAGAGCAGTGAGCAGCCATTTATGCTATGGTGCCCGGGGAGCAGTTGGGGGTTCAGTTCCTTGCTCAAGGGCACCTCAGTCGTGGTATTGCTGATGGTGTGATGGCGTGGTTCGGAAGGGAGATCTCCTCAGTGTCATCCCTGGATTGCTCATTTGTAACTTGATGGGTGGAGATGGAGGTGTCTTCTGCCTGTTTTAGTGTATTAGGGCTGGTCTTGTTCAGCTGAGCTTTTCCTTTCATTTGGAGGAAGTCCTTTTTCACATATGTTTTTTCCAGATTGCCCTGAATCATTACATTCCCGTTTTTGTATGGGTTGGCCGTTATCATGACGTCTGATTCTGAATCCTCCTCTTCTTTGACCTGTGGTTTCCATCCGTTACTGATGCTCTTTCTGATTACTGTGGGGTAATGCGGTCTAATCACTGAGTACCAGGCTTCTGGATCTTCTGTATGAAATATGATGTTGCTAAACTCTCCGTTCTTACGATATATAAATCAGAGTACAGTGTTTCTGGTCTGTCCTTGATGAGCTTTTCTTAGTTTTTTTCTGTAAGATCTAATTTTTACCTTTGTATTGGTAAGATTCTGTCATTGCTCAAATGTTCTGACAGTTGCTGGCAGTTTGTTGTCCTTTTTTGAATATGCAGATATCCACTATAGTTAGCCCTTATATTGTAGCTTAATTTGTCAAAAAAAAACAAAAAAAAAAACTTTTCTTTAGTGCAAATATTTCCCCAAAATAAAGATAGTTGACTGCAGACCTTATGCAGTATATCTGTTCTCACTTTGTTGTCTTTCGTTTCTTTTCTTTTGAGGTAGTTGTATGACCTCTTGGGCCACTCTCAGCTAGCTGTCATCATCCTGGTGGTGTTTTTTTTTTTTTGGTTAATTTAAAATCTTCTTTCAAGTAATATTGGTTGTAGGAAGTGTTTCTAGTTTTCACTTCATCAAAACTGAATGTCTGTCTTGTCTTAAAACAACATTAAAGATAAAAAAAAAAACCAGAAGCTCGTTTTCTTGCTGCTGCTCCACTGAAGTGTTCCTGTAATTAATCAATCAATCAATCAATCAATCAATCAATCAATCAATCAATCAATCAATCAATCTCTCTCTCTCTCTCTCTCTCTCTCTCTCTCTCTCTCTCTCTCTCTCTCTCTCTCTCTCTCTCTCGTTAAGGGTAAGAACCAGGGAGGGGTGCAATTGACAGTCTTTAATAAAGAAAATAGTCTCTCTCAGAATAAAGAGAACAAAAATCACGGACTTCTTTCAGCCCAAAACAGAAATGGCCAGACGACAGGGTCTAAGAAAAAAAACACAAATTTTCACGAGGGCAGAGGCACCCCGGGATGTCAACACCCAGTCAATAAACAGAGGAGGTCGCCGGCGGCCAGGGGCAGGTGCTGCACAGGTACTCTGCAAACAGGCACAGCAGGATAATACACAGTCCTATGACAAAATTACTCACAGCAGAAACAACGACAAAAACCATCCACGGACAAGACAGGACATGACTTGGGAACAGGTGTATCTCACGAAAGGTCATCGAATAATCCGACAATGAGACAGGGCTAGAAAGAGAATAAGAAGCAGAGACAATCAAGGGCAAAAAGGGACAGGTGAGGGAATGAAAGGGGAGACAGCTGAAAGTGATAATGAGCGGAGGAGTGGGTAAGTGTGCGTGAAAGAGTGAGTAAGTGATCACAAGAGGGAGACAGAGAGAGGGGAAAAGACCAGGATCATGACATCTACATTTTTTTTTAGATTTAATAAAAGAAAATAAAAACATTTTGTATGATTTCTAAGCTGTTTTCCTCATGGGGACCAAAAATGGCAAAATCCTTATCCTTTTGGGGACCTGTTTTCCACATGACATTGGATATACCTCAACCACACACACTCACACACACACACACACATCACAATCATGTACCAGCACGAAAAATAAAAAAATTATATTTATGAAGTCAGCTTTTTCTATGAATGTCAACTATGTGAAGCACTAGGTTTATCTAATATTTTATCATGCATCACTTTCAAAATCACACAACATCATGTCAACAGCCATTTAGAGAACTTTTTAGAACAAATTTAGAAATATAAAACACTACGTAACCATTATTTTTTGTTTGCTAACTGAGATACAAATGTATGTTTGTTATGACTTTAAATATTTTTATTTCTGTTGAGCTCAAAGCAACAGTTTATTCCTCAAAACAGACTAGATGTGGATCATAATCTACTGGCTTGCTCTTTGTGTAAAATCATCAGCTGCAGTAGTGGCATGATAAACCCTGATAAAGACAGCATTTTAACATGACATAGAGGAAGTAAATAGACAACTGTTTAAAAGGAAATGGCGAGAAGTTCCTTAAGACTCAAAATAAAACCAGAAGAAGCAGAGTAAAGACTCACACTTGCTGAACGAGTGAAGTGTGTTTCAGTGAGTTCAGACAATCAGTCATGATGTTTCCTTTCTGCTTCTGTCTTTTCCTCTCTGTGCTTCATTTTATTGACGGTAAGTCTAGATTTATAAATACTTTTATTCTGACTAAATTCAGAGTAATTTAATCAGTCATCTATCATTGTGATTCTGTTGCAGTGCTAAATGATTCAGTTGAGTATTGTTATCTTTCTTTACCATTTAAACTGAAGTTTTCATAAAGGTATATCGTCTCTAGACACCTGACCTTAACATAAAGCTCAACTTGAGTCCCCTGTTCAGTAAAGATTAAATCAACTAAAGGTTATATGATTATGAACATATGACTTGTGAAAGTTTATTACACTTTAATGCATGTTGCATTATTATTCAGTGATGAAATCTCTGCTGTTACTTCTTCCTGATGTTTATGTTAATCTATAAAACTCACATTGATCCGTTCTGAAAGAAACTGTCTGTCTGCAGGATGTTATGTTTCAGGTCATAGAGAACGTAAAGAAGTAACAGGTTACACAGGTGGATCAGTCCTGCTGCCCTGCTCCTGTACTCACCCTCAGTCTACAGTCAAGACTTTCACCTGGAAGCACTACTACAATAGACCAGGCCAGTGGACTGAAGTATTTCAAGATAAGAAATACAAGAACAGACTGAAGCTGTTTAATCAAAGTTCTCCGGCAAATCTGTCTCTGCTCATTTCTGACCTCAGAAAGAATGATGAAGGGTTATATAGGTGTGAGGCTCAACAAACTACACATACATTTACAGACATTAACTTAAAAATTCAAGGTAAATAAAAACATTTAGCCTGAAATACTTCTCTCGAAATAAACTAGATGTTTGTTTTCCATAAATGTTGAGTGTAAATGTAAATGTCAGTATAACAGCTGTGAATGTGTTGTCAGGGTGTGATCTGGATCAGAATAAACCTGCGGCTGAAATAACGGGACACTCAGGAGAGTCTGTGGTTCTGCCCTGCTCCTGTACTGAACTACAGGATAAACCTGAACAACTTACATGGACATTTACTGCCCCAAACAAAAACTCTGAAGAGATTTACCCACATGAACAGAGCGAGAGAGACACAGGTCGAGTCAGACTGTTAAATGAAATCTCTCCTGGAAATCTCTCTCTACAAATATCAAATCTGACCAAAGAGGACCAGGGAGAATATCGCTGCTCTGTCTCGTCTCAACAGCACATCAACATCACACTCCGTGTTCAAGGTAATTTTTAGATGCGTTGCAGTCGTGTCTGTGAACAAATTCAGTTTTACATTGTTCTTGAAAAAAGATGAACTGCTTGAAGAAGATGACGTTCTAAGAAAATATTGGTTTATAATTATATTGTTTATATAATTTAAGAATCACAAATTCACACAATAAATACAACCGATGAACTTATAAAACAAGCAGAGGAACCTACAACTAAACTAGATTTAGAAAAACAACAAAAGTATCAGCCTTGCTTTAGAGGTGATTTCGTGTTTTTATATTGAATGTCTTTTTGCCTCGGTTTCCATATATAAGTGTCTATATTCTGTTTTTCCAGTCTTAATTATGTTTGTTTGCTTTAAAAAAAAAAAAAAAAAAAAAAAAAAAAATATATATATATATATATATATATATATATATATATATATATATATTTGGGTTTAAAGAATGACATGTAGCTTTATTGCAGTGTGTTATTGTGTTAAATTGTGACTGACAATTATTTAACTCTGAACAGAGGACCTTTACTTTCAATCAATCTGTTTATCAACCAATAAACCTGCAAAACACAGAGAAGAAAGTACAACCACTCAACACACAGGAGGCACAACGAGAAAACAGCCACAAATCTTGCATTAATGTAAGCAGTGTGAAATGTTTGGTTAAACGAGAATATCTTGACTTAATTATTTAATCAGTGAACACATAAATTAATATACTGATGTGTTTTGAATGCTTTATTGTGCTTGATGTGACATTTGACACTGCTTTTTCTGTACAACATTTAAGTTAGATACTATAGAAATATATACTTCTCATTCTCTCTTTCTAGAATGAGTTTACATGTTCAAACAGCAGACGCACCAGCACAGAGACAGAGCACGTGGAGTCTATCAGCACCAAGTAAAAATGACTCAAAATCATAATCTGCATTTTATTTGAAACATCCAACACTTTCTGATCTAACTTTGGTAACCTATTTTTGGCCTCTGTTTTATCTCAACGTATCTTGTTTATACCCTCTTTAATTATAAGATATGTGTATACTAATGTGTGTTTAGCTTATTTTCAAAAAGCCTTTTTGCTAGTTGACTGGACTGCAATTATCATTGAGAAGAAAATGTATAAAGCCAGACCAAAAGCAGTGCTTATGAGTAAAAGATTAATAGCATTTTCTTCATAATCTCTAAGGCAAGTTTCCAGAAGGCATTGTTATTTTGGTATCACGTAATTATTTTTGATGATTTAACAAATAGTGCATATATGTCTATATTGTGAAAATACATTATGGCTAGAGATCAGGCCACTGATGCTACTTAAGAAAATACTTTATATGTTGCCTGCTCTCTCTCTCCCTCTCTATTTCAATTCAGTTAAGCTTTATTAGCATGACTGTAACATATGTTAATGCTTGGCAACATTGTATTACAAATAAAATCCATCTAAATAAATGAAAAGCAAATCTCGTGTTAAGTTAATCGTGTTTAACGTCTAACATTGTGATTGGTTAATACATATTTACAGTTGTGTTCTCCAAGTAAAAAGGATTTTTTTTTTCAAGCATTTTCTCAGTATCCCTACACTCTTAGCACAAATTAGTTGACAACTAGAACATTGCGCGGAAACCCGTTGCATGAAACTTTAAGTTTTGACACCAATTGAAACTAAACCGCTTTAGTTGTATTAACAAAGAACTTTAAGTTTATACAGTAGACAAATCAAGTTTACATTAGTCTTCACACAAAATCTTTAATTCACATTGATTATTATTTGGACTATTCTGTAGGTGGCATAAATAACTAAGTTACAACTACAAATAAATATATATTAGCAAATAACATTAACAAATGTTTTTAAGTAATAAATGTTATATTTAGGTAATGTCAATGTAATTGAGATTTTTTTTTCTATGAAACTTTTTTCAAATAAACTGAAAAAAAAAGGAAAACGGATTTCAATGCACATTTTTTTATTGTTAACCAAAGAAAAGGTAACATGACAATTGGAACTCGTTTGTGGAAGAAACATGAGCACATAGTTAACAATATATGCTATATCCCTTGAAAAATTGTGTGACACACATTAACTGAGCACTAACAGAACACACTTTATTGTCTTACACAACAAAACACAAGTGGCTTCTCATGGCAGCTTCACACATTTCCTTACAATGCGCTGTTTTTTCATGAAAAGTACCTGTTGGATGAACTGGAATATATTTTTTCATAGATTGTATGCAAGTCCATACAGAATGCTCATAGCTTTTGGCAAGTCGTCAGTTTTGTCTATCACAACTTCTCAGTGACGGTCTTCAATGAGGCTGGATTGAGATGGAGAGAAGATGAGAGCCTTCATGCTCAATGACGAGGATTCCAATGTCTTTAGTTATCGTCATCAGAGTCCTAACAACATTAGAGCACAATCAAGAAATTTCTCATTACATAACCATCTATAATATTAAGCAATTTGTTACAACTGCTAGAGTTCTGTCTTCACAATGATTAAAATTTTGGTAACATGGACTTTTAATGCAGGAATAGAAACGTATGTCCCATTAAAAAGAGTTCATACAAAAATGAAAACCTGCTGCTAATTTACACATCCTCAGGACATGCAAGGTGAAGCTGAGTTTTTCTACAGTAAAAACTTAAAAGATTATTAGCTGAAACAGTGGTCCTTGGTGATTGATATAAAACAGTCAATGGAAACAATTGATAGTTAAAAAACATGCACAGGCAAAACAAAATTAATACCTGTGGATACTCCTCACCATACACTGAGGTCTTACGAAGTAAAACAATTGGTCTTCTGCAAGTGGTCCTGAATGCATTCACAACAGACTGGAGCATGAGCAAACTCAAACTTGAGCAATCTTCCTGAAGCTGACTGCACAAGCAAATTATTTTTAATTTGTATATAGGTGGTGGGATCCAAGATCCTTTTAATTACACATGAATCTACAAAAAAAAAATACAAAAAAAAAAAAAAATGTACAGAAAGTACTCAAGCTCATTTACAAATAAATTACACGCACACAAAAAGAATGAATACAAATTATGAATTTCATTTTTAACTTGCATCACAAAAATAAAACCACAGAAATTGGGTTGTTTCATTGACAATAGGCACTGTAATGTACCCATTTTTTCCCCACCGTTTTCTCTTGGCTAATGAAGAATGTACTTAATCATTCTCTCAAGAAGAGAAAACTTGCCTTCTTTCTCTCTCTGGAGTTTGATGTCCTGCCTCGGCAGCTCCACCAGTTTCCACTCACTCCCTCACCCAGGAAACTTAGCAAATAAACCATTCCTGTGACATCTCTTGCATGACAGCACTTCAAAAACATGATGTAACCCTGGGTTAAATAAGTTTTACAAATATTATTTATTTGTATGTTGCTTGGATATAATATGATTTTTCATACATGTGAAACTCTGCATAAAAATACATCTATATAAATATATGTATATTTGATTGGAGTTTAGAAATGAGTAACAACAAATCAGAGCGGTGGGTTGTTGGCCCCGCCTCCTTGCTTACTGATCGCGTTGCTCAGATCACGTTGGAAGGTAGATGCAGAGTAACGGAGAAATGTTAACTGACGCGAGAGCGTAAAAATAGAAACATATGTTCCTTAAACTGTTAAAAGTTCACAAAAACCAAATAAATCAGAGGGTAACCACACAATATTGGATGATCCAGTGTGATTGTGCCGATCGGGCATTTCAGAGGTTACAATTTGACTCTGTGAGTTTACCAGTTTACCAGTGTTATAATTAGACTTAAAAACGAATGACAACACATTGAATGTGATAGTGGTTTATTTGTTTTATGCATACGAGACAAAATTGTGTTATATTGTGATGTTTTATTGGTTGGATTGTTTATTTGCAGTGTGGTTGTCTCAGGCCTCATGGTGTATTAAGTGTTCATCACTGACGCCATTTTGAGCGCGCGTGCCTGTGAAAAAAAAAAGAAAGACGTGAATGAACAGGTAATTGAATATAATGTCATTTACTATGATGATGGTATTCATGTATATATTGTATTTGCTTTATGTGTTATGTAATTAATTGTAACGCATTATTGATATGCAAGATTGAATGCATATTCTGGTCTGTGATCAGGCCAGGGTTTTTTTTTTTTGTGAATGTTTTGTTCAAGATGGATTTCCTTAATTGATGGCGAGCCTCCCACTTCGATTCTGAAAGGATCACGAGCTTAGAGGAAAGGACCATTTTCTGTTCTATTATTTCTTCCTGAGATAAGTAAGAGAACTAATTTACAGAGACTGATATAGGCCTATATTACTATTTTTTTTTGGGGGGGGCTGAAACATCTCAAGAGCACAATTGAGAAAGTTTAAGACTGATCAATATTCCAATGGATATTCCATTTGAACTTGAAATACTGCATTAAGTGGGTTAAATGTAAGACCACTGCTGATTGTTTTCTTCAATTTGTGTTCCATTGAATACATTGATTGTGATTGTGATTACTGGTATATGAAAACTTATTCAGAGGGTGCACTCAGGATATAGTTATTTGTTTTTCATTTTGTTTTGTTTTTTATATTATACTTTTTTTATGTGATTGAGAGAGAAAAAAAACACTATAGGAAAAAAATCACTGAACTCAAAGTAAAGTGTATTGGTTCAACTTACCTTCTGTCTCTGCCTGTTACTCAGTATCACCACCACCTCCTTTTATGTACCACACAGTCTTCTGATTTAATATTCCTGGTCCGTTAGTTATTGAGTTAATATCCGCTACAATTGTGGCGAGCCAGCCAGGAGGTGGCACTGTTGCTGAGTATTAACATTTGAGATTAATTGATTTAATTTGCATCTTTTGATCCTTAACAAACAAAAATGGAGATAGTTGAGGCAGAAGGTATTAAGGTCCCAAACTCTGTGATTTGTTAGTGGCTTGACTAAAACCGAGAGTGGTGATGAGTTAATAACCCTTTCGAGTCGATTAACGCATATATGCGTTTTGAGTCATTTTCTCCTGATAACCCCGAAAAGATCTTAAATTACACTCTCAGTTTTAATCGTACAGATAAGAGCAATACATCAATCGAATCTGTAAAGGGTTTAGTTTTTTTTTGGATACAGACATAATAACAAAGAACCTTTGTGCACTTATAAATTAAAGATAACAAACAAAGTGCGCTGTCTGTAGTCTTTGTCTCCGCTGATCGTCATGTACAAACTAGTGCTGTCAATCGATTAAAAAAAATTAACTAATTAATCGCACAATTTTTTAAAATTAATCGCGATTAATCGCAATTAAAAGACTGAAACTTTTTGGATATGTAAATGTAAAATGTAAAAAATTAATGTAAACTCAAGACAAAGAAACTATTTAAATTCAAAATATGATTGTTTATTGGAATTTTTGTTTAACTTGTAACACAGATTTTCTCATGTAAACAACATACCTGCAATAAACCATCAATATCCTCCAAATTAACTGTTGGCTTGAAAGCCATATTTATTACAGAAATAAAAACACAGGCATGTAAGTACCATTTGAATTTCAAAACAATCAATGCCAATAAAAAACAAAAATGATTTCCATGTTGAATTCTAAGTGGACTGCAAAAAAATTCCAAAGTATAGTCATTGCCAGTGCTTTAAGTGGGCCGGTATGCACTCAGTACCGCCACTTCCAAATATAGCTCTTGAGCGTGCCACCACCTCTCCATGCGCCCAGAACGTGCTTGTAGCGTACCGGTACGCTCATTTGGACATCTGTTTTAATAGAGGTTTTAATCTTTTACCTGCACTGCCGATTTTCAGAGCGCCCTTCACAATGCAAGCTTCCTAATTCATCCCACCCAGAGCAGAAACTACATTACCCATTCACCCTTAAGTTATACAAGTGAATAGCGCATGTGTCGCTTTTCCCACTGTTAAGTGTCAACAACTCAACGTGGCCGGAGAAGGTGTGTGAAACTCGTTGTGAGTTATACTAAAGCAAAATCTTGAGTATTTATTGTCTGATAAACATTAAAAATTGTCTGCGGAGGTTGAGTCGTCCTGCAGCCCCCGCTGGCTGTTCATTGGCTGCAGCATCTTTTTTCTAAGTTCTAAAAAAATACCGTAGACGGCAAGGCACAAATTTAGATATTCATTTATCTAATTAATCTATAGCCTATGCACAAAGACAATATGATCTTTTTGTCCCCTTTTTGTTTTAAAGCTTGATGAAGAGAGAGAGCGCAAGTTGCTGCAGCTGAGGAGGACAGTGATGCACGCGTACAGGAGTGATTGACAGTTCGCGGCACTGTGTACAAAAAATACTCCGCTACACAATTATTTCGTTATTTTCGTTTAAGCTTATTAACGTTTTTTTTAAACAATGACATTTGAGTTCATGATTTTAATGTTGCTGTTTCTTGTGGCAGACTAAATGAAGAGTAATGTTTCTTGTGGCAGACTGAAGAGTAATCCGGCAGAGTTTTATACTGAAACTTTCCGTCTAAAAGTCCTTCCTTGGTCTTATCCATATTTCTTTGCACGTTGAACACACAAGGCCACAACTGGAAATAAAAAAAAAACTGCAACCGCGTTAATTGCGTTATTTTTTTTTAACGCGTTAAATATTTCAAATTAATCGAATGTGTTAACGCGCTAATTTTGACAGCACTAGTACAAACACATCATTAAAATGAACTGTAACTCCGTGAATACTCAACGAAGAGACATGAGAGAGATATCTATAGAAAGCGTGAAATGTCTATTTTTAAACTAAACAAGTGCTGCCGAAAACAAATATTCTGAGATAAAGTAATCCATATGAAAACAACGCGATGTCTATTTTTCATATCTCCGCTCATTATATCTAATGTGACCACGCCCCCGCGCTGAACGCGCTATTCAGATTCAAACTGAAGCGCGCGGCTTGCATACGCCCACACAGAAGAAAAGGCAGCGAGACTGTTCTTCAAGTTTTTATTTTATTTTACTGTTTGCTTCGCGATGAGAGGAATAAGACATAATTCACCCCAAAAAGATGTGATGTGGTTGAGGATTTGAGAAATGGATTTCCTCAGAAAAAAGAATGAAGCACTTTATTCAACAGGGATCATAAACATGAGTACGTCTCTTTTTATTTATTTGTACTAGTTTTCAAATAAAGTGTAAACATTTTACTAGTCAGACTTTTTCCAAATACTTTTTCCAAACTATAATTCCTGACTAAATGTATAATCAAGTGAAACATTATGAAGTTTCAATAACAATATAAAATACTATACCATTCAAAAGCTTGATGTAAATAATATAAATGTGTCAAATAGAGATAACTCTAACAAATGTAAAAACAATGCAGTTCTTTCGATTTATTCCCCCTAAAAAAAACCTGAAAAATATTCTCAGCTCTTTTCAACATTAATAATAATAATGATAATGATGATGATAATAAATGGGGTTTATTTGGTAGAAAATAAGATTGTTAAAAGGATTTCTGAAGGATTGTGTGACTGGAGTAAGGTTGCCAAAAAAATTGTTTGAAAGTAAGCTTTGATTGTCCCTAATAAACTGTTTAACTGCTCCCCCAAGTGGATATTAAATTATGTTGTGGGATAATTAAATATATTCTTAATAAACTACAAACATAAAATTATATAGATTTATTTTGTTCTCACATTCTTTCTTGTAAGTCCTCCCTCAGAGTGGCACAGTTGAATGAGTGGCTCATTATGCAGCTCATTATGCGGGCCTTTGTCTTCTCAGGTGTAAATCACAATGATATTCATGATAGTTGACGCCTACTCGCATATGACTTTTACCAACAAAAAGTGTCTTAGAAAATTTAAATCAATATATTGTTTTCTGTGAATGAGTAAACAAGATGATTTTCACATAATTTAGAAAGAAAAATTCTAGGCTACAAGCTCCAGTTCTCAACTTTTCCGGCAACCAATTTTATGTATGTGTTTTATTGCCTTATTCAAGTGACTTAACATTTTTAGTTTTTCACTAACCATGCATAACATTTTTTTCTCAAAAATACAATCATGTACATGCATGCAGTTCACATATTATTATAGCCCAGTTTGTGCTGATTACAGTGATATTAGACTTTACCCATTTAGATATTTATAAGAAACTGAAAAAGCACAAATATCAGGGCATGACAAAACTTCTCCAGGCCCCAAAAATACCCTTAGACTCCAGAGGGTTAATTGACATCCTGAAAGAGTATGGTTCTTTTGCCAGAACCATTTTCATTAGTGACAAACAATCAGAATTTTACCAGAGCACAATAATTGAATATAACAGTGGTCAAGCCTTGGAAATGCTAGAACCTCAGCTACCTTATACTCACCAGCTATCCAGTGATCCAGGTATCACCTACAACGTGAGGGCATTATCTAGTGTCTTTACACAGCAATTGGGCAGTAGTGTTACTCAATATTACCTTGAAGGACTGAAAGAAATAGCAAAACTGAGTGGAACCAATTTTGAAGCAGTATTGAGCCAAATGCTATCTCAAATGAGCGCAGAACTCACACCAGCATCCACTGATCTTGAGGCTGGAGAGGAAAATCCTAATGGGCAACCACCCCAAAAACTCCCTGGCGAGTGTGTTGGAGCAACACCTGTTAAGCCGAGTCAGGTAGATGAACCACAGTCACAGCCCAAGCCTATTAAATCGAACGCCCCACCTCTCTTTCCCTCTAAAAAAAAAATACTAAACCCACCTGAAGTTCAGAAATTCATTGTTGAACACGTTGTGAGGAGTGGTGAAGTGGCTGCCCAAGGGCCTGTACAATCAAGGCTCAGGGTGTTCTCTGGTAAATGTCCTAGACCTGGAAATGAGGTTGATTATGAAACTTGGCGCTCCAGTGTTGAGCTTGTTCTGAAAGACCCTGGCTTATCTGATCTGCATGTGTCCAGGAAGATATTGGACAGTCTTTTGCCACCTGCAGCCGATGTCATAAAACATCTAAGCCCTGAAGCTCCATCCTCAGCTTATCTTCAGTTGCTAGATTCTGCTTTTGGCATTGTTGAGGATGGGGATGAGCTCCTTGCAAGATTTATGAATACCCTACAGGATGCCGGCGAGAAACCATCCGCTTACCTGTATAGATTGCAGACCGCCTTGAGGGCGACTATCAAAAGAGGTGGCATAACTCCTGATGAGGCAGACCGGCATCTGCTCAAGCAGTTTTGTAGAGGTTGCTGGGATAATGAATTGATTACTGATCTGCAGCTAGAGCAGAAGCGCAACCGTCCTCCTCCTTTTGCGCAGTTTCTGCTCATGCTACGTACAGAAGAAGACAAACATACAGCAAAGGTCACTCGTATAAAGCAGCATCTTGGGTCTTCTTAACCGAGAGCTCTGATGCATTCCCAAAGAACGTGGGTCTCAGCAGAACCTGAGCTAAGGGAAGCTCCAGGAGTGGTTTCATTTGCAACTGAAACACAAGAGCTCAAGAAACAGATTGCTAAACTACAAAGTCAGTTAGCTAATCTTATGACCAAACCAAAAACCCAGAAGAAATTCCTACCGCAAGAAGCAGTAGACAAACAGTACAAACCGAAGATAGGAACTGCTGGCAATATGAGTGCAAATCCAGTCAATAAAAACCAACAGGCAGGCCCAGGCCATGGTACTGTTTTAAATGTGGCGAGGATGGCCACGTTGCATCTTCTTGCACGTCTGAACCCAACCCTGCACTTTTCACTTACAAACGCAAGCTCCTAAAAGAAAAGCAGCTTCAGTGGGACGCTCAGAACCCTACCTTCAACCCTGATTTAAACTAGAGCCAGCTCTTGTTGCGGGACAGAGAAGGGCTGAATTTAAGGCAAACCGTCCCGCTACTAAACATGTTTCAAACAAATCTCAATCTTCTAGTAAGCAAAGTGCTAGCCTGCCAAAGGGTTTAGTCGGTGCTAGGTGCATTGCGGAGGTCAGCATAGCCGGTGAAAAGTGTCATTGTTTATTGGATACTGGATTACAAGTCACAACAGTCACCAAATCCATTTATGAGCAGCATCTCTCAGAGTACCCCATTAACTCCATCAATGACATCTTGGAAGTAGAATGTGCCAATGGTCTGTCTGTCCCGTATGAAGGCTATATAGAAGTAGACATTACCTTTCCTGAGGAGTTCCTGGGTATGAGTGTTGAGGTGCCTACCGTAGCCCTAGTAGTACCTGATGTGAAATCTCACAATCAACCTTTGGTCTTAATAGGCACAAACACCTTGGATGTTCTCTATGAGCAATATTCAAATGCAGATTCCCCAACGTACCAACCAGCTTCATTTGGTTACAGAGTGATTTTGAAGACACTTGAAACAAGATGGAAACAAAACACAAATGGTGTTCTGGGTCATGTGCGGTTAAAAAGTAAAGTGCCTGAGGTAATGGCCGCAGGTCAGACAGTAGTTGTGGAAGGTTCCGTTGCAGTGCCCTGTGGAGCTGATAAGTGTGTTGTGGTGGACCATCCCTCAAATTCATCTTTGCCTGGTGGAGTATTTGTGAGAAGCTGCTTACTCACCCTCTCTAAAACTCGACCTTACCACTTACCCGTGGTCCTCACAAATGAAACCGAACATGATATAGCTATCCCACCAAGGTGTATAGTAGCAGAACTCCATGCGATCAAATCCGTAATTCCTCCTCCAAACACCTCTGTAGATAAGCACCTACCTGCTCAGGAGCTTAATTTAACTTTAAATTTTGGTGAGTCCCCATTACCACAGGAATGGAAGGACCGTATCACTAAAAAGCTCAGAGAAATGCCAGAAGTTTTCAGTCAGCACGACTTAGACTTTGGGCACACTCAGAAGGTGAAACATCGCATAACTCTGAACAATAAGACTCCTTTTAAACACAGAGCACGGCCAATTCACCCACAAGATGTTGAGGCAGTCCGCAGGCATCTACGTGACCTTCTGGCAAGTGGAGTCATACAAGAGTCCGAGTCGCCCGTTTCCTCACCCATAGTGGTGGTGAGAAAGAAAAACGGAGATATACGGCTGTGTATTGATTATAGGAAATTAAACCTAAAGACAGTGAAGGATGCATATGCACTCCCCAATCTTGAGGAAACTTTTTCTGCTCTGACCGGTTCCAAATGGTTTTCCGTACTAGATTTGAAATCGGGATATTATCAGATAGAAGTTGAGGAGTCTGACAAACCCAAAACTGCCTTAGTCTGTCCAGTGGGGTTTTGGGAATTCAACCGTATGCCCCAAGGTGTCACCAACGCACCAAGTACTTTCCAAAGATTGATGGAGAAGTGTATGGGGGACATTAATCTGAAGGAAGTACTTGTCTTTTTGGACGACCTGATAATATTCTCTGACACTCCAGAGGAGCATGAGAGACGGCTCATAAATGTTCTATCTCGCCTCAAAGAGTACGGTCTGAAACTTTCTCTGGAGAAATGTAAATTTTTCCAAACCTCCGTCCACTATCTAGGACACATTGTGTCAGAGCATGGAGTTGAGACAGATCCCGAAAAGATACAAGCCTTAAAAACCTGGCCGAGTCCCCAGAACCTAAAAGAGTTGAGGTCATTTTTGGGCTTTTCCGGCTACTATCGCCGTTTCATAAAGGATTATTCGAGGATCGTGAAACCACTCAATGATCTTACGTCAGGGTATCCACCGCTAAGGAAAAGTAAAAAAAAAAAGTGACAGAAAGGGTCAGTACTACAATCCTAAGGAGCCCTTTGGGAGTCGTTGGACGCCCCTATGTGAGGAAGCTTTTCAGTCCATTATCGGAAAGCTAACTAGCACACCTGTCCTGGGTTATGCTGACCCCAAACTCCCCTACTTTCTCCATACAGACGCCAGCACCAAAGGGTTGGGAGCTGCCCTGTATCAAGAACAAGGTGGGCAAATGCGTGCAATTGCATTTGCGAGCAGAGGGCTGTCGCACAGTGAGTCAAGGTATCCAGCCCACAAACTTGAATTCCTTGCTCTTAAATGGGCAGTAACGGAAAAGTTTAGCGATTACCTTTATGGCAGTCAATTCACTCCCATTACAGATAGCAACCCTCTCACGCATGTTCTAACCACTGCAAGATTGGATGCTACTAGTTATCGGTGGCTTGCAGCTCTTTCCACTTTTTCATTCAAGTTGCAGTACAGGGCAGGCAAGCTGAACATCGATGCAGAGAGCCTTTCTAGGCGACCTCAAGAGCCTTTTCCAGAAAACCCCTTGTCCCAAAAGGAGCACAAAAGGATCCAACAGTTCATACAGCATCAGCTAACAAACACTGAAGATTCTGTCAGTACCTCGGACGATGTAGTCCAGGCTATCTATGAGAAGCACCTGGTTAGGCAGTCAGCTGATGCTGGCCCAGGCATTGCTCTCGTAAGCTCCCTTGCACTATGCCCCCATGCTGTTCCCGATTGTTATGAACAAGAGGATAGTTCTGATTATTTACCTGTTATACCCCACCTTTCAAAAGACCTTTGTGACAAACAATGAGCCGATCCAGTTCTTCAAGAGGTGATTTTGCATTTGGAGTAGGGAGAAAAACCTTCACCAACAGTAAGGAAGGAACTTCCTGGTCTTCCCTATTTCTTAAAAGAGTGGGACCGCTTCGAATTAAAGGACGGAGTACTCTACAGGAGACGGAAAGACAAGGATTCCACCACTTACCAGTTGGTGCTCCCTGAAGGACTAAGATCCTCTGTGATGAGCAGTTTACATGACCAAATGGGTCACATGGGGATGGAGAGAACTTTGGATCTGGTCAGGTCCCGGTTCTACTGGCCAAAAATGGCTTCTGAAGTGGAACAGGAGGTCAGGACTTGTGGTCGGTGTGTGCGAAGGAAGTCCATACCTCAAAAAGCTGCACCCTTGGTCAACATCCAGGCCACCAGACCGTTACAATTAGTTTGTATGGACTTCCTTTCCTTAGAACCAGACAGAAGCAACACAAGAGACATCTTAGTGATAACAGACTTCTTCACTAAGTATGCTGTGGCAGTCCCTACCCCAAATCAAAAGGCGAGGACAGTAGCAAAGTGTCTTTGGGAAAACTTAATTGTGCACTATGGGTTTCCCGAACGCCTTCATAGTGATCAGGGCCCAGATTTTGAGTCGCGCACAATCAAAGAACTTTGTGAGATATCAGGTATTAAGAAAATTAGAACAACGCCCTACCACCCTAGGGGAAATCCTGTGGAACGCTTCAACAGGACCCTGCTGAATATGCTTGGCACATTAGAAGAGAAGGACAAAACCCATTGGAGAGATTTTGTCAAGCCATTAGTTCATGCATATAACTGCACGAAGTCACAGGGTTTACCCCCTATGAATTGATGTTTGGGCGCCAGCCTTGGTTGCCTGTTGACCTTGCCTTTGGGTTACCATATCAAGACAGTCCACAGAAATCCCATTCCGAATATGTCAAGAATCTAAGGTCTCATCTAGAAGAAAGCTATTTGCTTGCCTCCCGCAGAGCATTAAAGAGTGCAGAGCGGAACAAAACCAGGTTTGACAAACATGTGACAAATTCCTCCTTGGAAGTCAATGATCGAGTGTTGGTGAGAAATGTTCGGGTGCATGGTAAGCAGAAATTAGCAAACAAGTGGGAGTCCGAGGTGTATGTGGTAGTAAAGCGAGCAGCTGACTTGCCAGTCTACACCGTCCGTCCTGAGAATAAGGATGGTCCTCTTCGGGTGCTTCACAGAGATCTTCTGCTCCCTTGCGGGTTCTTGCCAATTCCAGAAATCTCAAGCCCTACTTTGACCAAACCTACTTCTAAACCCAGAACGTGCCAGAATCCTGGTATTCCACCATCTGATGATGATAACTCATTCGCTGACTCAGAGGATGAAGATCTTAATGGAAGGTATAATGCTTTTCCAGTTGTGGAAACAGTAAGATTCTCTACAATCCATGATAACTGTAGATCAAAGGAAACTGAGGATGTTTCTTCTGATGTTGATTCAACTAACCAAGAAACCCCAGATGTTGACAGTCTAGTTGAACACTCAACTGTTGATGCTCCAGACAAATACTTACCTGTTGATACTCCAGTTGACGACTCACCTGTTGATGTCCTAGGAGTCCCTGAACCAAGCAACATACCTGACAAAGACTCAACTGAAACCGAAAAAGACCTACTTGTTCGAAGTGAAGGTGAAGTTGAAGCGACAAACGTTGCTGAAATCTCAGATGTCCCTGTTGAAGGGAGAGAACAACAGTCAGAAACCGAGGGGCATAATTCGGATATTCCACTCAGACGCTCTAGTAGGCAGAGAGAGGAACCTGAGAGACTTAAATACTTTCAGCTTGGAAACCCCCTGTCTTTTGTTGTTCAATCTTTGTTTCAGGGGTTAAACACTGCCCTTGTTAGCTCTCTCAATGGTGCTGAAAATCCAGGTCCCCTTTCTATTTTACCTGACGTTTCACTCAATGTAGTAACTAATCAGCCACTCCGAGCATGCAAAGGGACTTGCATGATTTCAGGGGGGGAAAGTGTAACCCTGGTTAAATAAGTTTTACAAATATTATTTATTTGTATGTTGCTTGGATATAATATGATTTTTCATACATGTGAAACTCTGCATAAAAATACATCTATATAAATATATGTATATTTGATTGGAGTTTAGAAATGAGTAACAACAAATCAGAGCGCTGGGTTGTTGGCCCCGCCTCCTTGCTTACTGATCGCGTTGCTCAGATCACGTTGGAAGGCAGATGCAGAGTGACGGAGAAATGTTATCTGACGCGAGAGCGTAAAAATAGAAACATATGTTCCTTAAACTGTTAAAAGTTCACAAAAACCAAATAAATCAGAGGGTAACCACACAATATTGGATGATCCAGTGTGATTGTGCCGATCGGGCATTTCAGAGGTTACAATTTGACTCTGTGAGTTTACCAGTTTATAATTAGACTTAAAAACGAATGACAACACATTGAATGTGATAGTGGTTTATTTGTTTTATGCATACGAGACAAAATTGTGTTATATTGTGATGTTTTATTGGTTGGATTGTTTATTTGCAGTGTGGTTGTCTCAGGCCGCATGGTGTATTAAGTGTTCATCACTGACGCCATTTTGAGCGCGCGTGCCTGTGAAAAAAAAAAAAGAAAGACGTGAATGAACAGGTAATTGAATATAATGTCATTTACTATGATGATGGTATTCATGTATGTATTGTATTTGCTTTCTGTGTTATGTAATTAATTGTAACGCATTATTGATATGCAATATTGAATGCATATTCTGGTCTGTGATCAGGCCAGGGTTTTTTTTTTTGTGAATGTTTTGTTCAAGATGGATTTCCTTAATTGATGGCGAGCCTCCCACTTCGATTCTGAAAGGATCACGAGCTTAGAGGAAAGGACCATTTTCAGTTCTATTATTTCTTCCTGAGATAAGTAAGAGAACTAATTTACAGAGACTGATATAGGCCTATATTACTATTTTTGGGGGGGGGGGATGAAACATCTCAAGAGCACAAATGAGAAAGTTTAAGACTGATCAATATTCCAATGGATATTCCATTTGAACTTGAAATACTGCATTAAGTGGGTTAAATGTAAGACCACTGCTGATTGTTTTCTTCAATTTGTGTTCCATTGAATACATTGATTGTGATTGTGATTACTGGTATATGAAAACTTATTCAGAGGGTGCACCCAGGATATAGTTATTTGTTTTTCATTTTGTTTTGTTTTTTATATTGTACTTTGTTTATGTGATTGAGAGAGAAAAAAAACACTATAGGAAAAAAATCACTGAACTCTGAACTAGGGATGGGTATCGTTAAGGTTTTAACGGTATTACTACTCTTACCGATACTGCTTAACGGTCCGGTACTTTAACGTTATTCTTATCGGTACTTTATGTTGTGTGTGTGTGTTTTTTTTTTTTTTAAGAACAAGTTGAGAACAGAATTAACATTTCTTTATTTTTTTATGTAAAATTAATAATGGGCTGGTCTTGGAACAGAGGTGTTAGGAGGAGTTAGTTGGTTCATAGTAGCTGCAGCTTAAAAAAAATATATATCTTCTAACGTGACGGTCTAACAATAGATAGAACATTTTATCTTTTATGAGGATGTTTTGAGGAGGTTAACCTCCTGAGACCCGAGAGATTGCCTGTTGTGCATTTTACAATTGTTCTTGCTATTTGGGATATGTAGGACCTAATAAGTATAATACCTAAAATTTGTTTTTGTACAGGAAGTAGTTTTTACAGAAAAAGATGTCCTCATGTGAGGACATTGCAGCATTTCACATTATGATAGACCCAAAGCAGTTTCGTTCACTTTGCAAGCACAGATGCACATTGCATGTCATGCATCGCTCACAGGATTTCCCAGTGCAGCCTTGTGCTCTGCATTCATGCATTTCATTCATAAGTTATGTTATGTCCTCGGTCGAGGACATCGGGACTCAATTTCTTAAAAAATGAAAAGACATGAATGAAAATGCATATGCAAAAACAATTGATACATTTTTAATGTTCAAGATTTTTTTTTTTTTTTTTAACCAAACTTTGTATAAAGCTGATTCTCAACTATGGTATAACAGAATGATTCAATATACCACTTTTCTTTCTGCAAAATGTGTGTAAAATTACCATTAATGTGTTTTCTCATTATATACAATGCATCTATAAACTAAATCTAATTTGCATATTAATGTGTTTTTGGGGCAACATGTAATGAAAAAAGAAGTGTAATAATGGGAGTAATAATTGACAAGATTTTCATAATAATACATTGTCGTGGCAAAATTTAAATCAACTCTCGTCAGCATAAGAGACAGACTCATTCTCAGGTATAATTAAAAAGAAAGCTTTTATTCTTTGCAAAGAAGGTCAGATAGACATACAGCAACACTGAGTTCCTGCAGAGAGAAACCGACCCAGGAAGAGGGCAGTCCTCCACTTATATACCTCTGCTCTTTCAAGGTTACACAGTCTGAACAGCTGTAACTTTCCACACATAACAAGGAACACTCTCTATGGGCTGTTTCTCACACATTTAGGACTTAGGTGACACCCTCAGGTCATCCTCAGACATTAGCCGTGTTTCCACTATGGAGCTAGGACCGGGCGTGCTAGTGCGTGCCAGGGCCAGTCGCGTTTCCACTGTCACTTCCGGGGCTTGATCGTGCCTCGCCGGGGCTTCCTTGGGGCCAACGGCCAGGTTTTTTCGGCCCGACGAAATCCTTGGGCCAAAGCGGGCCAGCTGGGGCTAGAGGAGGGGTTACGACCAAAGGCGGAGTTTCTCCGTGTCTGGAGAGCGTCAGCGCGGATCATTTCAGAAAGAAAACAACTTTAACACCAGCATTAAAGACTTTTTAAAATCAGTTGAGCTCAAAACTCACTCTTAGTCAGCAGCGAGTGATGGAAATAACTTGATCCGATGTGGATTACAATCACTAAACAAGGCAGAAATATTTATAAGCGATGTAAAAGACTATGCACGATAAACATTAACATTATCATGGTAAATATGACCGCTTGGAGAAATCAGACGTCACAATTGTGTATTTATTAAATAACATTTTATCTGTCGTCTTGTTTCGTGAGTTTAGCTCCACGTTGCATATCATCAAAATATAATAATGATTTTTGTTCGGGAGCTTTTATAAAAATAGAGAGTCTGCGCTGTGGATCATTTCAGAAAGATAGCCGCTATAACGCCAGCATTAAACGCTTTATTTAAATAAGTTGAGCTCAAAACTCACTTTCAGTCAGCAGCGAGTGTTTGAAATAACTTGATCCAATGTGGATTATAATCACCATACAGGGCAGAAATATTTATAAGCGATGTAAAAGACTATGCACGCTGGGCATTAACATTAAACATGGAAAATATGACCTCTTGAAGAAATCAGACGTCAGCTTCTTATTCTCTATCACAATCGTGTATTTACTAACTTATATTATCTATCACAAGCCTCGTCTCGGGAGTTTAGCTCATGTTGCCTATTATAAAAATATAATAATGTTTTTGTTCGGGATCCTTTATAAAAATAAAGATATCATTCATTCTTAATGTGACGTACAGGCCACTGTGACTACAAATAAACAGAAACAGACTCTACTGAATAAGCAGGCTATTTTCATAAACGTTAAAAATAAATAAATAAAATATAAAGTGTATTTATGTGCGATTAATTTTGAGTCTTGATAAATTAAATCATTATGATCAATGTATCACTTATTCTATAGTTAAAACATCCATGCTTTTGAATTTGAATAACAAAGCATGCAAACAAACGGCCGCTTTTATCATGTTCGTTTTGTGATCGCGCATGTTCCAGTGACTTATTTCTTAGTTTTCTGATAACTTCTCTTTGTTAGTGAAATAATGAGGTTGCATGACGTTGTTCTGAGAGGCGTGTAAAGGGCGTGTTTTAGTGACGAGCAGCGGAGCTTCAAGCTCCCCTGTGGAAACCCTGCGCTACTCTGGCCTCGGTGCTACTGGCCCGAGGCTTTGAGCCCCGCCCGGCCCGCTTTAAGCCCTGGCTCGCACTGGCCCGACAGTGGAAATGCGGCTACTGTCCCCCTACTATATGGCCCAATGACCCTCTCAGGTCATTCTCAGACATCTGTTTTCCCCCCAGGTGTCACCCTTCTGAACCCACACGTCTCCTTGAATCACCTGTTTGCCATTACTCTTAGGCCATAAAAATTCACACAAGAACAGAAAGGAAAAACACATGCATATATGGGTATACAGAAGCAATGTTCAATGAATTTTTCCACCACAACATAATATAATTGAATATTGAAAATTCACAATCATAGAATATTGAAATATGATTTCTTTCTCTATTCATTTGTTATGTCTCCAAAAATGTGTAATAAACATGCTTTTAGTCCCGGTGTCCTCATGTGAGGACATGTATGAAATCTATGTCCTGTTTAGTAACAGAAAGTCATATTTTGATTTGAAACACCATAACATTTGAACATCCTGAGATGTTGATTTATGACACATAATTAAAAATTAGACAGATTTAAATGATAACTACAAAATATTATCATATTTCCATAAGAGTGTCACTAAATTAATTTCAGACATTTTGATGACCAAGGAGAGGGAGTGGTCATGTGAAACATCCAATCATTTGGCATCTCTGTCAAGCCCTGAATGTGCTCTGTACAGGACATCCAGACCTAAAACTGTGGCATGAACGGTCTCAGAGAAATTCTCAAAAATATAATGTCCTCATATGAGGCCGCAGGGTCTCAAGAAGTAAGATTATAAGATTTTGTCAATAAAACATTGTGACAATGTTTCAAGATAACAAATAGTAGTAGAACGTTATACAAACATCGAGGCTCGATGTGATTAAATGTTTTAATAAAACATTCTTCTAACATGATGGTTTAACGAAGAAAGAACATTTTACCTCCAACATTGAGGATGTTGTTCTGGTAATCTTAATTATATAGTGTTTTCAATAACACATTGGCACAATGTTTCAAGAAACAATGTTTTCAATTTCTTTACCTGCATAGTAACGCGTGCAGCCATCATAACGTTGCATCAGAATGGCCTCAATGGTGCAATCCACTCGACACAGGAACGACCGCCGCTGAAGCGCCGTCTCGCCAATAGGGATGTGCACATCGATGCTGCAGTATCGATATAGCAGTGTGTGCAGGCCAATCGGGACTGTGTGTGTATGATATAAAAAGAAAAGGTCTCGCGGACGCGGTGGTATGACGTTAGCACCGATTGGTCTGCGGCTGCGCGCAGTGCAAGTGCAATGTACCATTCACCTACAACACGGCATGCACGGTCGTGACTTGCGCGAAAGATGACAGCAGTACCGCCGCTCCCTATACGCAGAATACACAGTCTGCGTAGGCCACCAAATCCCAGAAGGGGCACCATCCCAGTTGCTCAAAAAAAAACATGCACCATTCTCCCATCCGCTCGCACCTCATTTTTGTGGCTGAATATCATAATTGATGGATGGACATCTATGCCCGGGTAAAGCAATCCGGCGCAGAGAAAAGAAAACTAAAGAAAGTAAAAAGGCATGAAGTTGGCTTGACGTTGGATGTTTATATATATATATATATATATATATATAATCACCAAAAGAATCAGTTCGGTTCAGATGCTCTGTGTGTCGGTCTGCTTCACACTGAGTCGCGCATGCGCAGTTACAGCTCGGCTGTCGAATCGGACGAGTCTGACAGAAACGGTTCTCGGTTAAGTGTACAAATAAATGTCGAAATAATTATTATTTATTATTCTGCCTAGTTTGAAGAGAAATATTTTTTAATCTTTGTCCCGGATATATATATGCGCACATATTCATTGCAAGTGCGGTTTGTTCATTATTAAAATAAAGAATCACCAATATAACACATATTTAATATAACGTGACACAGTAAATTTATGCGATTTTTTTTCAATCGTGTGGAAATCGCGTATTCTTGTATGGTCGTGGCTCGTATCTTTTGCGATGAATTACGAGCCGAGCAGAGTGGCTTACGAGCACTTCCCGACCTCCCGATCATTTTTAAACATGTCTAAAAAGTTAGTGAGCTATCGGTTTGAATTTGTGCCATTTGTGCGGTTGAACGAGCCGATTTGTTGATTTATCTGAAGTTGACCAATCACGAACTAGGAAAACCACAGAAGAAGAAAGACGAAGATGGCAGCTGAAGTCTGTCAGGAACACTGTATGATGTTTCTAGCCACCTATTCCAATGCCTTTTTAGTTCTCTCTCTCCATCCCTCTCTCGCTCACACACGCATATGTAGTTTACAGGGACTCTCCATAAACGTAACGGTATTCTATACTGTATATCCCCATACACTACCTCTATCATCACGAAAAATGCATGTTTATAAATTTCTATTAAACACCGTATAGTATTTTTTTAAAGCCATTTGGTTTACGAGGGCACAGTCCTCACAAACCATGTTTACATTTAAATACCCATTTCAGATATTTATAAACCATATACAAGAACACACACACAGGGTAACCAAACGTCCCGGTTTCCTATTGCTGAAAAATAACCTGTACGTGTAGGAAACAGTCACGGCTCGTATCAATATTTTATTTGCAGTTATGACAGAGGGAGAGCAGTTATATTAGGCGCGTTCCACTTGAGGCACCGCTGCACGCACAGAATGATCACCTGTATGACATCAAAGTACCGCGAGAGCGATTCGAATGCATTGGATATGTGTGCTCTCATATCGCTCTCGTGGTAATGTCATACAGTGATCCTTCTGTGCGTGCAGCGCTGCTTCAAGTCGAACGCGTCTATCAGCTTCGTGCGATTGCTTCTGGAATTCGCAGGTTGTAAAATCGTGTCGTATCCCAGATAGCATACATATCCGGGCCTCATCTGGGCCAACTATGGCACATCTGGCTCAGTTCTGGCAGCGGCAGAGGTTATATGGGCCATCTCTGGCCCACACACATCAAGCCGGTTTTAGTTTGAGTTGTGGCATGCTGTGTGTGGGCCAGATCTGGCCCGTGTGTGACAAACCGGCTTTAATTGGAGTCGTGGCTTGCTGTGTGTGGGCCAGATCTGGCCCGTGTGCGACAAACCGGCTTTAGGTTGAGTTCTGGCTTGTTGTATGTGGGCCAGATATTGCCTATACCAGGTGACCAGATGTGCCATTTTCTAAAGACACGTCCTGGCAGATCACCTTACTTTACCAGTCAGTGGTTCTAAAACTATTTTGAGTACTGGACGCCCATAATATTTCAGGACACGTAATATAAATACATACACACATTTATTTGACCTACACGGACCTTTTTCGGAACCACTACAAATTTTTTATGCTTTGTTGTGCATTAATATGACAACCCTAAATTATATATTTTTTTTATTAAAAAGTGCATGTTAAGCTACATAATCCTAGAAAATTTTGCAAATGTGTCTTGCTTGCCACTAATGACAGGTTAGCTTGGAATAGCAAGGTCATTAATTGACAGAAAAGGCTGAAACGTCCTTTGGTGTGATAAAAAAAAAAGTCCTCCATTGTGACACCTGTACCACAGGACAACGTTTCTTTAAAAATCATTTTAAATAATTAAATAATATTTGTTTACTCCTTTTTTATACTTTTAAATGCAATAATTACATTTTTAATTACTTAATTACATACTTGACTGTTCTTCTGTGCAGGGAAGTCGTGGCCTAATGGTTAGAGGGTTGGACTCCCAATCGAAGGGTTGTGAGTTCTAGTCTCGGGCCGGATGGAATTGTAGGTGGGGGTAGTGCATGAACAGCTCTCTCTCCACCTTCAATACCACGACTTAGGTGCCCTTTAGCAAGGCATCGAACCCCCAACTGCTCCCCGGGCGCCGCAGCATAAATGCCCACTGCTCTGTGTGTGCGTGTGTGTGCGCATTCGGATGGGTTAAATGCAGAGCACAAATTCTGAGTATGGGTCACCATACTTGGCTGAATTTCACTTCACTTTTTTTTCCACTTTTCATTAAATTAAGCTCTAATCATCATCATAAATATATATATATATATATATATATATATATATATATATATATATATATATATATATATATGAATCTTTAGAATATATGAAAATTTCACTTTTTAATAAAAAAAGTTACAAAAAATTTAAACTTTTTTTCATGATATTCACATTTATTCAAGACGCCCCTTATACACACACACACACATATATATATATATATATATATATATATATATATATATATATATATAGACACACACACACACACACACATACATACATATATGAGTGTTCGTAAAAGCAACAATACAAAATATTAAACTATAAAAGTGCCACTTTGTCCAACTATTATGTTTTAGTGGCATTTTGCATTTTGCACTGGGCTATAGAACTACAAGATGAATTTTAAATTAGCGATATCATAATTGAATGACATTTTGAATTATGTAGTGATCTAATTCTATCCACAAAGCAATCGTATGTGAATGTGTGAGACTTATGGTCATGGTTATAGGGAAATAACAAGAAGAACAAAGTGCAGTAAACGGTAAAACTGTTTGCACTACAAACCAGTACATTCATAATTAACACAATACATTAAAAATAACATGGGAAGATACAGCAGTTTGCAACAGTAAACAGCTAAACAAGCTGTTTGTACAGCTAATATAGCTGGAATGACACCGAAAGCCAGACACATTACATTTACAAATGGCCGTGCCCCCTCTTACTGAAATAAAAAAGGGGCATATGTTTATTCATATGATTATTTATGTAACCTAAGCGTGTGAATTCGTGACGTGCTTTCATGGGCGTGCGCGCTGACCGGATGGAGTTGCCATGGAAACGGAGCGCAACACTGCAAATGTCACGAGGAAACACCCCGTTTCTCGCTGATTTCACTGTTTTCAGGTGAGTTAAGTCCATAAAATCACACAAATATTACTTATAACTGTTGTTGACACTTCTCTTTCTTGTATTTGACTCGCTTCTGTTGTTTATTTACTTTATAGGAATGGTTTAATGTCTTCGAAAAAGTCCGTTAGCATTTCTACCGTTTTCAGACGACGTATCGTCAGGTATGATAACTCTATTGTGCTCTTATTTATGAAAGTTTGGGCTTTTAATCAAATCTTCTTCTGTAGATGATAGATTTTGGCTGTTTTGTTGGTAATCCTTCAATGGATGATTGGAAATTGCTTAATTTATTTAACCTTAACATTTTACACTTTACTGTTTATCGATGACGTCACGTTATCAAGGAGCGCGAAAATTGGCTGAAAACTAAAGTTGTTTTGATCTTTTATGGTAAACATAAGACTGTTCTGCGATTTCAAGAGTGACAAAATAATCCTTCTACAACAGAGATCTGGGAAGCGCTGAAAAGGTTAAGTAACATAATATGCATTTTTTTCACAGCATATATAGCAATGAATCTGTTATTTTATTTATTTATTTTTTGCATTTCACCTGCTCTAGCTTGTTTCCATCTAATAAACCTGTAACTGCAGACTTAATATTGTTGGCTCTGTGTCAAATAGCTTGTTTTGTTCCTAGATTCTTCAGTGCTGATGGCCTGCTGCATCCAGCAGAGTCGGAGTGAACCTACTGTAAGACAACATCTCCAAGATGCTATTGACCACAAGACTAGTACAGTAAGTCAAACCTCAAATATACACTACACTAGTGTTCAAAAGCTTGAAGTTGATACCATTTGTAATAATTATCTTCTGCTCACCTCTGTAGTAATTATTTGATTAAAATATGTGTCAGTGTCACATGGATCAGTGTCACATGGATCCCTCAGAAATGCTGATTTGCTGCTCAAGAAACTTATTATCAGCGTTGAAACAGTTGTGCTGCTTAATTTTTTTTGTGGAAACCGTGATGCATTTTATTTTTCAGGATTCACAGATGAATACAAAGTTCAAAAGACCTGCATTTATTTAAGCATTTATCCAAAGCGACTTACAGTGCATTCAGGCTATCAATTTTTGCATATCATGTGTTCCCGGGGAATCAAACCCCCAACCTTGCGCTTGCTTGCTTGCTAGTGCAGTGCTCTACCAGTTGAGCTACAGGAACACTATTTGAAACAGATGATTTTGAACAATTTGATGCATGTAACACTAACATTCAAATATTTGGAGTCTATGTAACAACGAATCCAACAAAAAAAAAATTTCAGCACGTCTGTATTTTAAGATTGATCATAATCAGAAATGTTTCTTGAGCAGTAAATCATCATATTAGAATGATTTCTGAAGATGTGACACTGAAGACTGGAGTAATGATGCTGAAAATTCAGCTTTGATCAAAGGAATGAAAGAGTTGTTTTGAATTGTAACAGTCACAGTGTTACTATTTTACTGTAATTTGATTCAATAAATGGAGCCGTGGTGAGCATAAGAGATTTTTTTATAAAGGCATAAAATATCTTACAGACCCCAAACTCTTGAATGGTTGTGTAAATTACAGTTATGATGTTCCTCCCAGTTAAATTTTTTTTAAATGTATTAAATGTTACTCTGGCATATGCAGTCCATTCTATAGAGACTGTGTCTGTTCCCCAAAAACAGACAACAAATAATATGTTTATTAAGGGAAAATTATTTCAGTTTAAAGCTACTAGATTAAAAATAGTACTCAATGTACTCCATTGATGAAATAGTAAAAAGTGCACATTGCCTGAAATGATATGAACAGCAGCTATGCTAATCTTTCTCCCTTTGCCTTCCTGTTTCTGCAAATGTCCATCCCAGGGTTATTAGAAACTGCACAGCACAGGACTTGCAGGACTTGTGAGGACTTCAGATGATACCAGTACTCAAAAGACCTTAGATGATGGCAACTATAGATGGACATACAAACAACCGCCACTGCAAAAAAGGTAATGTTAATTTGAAAGAGCTGTGTCACAGTATCAAGGGCTCCCTTATCAGTTCTACTTTCAGTACTGGAGAGTAAAAGATACATTTTTTTTGTTTGATGTTTTTTGTTTTATGTTTTTATTAGTACATATACGTTATCTTGCACATTTTATCTCCACAACAGATTCTAATTTGAAAGAAGTTTATAATGCATGTTCGCTACTCCCAATTCAGAAGACTGAATCAGCCTGTGTATCTGAAAGTTTCTCATACTCACTCCTCTCTGCCGCGTCTGAATTTGGGATTTTTCTTAGCTGTCAGTTATAAACGTCAAAATTAAAAGAAATAAACATTTGAAATATATCAGTCTGTGTGTAATGAATAAATATAATATACAAGTTTCACTTTTTGAATGGAATTAGTGAAATAAATCAACTTTTTGATGATATTCAAATTATATGACCAGCACCTGTATATCATTGCTCTTTTGGTGATTTTGATTGCTTCCATTGTCCTCATTTGTAAGTTGCTTTGGATAAAAGTGTCTGCTAAATGTAAATGTAATGTTAATGTGTATTTAACTATTTATAAATATTTATCTGCATTTTTTATTTTGTAATAATGTAAATGTATTTGTTTTATATCTATACATGCAGTTGTATTCATGTATGTATATTTATTTGTCTAATTTTTATATTTTAATAAAGCAGTTTAGACTACATGAGTGTTTTCTTTATTCTGGATTAATTACATATTCTTTTGTGTCTAGAAAGGGTAAATATGGGCCATATCTAACCCAGAAGTCAGCCACAACTGGGACGGATCTGGGCCAAATCTCAGAAATGGCGTGGTTGACATCTGGGCCAGGTGTCGCCCATGCCATTTGTGAGATGTGGCCCAGATCTGGTTCAGTTGTGGCTGACATATGTCAGCCAGACTCAGGTTGAGTCATCGCCGTCATTCCGCGCGGTAGGTGGGCCAGAAGAATATGGGAGATGTGGGCCAGAACTGGGCCACATGTCATTTGCTATCTGGGATATCATCTCGTCCGTACGATTTTCAGATAAACTCACTCGTGCCGTGTGCGTGGACATACGATCTTCCGACCATCCGAATTCGCACCGTGTACGCCCGCCTTAAGGCTCTGTGCAGCAACTGCCGCTCCACCTGAACCAGTGTTGCCAAGTCTGCGGTTGTTTTTCATGTCCGCGGTTTGAAGCAATCCCAATACCAATAACGTGATATTTAGCCCGTAAAATGCTAATTTAACCAGGGAAACCCTTCCCAAAAATTTATATTTTAACCCCGGGAAGCAATTTTTATCGGGGAACCTCCCGGAAACGCGATTGGGCTTGTTTTGGACTAGTTTTAAGAAGCAACTGGGCAGGATTTGTTGTGAAAACCTGGCAACCCTGATCTGAATGCACATGCTGGAGATATACTTCTAATTACAGGAGCGTCTTTACTGATGAGAGGTGCATGAAAATCGCATTCGATTTTTTGCACAGCCCTATGTATCATAACCTGCTCTGTCTAGTCTGTTGGTCTCCGTGTCCTCTTTGCTTCGTGGTTTTTCTGTGTGTGTGAAAAAATTGATGTGTGGTGTGAAAGCGTGTGAAAAGAGTCAATTGGGTGTGTCTCACGGCGAATGCTTGAGAGTTGGCACATTAGTTCTCAAGCAGAATAAAGGACATGTTGATTATTGCTGTTTAGCGTTTGTATTAATCTATGATGTGTCCCTGTTTGCCTACAGGGACATAAAAAAATAAATTAAAAGTGATACGTGGACCAAGGTGTCCGAGATTGTTCATTTTAAGTAAAGGATCCTAATATTTCGTCCACAACCATTTTTTAATGAGGTTCTAACTCCTTGTGGTTAGTCTGCACGAGATCAACAAGCTTGTTTGCTTTGCGGCCGCTTTATACAAAATAAGCATTCGATCTATGTTAGAGCGTCTGAGCGCTCACAAATCTTTCTGCAGCGTCGTGAGCAGAGCGGCAAGAACGATTTTTGACGCACTAGATGCCAGTGGTGTGAACGCACATTTAGGCTTCGGCTATGGCTGTAGTGTTGTTGTGAAAGTAGGGGCGGAGCCATAGACAGTAAAAGAAATGGACACAGCGACCCCATTGGAACTCAATTGAGACAAGTGAAGCCCATTTTTAGGGTTTTTTAGCACTTCCGTTTCTGACGCGCAGACTCAAACGAAGCTTGACGACGTCAGCAACCTGTCTGACAGATGTAAATCTTCTAAGTGGCTGTGCGTGCAAACTGCCATCGTTAATCTTGCAGAGATGGCGAGCTTGAGCGGGGAGTTCTTTGTCGTGAGTGAGCAGGAGTAAGTATTCTGATTTTGTATAGTATTTTAAAATGTAACGCCAGTACGCCATATTAAGTTAATTGCCTGCGAGCTTCTCCTCTTGTCTGTACGGTAATGCGACAGAGAGACGAGTGGTTATGACGCAATCGTTAGCCTATTTTTTACAAAAACTGTTTCTACGGGGCCATAATGTAACATAGAAGGTAATGGAGCCCTTTATACATTGTCGTGTATCTTTAAAAATAAATAATGGACAAACGGAGTCTTTAAACGCCTCAGATGTAAAGTTATTCGCTGTCAAAGTGACGCCAAAATGAATGGGAGTCAATGGGAATGCTAACGCTAGTGAAGTTCTGCTAAAAAATGGCTGCCCCCAACCGACTTCAACTTCCGGTCGAGTTCCTTGCCCCCTGGGCGGAGCATAGAGACTATGCCGTTTCTCGTTTGTTACTCTAGAGTAGACCAATTTACTATATTGAGGCATACTGCCCCCATCTGGTATGGAATGTGGAGTATGACTTGATTTTTTTTTGCCAAACATTTACAGATGGCACCTTTAAGCGTTTTAGAATGTCCCAAAACCATGTCTTAAAAGCTGACTGTAGCCTATTTGAACTTGAGTCCAAGTTTAAAATAAATCTGTTCTGGGCTTATCTGCTTTCATGTAGCCTATAATTTATAAATAAAGTGTATACCGAATTCTGCCGTTTACCACTGTCTTAGAATAGACTAATTAGTCCATTAATAAAGCTTTTTCTTTCTAGGGATAACCTAAGGTGTGTACTGAATTTAGTCATACAGTGTGTAACAAACGTTCGTAGACACGGGAAGGAGGAGGCAGGAACCAGTGAACATTCAAACAAAACTTTAATAATACAATATCCCTAAAAGAGCGCGACAGCCCCTTCTTGTGGACGACTTTCGCACACAAACAGAACCAAAATCCAAAATAAAGTCAGATCCTGGTCCTTTCTCATCCAACACTGTCATCAGTCCCTCCTCCGAAGCTCCTGCGGGATTCGATACCGGTGCTCCACCGGCTCAGTTCCCTCGACTCTCGTCACACAGTGTTTTACATTAAGCGTTTTACTATGTCCCAAAACTGTGCCTTAAAAAGCATGCACTGACTATTTCTCCAAGTTCAAAACAAACCTCTGTGAACCGCTCCATTGTGGACTTATGGAGCAGTATGAACTCAGAGAACGCGATAAAACGCAAAAGTTTTGACAAGCCCGCAGTCCCCTTATTAAGCAGGCAGAATGCTCTCAGGTGCATCCTGAATGATAAAAACAGAGAGGGACACTGAAGAGAGTGACGTGTATTACATTCTATTATTTGGTATATATATATATAAGCCGGGACTGTCAAATAGTAAGATGAGTCCTTTTTTTCAGTGGAGGTTGAGTTATTCAGCTATTTGAATGCCACAATGTATAATTGAGTGTTGATAATATTGAGTGCCTGATAATGTTACAAACTAGTGCTGTTCAAAACATGTATGTTAGGGCCGATTGTGGCTTGCAGCTTTCTGGAGTAATACTCCTCCAAATAACTTCACACTCAGCATTCTGAACAATATTGCTGTTATGAGTCATAGTCCTACATCAATGCTAATAAGTTTGTGTGTCATTTTGGCACAAAATATTTTTAATCTCAAGTCAGTGATTAAAGGAAGTGTGGGTGACATTGATGTCATGTGCACTAATTTCCACAGTACAGCACGCTTATAAACTGAGACTCTTATGTGTAAGGCTTAAACATTGCCTTACTTGCTTTCTAATACTCTATTAAACAAATGCATTCAAGTAAAAAAATGTCTTCAGTTTGCAAGAGGTGCTACATTGGTCAACAAAAGAACGGAAGAGAAATGTGTTAAAACCACAAAAGAACAAAATGCAAAAAGGCAGCATGAACACTGATGCTATAGCAAAGAGATCAAGAGACGTCTCAAACAGCATATGACTCCGCACTGGATCCGTTTTCAAACCACATCAATCACTACTAATATAGTTTACAATCATATATCTTATAATTATTTAATAAATATGAACTGGAAGTGAAAAACGCTCACTGTTGCTCCATAAGGAAACACTATGGATTAAGGGGGTGAAAACATTTGAACAGAGTGAAGACGTGTACATTTATCTTACTTTGCCTAAATATATATTTTCTCATTTAGTACTGCCCTTCAGAAGCTACAAAGTATACTTGCATGTTTCAAGACAAAATAAGTTCAGTTTAAACTGATCTTCAATTTCAACCCCATTAATGCATTGTGCTTCCTTCTGGAGCATCAATGAATGTTTGAAACTTCTGTAATAGTTGCATATGAGCCCCTCAGTTGTCCTCAGTTTGAAAAGATGAATCTCAAAATAATGCAGTCATTGTTGGAAAGAGTTCAAATACACAGAAATGCTGAAAAATCACAGAATTTGTGGGAACTTAGGGATTTTTCTGAAGAACAGCAGGCAGTTTAACTGTTCAGGACAAAAATGGGACTCATGAACAACTATCACTAAAAAAAAAAAAAAAAAAAAACAAGCTGTGGATCATTCAGCTAACAACACAGTATTAGTCAACTATTATTTTCTCTTGGGGACTATATCGTTTATGTGAAAAATCTGATACAGGCCAGTACTAAATAAAAAAGATGCATTTTGTATGATCCCTCTTTTGTTAAAATTTGTTACATTTTGTGGATTCTGCAAGGTGTATATACTGTATGTGTGTGTGTGTGTACGTACAGTATGCATGTATGCATGTATATATGGCAATAACGTTTTTGTCCACATTTAATGGTGCACACAATGGTGACACATTAATAAGAACTTTCCCTGTCATATAAACATTTCCCTGTTGTAATTATTCAGATTATTTTAGCACTGATTTAAAGGGATAGTTCATCCAAGAATGAAAATTCTGTCATTAATTACCCACCTTCGTGTCCTTCTAAACCTGTAAGACCTCTGTTCATCTTCGGAACACAAATTAATATATTTTTGAAGAATACCTCTCTGACCCTTCAGCATATCTGCATGATGCAGCTGATCCAGAATAGCATGCACCGTTTACGTCCAGTGCATGGATATTCTCCAAAATGGCACCAGGGTGTAATCAAGGAGATTTTTTTTTTGTTGTTATCTTTTGTACAGAAAGTATTCGTATAGCTTTGTAAAATTATTGGTGAACCCCTGGTGTCACAAGGATTATTACATTTCTGGACCTTGATCATGGTAATTACATTACATTGCTGTCTATGGGAGGGTCAGAGAGGTCTCAGAATTAATCAAAAATATCTTAATTTGTGTTCCAAAGATGAAAGAAGGTCTTGTGGGTTTGGAAAGACTTGAGGGTAATTAACTAAACCTTTAAGCTTAGTGAATAATAGGGCCTTCTGCACTGCCGGAACCTTTTCATAGTAACAGAAATAATTGTGGAACCACCCACTTTTGGGCTTTTTCGCAACACCAGAACTATGTGCGATTTTATACTGCACTGCCTTTTTCGAGAACCAAATTATCTCCCGTCCCCTGGAGCAGGGTTTAACCTGTACCACTGGTACTACCCATGACGCAAGTCGACACTGATTGTCCAGATACTGTCGAAAACACGCACCATGATTTTAAACTTACTGTAAACATTGTGTCAACTTATTTCGCATGTATGATAAATGTACAGTGATGTACAGACCCTGAAGTGCAGGCACTTGTAACAAATGTAGCACTGAGAGTTGTCGTTGGAGATTCTTAGTCCTCCTTTTCGTTCTTTAAATTGCTTTATGTATACGTCGACATTCCATGTCCATTATTGTGAAACCTGGGAGACACATCAGAAACACAGCTCCGATCTATTCTACTTACTATTTTTTTGTATTCAATCAGTCTGTATGTTTATTGGTAATATACCTTAGACATAAAGAATGCCTTTCTTTCACATTCCTTACTAGCAGACTTACAAAGGAGTTTACGAAGCTTTGCTGTGAAAAAATTCACAGATCAAGATGGTGAAGATTACACCAGTTGCATTCCTCTAAGTGTCCACTTTCGGAGCTATAGGCATTATAAAATTAAGAGTTGCTAAGAAAAAAAATCTGATTTGGCACGAAGTACATCGTCACCTGAATTCACAAATCATGGAGATATAATAAATATGAATTTCATACTGCAAACTTTACTGCAATGAAAAACCACAGCATGTTTGTAAGAAAGATCAATTGACCACAAAAGGATTGTCAAGCAAACTGGATTAAATTTTTTTTAGAGAACTTTACATGGAATGCACTGAGGCTTGTTCAAGACATCAAGAACCACCACACACAGACATGTCAAGGAATTTGGCTACAGTTGTCGTATTCCTCTTGTTAAGCCACTCTTAACGTCCAAACCAATTTAAGAGTAACAATTTAACTGAGGTTAAACAAATAAAAAACAGATGCAACACGGATAAACAAATGATAAAGCTTGGCTTATTGAATATCAGGTCCCTTTCTACGAAAGCACTTTTTGTAAATAATATGATCACTGATCATAATCTAGATGTGCTCTATGTGACAGAAACCTGGCTAAAACTTTGATTACATTATTTTAAATGAGTCTTCTCCCCAAGATTACTGTTATGAACATGAGCCGCGTCCAAAAGGTAAAGGGAGACGTGTTGATTCAATTTATAACAATAATTTAAATTTATCTCAGAGGGCAGGCTTCAAGTATAAATCGTTTGAAGTAATGGTGCTTCAGAAAACATTATCCAGAGAAAACAAATGTTAATGATAAAATTATAAATCTTTGAACTAGCTGTATACAGGCCACCAGGCACCATACAGACTTTTATTAATATCTTCTTTGTTAATGATAAATCCCCTGTGTTGTTTGAACTGGCTGTATACAGGCCACCAGGGCACCATATGTGGTTTTATTAACAAAGTTTGGGAGGAGCATGATCAGATAATCATCCAATTTGGCACAGGTGCATCTCATTTAGTTAACCATCTTAAAGGGGGGGTGAAATGCTATTTCATGCATACTGAGTTTTTTACACTGTTAAAGAGTTGGATTCCCATGCTAAACATGGACAAAGTTTCAAAAATTAAGTTGTACGTTTGAAGGAGTATTTTTGGAACAGAAATACGCCTTCAAACCTTCCGGTTTGTCACAAGTTTCGGAAAGTTTTTTTCGAGTATGGCTCTGTGTGACGTTAGATGGAGCGGCATTTCCTTATATAGGTCCTGAGGGCACTTCTCCCGGAAGAGCGCGCGCTCCCGTATAGCACAGCACTGAGAGCACAACAGACTTCACTGATCGGAGCGAGAGCGTCGCGAAATGTCACAAAAGGAGTGTGTTTTTGGTTGTCAGGGCAAGACAACCCTGCACAGATTACCTAAAGAGAAAAAGCATTAAGGGACCAGTTGTTTGTTCCCTGCATTTCGAAGATGCTTGTTTTACAAACAAGGCCCAGTTTGATGCCGGATTTGCACATCGTTTATTTCTTAAGGATAATGCAGTCCCAACGAAAAAGGGTCACGATCGTGTGTTGGATCCGCATGCGGTGAGTAAAACTGCTTCAAATATCTCTGTGTTGTTAACTTAGCTATCAGCGCGTAAGCACATCAAGTAAACAACATGCGATGTTGTCATCAAACTGCACGAGTAAAACTGCTTCAAATATCTCTGTGTTGTTAACTTAGCTATCGGCGCGTAAGCACATCAAGTAAACAACATGCGACGTTGTCATCAAACTGCACTTTCCACATGTATAGCTAAAAAATTTTTTTTAAAAAGACGACAAAGTGGAACTTAATGTTTGACTTGTCTTAACTGAATGTTTGTCTTGTCTTAAAACAACATTAAAGATAAAACAACCAGAAGCTCGTTTTCTTGCTACTGCTCAACGGAATCAACCCTCCCCCCCCCCCCCCCCACTTTTACCTGTCTAAATTTTTTTAGATTTAATAAAATAAAATAATAACATTCTGTATGAATTCTAAGCTGTTTTCCTCATGGGGACCAAAAATGGCAAAATCTTTATCCTTTTGGGGAGCTGTTTACCACATGACATTGGACATAACTCAACCACACACACTCACACACACACACACATCACAATCATGTATCGGCACGAAAAAAATAAAAAATACATATTTATGAAGTCAGCTTTTTCTTTGAATGTCAACTATGTGAAGCACTTGGTTTATCTAATACTATATCATGCATCACTTTCAAAATCACACAACATCATGTCAACAGCCATTTAGAGAACCTTTTAGAACAAGTTTAGAAATGTTTAGAAAACACTACGTAACAATTTTGTTGTTGTTGTTTTGTTTGCTAACTGAGATACAAATGTATGTTTGTTATGACTTTAAATATTTTTATTTCTGTTGAGCTCAAAGCAACAGTTTATTCCTCAAAACAGACTAGATGTGGATCATAATCTACTGGCTTGCTCTTTGTGTAAAATCATCAGCTGCAGTAGTGGCATGATAAACCCTGATAAAGACAGCATTTTAACCTGACATAGAGGAAGTAAATAGACAACTGTTTAAAAGGAAATGGCGAGAAGTTCCTTAAGACTCAAAATAAAACCAGAAGAAGCAGAGTAAAGACTCACACTTGCTGAACGAGTGAAGTGTGTTTCAGTGAGTTCAGACAATCAGTCATGATGTTTCCTTTCTGCTTCTGTCTTTTCCTCTCTGTGCTTCATTTTATTGACGGTAAGTCTAGATTTATAAATACTTTTATTCTGACTAAATTCAGAGTAATTTAATCAGTCATCTATCATTGTGATTCTGTTGCAGTGCTAAATGATTCAGTTGAGTATTGTTATCTTTCTTTACCATTTAAACTGAAGTTTTCATAAAGGTATATCGTCTCTAGACACCTGACCTTAACATAAAGCTCAACTTGAGTCCCCTGTTCAGTAAAGATTAAATCAACTAAAGGTTATATGATTATGAACATATGACTTGTGAAAGTTTATTACACTTTAATGCATGTTGCATTATTATTCAGTGATGAAATCTCTGCTGTTACTTCTTCCTGATGTTTATGTTAATCTATAAAACTCACATTGATCCGTTCTGAAAGAAACTGTCTGTCTGCAGGATGTTATGTTTCAGGTCACAGAGAACATAAAGAAGTAACAGGTTACACAGGTGGATCAGTCCTGCTGCCCTGCTCCTGTACTCACCCTCAGTCTACAGTCAAGACTTTCACCTGGAAGCACTACTACAATAGACCAGGCCAGTGGACTGAAGTATTTCAAGATAAGAAATACAAGAACAGACGGAAGTTGTTTAATCAAAGTTCTCCGGCAAATCTGTCTCTGCTCATTTCTGACCTCAGAAAGAATGATGAAGGGTTATATAGGTGTGAGGCTCAACAAACTACACATACATTTACAGACATTAACTTAAAAATTCAAGGTAAATAAAAACATTTAGCCTGAAATACTTCTCTCGAAATAAACTAGATGTTTGTTTTCCATAAATGTTGAGTGTAAATGTAAATGTCAGTATAACCGCTGTGAATGTGTTGTCAGGGTGTGATCTGGATCAGAATAAACCTACGGCAAAGGTAAAGGGACACTCAGGAGAGTCTGTGGTTCTGCCCTGCTCCTGTACTGAACTACAGGATAAACCTGAACAACTTACATGGACATTTACTGCCCCAAACAAAAACTCTGAAGAGATTTACCCACATGAACAGAGCGAGAGAGACACAGGTCGAGTCAGACTGTTAAATGAAATCTCTCCTGGAAATCTCTCTCTACAAATATCAAATCTGACCAAAGAGGACCAGGGAGAATATCGCTGCTCTGTCTCGTCTCAACAGCACATCAACATCAGACTCCGTGTTCAAGGTAATTTTTAGATGCGTTGCAGTCGTGTCTGTGAACAAATTCAGTTTTACATTGTTCTTGGAAAAAGATGAACTGCTTGAAGAAGATGAAGTTCTAAGAAAATATTTATTGTTTATATAATTATATTGTTTATATAATTTTAGATGAACCTATAAAACAAGAAGAGGGACCTACAACTAAACTAGATTTTGAAAAACAACGTAAGTATCAGCCTATTACTGCTTTAGAGGTGATTTCCTATTTTTATACTGAATGTCTCTTTTTGTCTCTGTTTCTTAAAGTGTCTATATTCTGTTCTTCCACAGTCTTTATTCTGCTGTCAGTGCTTCCAGTAGTTTTGTTACTTGCTGTACTAGCCTTGATCTACTGGAAATACAGAGGTACACAAACACACAAATACAGTATGTGATGGTAATATAACGGTACACACTTCAATGAGAATGACCCCTCAAACCCTTATTTTTTTAAGTTTTTTGTTTTTTTTTACATTTTTTTTTTACAGTAAAAAATTATATTTTGCATTTTCACTGAGATGTTTCACTTTCAAGGAAGAAGAGATGCCCAAAAGATGACCAATGATGGACTAGTGCTGTGTAGTGAAAATGAGAAACAGGTAAGCACAAATATACTGAAAACCATTCAGAAAATGATTTAATATGCTGATACAGTACACTCCCTGTGTGTGTGTTAACAAGCTGAATGAAATAAAGAGCAGCATGTGTAAATGTGTCTGATAATGTCATCTCTTTCTTTAGGATGATGTAAATCCTGAAAGTGTAACTCAAGGAGAAAACTTAAAACAGGATGAAGATTCGGTCAGTCAGAGTGTCTGTGTGCATAAATGCATATGTACATGCAGGTTTTTTAAACTAAATATGTCTTTTCCTGTCTCTCCAGGATGAGGTGACATATTCTTCTGTTGTCCACATTAAGGCTGACACCAAACCAGCGCACAAACAGTTTGTCATGGCAGAGAACTCGGAGTACGCCAGCATCAAATGAAGTCGAAATATACCATTTTAGGGGCCAATTATGCAACAAAGCTGCAGGTTTTTCCTATTCTTCTTCTTAATGTTCTTTTTGTAAACATTTAGAACTTTGACTGTAATGTAAAATTTTTCCAAATGTTTCATGCAGATTAGTTTAAGGTATATGTTACTCATTTCGGATACTGTTATGGGATGGATGTGCTGTGTGGTTGCCCATTTAGGGCTTTTAACTCTTATGCATTCAGCGTGAGATCTGTGCAGTTGACCCTGTTCTAACACTTTCATGCCACACGTCCATTTTCTCACACAGTGAAAACACTCAAAGAAAAGCATAAGCACCCCGAGTTCAAATGTAATAAATGGACTTTGGTGACAGAGTTATGGCAACCGCTCCAATGTGTATTTTTGTTGTGCTCTGGGAAACATCAGTTTACAATGTTTTTGTAGTATTATAGCCAAACACAGACATACCTCTGTTGATTTCTTGAAAATGTATGGTTGGGCATTCACTTCACGTTTCAGAATTCAATCACTGCTCAAAAGCTTTAAAAAAAAAAAGTTCTGTTCTGTTCTGCATGCTTTTGGTTTCTTCTCATAATAATAATTCACTAGTTTACATATAATAAGATTAAGCAAATGTTAAGCATATATGGCATACTGTTTTGAAGGAGATCTCTAAACTCGGAATATAGATCAAATCCAGAGAAATCCCCCTAGTATACAATGAGAATAGTTGGGTTGGAGGAGAGATGCCAGAAAACTGTTGTGGGACAGAGATGAGTTGGCTGTAAATATATATGCTTTACATATCATGCAAATTAAGTTAATTGACTAGATGAGCTTCACCTATACTGAATTGGCTGATTATCTGATCGTGCTCCTCCCGAACTTTGTTAATAAAACATTGTACAAAGATGATGTAAATAAGAGATTATTTGATTGTAAAGGAACTTTGTGAGATCATGATGAACTGAAGTGATTAACAGCTTCTTATGCGCTTGTTATGCTACATATAAAACATTAACATTTTTAAGAAAAGTTTTTTTGTGTGTGTGTGTTGAGAACCAGCTGACATTTTGCCACAAATTAGCATTACCAAAGATCATATTGACTTCACAAGTTGCAAAAAAAAAAAAGAATCTCCTGCTAATGTGCAGAATTGAATTGTGCTACCACTGAACAAAACATTGCATTTCAGCAATGACTAATCTGAATGCATCTGATTGGCCATTGCATTCATAGGTTCTAAGCTACAGAATCGTGTTTGATCGGTTTTAATGCACAACGCTGTAAAACTGCATAAAAAGAAACATTATGCAGCATGAGTAGATCTCAATTTAATATGGTAATCAACAATTTTTGCAAACACAATTTATTTGCAAATAGCTTGAATGGGTTTAGTTTAATTGTCCAGGGGCTGTTTTTATTTATTTATTTATTTATTTTTTATTATTATTACAAAACAAACCCAACCAACCAGCTCCTTGTCCTGTAGGAAAAGTTTAACTTAAACTTGGCATCCCTGGTAAAGTGTGTTTTACATTTTAAAATACAGCCAGTTCTCTCATGAATTTGGCCTCATGATAAAATTGTTGAACATCTTAAACAAGAGGCTGTAATACTATTCATGTTATTTTCTAATATTACCATATTTTTAATTGCTAATACCATTAGGTTATCATGTAAATATGCAGTTTGCTAATTAGTGAACAAATATAAAATATATAACCTCTGTTGAAGTACTAACTTTAATGTTTATGGATGCAAAGAGTAGCTTTTAGCACTGTCTAAATATATAAATATAGATTGGCCTTTCCTAAATATAAGTGTTAAGTGTAACTGTTCAGCTTGGACCTTGCTCATTAAAGATCTAGTATAACCTCTTAAGACCCTGCGGCCTCATATGAGGACATTATATTTTTGTGAATTTATCTAAACCTGTACATGACACAGTTTTAATCTGTATGTCCTGTACAGAGCACATTCAGGACTTTTCAGAGATACCAAATGATTGGATGTTTCACGATGACCACTCCCTCTCCTTTGTCATCAGAAATGTCAGAAATTATTTTAGTGACACTCTTATGGAAATATGATAATATTTAGTAATTATCATTTGAATCGTGTGTCATAAATCAACATCCCAGGAGGTCAAAACCAAATCAAAGTATGACTTTCTGTTACGAAACTGGATGCTGATTTAATATGTCCTCATATGAGGGCATGGGACTAAAAGGATGTTTATTACGCATTTTGGGAGACATATCAAAATAATAGGGAAATAAATTATATTTCAATATTCAATATATATTATGAAAATCGTGTTAATTATTAATCCAATTATTACACTTCTTGTTTCATTAGGTTGCCCCAAAAACACATTAATATGAAAATGTTAGATTTAGTTTGTAGATAAATTGTATATACTGAAATCCGTTTATAGTCACACATTTTGCAGAAAGAAAAAATTTGTATATTTAATCACTCCGTTATAATATAGCTGAGAAATATATTTATACAAAGTTTTTTTTTTTTTTTTTTTTTTTTTTAATCTTGAAACAAAAATTTATTGTTGATTTAAAAAAAAATATATTGTTTTTGCCCATGCATGTTCATTCATGTCTCTCTTTTTTTAAATTATTTTTTATTTTTTATTTTATTTTATACATTATTTTTAATGCTTTAAACAATGTAAAGACATGAAAAAAAATCCTAAAACTTTTTTCTCGGGTTTAAGCCTAGTTCAAGGCGCGCTCCCGCGCTGGAGATCTCCGTGCCGTCTCCGCCTGTTCACTCTAAACGCCATACAATGGAAAGGATCTATAGGTAAGATCGTAAACTACAACTATAATTGGCAATGATGTTTTAACTGACCAATGATATGCATACTTGAAAGTGATCATGAATCAAAACAATGTTGGTACTGCATCAAAAATTAGGTGAGTCGAAAGTCTTTTCAAACAGTGACAGAAGAGTCATATAAACAGACTGACCCGTTTTCTCTTGTTTGAACTTAATGAATTGAAAATTCAGCTAAACTTTTCTGTTCGTTCTGTGAGACCTGGCTGATTTATCTGGAATAATGCTTTCTTTGTTTTAGTGTAGCTCCAGTATTACACTGTTTTCTAACATTTTAAATGTATTTACTGTGACTTTTGATCAGTTTAACTCATCCTTGATGAATAAAAGTATTGATAGTCCCAAAGTCTTATTCATGTGCTGCTGCATCCATTATGCCATAATCATCAACTGCTTTAGACTTTCTGGAGTAAAATAAAGGATAGTAATGTGTTTAGACCAATAACTGAGAATTAGTTATTAATTACAGTTCACACCATATGTGCCTTGGCAGTGCTTTAGTAACACTTTACCTTTAAAACTTCAACTTTTAAAAATAAATATTTAACATGTAATTCAGAACAGATCACATTAGGGTCCACAGTTCTGAAATTACAAAATTATTTTATTTAACCTGCTTTTCTAATTTGATGCAAGTTTAATTAGAAATTGTCAACAAAATTTGAGTTTAAACTTCATCACCCACTGAGAAAATGCAATACAAATAGAATTATTGTTTGTGCAAAGAATTCAAATGATCTTTATGTCATTCACACTTTTTAGTGACCTAAAATCTGAATTAGTATTTTTTTTACATAAAATGTAAAAATCCTAAAAGTTTGTGTTTACCACAGGATTAAATGAAAACTTGGTCTAACATTTTTTGCACCCCACTGCATTTTTCACAGTAAATATTTCTAAAGGTGCCGTTGACGTAAAATTTTCACCATGTCTTGGTAACAACCCAAGTAATCCATCCATACATATAAAACAAAAGAAAAAGTTCAGAAATTAAGTTATGTGTAATAAAATGGAATGACCCCCCAAAAATAATGGAACTACTGATATTGATTTAATACAGTGACAAAAGCCTTTGTTGGTAATGACAGCTTCAAGACACCTGTTTGGAGAAATTGGTGGCATGCACTGCTAAGGTGGGATTTTGGCCCATTCTCCCACAGACACTTAAAATCTAGAAGTTTCTGTGGGCCTCTTCTATGAACTCTAACCTTAGTTCTTATTTTCTATTGGATTCAAGTCAGTGATTGGCTGGCCATTCTAGCAGCTTTACCTTCTCTCTCTGAAACCAGTTGAGAGTTTCCTTGGCTGTTTGGGATCATTGTCTCGCTGGAATGTCCACCCTTGTTTCATCTTCATCATCCTGGTACTGTAGGTGTTGGGACTGAACCAGCTAATATTAATTTCCACTGACTAGGGGCAGGATTGCTTTTTAGTCACTGATAGATTTCAGCTGGTGTCTTGGCTTTCTGTGCCTTTTTTGCTCACATGCTATTCATGTGTTCAGTACTTTTTTTTCCTGTGTCATTCCATTTTATTACAAATTTAATTCTGAAATTACATGTTTTGTTTTCTTTGTATGTATGGGTTGTATTACTTGGGTTGTAACTGACATCTGGTGTAAAATTCAAGTCAACAGCACCTTTAGAAATATATTTACTGAGAAAAATGGTGATGCATTCAATACTTATTTTACCTGTATATTTCTGGGTAGATATAACATAAAGTTATCATAAAGTGTTACCAGTCACCCCTTTATAAACTACCATTACGTTCCAATTTATATAATGGAACAACAGATTGTGCTCACACTAATGTATATTCTAAAAACATCAACATTTATATAGGCCTATATCGTTTAATTTTAGTAACTGATGCTTTTTATGCTGAAAGTTCAAAATGAAAAATTCAGTCTTGCCCTGATTAAACTAAAATGGCAAGGCAACCAAACTATACACATACAGCAGTTGATTGATTGATTGATTGATTGATTGACAGTCAAACAGCAGGGCTGCGTTCAGCCCCGACAAAACGTTGCACAACGTTTTTTAAACAGAAACGGTGATGCGTTGAACACATGTTCTGATGACGCAAGAGTTGCAACTATGGCAGAGAAGGCCATTCTTTAGTGTTCTTTGTGAAGAATTTTCGAAGCCATCTATTTAGCGTCACATACTGACTTTATTTGTAGTTCATACGGTTTTAATACCCTGTATTTTCTTTCTCATTTTTAGGAAAATCACTTAATTACCATTGTTTATTTCTATACCAAATGTCTTACTTGCAATGAAGCTAAAAATATAAACAAATACATCATTATTTTGATATCCTATATTTTTACAATAAAACTTGCGACAAACATGTCTTCTGATATCCTCAGTTGTTGCGTATGCCGAGCTGCAACGAACACATTTGTACATTATTTTCCTTGAAGCCATTGTGCGAGTTCACTTTAATACCGAGTGCTTTATATACATGTTGCTGCTGATTTTACTGCAGTTCTGACACACCCACCAAACAAGAGAAAACGCATCTCAAACCCCGTTGCACACCGGTGCACGCCGTTTCCAGGAAACACGGAAACCGTAGCAAAACGTTGCGCACCGTTTAGAACTTGAACATGCCCCAGATGATTTGGGTTGTTGCAAATGAGTATTTCAGGTTTCGGGTTCATAAACTATTTTAGGTTCACTTCTCAGTGCTGTCATTGCCTGGTGGTGAAAGTGTTTAATTTAACATAATTATGTCTTTTATATTTAATCTGATTGGCTGCACAAATTGGCTATTAAACCAAAGTCTGCCTATAATAAAGACTAGTTTCTGTATCAAGCTAATTTGTGACTTAGTTTCTTCTCTCACACTGTATAAAATTTGTGATATAACTGCTTTAGTGTCCCCAAAATGCATTGTGTTTGTTAAATCCGTAGGTTAATCTGGTGTCTTTGAATGCCAGGATGAATTTGAATGAGTGTGCACAGTATGGTACGATCAGCAGAGTTCAAATTAATCCGATTAGGGAATTACAGTATTCCAAAACACATTTTTACTTCTTATCGAAATACCTCTTCTCATTTGTTGTAACAGCTGTCCACAATCATTAAGCATTCAATCACTTAACAGACAAAATATTGTTAGGATTAATGAAAAATAATGTTTTCACTGATGTAGTTGTTAAAACTGGCGTGGAAATCAAAGATATAACTTCCTGATACTCAAGGCTTTTCATGCTCAAATAGAAATATTCAGTCCTCTGCTTTTGTCTTGAAGGGCAAATCAAACACATCATACACATACAGTAGAGCAATAATTACAGAGAAACATAGCAAACACGCAGGAAGGAGGTTAATGACTGAATGATCAAAGGTCTGATGGGAGTTACCCTTACAACACAGGAACACAAAACACTCCTATCTGTATGTTTCATAGACTGCTATAAGTATCAAAGAGGTCCTAGAAAGAGAGGGTGAAAGGACAGTCTGAATGAAACTTTACATGTTCAATTAAAAATAATCTAGAAAAAAGGTGAATGATCAAGATAAGCATATAAATCAAGCTGTTATCTCTGTATTTAGTGAAGCATAAGGAGAGAAAATTGGAGGAAATTTTTTCAAGTCTTTATTTACTCAAAATGTCACAATAATACTGAAACATAATTATGCTCCTTTTTCTTTGCTATTTTGGGCAAACATAAAACTAAGCCTTTATTAACTGTACAAGGCTTACATTTATTTGGTGTAACTAGACAAAATGCGATAGAAAACAACGTTTCACATAAATATATTATTAATAAGATAGGTAGATAGGTTAAATATTATAAAGGGTATTGATATTGATATAACATGAAAGTCTCATCTTTATTTCCTCAGAATCATCTAGCTTTTGCAAACTCCAGCCAAACAACTTTCTGACAATCCTCCTTGTCATTCTTCATCTGTAACCATGGAGACGGTGGTGATCGTGGCCATAGGTGTACTCTCCACCATCTTCTTGGCATCATTTGTGGCGCTGGTTGTTGTGTGCCGTCATCGTTACTGCCACCCTCCAGACTTCCTGCACCACTTCCATTCCAAGTATGAGTGGATAAGACATGACCTCATTCCCACACTGAGGATGAAACAGGGATAACCAGTTTGCATTCCAACATTTCATTCTTTCAACATTTCATATGGAAATTAGTTCCCCACCGAGGGAGAGACGATGCGTCGATAACGCTTTGGGAACGCATTCTCCGTGAGTGCGTCTGAAGCATCCATGTCAACTAGTCCAATGGCGAGAGTGAGCGTCAGGAGTGACGTCAGGACCAGGAATTGATAAAAACCCCAACCGGAGTAACCGGTGTTAGCTTTCTGTGCCTCAGCAAGCGATCTGTGTCAAACCTGTCTGTCATATTTACTGTTGTCTTGTGCAAAGTTTATATACTATGGCTAAGCAACTATTCAAACCGTGTGCTTCTCCCTGCCCGCGTTATTTAACGGGTGGGGATACACACGAGCTTTGTGTAGTTTGTTTGGGAGTGGAGCATGCATTATCAGCCTTTGAGGAGACTGATTGCCCGCATTGTGAGAAGCTTTCGCTTCACATGCTCCGCTCCCGCTTGTCACTCTTTGATGAGAAGAGCGGCGAGCCTCGCGCTCCTCAGGGTGCAGGACCCGCTTCTGCCGAGGCAGAACGGAGAATGCATTCCTGGGGTTCGCAAATGGATCTCTCAGCGGGGTTGGAGACGGGTCCGAGGGCTCTTTCTCCTCCCTTACCTGGGAGATCCATAGCTCAAACTCCGGTGTCGGAAGCCCGCCCCGCGGCTTCTTCCGCCCGGGGGGAGAGCCCATTGCTTCGTTGCTCTAGCTCTGAGGAGTTAGATGTAACGGGCAGTGAAGGTGACACAATCAGGGGGGAAGAGGATTCGCCATCTCTTTCCCCAGCATATGAGGAGTTGGTTGATGTATTAACACGAGCTGTAGATAAATTACATATTTCTTGGCCATCTGATAAACAGAGCGCTCGTCCTAAAAGCAAATTAGACGAGCGTTTTCTGTCTTCTAAAACATCGCCTACATCACGGGGTCTCCCTTTTTTCCCTGATCTTCACAGTGAGCTGTCTAGATCGTGGAATAAGCCATATTCATCACGTCTTTTCAGCCCTCAAGTGCGCATTTATTCTGATATAAGAGGGCTGAAAGAAAATGGTTATGAAGCGATGCCCCGGGCGGAGCAGACGCTCGCGAGCTATCTTTCCCCTGGTTCAGCGTCATCTATTAAGAACCCGACTTTGCCCACGAAGCCTTTAAAGATCACATCTAATTTAGTGGGTAAAGCTTACACAGCAGCAGGTCAGGCTGGAGCTTGCCTTCACTCGATGGCTTTGCTTCAGGCTTATCAGGCTGAGCTGCTGGGGGAGTTAGATAACAGTGAGGGAGTCAGCCGTGACGAAATTCTACGGCTACGGATTTTTATCTCTCAGGGCGACTAAAGAAACAGCACGTGCTATTGGTAGATCTATGGCTGCTTTGGTTTCTACAGAAAGACACCTTTGGCTTAATCTTTCAGATATTAAAGATAAAGATAGATCTTTTCTTTTAGACGCTCCCATTTCTCATGAAGGTCTGTTTGGTGATGCTGTGAATGAAGTGGTTGAAAGATTTCAAGAAAATAAAAAGCAATCTGAAGCTTTTAAAAGTTTTCTCCCTCGCCGTTCTAATCCTGATGCTGCTGGGCGTGCAAGGCAGCCCCAGCCATCATGCTCCTCATATCGTGTTTTTCAAAAAGAGAGTGTTGCGTCTCGCGCTCCTCCTCAAAAATCACGGGGACCGAGCCAGCACTCACAGCCAAAGCAATCTAAGCAGAAGCCGGATCTGAGGACCGTTTTTCTCGCTAAGAAAGCTTCGGCTCAGAAGAAAAGGTCCTGACGCCAAATGGGTCAGACCTGTGAGGGCAGCCCCAATCGAGACGGTGCGGTGTACACCTCAGTATACGGTGCCCGTCCGGTCTCGGTGCTCTCACGGGGCTGTCCTGCCAACCCCGCCACCCTTGGTGCCTCAGGGCGCAGTGGTCTCCAGCGGGTCTCTGGCGCTGTGTCTCCCAGACGCTGCGTCAGGCTCGCTCCCTCTGAGGGGGTCCAAGAGCAGTTAGCTCGGGTGGTTCCTGCGCTTCGGCTTCAGGTCCCCGAACTAGCTGTTCAAATTACACCAGATGCCAGCCTCGAGAGGCTGGTTCCCTTAGTAGAATGTCTGACAGAATGGGAAAGTCTGCCGAATATATCTCAATGGGTCCTGCAGATAGTAGAGAAGGGTTACAGAATCCAGTTCGGTTCTCGTCCCCCACGCTACAACGGGGTGTTGCTCACAGTAGTGCATCCCGAGCAGGCTCTGGTCATGGAGCAAGAAGTGAAATCTCTTTTAGCGAAAAATGCTATAGAGCAGGTGTATCCTCCCGACAGGGCATCGGGTTTTTACAGCCGTTATTTCATTGTTCCAAAAAAGGATGGAGGGCTGCGTCCCATTTTAGATCTTCGTCTGTTGAATCGTACAGTTCAGAAATTAAAATTCAAGATGCTGACACTCAAACAGATTGTGACTCAAATCAGATCCGAGGACTGGTTCGTCACAATAGACCTAAAAGATGTGTACTTCCATATCTCCATCCTCCCTCAGCACAGGAAGTTCCTAAGGTTTTCTTTCGGGGGCAAAGAATACCAGTATCGGGTACTTCCCTTCGGTCTAGCTCTCTCACCCCGCACATTCACGAAATGCGTAGATGCAGCTCTGGCCCCGCTCAGGCTGCAGGGCATACATATTCTGAATTACCTGGACGACTGGTTGATTTTAGCAGAATCAGAACAGTTGGCGGTTCGGCATCGAGATGTCGTCCTCGCTCATATGCAAAAGTTGGGTTTGAGGCTCAATACCAAGAAGAGTGTGCTATCTCCATTACAGAGGACCACTTTTCTTGGGGTGATATGGGATTCGGTCACGATGCGAGCCTCTCTTTCGCCCGCTCGTGTAGCCAACATCCTCGCAGCCACTTCGGAGCTAAAGCTAGGCCAGTCACGCACTGTAAAACAGTTCGAGAGATTGTTGGGTCTCATGGCCGGAGGTGGTGGAGCTCATATGGGAATGTTATGGCCAAGCAGAAGTGGATCTGTTTGCTTCTCAGTACACGACGCACTGTCCACTATGGTTCTCCCTTACTCATCCAGCCCCCCTGGGGTTGGACGCTATGGTACAGACGTGGCCGAGGCTACGTGTGTACGCCTTTCCCCCTGTTGCTCTGCTCCCAGGAGTTCTGGAGAGAGTCCGCCAGGACGGAGTAAGTCTACTTCTCGTAGCTCCACACTGGCCGAGTCGAATCTGGTTTGCGGACCTGATTCATCTCCTCGACGGTTCTCCCTTGGAGATCCCGATCAGGAAAGACCTTCTATCTCAGGCCGGGGGCACTATATTTCACCCCCGGCCAGAGATTTGGAAGCTTTGGGTGTGGCCTCTGAGGGGGCGCAACTCATAGAGAGTGGTCTCTCAACTGAGGTTGTGGAGACCATTCTTAGCTCCAGAGCTCCAGCTACGAGGAAACTTTATAGACTCAAATGGAATGTTTTTTCTTCTTGGTGTTACCAACATCAGTGTGACCCCGTCCACTGCTCTGTTGGCTCAGTTCTTGAGTTTTTACAAGACCGCTTCGCTTCTGGTCTATGTCCATCCACCTTAAAAGTTTACGTGGCGGCCATCTCGGCTTTCCACGCCCCAGTGGGTGGTGCATCTCTGGGTCGAGACCCTCTTATCTCTCGTTTCCTTCGTGGCACCTTGAGGCTGAGACCTGCAACTCGTTCTAGAGTGCCGGCCTGGGACCTGGCTATAGTTTTAGAAGGCCTTTCTAGGGCTCCGTTTGAACCCCTAGATTCGGTCTCTGAGAAGTTTCTTTCGTTTAAGACTACTTTTCTCCTTGCTATTTCGTCCCTTAAAAGAGTCGGAGACCTTCAGGCTCTCTCGGTTTCTCCCACCTGCCTTGAATTTGCAACTGGGATGGTCAAAGCATTTCTCTACCCGAAGCAGGGATACGTCCCTAAGGTACTGACCGTTCTTCCAAGACCTATTGTTCTGCAGGCTTTCTGTCCTCCCCCGTTTGCATCATCGGACCAGGAAAAGTCTAACCTCTTGTGCCCGGTGCGAGCATTGGACACTTATGTTCATCGGACTTCTTCTTTTCGGAAATCCGATCAGCTGTTTGTTTGTTTCGGGTCACCTAAGATAGGTCTTCCTGCCACTAAACAGACACTTAGTAAGTGGATAGTTGGGGCTATCCTTCTTGCCTATGAGTCTTCTGACCTACCGTGCCCTTTGGGGGTCAGAGCTCATTCTACTAGGAGTATGGTGGCCTCTAGAGCCTTATTATCTGGGGCCTCTCTTCAGGATGTTTGTGATGCGGCAGGCTGGTCCTCGCCACTCACATTCATCAGGTTTTATAGCCTAGACCTGGACGCTACTCCCGGGTCTCAGGTTTTTAATTCTAGAGACGTTGGGTTTTCTGTCTGACATTCAGGCACTTGTAATATGGCGGTTTGGGTATTCTCGTTCCCAAAGCGTTATCGACGCATCGTCTCTCCCTCGATGGGGAACGTCTCGGTTACGTCTGTAACCTCGGTTCCCCGAGAAGGGAACGAGACGATGCGTCTCCCTGCCATACTTCCTTCGTTCCTGTGATCGACTTGCTTCGGCACTGTCGAAGCTAACACCGGTTGCTCCGGTTGGGGTTTTTATCAATTCCTGGTCGTGACGTCACTCCTGACGCTCACTCTCGCCATTGGACTAGTTGACATGGATGCTTCAGACGCACTCACGCAGAATGCGTTCCCAAAGCGTTATCGACGCATCGTCTCGTTCCCTTCTCGGGGAACCGAGGTTACAGACGTAACCGAGACGTTTTTTAATCTCTTTCTCTACCTTGTGTATTTCAGACCTACAGTGGACCTGATGGGAGTGATGGAGACTCAGAGTGAACCGTCAGAACTGGAGCTGGATGATGTGGTCATCACCAATCCTCACATTGAGGCCATGCTGGAGAACGAAGACTGGATCGAAGATGCCTCGTATGCTTTCTCACCCTGTTCATCCTCACAATCATAGTACTTTATTAATAATACTATTCTAGCTTTGACACTTTATTGATATCTTTTTCTTTCCCTCAGTGGTCTTGTGTCCCACTGCATTGCAATTCTGAAGGTAGACTTTTGTTCTCAAATTAAGCATTTTCAAGACCAAATACGCAATATAATATAATATAATATAATTTAGAAAAATGCATAATACTACTGTTCAAAAGTTTAGGATCAATGTGATTTTTTAATGTTTTTGAAATATCTTTCTCTTACCAAGGCTCCATTTATTTAATAAAAAATGCAGTAAAATAATAATAATGTGAATGTAATAATAATAATAATAATAATAATGTGAAATTATTTCAATTCAAAATCTTTGATATTTTAATATATTTATTTAAGTGATGTGAAGCTGTATTTTCAGCATCGTTACTCCAGTTTTCAGTGTCACATGAAGTTGATCAGACACATCTGAGAGTGTGGGAACTGACGCTGAGCTGCTTTGTGCCATCACTGGGTGGATGATGTGGTTCGATCTATGTACCCTCCAATGGACCCCATTCTTCTGGATGCCAGGTAACTTCTTATGCTGGCAGGGACTACTACATGTTTACGTTTTTTCAAGGAAGTGCATTGACTTTACCAACTCGTTTTTGGACCAGGGCGACAGCATTACTATTGTCGGTCAGTCACTTGGTACTGGTGACATGAAACACCTGTCACATGTCTGGCAGCCTGGACTGGATCGACCAATCACTGCATGCCGCTGAGGATCACATGGTCATGTTTAAAGTTATTCAAGAACATGTGCACGAATGCACCTTTAAAGAATATGATATTTAGTGGATGATACCTCAGCACATCCATGATATGAGAGAGAAAGGCATCTTAACTTAACCGTACTTTCAAACTCACTCTTTCACTGTATGTCATTTTTATGTCGGTTACAAGTTTAATCACTAGTCATACTGTCTGATATGTCCTCATGCTGGATTTATATGTAGATGTTGATGACAAAAAGAGACAATCGAACGCAAAAAAAATGGTTTCGCTAAATAATGTATAAACCAAACAAGGTCTGTATTTTCTTCCTTGTCTCTTATATTTGAGACTACATAGTGTATTTTTTAAATAATATAAAATGTTTCAGATGCAGAAATTGTGGGTTATTTCCTTTTTTCCCAGTTCAGTCTTTTTTAGTAAGTATTAAGTCAAGTCACAAATTTATATGTCACTATCGTACAATCATGTCAAGTTAATAAAGCACTTTCATATTAGTGTTTTTCTCTTATTTTTCACTCTCATGATGTTCAACGTTCAAATGTTTGGTTTCAGTAACACTTTGTTTTTTTTTTGTTTTTTTTATGAAGTCTCGACTATGCTCACCAAGGCTGCATTTATTTGATCAAAAATGTTTATCTGAAATATTAATATTTATTCGAGGGTTTTAAATAACCATTTAAAATGCAATTTTTTAAAGATTTCTTAATGAAGGAAAAGTTCAACAGCATTTATTTGAAATATACTTTTTTTGTAACTTTATAAATGTCTTTACTGTCATCCATTTAATGCATCCTGAATAAACACTGATTTCTTAAATAAAAATCATACTAACCCCAAACCTGTGAACCTTTAACTAGCTGGTTGTGAACAGTTAGCAGCAAGTAAAACTCACTCGCATTCTTTTGTCTATCTGATGCCTAGACATGGCCTGGTCACATGAAGTCTAAATCCACACTTATTCCTTCCCTCAACCCCCCACCACACTCACACTTTTAGCAGCCACACACACACACACACATTCAGGACTCTGTAATTTCAAGTATTGAATTCAGTCATCAATCACATACGACTCAGTTCCATTGCTAAGAATATATTGCAACATTCAGTTGTTGATTATGAGTGTTTCTTCTTTTCATTTCCTCTTGGAGCAATCTTGTTACTGACATTCCTTGTTTGTTCCTCTATTTGTTCTTTGATTCTTGTACTGTTTATGCATTTTTTTTTTTTTTTTTTAAAGGTGACTTAAAGTTTCACAGTGAAAAGATGTCATGACATTTTTATTTTCAAATAAACATTACTAAATTCATCTGTAAGTTCAGTGAAACGATCAGACCTCTCACACCTGCTGCTTTGTGTAGTGAAAGGAGGCAGATGGAGAGATGAAGAAAGAGGGAGGAGAAAGGGGAGGAAGGAAAGAAAAACATGACAGTTATTTCTCAAAGTCAGAGGAATCAGTTCTGTCTAGCTTTGGGTAGAAAGCTTTTGGCCAAAATGAGCGCTGGACGCCAGGCATTTAAAAAGCAGCAGACTGAAAAGAAGCAGAGCGAAAGGACACACACTGTTGAACACACTCACAGTTACACTGTACACATGAGTGCTGTCAGGAACATGTCATCTTACAAACACATCTTTTAAAACGTTGCTTTACAGTGCTGCTGACACTCAGTAAAGCCCTTTACTTTTCTTCAGGTCCATTTTTTGTAAATCTGATAAGACAGTTGTATTCATTCCATGTCATTCCCAAAGCAACCTAAAACAAAAAAAAAAAAAACAGTAAAGTTACTTAAACCATATATAACAGTTTTTCTGTATTTTTGATTAAGCAAATGCACCCTTGGTGAGCCAAAGACCCGAAACGTTTGCATTAGTGAAATAATTAAGTATCTTAATTATTTAAATCTATGTAAGATAAAACAGCATGTTCAAACAAATTCAACTGTAATTTGTTGTTTTACATGTCAGTATAATACAATTGGCAACAGTATAAAAACAACTGATGACAATTTTGAAGGTCATCTTGTGAGTCAGCCATACAATAATCTACATGTACATGCACAATAATCAAGTTTAAGTGTTAAACCTTGAAATCATGCCTAGACAGGTTCTCCAGGTTTAAAAGATCCTTCGGGTAAAGGTCTCTTTAGAAGATCCTTAAGGGGGAACTGGGTCTTATTAAGAGCAGCTAGAGCATCCTGCACCAAAGTCAGATTTTTACGCACCGTGCAGTCCTGGAAAAACATTTAAATGAGATGTCAGTGGAAATCATGTTCCTCTGTATATGTGTATGATAATGATGATGATGATGATGTGTCCTCACTCACCTGTACTTCCTGTGTCAGTATCGTCTCCCACGAAGGGAATATATTAGTAAAGGTGAGAGGCTCTGCCCCTTCATCAATAAGATATGCCATGGGAGGCCGTCTAGGATTCCTCTCTGAACACAAAACACCAACAATAACTTCCAAATCAGAAACAGAAGGCTGTGCTTTCTAATATCCATCTGCCCAGACTCACCTTTGCAGTACTGTAAAGCAGTCTCCATTGCACACTTCTTCTCTTTGTCCCAGTGGGGGCGCTGTGAGACTGAAGATTCACAACTTTGCCATAAATACACCTCCAGATAGTTATCCAGCAGGAACAGTGCTGCCAAGAGAATGGTACAACATCATAGCAGTGTGAGAGAAAAATAATGCCTATGTGACTTATACATAGATTTATGCATGGCCTTTGAGGTTGTCCAAATAAATTATTAGCAATGCATATGATTATTCAAAAATTAAGTTATGATTTATTTATGGTAGGAAATTTACAAAATATTTGAATGGAACATGATTTTTAATTAATATTCTAATGATTTTTGGCTTTGCTACCAAAAATACAGTAATACAGAAAACAATATATTTATTGCTATAGCTACAAATATACCGCAGTGACTTAAGACTGGTTTTGTGGTCCAGGGTCACATATTAATTTAAGATTTATCTAATTTGTTTATGTGTCAACTTCCTTAAGTACTAAACAGATTGCTTTAAGTGTAGTGTTAAACACTTGTTCTTCTTTGTACAGTATGTGAACTTGCTTGCTCTCACCTGGATGTGGCACATCATACATCTTATCCTGGAGGAAGGGCATTGCAGTAATAACACCACTCATGTGGGAGGGGCTAATAAGCTCCACCCCTTTGAAAGTTCCTGATTGGGCACTCAGGTGATAAAGGCGGGGCGTAAAATTAAATTTACCAGGATCTAGAAGGAATGAAATTCATCTCTTGTGAAAAAATGGTTTCAAATGTTCATTACGTGACAAGAAGTAACAAGTTCACATGGGATTTTTCCAAGTTTGTTATACATCACACCTTGCAGCATGCAGTCATATGACTTCCTGTCCTGTGGTCCAATAGCATTCCAGAAATCTGCAGGCTCTTTCCCTTCCTCCACTTCCTGGACATTCATAAAGCTGCCAGTTCTCAGACTCAGCTCTGGTGGGCACCTAATCATCACATTAACCACATAAAATCAAACACAATCTGGCAATGTGCATATTTTATTATGTTTTATGAGTTTTCATGATCTAGAGTTGTAAAGATGTTGCTCACATTTGTGTGAGGCGTTGGGCGGTCTGCTTGGCCACCTGACGTGCTTTGCTGTGGGCTTTGCAGCCATGCCACAGGTAGATCGCCCCCTGCTGGCTGTTCAACAAGATCAGTGAGCCACGAGACCTCAGACTGGAGCAGGAGCACTGTACCTCCAACAGACTGCCCTCCACTGGGACGTCACCCCTCACACAGAACAGACGCCAGCCTCCTGAAACACATACCAAACATATGACGTCAGATGTATTAACTGGACCCAAGGTAGTGGAGAGGATAAGATATTTCAATGAGCAGACCTGTGTCTCTGCTTTGTTGTTGTCTATAAATGACCATTCCTCCCTGGAACAACTGCAGAAAACAGGGCGGCTCCTCCCCTTCTGTTACAAACACCTGAGAACTACACTGATTGGTCAGTGCTGATGACAGGTCCCGCCCACTGACACTGGAGTGACGCCCCTTCCAGATGAAAAGAGCAGATCGTTCCTGACCTACTGCCATTTCATCTCCTGTGAAATTGTACAAAATATTAACTGACACAAATATAAGATTGTTTATATACCTATACAGATTAACTTAGCCATTACAAAATAGATAAAATATTGAAATTTTAAAAGATGTAAATGTAAGTTCTACAGTATATATACAGAGTATGGAGACAGAGCTAATTAATGTTATAAAGGTTAAACAAACAAAAACACAACAGTTTATAATATTTTATTGCATTAAAATTTTAATATTATTAAATAATTTATAATATATTATTTTATACTATATAATATATAGCCAAATACGGTGCATTTTTCTTACTTTGTTAATTTCGTTGTTGATTTTAATTTAGTTTATTTTTCTAGAAGTGAGTGTTGCACCTTTTCCCAAAGCAATATTATTCTTATTATTCTAAATGATTATTATTATTATACTTTCATTCTTAAAAATATAATGTAGTCTAAGCAGTCTAAATCAAGCATTTTCAGAACTATTTCTAAATAAATTCATTATTCTAAAGTTTTAACAAACAAATGAATAAATAAATAATATTGCTCTTGATTATATTTACACCTGGTTCAGAATCGCTGCCCTAACACATGTAAAGCCATTCAGTTTAAAAGGTCTTAGCCACACATTCACTTACCTAAGACTGTGAGGCTGTATGTCCAGCATACAGCATATGTGCTGCCCTCACTGAACTGTCCCAAGCTCTCTGGGGAGACCTCACACTCCTCACCCTCTGAAATAAGCCATGTTTTCACTGCAAGAGTGTGTAACTCCGCCTGCTGGCCATCACTCAGAGTGACTGTGTCCCGTCCCCTTCGTACATCCACACCATCCAGAACAATCTGAGACACCCCTGAGAGACAGACTCCACCGAAGAGAGCTCTGGCATCACATGACCACTGCTCAGCTGACACTGGACACTGAGATGACTTTACTGAGACAGTACTGAGCTAGAAAGAGAGAGAATATGCAAAATATAAAAGTGAAAACCAGAAGAATATAAAAAATGTTGAGGATGATGGAATCTAAGAGCATGAAAGTAAAACATATGACATGCTGTTATCAAAATTTGTATATATCAGTCTCCTCACCTCTTGTATAGATGGAACAATGTTATTTTTGTTCACATTCGTCTGTTCAAATGAGTTTGTAAACTTCTCTTTGAACAGTATCGTCTCGTTTTGGTCAAACACACGGCCAAAAAGTGCCCAGTCTGGCCGTCCAATACCCTGCCTGAACATCAAATTGGTAAATTAGTTTGTGATAACAAGTAATAGGTTATTCCACTGACTGTTTTCATCTTAAAATTCATCTTTATTCATTCAGTAGATCCAAAAAAAAAAATTAATAGTATTATTTTAATATAACTTTAAAATATATTTTACATTATACATTTACATGTATATAAACATATGGAGTTCATACAGATCAAGCGCTTCTGTAATAAAAAAGAAATGGACAAAAAAAGGGACAAGCCATATATTGAGACATTCTGAAATTCATGCAAATGTTTCAAATGGTTATGCAGATAATATAAAAAATGTATTCATTTAAAAGAATACAGAACAGAAGTATTTTCACTAGAGGACTTTTAGACCCCACCGAATATATGAAAATACTCCCATTCCAGTGAACGTACTTGTGAATATGGGCACTGCCACCAGAGGGGTCCAGAGGGTTGATCCTGCAGTTGCTGTAGTCATATGCTCCGTCCCAAACCTGCTGAGCCAGCTGAAGGGCCAGTTTCCTCTCGCTGGGGCCCACATCTTTCCCGTGCCACAAATAGAGCTCGCTGCCGAAGTCAAACAGCAGAGTCTGAAATTGAAAAAGTACCGTCATTACATTTCACGAAACACCTTAAATGGGGTTTCATCATGTATAATCACAAGCTGCATATGAAGTACATGTCATTCTTTAGGGAGATCAGGACCTGAGAGGAGTTCAGAAGACTGAGGTCCGGTACGATAGCCCAGCCCTCCTCATGAGGACTGAGTCTGTCCCCCTGCAGCCTGTAAATACAGTTGGACTCTGATATGGCCCTCTCATAGTGCTCATCATCATCAGCACTCTCTGGACCTGCAGAGAAAAACACACATACAAATGTCATTTGAGCAGTTTTGAAAAATGAAAGTGTTTATGATAGGAAAATTTCTGTTGTGTCTCTTGCCTTTATACTGAGTCTGTCCCCCGAGAAGTTTCCAGAACTCTGCTGCCTGCAGGCTGTCTGTATTTACACCTTCATCCAGGTGAACAACACCTGTTGCCTGACAACCCAGATCCCTCTGGGTCACAATCACCGAGGCCATTTCAGACGCCTGCAACAAACCATTAGTCAACAGCCAGGAGCTCAAGCCCATTCCTTAAAATCCCATTCACAAGAAAAGACAACACTGAACTTAATAACAAAATAATATTTAATGAAATAGTTTTATTGTATTTATTACATTTATTTCAATAAAATAAAATGTATCTATAAATAAAAACACTTCCTTAGTATTCCATATCTTAATTGAACACCCAGGAATATACTGCTTACGGTGGAAAAGTTACTGTATTGCCTTAAACAGGAATCTATAGAAGCCCATTTTTGCCACTTTTTTTTTTTTTTTTCAATGGTAAGATTACATCTCACAATTCAGACTTTTTTTCTCAACATTGTGAGATAAAAACTCCCAAGTCCAATTCTGAGGGGGAAAAAACTTATACGTTCTGAAAGTATTATAAGATATAAAGTCGCAATACCTATTTCTCACAATTCAGATTTTTTTTTTCTCAGAATTAAACATTTTCTTTAGACTTTAAAGTTTAAATCTTGCAGTTCTACGTTTTTTTCTGGCAATACTTACTTTATAACTTGCAGCTGCGAGTTTATATCTCACAAGTAAGAGAAAAAAGTCAGAATTGCAAGATGTAAACTCACAATAAGCCTTTATTTTTATTCAGCGGCAGAAATGGGCTTCCATAGGAATCACTCTGTTTCTGTGTGAACTGATGTACCTTTTCTCTTTCAATGGTGTTGGAGAGTTTTCCCGTCCAGAGGAAGCAGTGTGAGGGTGTGACCAGCAGAAAGCAGTCACCACTGTTAAGAGAGCGTGATCCGGGCTCCACCAACCGCACCTGCACCTGCCTCCACCCTGGATGAACAGAAACGCGCACAGACCACATTACCTACATTACCCTCGCATGAGGATCTTAGGAAATCTCCAAGCATGGAACCCTGAGAAATCAAGTGTGCTTCCATGCCTGATACAAACAATGGAATTTTACAATGTATACTACCATTCAGAGGTTTTGGGTCAGTACAATTTTTTTATCAATAATTTTATTGAGAAGAAATGCATTAAAGAAGAACATTGAATGAATAATAGATACAAATTCATACCTTTAACCTGGATGAGCATAAGTTTGTTGTATGGCACTGTGGGTCTGCCCCCTTTTCCAGAGGAAGAGACATCGGCCGGGGTGCAGTTAGAATTTTTCATAGCTTGAGTAATAAAGTGATATAAAAAAGAAATATGATGGTGCTAAATATGTTTAATGTTGTTAACACATTAATCATGACAAAATAGTTTAATAAGCTAAACCTAAAAAATTGTCAGTGCCTTGACTAATTCAGGAAGATAAAATGGTTACTAATTTTCATTGTAAACCTGTATTATTCTCCATTTCGCTGTTTTCTTCAGACTGCATAAAGTCCTGCTGGATATCTTCTCGAGCAGCAAGAGCACGCAATGGGTTCCTCGAACCCTGGGTCCTGCGGGACGGTCGAACTGAGCGCCTGTGCTCGGCTACAGCTGAGCTCAAACTAAACACAAACAGAGTGTTAGTGTGTATCCTCTCACACACTGAGAAATCCCTCACAGATCTGCATTTACATTGGCGTGTTGGTCTGACAGAGAGTGCTCAGGTCTGGCTCTGTGTCTCCTCCGGTGGTCGCACACACTGGTAGTGCAGAGGGTTCAGAGGTCATCTCAGCACCAAACATCTGACTCTCTTGGACTTCACTGGCACAAATGGTTTGTGTTTCTGTGAAGAGTGTGGGAGAGTCTTCCTCCTCACAGCTTGCCTAAAATAACAGACTAACTGAATTAGCTGATATATTATTGTACTTTTTAATATCCATAATTATACTTAAATGTTTGAACAGACTACTGTTCAAAAGTTGGGATTGGTAAATGTTTTTAATGTTTTGGGAAGAAGTCTCCTACGTATATAAATAATTAATTAATTGTCTTCTATTTAAGTATATTTTAAAATGTAATTTATTCCTGTGATGCAAATCTTCATTTTCAGCATCATTGCTCCAGTCTTCAGTGTCACATGATCCTTCAGAAATCATTCTCATATGATGATTTTCTGCTCAAGATTTTTTTTAAATATTATTATCAATGTTAACATTTTTTGTAGTTGTTTTTATTTTCATTTAATGCATCCTTGCTGTATAAAAGTATTAATATATTTCCTTTCTTTTTAATCTTACTGACCCCAAACTTTATAACAGCATTGTCTATGTATGTCAAAAATACCTTGACTCTCCCCGTCACCTGTGGTTGAGTTTGAGTACTTGTGGAAACTTCCTGAGCTTCATAAGAAAGACTCCTCTAGAGAGGCAAAAAGAAAAAGGAAAAGTATAATAATAGCAATTATCTAGGTTTGGCCAGTCAAAGCTAAATCAAATCAATGAATTATGACCATTATTAACAGTAAATGCTGAAAATGTTTTGCTCAAATATTCTGTGGAACTTAATGGACAAGGCAGCCAAAACATAACACACACAAACACATTCACAATACAATATACATTAAAACAGATGCACTAATGTTATGTTGAATAGCACAAGCTTAGAGCAATTTATGTTTATGAACACATTCATTACATTGACAGTTCTAAATCTAATGTGGACAAAAAATTTAAGAAATTCTCACCTCATTGAACAACATCACATATTGAGGTGTGGAGCTTGAATGAGAGTATACAGAGGAAAACACAGGCTCCTGAGAGGAGAGATAGATAGATTGATTGAGTGAGTGATTGAGTGATTTAGTGAGTAAATGAGCAATTGATTGATTGATTGATTGAGTGCGTGATTGATTTAGCGATTGAGCGAGTGAGTGAGTGATTGAGTGAGTGATTGAGTGAGTGAGTGATTGAGTGAGTGATTGAGTGAGTGAGTGAGTGAGAGATTGAGTGAGTGAGTGAGTGAGTGAGTGAGTGAGTGAGTGATTGAGTGAGTGATTGAGTGAGTGAGTGATTGAGTGAGTGAGTGAGAGATTGAGTGAGTGAGTGAGTGAGTGAGTGATTGAGTGAGTGAGTGATTGAGTGAGTGAGTGAGTGAGTGATTGAGTGAGAGTGATTGAGTGAGTGAGTGAGTGAGTGAGTGATTGATTGATTGAATGAGTGATTGAGTGAGTGATTGAGTGAGAGTGATTGAGTGAGTGAGTGATTTAGTGAGTAAATGAGCAATTGATTGATTGATTGATTGAGTGCGGGATTGATTTAGCGATTGAGCGAGCGAGCGAGCGAGTGAGTGAGTGATTGAGTGAGTGAGTGAGTGAGTGATTGAGTGAGTGAGTGAGAGATTGAGTGAGTGAGTGATTGAGTGAGTGATTGAGTGAGTGAGTGAGTGAGTGAGTGAGTGAGTGATTGAGTGAGTGATTGAGTGAGTGAGTGAGTGAGTGAGAGATTGAGTGAGTGAGTGAGTGATTGATTGAGTGATTGAGTGAGTGATTGAGTGAGTGAGTGATTGATTGAGTGATTGAGTGAGTGATTGAGTGAGAGTGATTGAGTGAGTGAGTGAGTGAGTGAGTGAGTGATTGATTGAGTGATTGAGTGAGTGATTGAGTGAGAGTGATTGAGTGAGTGAGTGAGTGAGTGAGTGAGTGATTGAGTGAGTGATTGATTGAGTGAGTGATTGAGTGATTGAGTGAATGAGTGAGTGAGTGAGTGAGTGATTGATTGAGTGAGTGATTGAGTGAGAGTGAGTGAGTGAGTGAGTGAGTGAGTGATTGAGTGAGTGAGTGATTGAGTGAGAGTGATTGAGTGATTGAGTGAGTGATTGAGTGAGTGAGTGAGTGAGTGAGTGATTGATTGATTGAGTGATTGAGTGAGTGAGTGAGTGAGTGAGTGAGTGAGTGAGTGAGTGAGTGATTGAGTGAGTGAGTGATTGAGTGAGTGATTGAGTGAGTGATTGATTGAGTGAGTGAGTGAGTGAATGAGTGAGTGAGTGAGTGAGTGAGTGAGTGATTGATTGAGTGAGTGAGTGAGTGAATGAGTGAGTGAGTGATTGATTGAGTGAGTGATTGAGTGAATGAGTGAGTGAGTGAGTAATTGAGTGAGTGAGTGAGTGAGTGAGTGAGTGAGTGAGTGAGTGATTGAGTGAGTGATTGAGTGAGTGAGTGAGTGAGTGAGTGATTGAGTGAGTGAGTGAGTGAGTGATTCAGTGAGTGAGTGAGTGAGTGAGTGATCGATTGAGTGAGTGAGTGATCGATTGAGTGAGTGAGTGATTGAGTGAGTGATTGAGTGAGTGATTGAGTGAGTGAGTGAGTGAGCAATTGAGTGAGTGAGTGATTGAGTGATTGAGTGAGTGAGTGATTAAGTGATTAAGTGATTGAGTGAGTGAGTGAGTGAGTGAGTGAGTGAGTGAGTGAGTGAGTGATTGAGTGAGTGAGTGAGTGAGTGAGTGAGTGATTGAGTGGGTGGGTGGGTGAGTGAGTGAGTGAGTGAGTGATTGAGTGAGTGAGTGAGTGGGTGGGTGAGTGAGTGAGTGAGTGAGTGAGTGAGTGAGTGAGTGAGTGATTGAGTGAGTGAGTGAGTGAGTGAGTGAGTGAGTGAGTGAGTGAGTGATTAAGTGAGTGAGTGAGTGAGTGAGTGAGTGAGTGAGTGAGTGAGTGAGTGAGTGGGTGAGTGAGTGATTGATTGAGTGATTGAGTGATTGAGTGATTGAGTGAGTGAGTGGGTGATTGATTGAGTGAGTGATCTGTAAAAACACACTTAACATTCTTACCCAGCACTGAGTTTGGGGATTTGACTCAGCTGTAGTGAGATTCTCATCCTACAGGGAGCAGTGTGGAAAAGAAACATTAGACTGACACCTGTGATGTACATTTGACCACAACAACACATGCTGATGCATTCATTTAATCACACAAAAAAAAAAAAAAATAAACTTCAAACTTTAGCTCTCTGTGAAAACACAATGAAATTACCATCTACTGTTACACATACACAGTACAATTCACAAACCTGATGTGCACTGCTTAGACTGATATTGCAGCTCTCTGTAGCATTTTGCTTCTCTTCTTTCTCAGCTTTTAAAGCTGTCAGCCTGTGGACAAGATTTTCTCATTTAATAGGGTCAAAACTAGTAGCCTGGTAATATCAAACTCTGCTACTTCGCTTTGCTTCGTAGACAGAGTCTGGAGGGACGTAGTTGACAAGCATTTACTTTCTCGTGGGGGAGCACTTGTCTGAAGTTTAAAATCACTGGTGTACCTGTAAGCCAATAACATAACGTTTAATTATGATGTGTGTTTTCCCCGGCCAACTGTCTCGAACTCACGCTCTAAACACAGGTATGCTGCGAAAATAAAACCGTAGAGCAATCACAATTATTGCCTTGCCGGATTTTGGCCTCCCCGGTTTCTCGCTGACGATTGGTAACAGTTGATAAATTAAACTTTTCCCAAAACCTGTCGGGAGTAGGGCCACAACATCACCTCCATTCAAAATGTGAAACAAACACTCTTCTTGTTCGGGCTTTAGTTGACAAATGCAGGGAATATTCTCCACAAAAGAGCGAATAGCATCCCGTGTCTCCATATGCGCGGTCGTTTTTGATTTCCCTAACCTAAACTACAATCTTAAATTTGGCGCTTACGCTAAGCTTAGCGTCTACGTCATGGCTCACAACACGCCCTCTGTTCGTTGATTGGACAGCTATTTTGGAGCCAGAGGAAATCTGGGAGCTGGTTTGCTATCTCAGACTGAGTTTTGAAGCGAACTGAAATTGAGCGGCAGTACGAAACTAGTGCCATCAAATGATTAATCGCATACAAAATAAAAGTTTGTTTGCATAATGTATGTGTGTGTTCTGAGTACCTGTCACTGATGGCTGATTCTCTGCTCTGTTCAGTGAACTGGAGGTCTTCTGATAGAGATGGACTTAACTCAGGCTTAGGGGCAGATCTCCGTGTTCTGCCAGAGTATGCAGAGGCTTCCTTCCTTGCCCTCTGCCTCCAGGGTGCGCTGGAGAGAGGAGATGGAGATTGATCCGCAGGTGTCATATGTCTCTCTTCTATCATTTCTCTCTCTCTCCCGATCTGCTCCAGGCCGTGTCCATTCAGGTTATCCCTTTCTCTGCTTTCACTCCTCCACACCACTCCTTCAGAAGAGCTCTTTTTCAAAATGCCTTTAATCTGCACTGCCTTCTGGGAGTTGCTATCTGATGTAGGCTTCAGATTGGGTGATGAGGTGAGTTCGGAGGAGGAACCCCACTCCTGTGAAGAGCTCAGCCCAGAGAGACGCACCTCACTGGGCTTCAGATTGATGGACTCAGCCTGCTGTCGGTCAGAGAGGTCAGGCGCCAGATGAAGACGAGGAAGCTCAACAGGCCCTTTCTGAAGCTAAGAGTGGAAGAAAGCTTGTCAATGTCTTTGAAAGTACCAGAGCAGATACTCTAGAATTTATAATCACAAAATAAACAATTCCCTGTATATATACAGTGGTGGCCAAAATTATTAGAACTCTAGTATTGTCACCAGCTAAAAAATAGTTTTAAGTAAGTTTTTTCTATCCTTTGTCAGGCGGAAATATCAGTTTATATTTCCAAACTTTCATTTTGCCATTGCAATATGTATTTCTACCACATTATTTATTTTTATTTTAAATTAACAATTTATACTGAATGAAATGTCAACCCAGGAAGTGGCATTTTGTTTAAAATGTTGCAATGTGATGAAAACTACCAAAATTCAAGCGTTAATAAAAAATGAATGCATGAAGCTCTTTCCTTTGACATTACATGTTTAGATATTTATACATGCAAAATATTCTGGGGGGGGTCATAAGATTTTGTGAAAATTATAAAAAATGTTGCAGTGACTGGCAACTTAAAAAAAAAAAACAAAAAAAAAAACAGTGGGGCGAAAGAGTTGCTTTGCTGGTCCACCAGCTAAACATCAACCAGCCAGCAGAAACCGAAATCTGGTCCTTTCATGAGGGTCACTAGATCTAAAGCTCTTGTAACACACTGATTTGCTCACCATACACTGACTAGAGTTACTCCACAAGTGGCAAATGGAGAAGACTTCTAGTAATTACAAATATGCAGACCTACACAGTATGTTTATGCACCACAAATACATTTACCAAATTGACCTCATCCACAGTGATGGGCTGTGTGCGGTAACGTGCACCCTTCTGTCTGCGTCTCCCAGAGGCCTCTAGAGGGCTGCTGTCTCTTGCGGGACTCCCCACAGCACCCAACATGGGCTGAGACAGTTTGTTGAAGAGAGCCAGTTTCTCACTCATCGACAGTTTAGTGCCTGCATCATCCTCTGCATCAGGCTCAGCCTCACCTTCCTCACGCGACTGTGGACTGGAGGAAGAATAATAGACAGTTAATAAGCATCAAATAAGCTCATCATCTTTTTCCCAAATATGCTGTTTGTTATTAACTCTCAGAATGACTTTTTAAGTCAATGGGCTTTGTAACAGTGGCCCTCCTGCTGTGAGTATTGCTAGAGATTGTGAGACAGATGTCCCGTCTCTGTCCTGCCTACCTCGCTGCCATCACTGTTTCCTCAAAGGTGATTGGCTGAGTGAGTGCTCGAGGATCGTTGTTACGGCGAACTCTGCGCTCATGGAAACTATTACTGGAGCGAGGTTTAAGGAACGAGGAAGCCTCAGGTGAAGCGGTCTTCTCCAACTCCTGACAGAGGAACAACATTAATCAAAAGTTGACGCCTGTTTCACACATACTCCGTCTGCAGTGCGTATGTGTTGCATATTTTTTGTACGCACCCATGTTAACAGATCAGAGCGTTCGGTTGTGGTCCGTCAGTGCGATCCAGGAGCAGTGCGTCTGCAGCAGTGCAGCGATCGTTTACGTACCGAGTCTATTTTTGCTGTGCTGCACACGCTGAATTAAAGTGATAGCGCATTGTTTGCGGTAAAAATTTACATGGATTGACATGGAAATGTAGTAATCTCACAATAAATGTATACTAATTAAAACCTACTGTGTTTCACACGCAACACATGGGTTTTTGGCTAGGTTTAAAACAAGAAGAAGAGCACCTTTAAATAAACCAGGCAACATAATTTATGCACTTTTATGGAAGCAGAAAAACAAAGTTCATTTAGAAACGTGCAATTGCTTGTAATAAAGATTTAAATGCAAAAGGCACGAGAGTCGACCGTTTCTGTCAGTGGTGTTTTAATTTTAAATATTTGGGCTATCCTAACAAGAACAGTAGGCTAATTGTTGTGCTTAAATGTTTTGCCGCTTGCTTGAGCAGCTTATTATACAAACCTAGGAGTCAGATGCATGAATAATATGTTGTTTATATTTATTGAGTTTAAACTAAAACGATTATGAAAGATTGTTACTGTTCTGTGATAAAAGAGTCAAAATGCTGAAATAGTGTTTTTTTGTGTTTTTTTTGTGTGTTTTTTTTTTACATGATTTGAAATATAAAATAATGAACAAATGTTTTGTTTGCGGACTAAACAGCCGCGGACCAGTAGCAGACTGCAAACACGTCCTGTGTGAAAGCACAATGAGTCCGTGCTGCTTCTGCACCACATACATAACACGGACTGCATACGCACTGAAGACGGAGTATGTGTGAAACAGGCGTAATGAATGAATGTTCATGTTACTTAAATATAAATGTGAATGGTGACCAAGTGGCATCAAATTCAAAAAATGACCATAAAAGTGATTTCAGATTTCAGTCGTTAAATTTATGTTGGCATACACTCTTGCCAGGCATACACTCTAATATACTTCACCTTTTGTCCCTGGTCACAATTCACTTTCATCGAATGTAAAAAAAAATTATTTATTTTTTTCTACTTATGTGTTCCCCACATCATCCAAATAAACACGTGGATGAATAAATTACAGAATTATCGCTGTATCTGCAAAAATGAAATTGCAATGCAGTTTTAAATGTCTTTGTTTAAGTGGGTCAATGGCAGAATGAATAAAATAGAGCCTTGGTTGGCACTGTGGGTAAGGAAGACACAGTAACCAATGAAACCCAGTGGGTCACACTGTAACCAAACACTCCAGGTGTCTTATTACCACCTACAGTCCAAAGACAGACATAGAGAGAGAACAGAGAAGAGAAAATATACTGGATCAGAAACAGAGAGACAGAGAGAGAGAGAGAGAGAGAGAACACCAAAATTGCACATAACACAAGATTTGAATGAGTGCATTCAAAATTAATCATCTAATGTTTCCTAGAAGTTGTTTTTCACAACTAATATATTTGCTTTATTCTGAAAACTAAATAAATAAACTCTGGAAGATCTTTGAATATGAGTGTATGTTCTGAGTGTGTAACTTCTGAAAATATAAGACAATGATGCCTGATAAAAAAAAATAATAATAATCATAAAAGTTACCAAAAGGTGTATTTTATGGTTGTATAGTCTACAGTATATATAATTAGCTTCTATTGAGAACAGTAAATTGAGAAGTCCCCACATGGGTAAATATATACAAGGTGTGTGTGTGTGTGTGTGTGTGTGTGTATTCCATCCATGGCAATGACCTTTTTCTTTTCAGCCTGCAGCAGATGCTAAAGAGATATGATGGGCTCTTGTTTCACCTACTTTAAACAGAGACATCTTGGCAGCTACACTCATCTTGGCTCTGTCATCTGTCTTTACATCCACTGCAAGAAAAACAGCAAGAACACTTTACATGTGGAAAAGGATCACTGTGCTGACACACATATTTATCTAATTGAGAACATACCATAACTACCGTTTTTCAGAGTTGATTGAGTGAACTATAATGAATGAATTTAAAATAACTCAATCCTTTCTATTAAAAGACTAAAAAATACTATTCATATCGTTTTTCTAATTGAGGTTGTCTCTATAGAGAAGTTTGGTCAGATTCCACTCGGTTCTAAACTATAAACTATAAAATGCATACGCGCAAACACATGTGCATTTGATTCACCTTAGATCATAATGGCCAAATGTCTGTGTGAGATCACTAAATGACTAACAAACATATCATACCTACTCTCTCACGCACTCATAAACTCATTGCTCCATGTTTGGCCAAAATCACAGACGGCCTGGCAGATGTATTCTTCACCTGTGTGTACTTCTCTTGACTGGCAGATTTACAGCTGATCTCAACCACACACACACACACACACACACACACACATACACTTCTTCCCTCTGTTTGTCTCTCAGGTCATGTGTGAGCTTTGTTCATTATGCTAACTGTGTTTTTAGATGATCAGATGATCGTGTGTGACTTATCACTGCCCTGAAAAGCATAACTTATATGTATCAGTCTTTAAGCTTGCTCTAATGCAGCCTCGTAAGATTTATCCTCTCTCCGGTAATAAAACAGAGGTCATTATAACTGTTTACGACAGTATCCACTTACTCAAAATATTTGCATGTGTATAAGAGTGTTTATGTTTTGGTTTACTATGGTATCCTACACACTTCCACTACACATTGTCTCACTTTGATCCATCGTTTTATTCCATCATAAAACTAGCAGGACTTATAAAAATGTTATTTTTAAAATATGTATTACATTGCACTGATACTATGTAGCGTTAGAGTTACAAAATGTATGAAAGGCCACTAAGACAACAGTTTAACATTCACTGACAACGACAACAAACTGCTTTAAATGTAAGTACTAAAGTACTATATACTGTAAACTACCAATCAAAGTTTTTTTTCTTTAACAAATAAATTAATACTTTATTAAGCAATATTGATATCAATCATAAATGTTTCTTGAGCAGAAAATGTGCATATTAAAATGATTTCTGATTGAAATGTGACTGCAGACTGGAGCAATAATGCTGAAAATTCAGCTTTGCACATAGAAATAAAGTACATTTTAATATAAATATTAAAATAGAAAACATTTTAATTTTAAATTATAATAATATTTCACAATTTTTAAAATTTTACTGTATTTTTTATCAAATATTTGCAGTCTCTGTGAGCATAAGATCTTTAAAAAAGCATAAAAAATTATACCAATCACAAACATTTGAAATGTATACTAAAATTTAATCAACAATTAATTGCAAAAATATTTTATTATTATACCATCACCTTGTTTTCACTTATGTATCTTGTCAAAATGAGCTTCTTACTGCAGGTTTTAACTTTGCAAGCACATTAATTACTTAACAATTTATATCACCTAAATTAAAAATGCAGCAATTTTAAGCACTTACTTTGTGAGTTGTCTTGATTTTCATCGTCCATCCTTCTGTGAAATAAAGAAAAAATGAGAGATCTCAGAGTAACAGGAAGCAGCAGACAATCAAACTCACATTCAAGCACTCATTCAAACCTTCTCATGCAAAGTAAAAGATACACAGAAAAAAGTGAGATGACTTCACGCCAGATCTGCTGTAACAAGCCTCTCCTGCATTACAGGCATTGTGACAGACACAGACACATCTGTGCAGGTTAGAAGCATGACATAATGCACTGTGAGCTCTCACACACACCCTGTTTGATGATCCTATCAAGCACTTCAAATACACGCTGAACTCATTTCCTGACTCAAAGGAAAGGACTGTGCTGACTTATGATCTCTGACATCTGTGAATATATTCCAAGTAGTTGAAAGGTACAATAACACTAAAACATCCTTGGATTTCACTCTTAAATTATTAAAATAGCAACAAACACGCCCAGCCTTTTCTTAACACTAGAACTACCAAGGCAGTCATTTTGACCGTTTTAAAGATTTGCAATGTAATAACTTTGTTGAAATAAAACCCATATGACTACAGTTCCATGACTTTTCTTAAATTAATGTAAATTTTATTTTAACATTGTTATTTTATTAAAATTACAAAACACAAAAGAGTTCTGAGTATTTCTACCTTGAATGGCTATAGCGGTCAATTTGACCGTACATATTTACAGGCGTTGTATCTCCTCAGCGCTTTTTCCCGCCGTTAAAGATGTGCGTAGCTGTTGCCTAGCAACCTTTCTCTGGCAGTTTTGTATGCTTTTGCTAAGCTAAAACTTAGCTTTACCGTCAAAATGGCAACAAGAAAGAAAAAATGACTGTCACTGAGGTTTTATCCTTGCTTGAGAACATTGATGAAGCAGAGTCTGATGGAGGAGCAGAGAGCGTTCATTTAAATTTCAATTTTGTGTTATGATGTTTATTATCTGTCCTAATATAACAGAACTATTTATTCGTTCTAGATTTCATTAGAGGCTGCATAAAATTGTTTCCGATTCGTGTGGTTTCCGATAATGCTAAAGCATTGTAAACTCCAAAAGTCAAAATGTATTGAATAAAGACAGATGTAATCATTTCCAAAATTCACAATATGTTTTTATCTAACGAAATATTCTGCTTCATTTTATATTTGTTGACATTTTGACTTTCAAAAACAACATTTTAACTGCGGTGAAAAACTTTGATCTCCAGCTTGCCGGATGCAAATTGCGGAAAGCAAATTGCGGCATGCACTTTTGTGGGAGGTCTAGTAGCTCTTACACAATAATATCACGAACATATTATATTATGTATGCTTAAATTACCCCACATTTTTCATAAAACATGACCATAGAAGCTTTGAAGTAAATATAACATGACAAAAATGACATTCACTGCTGTCTGGTATGAACAGTCAAAATGACCGCTATTGGCAGTTCTAGTAGTTATAGAATTCCGGTAGTGCTAGTGTTAAACATTTGTTTGATTTTATGAAGTGATACAACATTTATAAATTATAAATATACCGTATTTTTCGTACTATAAGTCGCACCTGAGTATAAGTCGCATCAGTCCAAAAATACGTCATGATGATGAAAAAAAAACATATATAAGTTACACTGGACTATAAGTCGCATTCATTTAGAACCAAGCACCAAGAGAAAACATTACCGTCTACAGCCACAAGAGGGCGCTCTGTGTCTTCAGTGTGCACTACAGGAGCACTGAGCTGCATAGAGCGCCCTCTAGCGGCTGTAGACGGTAATGTTTTCTATTGGTTAATTTCTCTTGGCTTATTTCTCTCGGTTCATGTCAAATTAATTTTGATAAATAAGTCGCACCTGACTATAAGTCGCAGGAACAGCCAAACTATGAAAAAAGTGCGAGTTATAGTCCGGAAAATACGGTATGTGTGAGTGTGTGTGTAGTAATACTTTGGTTTAGGGACCAAATCTCACTTATCTCATAAGCATGCATGTTACTGGCATTTTGGCTGATTATTATAAAGCACATATTCATGTCTTATTCAGCATGAACATATTCTACATCCTTTAATCCTGTACCCAATTATAAAAAAAATATATCTAACAATTCAGACATTTTTTTTTTTAAGAACTCGCAACTCAGAATTCTGATTCTTTTATCAGAATGCTGAGTTTACATCAACTGTTATTTTGTTCCCCCCCCACTGAAGAAAAAATTGAATTGCTATTCTTCATGACAGTTTAGACTTTTTCTTGCAAAACTCAGATCTAAACTCAAAATTTCAAGGAAAAAAAAAAAGAATTGTAATAGGGGTGGTCCGATCACGATCGGCCGATCGTTATGCGCATCTCGTCAGTAAAGCCGGTTTTCTAATCAGCAGTTAATTCCATCAGGTGCGTGATTTCACATGGAGCAACTGTTACTACAAAGAGCCGTTGTTAACTGAGAAGATGCGCAATTCCACTTCATTTTCAGTGTTTTTTGTTGCATCTTCTCAGTTAACAACGGCTCTGTGTAGTAACAGCTGCTCTATGTGAAATCACGTACCTGATGGAATTAACCACTGATTAGAGAACCGGCTTTACTGATGAGATGCGCATTAACGATCGCCGATCGTGATCGGAGCACCTCTAAATTGTAAGAAACTTAAATTGTAAGAACCTTTTATTAATACCATTCTTCTTTCTTTCTTTCTTTCTTTCTTTCTTTCTTTCTTTCTTTCTTTCTTTCTTTCTTTCTTTCTTTTTTATCCAGTGGCAGAAACACACTCCACTTCATGTACATAGACTACTGTTCAAAAGTTGGGTTCGGTGCAATTTTGAAAATGTTTTTGAAATAAATTTCTTATGCTTACCAACTACAGAAAACTTGTGTAACATTAAAAATTTATTTACTTTCACTTTAGATCAATTCAAAGCTTCCTTGATGAATAATAGTATTCATTAAAACCACAAACTTCTGAATGGTAATGTATGTAATGTATGTAAGCAATGTTCAGAGGCATTTGCATGTACGAATGGTTTTGTCACATCTTAAAAGGTTAATAATAAAGTTAGTGTGTCTAGTAAGCAGCTGCTGTAAGCACACTGCAGGCCTAAGAGGAGATCAGAGACAGTCGTCTCCGTACCCGCAGCTGTCCTTTATCTCGCAGGCTGTTACGGGTTGAGTACGAAAGCGTTCACTATTTTTGCGGCTCCCTGCAGCATCCCCTGGCATGTATCGACGGGCACGCCGACGACTTCCTTCGGCAGCTGGTTGAGCTGCGAGGTCAAGAGTCAAGGCCACCACGCCACCATCAGTGGCTCTAGTATTTGAGTAGATAGACCATAACAGACGAAGGAGAGGAAGAACATGTGGAGAAAAGAAACAGAGAAAGAAGCAATGAGTCAAAGGAAAAGATTAGAAAAGAGCTCTGCTACTCCTCACAGCACACTGAAGAAGGTAGTGTTAGACAGAATCAACTACAGGTGCACATTAGCATTGTGTTAGCACCACAAAATGTGCACAAAATACAGTTCAGTACATAAAGAGATCAGAGATAGACTCCAGTGATAAAGATAAACTAAAGTGAACCTCAACATTTTATATTTTGCATACAAGGATAAAGATCCAGCCATCAAAGAAAATCTAATGCTTAAAATATTGTTTGACATATTTAGAATTTTGAACAGTTAGAATTGAAAAAACAATGTGAAAACATTTAAAAGCTTTTTAAATGTTTAAAATCTTTTAAAAAGTGAGAATGAAGTCTATTATTTGTTGATTAGACTGGAGCTATTTTATATTTATATACTACCATTCAAATTGGAGGTCATTAAGATTCTTTTATGTTTTTGAAAGAAATATTATGCTCAAGAATGCTGAATTTTTTTTTTTTTTTTGTTTATGTAATATATGAGTGTGTACTGTGTATATTTATTAAGTATATAGATACACTCATATACAGCATATATTTTGGTAATATTTACATGCATATACATTTATATATTTATATCCTTATATTTTATATAAATATATTTAATATATAAACATAAAAAATGTTTCTTAAATACATACATTAAAAATATACACAGCACACAAATATATATTATGTAAACGAACAACAAATATATATTTTGGATGCAATTAATCGTTTGACAGCAATAAAAAATATATAAAAACGGTAATATTGTGAAATACCATTACAATTTATAAAGACATTTTTTTATATTTGAATATATTTAAAAATAGTTATTTATTTTCCTGTAATGCCTCCAGTCTTCAGTGTCACATGATCTTTCAGAAATCATTGTAATATGCTGATTTGCCGCTCAAGAAAAACATATTATTATTGTTAAAAACGGTTGTGTTGCTTAATATATTTTTAGAAACTGATATATTTTTTCAAGATTTTAAAATGAATATAAAGTACAAACAACAACATTTATCTGAAATAGAAATAATATGTTTGACCAGTTTAATGCATCCTTGCAGAATAAGAATAATAACTTGTTTTTTAAAAATAAAAAAACTCACCCCAAGCTTTTAATTAGTAGCTTATACATTATATTAATATGGATTGTATATTAAAATATATACTGCATTTATTGCACAATTTCAAACATATTTTCACATTATGCAAAATACTAGAGTGAGAGTTAGCGCTGACCAAACAGCTGAAAATGTTTTGCCTGGGGTAACACAAACAGAATGAAGCAGGAAATGAACACACACACTGAGGCGTCCCTACACTCTATCAGACGGAGCTGGGCTCGAGGTTTGCTGTAGAAGAGCGTTCTTCAGCTGGCCTACTGATACATGAGTGTGTAACTGAGGAGTGTCAGGGGTTGAGGGCCCATGGGAGTCTGGAGGGTTTTCCCCAGCCACTGTACCAGACGAGCCCAACAAACTTTCCCTGGAGAGAGGCAGAAGACTTCAGCTAGAGACAAGAACTGGAGGAAATAAAGCGTGCACGGAAGGGACAGCTGAGACACAACAGGGACAGGGCTGGATATAGAGAATGATAAAAGTGTAGCTGGAAAAAATATATATTTAGGCTTAAACTTTTTTTGTTTGTGTATTGCATATAACATTTCCATCCATTTGTATTACACAGTTTTGACATAAAGAAACTAACTTCATGTGATGCATATTTGCCAGTCGTACATAAATTAAACAAATAAGAATTCTGTAGTAGTACTAATAAAACTGTATGTTTTAAATACACAGTAACAAGGTTTAAATATTTCTCATCAACAAATCAACTTTGTTTCAGTCTCACACATGTGAACTAACTGAATACTGATTGTTCCACAACTTTCCATATTTAGAATTTTCAATTGAATTAATGTAATTGTTTCCACAATAAACAGATGCATGATTCTAAGCAAGTTTAATAAATAGCATTAAGACATATCTTCATTATAGTTGCTTATTAGCATTCCTATGAGTAACATATTGGCTGTTTATTAGCAATTATAAAGCAAATATTCTGCATAACCATATTCTACATATCTATTCCTACCCAATACCTAAACTAAATGCCTACTCTGCCTTACAAACTATTAATAAGCAGCAAATTATGAGTTTATTAAGTCATAGTTATTGGCTTGTTAATTGTGAGTATTGGACCTTAAAGTGAAGTGTGACCAGAATTACAATAAGTTGGGCTGGAAGGAATGTCTTAAATTTTTTATAAAAAATTATTATTTATTAATTCCTTCTTTTTCTAGCTTGTAATTATTTGATCATTGTCTAAAACTTGGTGTACAAGCACTTCTTGTGTCTGTTTGCCTCTTTAAGAAGAATCGCTTTATAAAACCCCCAGTTGTAAGTCGCTTTGGATAAGAGTGTCTGCAAAATGACTAAATGTAAATGTAAATGTACAAAGGCACAGGAAAGCTCACCTGTTTTGGTGTGTGTTCTCTCCACGGGTGTTCACCTTACACCCATTGGAGATCTTTTCAGGAACAGGCCTCTCTTCCAGTGGTGTTTTTCCATTCCTCCCCATCCCTCCATTCACTCCTCCCGAAACAGACTTATCCACATAGGTAGAGTCACGGACGCCGCGTCCTTCCCTCTCTCTTCTCGACCACTTCGATGGAAGCTCCTCTTCCTGGCTGCCGTAACGCTCGGCCAGCTCTCTGCGTCTCTCTGCTTTGTAGCGAGCTATCCGTTCAGCTCTGGACTCCTGGCCTACACTTTCCATTTTATCCATATCATGAACTCACTTTGGAAGTCTGAAGTACAACTCCTGGTGTGTGATTAAGATGATATCAACACCTCAAATTGGAAAAACAAGGGAGGAGTCTCAACTGAAGAAAGTTTGGTTGATCAGAAGCTCAAATTACAGCAGGTTCCTCTAATAATGCATTTGTGTACCATCCCGATTATTTCCCCGAGGACATGACACTGCTGCAAAACAGTTCATAAGACACATTCATAAGTCATACAGCGGTGTCACATAACTATAAACGGGAGCATTTAACAATCATCTCCACCACAAATATAGGTATGTTTACTTTTTAAAGGCTATGAACCTACCTGTAAAACTAGCATTTCTCTTTTTTATTTATCTGTGTAAATGTGCTCCATAACCTGTTTTGCTGAGCTCCTGCATATGGGAAACTCCTCTTGCACTGACACGCTACACCACTGAAGTACAGCTTAACACAGCAGTATTTGAGAGCAAGCCACAAGCTGATCCATCAACACAGGTGCATTTAAGTATATTGCAGTCTCAGCAAGTATACTGTTATTGTCCTGCTAACATGAAATTAAAAAAATATAATAACACTTACAATTCCCTCCAAAAATGATTCCTACATAAAAACAAACAGCTCCTTAGACCAGCTTAAATTTCAAGATATAAATCCCAATTAGCATGCACCATCATAAAATGTTTAAGCTAGCCTAACATGTTTCAGGTATTTTAAAATACCCCCACTGACCTTTTAATAGCTCAAAAAAGATTTTTTATCATCACCAAAGCGGCATTAATTACAGTTAAGTACAGTAAAATCAGCAATATTATGTGATATCATTAAAATGTTCAATTACTGTTTTCTATTCCAATAGATTTTAACATGTCATTTATTCATGTGATGCAAAACTCAATTTTCAGCATCATTACTCTTCAGTGTCATGTGATCCTCAGAGTTCATTATAATATGCTGATTTGCTGCCCAAGAAACATTTAATATTTTTTTCAGGATACATTTATGAATAGAAAGCTCAAAAGAATAGTAAATGTAAATGAAGTAAATGAAATCTTTAGCAAAATTATAAATCTATTTCCTGTCAGTTTTGATAAATTGAATGCATCCTTGTTGAATATTTTAATTTGTTTTTAAAAAATAAATTAATTTCAAAAGTACACTGCTGCTAATTGCTAACTGCTTTTTGGATTTGGTTTATTTTATTTTGATTGATTGATTGATTGATTGATTGATAGTGAAAAAATCTTCTTTTATGAACTGTTCACTGAAAGGTTCTTTGGGGAACAAAAATGGTTCTTCTATGGCATTACTGTAAAAACAACGTTTTGGAAGCTTTATTTTTAAGAGTGTATTGTAAAGACAGTCATTTCTGAGCAATAACACAAGGAACCTGAAGAACAAGTGGAGCTAATGCATCTGGTCTGCCATCGTCTTGTTATTCACACTCATCTGTAATACATGACATTACCCAAACATGCCTTCCTGAATTATCATTCATGTGCCCACAGATGTGGTTACCTAGTCACCAAACTCCCATAACAACGCAAACACAGATTTACTTATGCAGAAATAATGACATCATCATGTTATCACCCATATAACATACTGTAGACCTGGCATGTGGTGGATGGTCGACCCATGGGAGCCCTGCAGCAGAGCTGCTGTAGGGAATGTACCATTGTGTGTGTGTGTGTGTGTGTGTGTGTGTGTGTGGAAGGCCAGACTAAAGTTGGTGATGAGACTGAACTATAATTACCCATTACTCATGTTTGAAATAAGCCCGTTGGAAGCGTTAAGAATAGATTTGAAATGGGAATATCTAGCAATGACTGGTTTCAATTAGTCCATCAAAGAATAGCTATGAGTGAGTGTGTGTGTATATGTGTGTGTGTGTGTGTGTGTGTGTGTGTAGGGGTCCTCTGCTCCTAAATAAGCAAACTGTAAGCATCAGCATTCTGCCAGATCCTCTCACAAATGAAACACAATAGGCCCAGTATAACAACAGCGCAGAGATCCAGCAGTACTACAGCAGAGAATGAGCTACTTCACTCAGCGAGCCTTATATGGTGTTTCAGGAACCCAGAGTTTGAGCTCTCAATTCAACTCATACCATGAGGAATCACAATTATTATGACCTTCTGATATAATAGTGCTCTTCCTCCAAGAGGACACCATTTTCAACTAAAATTGGAAAAATCTTTTGTGTCTTGCCCAACAATAGCTTAAAAGTTTAAACTTTTGAAAATGGTTTCAAACTGCAAGTTCTTGAAAACATTATCATCTCCATGTAAACTATGAAAACGTAAATTTGTGAAAATGGTGGTCTTAGCCATGCATATTAAATGTGCACTCTATAGAAATGAGTTTGGAGCAGGTGTGTATTGTTTCTTTACAAAGTGACATTACCACTTGTTATGGTCTGGCATGGATCATATAGCATTTTTTGTTTTTATGGAACTGAACAATACAGAGCCCCACACATGGCATGCAGTAAGAAAATAGAAGGCTTAATCATGTGCATTTACTATTTCATTCCTTCGGTTTATAAATTGTGTGCATGATTTACTAATTCATTCCCTCGATTTTGCACACAATTTATAAATCGAGAGAACGAGTTTTAGTACACTGAGGGAACAAATTATTAAATTGTTTGCATGATTTATCTATTTTTCTTGCATGTCATGTGCAGGGCTCCGTAGAACAAGGATCATTTTGATAATGTAGTCGTCTGTACACAAAACTTTTCAAAAGTGCAAAGGAAAAAAACTTTCCATTCTTAGTTGTTTATAGATGATGTTTATTTAAGATGATGTGCATTTAAATGGACAGTTCATTCAAATATAACATTTCTGTCATAATTTCCTCACCCTCATGTCATTCCAAACCTGTATAAAATCTCTTTCTTCTTGCAAATAAATATTATGGAAGTCAATGGCTACTAGCAACTTCCAACATTCTTCAAAATATCTTCTTTTGTACTCAACAGAGGAAAGAAACTCGAATTACACGATGGTGAGAAAATGAGAACAGAATTTTCATTTTTGGGTCGACCATCACTTTAACTCAGTGTCATCACAGTTAAATATAAGAAGTTAATTATACAAGCTGTACAGGTATAAAGGTTTTAAACCTAAAGATTTAAAACATATTGTTTTGTTTACACACAGCTCATATCAGAAGAGCCTGTTCAGTACTGCATTAAAAATACTTTTATCCAAATCAACTTGCATTGCATTCAAATTATACATTTACATATTATCAGTTCTTGCTTTCCCTGGAAGTAAAACCCACAAACCCATTGTGCCATACTCCACTGTTCAAGCTACAGAAAAGACTATTGATTTTTATTTAAGTTATAATAAATAAACACTGACAAATGCTGTTGTCAAATCTAATCTAATAATAGCTCAAACCTCTTAATGCATTACCAGACAGGATCTTCAGCAGCATTGCCATGTTCTTTCTAGAGGGAGCATGTCTTGTCTGAGAGTGACTTGCCTGAGAGTTTTAACAAGCTTAGCAATGTTATGACCCCTGATAAGAGTCTCAGATCAGGAGAGCAAAGAGTGTTTTAACCATCTATTTATGTTAAAGATAGATCTGCTATGTGCTTTTAACAACATCTTTGTTTTCATCTAATTAACTTCTGACTTTGATATTGCTTAAAACATTTGACATTTTAATTATTTGTCCTTACTTTTATATTATGTGAGCCTTTTAAAGACACGGTTTGTAAGCAATGATGTCCCTGCACTGCATCCAAACAAAGCTGTTACTCTAGAGCCAGAGAGACAGAGCGAGTCACGTGAGAGGGAGTTTGAGGATATGGGGAAAGGCACCGTAGTGGCTGGTTGTCGTTTGGGATCAGTTAGACTCGTCAGTCCTTAATCCAGTAACTCTATCTGGCATGGACATGTGCTGAGCACAGACATATGCAAACAAACACATACACATAGACAGCAGCGTTCACGATTCACCAGTCACGACTGAGGTATTCTCAGCACACGCTACTTATCTTGCTTAATAGTCGCTGGATTAATTGTTCTACAGCTAGCTTATGGAAGGTGTGTTTTCTGAATTTCTGGCTGATGATAATAATAAGAGTCCACAGCTTGTATTTCAAGATGCATTTGAGACAATTAGGCATCTATTAAATGCCAAAGGGCTTGTTCATATTCAAACAGCAGGTGAGAATCGGTATGATAAACATCCTAAAATCGGCTTTAAATTATTGTTTTATGTCTGCTTTTTGTCACCATACTAATGAACCAGGCTACAAAAATAAATATTTCTGAATATCCATGATAACAACAATTATTTTTATTATTTATTTTTATCACAAGATACTCTCGGTTATCATCCGGGACCTATCGAGTCCTATAATATTAATTAACATTATAATAAATTATTATTATTGTTATGAACAAAAAATGTTACAATATTGTTTAATAGTAATATTTACTAAAATAATATGTTGTCATTTGTTATTAGCTGTTAAGACTAAAATATTACATGTTTATCTGATAATTAATGGCTGTTATGTTAGACAATTCACTGTTATAGAGTAATATCAGACAAGCAAGAGTGTGTTATGTCCATACATATTACTACAATATTAGCCATCCATTAGTACTAATTAAGTACATATTAATGCCTTATGATGACCTTATGCTATATCTCTAATCCTACCCAATACCTAAACTTAACAACTACTTTACCAACTATTAATAAGCAGCAAATTAGGAATAAGATAATAGTGAAAAATGTTCCCTATTCTAAAGTCTTGCCTAAAACGGCAGTATATTTGTGTGAGGAGTAGGGTTAGGGGATAGAAAATACAGTTTGTACAGTATAAAAATCATTATGTCTATGTTGTGTCTCTTTGTGTGTGCGTGCATCTGTTAAATCAATCGTTATCAAATGGTTGAAGAATGCAAAATGGAAAAAATATATATATATATATTGGCATAACTACTCTGTTTGCAGTAAGACATACTACTTCAAGACACATCCTATGACCTATGATCCTATGTCATTCTGATCTGTTACATCACAAGGATTCAGCGTAGACCAAGTTCATGGATTTACAGCTACAACCATGATGGGATTCCAGCATTTCTAGCCCCCATCCTGCGCTATGATCTGGTAATGCAATGTCACGGTTATATTCAACACCATCATGACAGACATAGTAATAGTCTTAAGACAAGTGGTAAACAGTACAACACAAAGATGTTTAAGATGCTAACCAGGAACAGAACGAACATAACAAATGCCAGTGGGCGACAGAAATGACATAGCTTTTGACCTTGGTTATACTCACACAACACACAGGTCACACAAGCTAGGAAAGTCATAACCCTGACACACACACACAAACACACACAATACAGACATGAAGAATAACTAAATCATAACCTCATTGCAGGCCACAAAGAAAGAAATTCGAATTGTCCCATTATGTTCACTATCCTTCACTAGTACTGTAATTGTCACCTACAACTTCCTTAAAAATATGCAACTGATCAAGGTGTATTGTAAAGCGTTGCGGCATTATGCAAACAGAACGCATTTATATGCACAGTATATATTAATTAGCTACTAAAAGCAGTCATCATACTGCTAATCAAATTTTGATGAAAATGCAGACGACCACAATATGAAAATAATTCTCAGCATAGACAAATGATTCTGCTAAATCAATAAATGCATTTGAATTTGCAGTAGCGTAGGCTACATTTATAGATAGAAAGTTGAAGTGAGTTCTTGGGTTTGAGGTGTATAGGTGCGTTTGATGCGCTGAAAATAGGTTCAAGCAACCAGATATATCTGGTGAGCAGGACAGTAAAGCAGATATAACATTTCACTCATTTTATACAGTAAAGATCCGCAACACAATAAAAGCACATTGTCTGGTCTGCAAGCAAAATACAGCGCGAGAGTTCATTAGCATACACGAGAAAGACACTACTGAACTGTTAATAATACACCGACTGTCAAAGCAACTTTATGAAATGAACTCAAAGCTGGTCGTTTTGACGTTAATTTTCAAAACTATAGAAAAGTCTGTCTGTTGTTATTCTTAAAACTCGTGATAAATGTAACGGCAGAAATGAATGAGTGTACTTACTCGGTCTGTGTGGATCAGCTGTGCGCTCGGATCAGCTCTGACAGCTTCACACACACACACACACACCACCCCAATGGCCAATGAGAACGAGTGAAAGGCCCTTTTAGGGTGTGTGTGTGTGTGTGTGTGTGTGTGTGTGTGTTTGAGAGAGAGAGAGAGAGAGAGAGAGAGAGAGAGAGAGAGAGAGAGAGAGATAAAAATACCCCCATGACTAGGTCAACATTCCATTCTAAGGGGCCACAGCTCAGTTTATCAACCAGTTATTTTTGGTCTTTTTATTTTTTTTATTTACTTTTTTTAAGGAAGTTTCCTTTTTTAAGGAAACAAACTAACAAAAATTCAGGTGACACGTCAGTAAATGCAAAACCAGTGGTAGGCTACTGCTGGGATAAACAAGTGCCAGCTAACCATTAACAATTACTTTTCATCTTAAAATAAATGGAAAATTCTGTGAAAATAGTGATTGAACTCGCTGACTCCTTTGTATTAGATTTCTTGGGAACGGCAGATGTCGTTCTATGAGACTGAATAAATTTATGGTCATGTGCTATTGTATAACATAGTATAAAAAAAATCATATGCAATAATACCATGGCATGACTGCCTCCCAGTGGCCGACTTCCATAACTGTGTTCAGCAAGACACTTTGTGGTCATCTTAGCTCTTTACCTACAACATTAGATTAATCAAATGGAAATTGTTACGCGGATCAAGAAGAAAGGAGGCAAACAATATTGAAATTGCAATTTTATTACTCAAGTGTCAGTATAAAGACAATGATCAAATATGCATTCAGTTACACATTTAATTTAATTGTATTCATTTTAAAGGGCATAATGTCATAACTACACTTAATCTCAGCCCATTTAATTACAAACAGGCACTGTTGGCTCTGGTTTGTGTTTACTGAAAATTCATCAGGAACAGAAAACATAAAAACTTCAAACAATCTGGTCAGAACTTAAAACACTGCATGCGATTAAAAATAAGCAAACAGTTCCAATTGATGCCCAAACAAACACAAAACGAGGCACAAAAACATCGCTTTAAGTCAACTTTCTAAAACAACACTAAGGTGGCACGCTGAAACTAACCGGAAACATTAAACTTACCTGTTAGACAACCAGTTGTGCTGCAACATACACAAAATGTCATTATTATAGAGTTGTCACATGTGAAAAAGACAAATTCTCATTCCTCCTCACCACTGTAATTACATAAATAAGGTGATGGTGATATTAAAGAGCAAGAGCTCCAAAACCAGCTGGACTTTTTGAGGGCATTTGTTTCTTTTTAGCAGTACCAGTAAAATTGTACATTTCCACCAAAAAAATCTGCACCTCATTTTCATTAGACAAAATCTTGATCTACAGGTCAAGGTGCTGCACTTTACTCCATTATAAAAAATAAAAAACTCAATTTAACAGGATAATTCTGGGTGCACCCCTGATTGGGTGGGAGGAGCCTGTCTGATCATCTGACTCCACCCTCTTCAATCATCTGTCATTCATCTTCATGGTTGCAGTCTGCCAGGAAAGGATGGGCCAAAGCTCTGCAGGCAGAGATACGATGAGCTGGATTGAAAGTCAGAAATTGCTGTGTGGGAAGAGAAGTTTCAAAGGAGAAAAGTTATTTATATGTGTACCAGTCACTAAAATCTCTCTTGTATTGAAATAAATACCACTTACAGACAGCAGGTCATTCTCCTCATGGGCGAGACTGGGTAATAGTTGTTTTGTAGGCTTCTTCTCAGCCCATGTAGGGCTGTAGCAGACAGGGCTTTCTATGGGCCAGTCTTCCTCACCCGGCAATCCAATGACCCTGAGAGAGAGCAAACATGCAAGACCACAAAGGAGCACAAAAAGATGTAGTTGTTGGTTGCAATAATATTAACTGGGATTCGGAAAGGCAAAGTATTTTGACTCACTCAAAGATCTTCTGCAGCTGCTGGATCTCTGTGAATCCACGAAACAAAGGCCTGCAGAAAAGATGAGAGAGAAAGATAAGACATCACAGAATTAGAAAAGTTGTTCGTAAGAAGTCTCTTATGCTCAGCAAGGCCACATTTATTTGATCAAAACACTGTAAAAGCAGCAATGTTGTGAGATATTATTTACAAAATTTTCAAATACAATTATTCCGGTGGTGATGAAGCTGAATTTTCAGCAGCCATTAATCTAGGCTGTAGTGTCACATGATCCTTCAGAAATCATTCTAATATGCTGATTTGCATATTATTATTATTATTATCATTAATGTTGAAAACAGATGTGCTGCTCAATATTTTTGTAGAAACGTCATACATTTTTCAGGATTCTTCAAAGAATATAAGTGCAAACTAAAATATTTTATTTTAAATAGAAATATATTGTAAAAGTATATAAATGTTATTACTTTAATTTCTTTAAAAAAGTGTATTTCAAGTTATGACTTCATATCCATTGAATAAAACGTCTCTCTGAGCTCTGTTTTGCTCTCACCTTAACAGAAAGAGCTCTGCAAAGATGCACCCAGCACTCCAGATATCCACTGAAGACATGTAACTGGACTGCAGCAGGACCTCTGGAGCCCTGTACCACAGAGTCACCACCTACACACACACAAATACAAATACATCACATGCCGGAGCTCACTACCACCTCACTTATTTCTGTGAACGTCAATCTGAGCTCCATACGCATGGGGTGAGGGCGATATGGTATGTGTATATTCTGGCTAAACCGAAGTCTGCAATCTTGACCTCCCCTCGACTGCTCACGAGCACATTGTCTGGCTTCAGGTCCCGATGAATGACGGTGTTAGTGTGGAGGAAGTCAAGTCCACAGAGCAACTGACGCATCACATCCTATATAAAGAGAGAGAAAAACACATGAATCTATGCTCTAGTCTTTAATTTATCCCATTCCATTCTGCTTCATTGGGGAATGTTGTCACTAAAGGTGTATGTATTCATTCTTTATCTTCTTTAATGGGCTATCATGGTGGCAGTCTACAATTACTTTTTTGTAGCAAAGACTATGAAATGTGACCCTGGACCACAAAACCATAAAACAAAAATCACCATTCCTATTAAGGGTCTTTTTTTATAATTATGATTTATGCATCATCTGAAAGATTAATACATTGATTTCCATTGATGTATGGTTTGTTTGGATAGGACAATATTTGGTTGAGATACAACTATTTGAACATTTGGAGTCCAAGGGTGCAAAAATAAATAAATAATATTAAAAAGAGAAAAAGGCCTTTAAAGTTGCCAAAATTAAGTTCTTAGCAATGCATATTGCTAATCAAAAATTAGGTTTTTATATTTCTAAGGTAGGAAATTTACACAATATCTTCATGGAACATACTTAATATCCCAATGATTTTTGGCATAAAAGAAAAATGTACAATTTTGACCCACACAATGTTTTGCTGGCTATTGCTAAACATATTCCTGTGCTACGCATGACTGGGTTTGTAGCCCAGGGTCACATATGTATACCGGTATGCAGAAATTGATTTTCAAAAAGAAACCATAGTAAATTCGTCAAAATAGACATTACTAATTTATATGAAAGATTAAGTCGCTGGAAAATGTGAGGACTAAAATTAAAACCTTAATTTTGTCCCTGGTCAGGCCTTTTTCTGATGCTTTGCTGAGAAACGTGGTGAGATCCTGATCGATATACTCAAACACCAGCGTCAGGTCAAACTTCTCGTTTTGCCATCCAGCTGATACATTCAGCAACCTGAAGAGAAATGGAAATGAAAATGAATTATGCTTTTCAAAACGTTTATGGCATTTTTGACGGTTTCCATACACTGACTTGACTATGTTGGGGTGGTTGAAGTGCTCTAGTTTTCGCAGAAGAGCCACTTCTCGAATCACGAACTGAGGGATGCCAGACTCCGGCTCCTCGGGGATGTGGAGTCTCTTCACCGCTACGAAGCGCTGCAGCCCGCGCCTCTCTCGCGCTTTGTACACTTTCCCGTAGGCGCCCTGGCCGATTTCTGCCAACATTTCATAATCTGAGCTCTCCCAACAACAGCTGTCATCCATGTTTGGATCAGATCAGTCTGTCAGAGCGTGTTACTGAAAGAGACCAAAACTCACTGAGTGCTGTATAGAAAGATTTAGAAAACCGGACAAAGCTTTTTAAAACGCTTTCAACTCTACATTGAACTGTATGTCTTAAAAAAAAAAAAAAAAAAAATTAAATGAATGAACAAACTTCATAATTACATTAATGCAATAAGTATATTTGAATGCATTTTGATTTAAAAATTTAGGAAGTATCCCGTCGACATAAGATATGTTCATAAACTAAAAAAAAGTTGTTTGCACATGGTTTTACTGAGATTAAAATTAGTTTGAAAATTCAAATAAACCTGACTTGATTAATTAATTGGAATATATATTTGACTTCCACTTAGCTTCAGACCCAAATTCAAAAGCCATCACCAGTGACACTAGATTTATCCAAAACACAGATATTAATTTCGTATTAAAATGGTGTTTCTTGACTATTTATCTGAATACCGCGGTAAGCGTGCACGTTGTGACACTTGTTCATATGGGTATACGCTCTTTCGAAGATATAAAACCATAATTCAGTAAATTAACTTACCTTTTCTGTCAGTGTCATCTAAAACCTTGAACAAGAAAATGATTGCCTACTAATATGAATCAATGACACGGATCAATAAGCGTTGTTTGCCATGATTTTATTAAAATCTCACATGTAGGCCAGGGGTGTGAGATTTGCATCTGCAAAACCAACCAATGAGCAGCCCAGGATTGTTTTCTGGATATCCCCCATCTCATGTGATGTCAACTATTTAAGAAAACGTATTCCCAGTTGAAACGACTTTGTACATCTATGCACTGTGAATGCAAGCAAAAATAAGCCATATACTTTATGAAATAACAATAATAATAATAACATGTAATGATCTGACCTGGTTAAGCCCTTTGATACATAGCACACAGTGATTTGTTGTTGAAACGAACATATTTATTCAGTATGCACAAACATCCATTGTATATTAATTAGCACATTTATAGGCATATTTATACCAGTATGAAAAAAGCAGAAATACACGCAGATAACTGCAGAAATATTTAATTTGAGAAAGATGCATGTAAACCCTTTATAGACCTGCAGGCCTATATCGACAGTAATTAATCAATTCTAAGTGCAACTAAGATTTCAGCTGATAGTTACAAACCCCCAAAATACACAGTGCCAAGCATGTATTCTCCTTTTCACACAATAAACCTTTCAAAAAGAAGGTTAATTGTTAAAGGAAGGATTCGGTACAAATACAGTGGTGCCTAACTGTTAGGCATTGCAGTGGTTATTAATCAACCATATCCTACATTCATTCTTCTCCAGAGCCATATCTGATATCTCTGGGAATGATTATGAACATTATGTGTAACTGATACTTATTCTTTGTTCTTGCCATTCTTTACTCTCTTGGCGAGACCAGTGGCATCCAGGTGAAGGTGAAGGATAACAGGACCTCCAGCACTCCAGTGCTCCAGCAAAGCCACACAACATAACATCCTGACCTGTAAGCAACGTCCAGATTTAAAAGATAATTGGGATAAACCAGAGCACTTCACATTCCTTATTCTAAACATCAGGTACTATAACAGCTAAAACAAATACAAAAATGTTGTATCCCAAAATCTACTTTTGGATGCCATACATATGAATTTGCATAGACAAACTCACCAGTGAGGAAGAGGTTTTTAATGGAACGTCTGTGGTTTGAGGGGGACATTTAGTTCAACATTAAAGTGAGCAATACCATGATCAAAACCACAGATCTCTCCAATGTAATACTGATTGGGGTGTCTGCATACACATATTCAGTATACAGACTGAAAAAAAACCACACACACACACTAAAGAAAGGGTGAATAATGCTCAAAAAGAACAGGAAATAAATGCAATTTAGAGACCAATTTAGATAAATACTGTTTTATCAGTTTGATCCATTGCTTATGTACAAAAGTCATTCTCATCAACATCAAACTCAAAGCCTCGCTCTGTGAAGGTGTGACAGCATCCTCTAGCCCGGTCATGTTGCTCTAGAACCAGAACCTTTCTACCCACTTTAGCCAACAGGACAGCAATTGCCAGTCCATCAATCCCACTGCCAACCACTACTACATACAAGTCCTGAGGGACCTTACTGGCCAGAAAGCCTTTATAGGGAATTAGACTATTTGGTATAATATCAACCAACAAAATCCAGAATAAAAAAATAAAACAAATAAAAGTTAGAAAAAAAGGAAAAAAAGAAATATTAATAAATCTAATATGTTTAGCTAACCTTAGACAATTGCTAATAGCAGATGTAAATGCTTTGTTGTTGTTTTTTTTAAACCGTTGGGACACATATCATCAATCATTCCTCAGATATTTCATTGTTAATGTATGTGTGCACTAAAGTAAGAAAACAGAATGAGTGCATTACCAGGTGACAACTGGATTTTATCCACCTGGATTTGAGTTATTTGTTTCTGGCCAACATCCCATTAAATGTTTTGAGCCATTGCTGTACTGTATCAAATTGCTAATACTATCAAAAAAATGCATAGTGTCCTCTGCATCAGATTAATCTACTAATTCACTGCAGAGGATCCATTGATGAGCAAGTAATGTAAGGCTACATTTATGTAAATCTGTTCTGAAGAAACAAAACAAAATCTACTTCTTGGATGGCTTGAAGGTAAATTTAAAATTTCCATTTAAAATATAAGATGACAGAAGTCTGGGACTGTTTACAGTTTTTGTCAGTGGTTAGATGTAAATCGGTCAGGAAATTAACAATAGTTTAATATCAGTTATAAACATTTAATTTCTTCTCTAATTGTGTCAATGTGATTCAGTGGAGACCTCGCTAAGCTTTTGAAGTATCAGCATTTCCTGCTCCAAGTCGGAATCTGTAGGAAATTGCGCAAAACTCTTCCAACAGCTACATACATAAGCTTTACCTGCAAAGAAAGAGAGACTTTTTTCAAAACATTAAAAGCAATTATACACTTTAAACTTTAGTGTATGTTGCAGAAGTTTCTACTAGTCTAATTCTAGGGACTATAATAAACACATCTACAAGACAAATGTTTCACACTGCTGCAGTCATTGGCATTAAAAGAACAAAACATTGTGGTACGCCTGCTCTTTGTGGTGACTAAACTTAAACTTTTCTACACCAAGAAGGAAACAATTAGAGACCAGACTACGAAATGACAAACCATAACCCAACCATTCACAGCAGCTGCTAGTTTTTATTTAGCACAAAAAAAAAGTTAATACAGGTTGACATCTTTCACTCCATCATAAAAACCTAAAGACCCGTTTTCAGTTGCTTCCATTGTACTTTCCAAAACCCGTTTCCTCAAATTGCCCATATGATGTTAAAGAAAACCACAACTTTAAATAGATACTGCCAGTCACTCAAAAAACTCTACTGATTTGGTAAGTCAATCTGCTTCCATTTGTTGGACAGATGAAGTCATGTGATAAATAAGAGTTACAATACAATCAGGATCTTCTCCAATCCTTACAGAGCCGTACAACTTTATGAGCTGGCAAAATCTATCGTCCACCACACAAATCACCACATTTCTTTTTTAACTCTCCCACCCACCCCAATCAAAACGGTTTCATCAAAAAACACCATCATTATTGCTAATTTATAATGACCCCCCTCTTTAATCTGCAAGGTATTCATTAAAGTTCCAACCATTGTCAACTTGTGGATCTTATATGGTATTTCTCGTTGTTTCCTTGTTTCTGGAAAACAGACAGTGCTTCTCTGTTGGCAATACAGTGAAAGGGGATCACAGGCAGTTAGAGACAAATAAGCAAAAAACTGATTAGAGGACATATTAAAAGCATTGACAAGGCAAAACCAGGACGAAAAAAAAACCCATCTTGTTCGCCATGTACCGCACCCGTCAGTTGGTCAACGTTTGTCAAAAGAAAGTAGAGAGATGGCAGCAAACAGTTTAAGATGTGTGAAAGCGAGAATGCCCACAGCAAAATCATTGACAGAAGCCCTTGTCATGTCCACTTGGGATTTTTATTATTTCATTGGCTGTTTTTTTTTTCTCTTGGAATTTTCAAGTATCTTTGATTGTTGTCTGTTCTCTTCTAAAACACTGAGGAATTTAACATTTTCATTCATTGTTTTTGCAAACAAAAAAAAACACCTCCCATTGGATAAGTAGAGTAAAATCATGTTATACTGAATGAGCTGAATCTTCTGATGCAAATAACGCAACACTTATGCATCAGGGATCATCGTGAGCTTGTCTGGTGTTACCTATGAGCATGTGTGTGTGTGTGCATTGTTGTTAACAACCATAACAGATTAAGGTTCCTCATCTCTGATGATGGTAATTACAATGGCTTTAGGTCTATGCGCAGAGAGAGAATAAGAAGAAGAGTGAGGGAGGGAAAGAGAGAGAAATAAGAGAGAAAAGAGAAGAAAACAGATCCTCTCTCAGTCTGGCAGCAGTAGTGCAGGTCCAAAAGGTCAAAGTTCAAACTTAAAAATGGCCAGTGAAATCTCCTTCCTGAAGCAGGAAGTCCATTGGTAGCATCTGTCAGGTGGTCAGTGTGTGATGTCATAAATCCGCCTCGCTGTCATGTGAGACACAGATTAAGGATGGTGGAGTGGGTCACTGTAGAACCAAACCCACCTAAAAAAGGGAAAATAATAATAATTATGGCAGCTCAGTAAGCTGTATATTAAACTTCTAGGATTTCTAAACATTGCATTAAAATAAAGAAATAAATGTATGTAAAAAATAATCAATGGAAAACAACACAAACCCCCTAGCCAGATGGTGAAGCACTATGTCCATCTAGTAAATTAGCTTAGCAATGTCAATGCTAAATTAGTGTACAAGCCAATGAACTTAACTCGACTCTGACTAAAAAAAGGACTGATTTTATTCTTCAGTCATGTCTATGACATCTGAGAACCTGTACCTTTTCTGACCCCATGCTGGGACATTTCCAATTGTAGAGGTAATACTGCAGGTTTCCATCTCCAATGCCAAACTTGAGCTTCTCCAAAAATGTCTTGTTCTCCATTAGGTCCAGTGCATTAAAGACATCAAATCCTTTCTGAAGGGGCAATGATACAAGAAAAGCTTTAATAAATCTGCCCAATGTTTAATGCACCAGATCCTGCCAGTTACACAGTTCAAACTGATTGCCTATGGTGTTTCACCGCTAGAACAACATTAATTCATTTATAAATAACTTTTCCAAATGACAAAAAAAAAAACTGTAGCTCACTTCTAGCAACAAATGTACACCAAAACTATAAATAAGTAAACTCAAATTAAGGATAATTATTGAAAATGGATTAAGAAAATCAACAAGAAACTTAAGGGTTGGGCGATATATTGGTACACACAATTAACTAGGACAAATTTAACGACCAGTAGAAATTTTGGACTATTGCGGCTACACGCTAATGTCACATTGCTTTGAAAAAAAAAATACTAAATTGTTTGCACACATTTTTAAGCATTGCAGTTTAAAAACAAGTGATGTTAAGTTGCTGAAATGAACATCAGCAGCAAAAGAGAAGTATATATATTTTCGTTAGTATATTTCGCTATATTCTATATGAAGTTTCGGAGCGCTGTCAGAGAGATATGCACACGTGAAGTCGGTGCTCTTACATTTTTGCTGCTTTATAGGATTGAATGGATAGATACGAACACCTCTGTACTGTGTCAAAATGCCCATCTTTGCCAGTTTCCTTGGAAACTCAGTCATTTAGTTCTTAAAGGGATAGTTCACCTAAAATGAAAATTCTGTCATTCATTTCTCACCCTCATGTCGTTCTAAACCCATTAGATCTTCTTTCATCTTGGGAAAACAAATGAAGATATTTTTTTATGAAGTCTGAGAGCTTTCTGACCCTCCATAGACCACTATGTAATTAACATGATCAACGCTCAGAAACATTGCAAGGAGACCGGTAAAATAATCTATGTTACGTCAGGAGTTCAAACTTAATTTTACAAAGCTACGAGAATACCTTTGTGTGCAAAAGAAAAGCCGAATTGTTGACTATAGTCTTTTTTTTTTTTTGCATACAAAAAGTATTCTCATAGCTTTGTAAAATTATGGTTGAACCCCTGATTTCACATTGATTATTTTACAGGTCTCCTTGCTACATTTCCGGACCTTGATCGTGTAAGGGCACTTGCAGTCTATGGAAGGGTCAGTGAGCTCACGGGATTCATCAAAAATATCTTAATCTGTATTCTGACGATGAACGAAGGTCTTATGGGTTTGGAATGACATGGGGATGATATTTTGTGTGAACTATCCCTTTAAATAAAAGCAAACAGCTGAGAAAAAAAGACATGTGTAACCTTTATTGGTGGAGAGGAGGTCATGATGGTCAGTGGTCAATGGGCAAATTTGGCTAGGATGCCGGGGTTACAACCCTACACCTTTCAGAGGATCCTGGGATTTTAAGTGACCACAGAGTATCAGGACCTCGGTTTAATGTCTCATCCGAAGGACGGTGATTTTTTGACAGTACAGTGTCCCCATCACTATACCGGAGCACCCCCTTTGCTGGTCTTACTAACTCCTCTTTCAGCAGCAACCTAAATTTCCCAGGAGGTCTCGCATTCAGGTACTAACCATGCCCAACCCTGTGATTTAAGATTTTGGTCATATTGCCCACCCCTAAACAAACTTATTTTTTTATTTATTAAGACTTTTTTTTTTAGGACGTTCAATGAAAATGTTTATATTTTAACACTTTTTTTTGCACAATGTATATCACAGCCTTCATAGATCATCGCTACATTCACTTTCATTGGTGGCACATTTTTTGGAAGACAACACTGGGCAGGATTTTTTTTTTTACTTCATTTGGGAAATAATAAATGCAAATTTGTGTGTTTTAATCTGATTCATTGAACACAATTGATTATAAGAATTATAAGAATAAGAAAAGTTGCAGCTTCAATTCATACACAAACATGCTTTCACTGACTGACCGACTTGGCGAGGATGAGAGCGTCTCCCATCAGGTCCAGCAGGGGGGTGGTGGTGTGTACATTATAGAAGGAGTACGCGGCCTTCAGACTGCGATGCACAGGATGGTTCATGATGGTGGATGGCAGCGTGTAGAAACTCAGGAAGTCAGTCAACTTCCCGTCTGAATTCTACAATGATATAAAGGACAAGCTGTTCACACCAAATCCATCTTGCAGAAATAAACTGATTGTCCATTCCTATGTCATTAACACTTTTCATGTTTGATATCTCTAGGAGGCTACAGTGAGTGCAATACCTCCACTACAAAGGTGTCAATGATGTTCTCCTGAGGAAGCAGCCAGTGTTGGACCTCCTCAGGGCTCATGACGGGAACCAGGTTAAACTGACTCAGGTATTCCCTCAGCAGGCGGTGAACTGCTGGCACATCCTTTACAGTCATTGGCCTGAGGCCTGAAGTCTTAGGAGCCTACAGGAGAGAAACACGCAATAAGAACATAAGGAAAAAATAAAATAAAATCTACATTGATTTTGCCCAGGGAAGCAGGCTGGCACACACCTCTGGCAGACGGTAGAGCTTCATGGTGCGTTGCATAGTCATGTTTCGACTCAGGTGAGAGAACTTCACCTCAATCAGCTTTCGTGGGTTCAAGGACCGGTGCCAGTATCTATCATACAAATAAGTAATGTGAGTCATTTGACAATTGTTACTTCTCTACACATCAGGCTGGATTAATAGAAGATATTAGTCATTACAGAATAAAGCTCTATAACACTTTATTGAGATTTGCAGTTTTTTTATGGGAACTTTGTCGTATATGCTACCTCTCAAAAGTTCAGGGTTTGGTACTGTTTTTTTATGTTTTTGGGAGATGTTTGAAATACTGTTTGAAAAGGTTTTAAAATGTAAATTATTCCTGATTGTAAAGCTGAATTTCTGCAGCCATTACTACAGTCTAGTGTCACATGATCCTTCAGAAATGAATAAGTAGACAGTCCAAAATAATGGCACAAATCTTCTGTAACATTACAAATGTCTTTCCTGTTACTTTTAAATCACTTTAATGCATCCTTCCTGACCAAAAGTATTATCTCACTCCGAATTCACTAAAATCTAAATTGTATATATTTTGTAAAAAAAAAAAAAAAGTGTCAGGTGTCAGAATAAGGCAACTTTATACACCAAGGTGATTTTGAGTCAGGGGGAGGAGTTAGAGGCATAGTTCTAGGAAGTAGCCAGCAGGGTCGTTCCTAGAGAACCAGTTTCTCCCTAGGGCTATTTTCCTGACTGCAAACACAAATCTGAAGCAGCAGACAGCAAAATCTTAATTCTCGGCATTTAAAAACATCAGCAATCGGTGAATGGAGGACACCTCGATCTGGGCTGTTTTTATTGTGTGTCCTGGGTTTGGCCATAGCAGAGATGGATTGTAATCGCACAATTTCCATGATTAAAAGAGTGTGTGAAAATCTGACTAAATCTCATATGAAAACTTGTAGTGTTATCATCAATGCTGAGAAAATAACAATGCTGTTATCATCACTGTTTTCCATGTTCGTGGAGTAAATATATTTACATGGCTTTTTAAAAATGCCAGGTAGTCGGTGTTTCATATGCGTTTGGCCAATCAGCGCATACTTGCGTAACTGATAGCTCCTATAGAACTGGTTTAGACCCTACGCTAAAGAAGGAGCTAAATTAGTTCCCCCAAATGGATATCCTAGAACTAAATACATTCCTATTTCCTGCAGTATGAACACGACAAAATGCGGGAACATCTGCCAATAGTTCTGGGAACTATGAAAAGGTTCCATCTAATGGTACCTTTCACTCTGCACAGACCTATACTTTAAAAGAGGGCAGATGTGTGTCTTACCTGCAGGTGCCCACTGGTTTGGGCAGGACCACACCTGCGGTGTACACAGCCTGAAAGATGCCCTCCAGGTTGACCCGTCTGGTGATCTCCCTGATGAGTACCGGAGCCACTCGTTTCGCACGAAGTTTCTTATGCACACAAAGGAAGTTAATCTCCACCATCTTCTTCTCTCTGGAAGGATCGAAGAGCAGACATGAGTCAACAATGGAACTGAATGACCAACATAAGTGATACACCATTGCATGCATGTGATCGGGGACAATGATCAATAATAATGTTCATCTTTTTACTGATTTGCGACAAGTTTGAAAGTTCAGTGCTACTGCCACTAGGGACGGCTAAGGTGTTTCTGGACTCAGATTCTGATTTTAGTGCATTTAAACCAACATGTCAATACACTAATGAAAGCATACATTTCATAGATGCGGATGTTGGCTGGTATGGCGCTGATGAAGCCAACCAGCTTCTGATTAGAGTTCACTCTCACTCCACAATGCCACTGATGCAACCAGCCTGGAGGACGCAGAGCCCTGGGACAAAAACAGACTCCAGTTAAAGAGGCGAGGACATATATCAGTTAACTTCTTAGACAAAAATAAAAAATGCAGATATAGACAGATAGCTCTTTAAAAGACAAACACAATTTTACTAAATTTTTCTTACCAGAGCAGAAATTCAGGGGAGTAATCAAAACGAAACATGTTGTCATCATCCTCCACATAGTTCTCATTCAGGAGAGTGTACAGCTCTTTCAGCTTCAGAAAGAGGAAACAGAAAACTGCTTTAAGACGGAGTGGTTTCAAGCTGTATATTTGCGTGTATAATATATCAAAGAGGAGATTTAGTGGATGGTATGTCGTACCACTGCAGGGTTGCCCAGGTCCAGAGTGTCCCAGGTGAAGCCCTGCGGGAGGCTGTAGGGTTCCTCTCGTATGCTGTCTTTATCTGGCTCAATGAAGCCATGTGAGGTCACAGTCTCTCCTACAAACAAACAAACGACAGAATCAGACTTCTGTCACCACAAACTTCACTTTCACACAGAATCATCATTCTACTCTCTGCCACAAATCATGAGTCTCAAGAAAACAGATTCTGTACAGCTGAAAATTTACTGTCATTACTAAAAAAAGAAATAAGAGATGTCAGATCAAGGAATAGTTCTAAATAAAGCAGATTACTTTAAATATTGAAGTTGAAAAAGTTGCTGCAAGTGTAATGGAACAAATGATCAATACCAAGTTTAGGAACAGGCTGAGTGTCCCAGAACTGATAACTGCGATGCGTGGCCTCCTCCATGGTTTTAGCCGGACCCTGTCCCACCGAAAACAGCTCGATGGCCTTCTGGATCTCCTGTAACTTATCTGCAGGGAGGGAGTTTACCTAAGGAAGAAACAAAGACAAGTGAAAATGGGTTAAAAATATAAATAAAAATAGTGCAGTATTATCACATAGTATTCAATACTTTAAAGAAATCCAGCACTAAAATATAGATATAAATTAAAATATTTTAACTGTACACAAGTGGGCCATGAATTTGGGACGGCCCTTGTAAAGAAGACCTACACTTAAGAGGTCATGCACCAATATTACATTTCAGGGTGATACTGCTATAAACTGAAATACAAGAAGGCAAAGGTAATCTAGAAGTAAACAGTAGTGTGTCAAACACACAGAGCCATACAAACACACTCACTTTGGCCAGCGGATCCGGTGCTGCATCTTTTCCTCCGGACTTGTCTTTGTTCTTTTTCTTCGGTTTCTTTTTCTTCTTCTTGGCACCTGTGTCGCCCTTCTCCCTGCGGGTCACACGAACTCAACATATAAACAGGAATTTTCACAAAACAAAGCACAATGGCCCATCATTTCTTATATGAGTTATAAGAACAGTTCACCCCAAAATGGACCTCCTGTCAACTTTTACACATTATTTCAAAAACTAAATTAAAAGATGATATTTTGATAGAAGAACTACCTCTTTAACATATTTAACTTGGCACAATTATATTTGTATAGACACATATATAGGCTACACATCAATAAAGTCATTGTGAATGAAAATGTAGCAGATAATAATATATATATATATATATATATATATATATAACAACAATAATAATAATAATAATAAAAACACATTAAACCTAACATATGGAAACATACAACACTAACGTCCCTCCATCCCAGCATGCAATTCAACTCATGCTTGAACTACACAGACACAAGAGCCCCACTCCAGTGGTCAAACTGAAACGGGACGACATGCAGAGAGACGCGCAGCTAATCCTATTAATGTCCACGAAGGAAGAGGTGACAGAGCGGAGCTACATGTTAATGGGGGACAGATGGTCTGTCACATGACCTGCAGAAAAAGCATGTTTTGTTTGTGCGAGGGGAGGTGGGCTGTATGACAAAGACAGGTGGATGAACAAGTACCCCTGTGACTATTGCTTTGACAGCCTTCTATCCCTGTTGGATGGGCTGAAGGCACCACGGCTTCTCTTCTTTCTCTCTATACTCATTCAATAAATATAAGTTGCAATAGAGGATGTCCTCTTAAAACAAGGACAATTCTATAGTACAATTAAAATGATGCATGCTTAATTGGATTGAGACTAAACTACGATCCTTGTCTGGTCTGGGTCGTCCGTTGGCTGGTTCTGGAGGTGTTTTGGGCAGATAAAAACCAGCTGAAAACAGGAAACCCTGTTAGGGTGGTTTAATGTTTTTTACTTCTTCTTCTTGCAAGGATAGCATGCTGATATCACATTAATATCAACAGTAATAGAGTCATACAAAATTTAATTGTACATAACCCTTTATTAGTAGGGAGGAACAATGAAAGCATTAGTTGAAATATAGGTGGAAATTAATTACACAAAACAACAATTCAAACAAACAAAACAGGAAACGGGACACAACAGACACATCAATAATTTGACAATAAAAACAAACAAACAAAACTTTTATTTTATTCCTAAATATATACATTTCAAGATTTTTGAGGAAAAACATTGCCATGCATCGATGGTACAAGCTTTAGCCGCATTCAGTCAGGATACTATCTTAAGGAGGCTATGAATCCAAAAGGGTTTTGCACCCATGTGAAGAGTGAACCAGTTTTGTATTATTGTCTTCTTTGCAGCAATGTAAAAACCTTTTATTTAGGGAAAACAGCCTTAAAAGGCTGAAATCTACAGATTCACATAGATAAAGTGTAATAAATTAGACATTTAGTAGTGTATTTTTGATGTTTTGTTTACACTAGTAAACAAGACGTGTTAAGGGATCAAGATGGTCCAAATTTTTTTATAACTGACCAATTTAAATAAATAAATAAATGTGTTTGCTTGTGGCGTCTTCTGTATTGCTTTCTGCTGCGCTGTAATTTACCTCACGATATTAATAAACTATAAATCTACCAAACATGCATCAGGACTGTTAGATGACTGTCAAATAAATAACTCTAAAATGTCTAAAATATTAACTGACGTATAATTAGTAGGCTATTATTCTAGCGTCAGAAAAACGACAATTATGACATGTTAAATCTTGACAGGATATGAGGTGTATATTAATGTTAACGTGATCTTCGGCATGCTGCCATTACTACAGACTGATAATTAACCTAATATTTCACTCTCTGTTGCATAATTTATTCTGGACAGTACCTGTAAGTTATATGACCTTGAGTGACATGTAGCTGGACAAGAAGCTGCTTAAAGAGTCTCTTTCAGTAAACAAGGGACAGCATTTAAGGAAACTGTTGAAACAGAGGGGCTCTTTGGTAATGAAAGTGAAACACAGGCAGCATCGAGTGCAAACCGAGAGCAGAGTGATTTACCTTTTAACCCCTTACTAGTAACCCCCCTTTTTTGGCATGGAGACCGAAATTACATACCCAAAATAAAAAGGTTTCTGCTCATGATTCTTTCTGACTAGATACATAATCAACCTTTGTTCACAAAGCTGACACTTTAAAGTTTACTGTTCAGGAATCAGAATCACTCAGACTGTTATGATAATAGAGATATATAAGCTCAAACATAAAAACAAAAATAAAAATATTAAAAACATATGTTTTAAATGTATTTAAAAAAATGTTGATGTAGGAAATGAGTTTGAAAACACAGTGTAGCTAAGGCCACAAGTCTTCCAAGACTTCATAAAAAATTTCATAATCGAATCTGTAAAACTGTGAATTTTATGAAATATTTTCTAAGGCCATGTCATGTGTGTTTTTAGAGAAGGCTAATCAGATTGATTTATGGCCCTTGTCATCTCTGTAAGATCTCACATGTAAACACTGATGTGTGTTTTATATGTGTGTTTGGCTGTGAAAACTGCCCGTTTCATGATTGTATTGTTCTCACCAAACGAGTCTTTCACACCTCCGCCAGGTATGACACATTATCCGCATTATTCTTTTATCATTATTCTTTTGTTTTTATTCCACCTTTATTAGCCTTGATTGTGGTTTTTCAGGCTTTACAAAGCAACAAAGCAGCGATCTCACTTCAGTCTCTCTTTGCATTTAGCCCTTATTTATCAAAAGTCTTACTATAAAAATACAACAAAACATTTTCTTACGACCTTACGTGAATTATTGAGACAAAAATGCATTATGAAGAAGAAAAGCACCTGCTATTAGTAGCATTGGTGCTAACGTTAGCATCAAGCTACATCTGACAATTTATGAAATTATTAGTACACTTTTACTCAAAACTCACTTTAAACCCCAATCGAGTGTTTATAATAACTTCCTTTAGCGATCAGGGGTGGAATTTGGTCGTTTACTGTTGTAAAAATATGTTATTTGTAGCCTTTTTCATCGTTGCACAAGTTAGCATTTCCGATGTACATTTTCGATTTTTTTTATAAAAACGCCCCAGATCTCAAGAAATTCTCATACCAAGCTTTACTATCGTAATCGCGGGTTTATTATTCGGATATTTTGTGTGTACAGAGGTGTTTCAGTGTTGTTTTGGCCAGATAACTACCAGGAAGTGTGCAGGAAGCATGTGACACGATGGGGCGGTGTCCAGATATGAAACTCTAAGATTGACGTTTGAAAGACCCAATCAGAGTCTGAGTCACACACCGCACGAGCTGTGACTACTGCACGCACACACAGATCGCTGGGAGAGGCTGTTTATCATCTGATCGCGTAAATCCGTGGAAAATGAATAGAAATGACGATTCTGTCTGAAGAAATATGAAGTAAACATCAGTAAATATATCCATATATCTCCGCAGATATGCATCTTTGGTCTGTAAATCCTTATTGACGCTGTTCAGTGAGTCTATGTGAACACAAATAAACCGCTCTTGACGTGACTGAATATGAGTGAGTTGTGAATTTCTATTCAAAATGTGGCATAATACGGATTTATTATTTTGCACTCCTGACATAAATCACTAAATATCTGTCACTGCAACAATGTTTTATCAAAATATTGGTCAAATATCGAAGCTTGAGTCTTTAAACTTTCCATTGATGCACAGTTTGTCCAGATGAAGTAAGACAGTGATGTTTAATGTGCTGTGAAAGTGAAACAATAATAAACTGGGGCCGTCAGCGATGTTTGCACGCAAAGGGGTTAAACATACTCCATTTGCTAGTAACAGCACTCAAGATAACTAGATCACGTCAAATTTGGTAAACCACAGGAAACTCCTTATTACTAACAACCTAGTTGTCATGAACGCGGTTACTTATTAATAATACTGGTCAGTTTATGAGTTGTTGAACACGACATGGAATATTAGCGATTTAATAAACGTATTAACTTATTCGTTTTCTACCAAACCAATATTCATAGTAAGGCTGACTGTTAAACCTGTCGCACAAATGCCAAGGATCATGTAGAACTGGCCATGTGGAACAGTTCCTTAGTTTGATTGACGGCGTCTGAGCCAATCGTTTTAGAGATCCGTCTGCCAATCAAGGCAGAGCCCCAATAGCGTTGGACCAGGGGCGGGCTGATGTGCTGTTAGCGTGCCACAGCCTAGCTGAACAAGGGCCCTGTTTTATCGGATTATTGAGGAGGAGTAATGCATGTCTACGAGCCAACAATAAAATTCATGCACGCTCACCCGTCATCAGAGTGGTGCTCTTCATTTTCACAATTGCTGCAGTGTCCGTGATCCACTTCTACCTCAGTTTCTTTCTCCGGCTGCGGTGCTGTCTCATTCTCATCCGCCATCTTTAACCAGGAAATGAGGATCTCGCCCTGCTCTCTCACACCCCGCGAAACTATTGGCGGATTGCCGCAAAGCCCGATGGTCTCTGTAGTTCTTCCATTTTATGCAGGACCGTTGTTGTGAGCTTTATTTATTTATTTATTTGGGACAGTGCACATGAATAAACATAATGCACAAGAGGTAATATAAAGGCATTTTTTTTTTATATGTAGCCCCCCTGGACAGAATGTCAGTCACCCAAAAAACAAAACTGATATGGGAAAAATGTATAAAATGTAGTTAATCTATGATAAAGTTGCATTCAGAAGTCAATAAAACACACAATATTTGAGTGCAATTAGATTAAGTTTATAAAATGTAGGCATGCTTTCAAAGGAACTACATCTTTCCACAAATAATAATCACAACAGCACAATATTTCCATGTTTTCAAAAATAGGCTAGACAAGACAAAAACCCAATAAAACCTAATCAGTATCACTGCTTAAAATAAATTGAGATTTGCCATTGATTTCTGCTGTTGATAATGTAAAAATTAATACTAATTAATATTAATTGAATTAATTACTGATTATCTATTTCAATACAAAAAGAATGAATAACGCACATTTACACAAAACATACAGATACAGTACTGTAAAAACAAGACATTAAAATCATTAAAATGTTCTGTTTTCTAAACAGAAATAAAATCTACATTTGAAATATGTCTTTACTAAATTAATGATCATAGCCTAGTACAAAACACAGTCCTTATGAGTTATCAATAACCTCAAGTTTTCATGATTCAACAAACTTGGATGAAACGGAGTATATAGTGGCAAATGCAATTATTGCCTGCATCTTCATTAAAGCAGCACTGATGAAGTTGAGTCATCTAACCAGATTTGAACATCTGTATCATAAGCATCTTACTACTCCGATTACTTAATTACTGATTACTTATTACTAATATACTGCTGAACCGCATTTGGTTTCAATTAGTTAAAACATACTTGCATAAAAATAGTCATTGCTCTTACTAAACCACCCATACACTTGCTATGCTTCCAGTATTCAGCAAATTAAAACCATAAACTAAAAACAAACTATAAAAAACAAACATTAAAAGACAACTAATTTCTATCTAAATGTACATATAATTCTTGTCCAGCATGTAAAGACTAGTTTAAGTTCAATTAAGTTGTTGTTACCTTTTTTAAGATTTTAAGGCTAACAGACTAAATAGAAATCTGTCTCAATGGAAACCGACTCTATAAACAATACTGACTTCATAACATATTTAGCTTTCACGGTAACACTTCTATGACACGGTTAGACGTTCTGCTCTGCTGACAACACCACAAATGAACAATAAAAAAGCCAAATGCACTTTGAATCACGTCTACACTGACTTGTGCTTGTGTGTCCAATGTCACAAGCGTTTTCATGTGCTCTGATTCTGAAGAGTCCCAGCACCTCGAGAGCCCGGCTCAGGGGCTTCTCCTTCAGTAAGGTACTTCCAGAAATAAACATTTCCAGGAATCACCACAGAAGCCTCAGGCCTTGCCTTTCCGCTCAGAAACGGTTTTAATAGGAACCCCTCGCCGTAGCACCTTGACATGGATGAAGAGGGTGGCAGGAGACAGACTGGAGCCGTCAGCTTTTAGCAGGTGAACATGACGATAACCTGGAGCACAACACAAACACTGGAATAAATCCATGTGAAACATCTAGTTAAAGCAAGTGTTTTGTCTGTGTTTTATGAAAATCTGGATTAATTAAATTGCAATTTGTGTCCTTTTGAACTTCAGATTTAGGCATTTTTTAAAAAGTGTTACGTGCGCTAAGCCACAGACTGAGAAGCAGATTTGCACCTCATTTATCTCTCAGTAAACTGGAAACAATTTTTTTCAGAATTGTGCAAAATCCCACTCCTAGCAATTCTTGTTGTACACAACATTGTATTTGTATAACAACATTCCAAAAACTACTGGAGCTGTTCTGAACACAAAGATTTTTGTGACTATTCTTTATGTGCTTGATAAATAATTCTGTTGCAGTAGATTTTTCAAGCATGGTGTTCAAGCACTTTCTGTAATATTTTATTTAAAAACATTAATTTATATTATTTACAGTACCACAGTGATATTGTGAAATACTATAACAATTTAAAATTATTGTTTTCTGCTCTTATATATTTTAAATGTAATTTATTCCAAATTTTTCAGTATCTTATTCCAGTCTTCAGTGTCACATGATCCTTCAGAAATTCTGATATGCTTCTCATGAAACATTTCATACTATTATAAATGCTGAAAACACTGTGGTTCTTTAATGAACAGAAAGAGCCGCATTTATTTGAAATAGCAGTCTTGTTAACATTCTAAATGTATTCACTGTCACTGATTTATTCAACAAGGATGCATCAGATCAATCAAAAAGTATTCATTTCTTAACATAAATATCTTACTGACCCCAACATTTTTACCAGATGGAGTTGTAAAATTAAAAATTCATTCAGTACTTCCAACACAATTCATGTTTAATATAATATATGTTTTATTAAAACCTCATACTGTGTGATCTGACACACACACACACACACACACACACACACACACCCGTTCGTAGGCTGGTGAAAGGGATGGTGAACTGGCCAATGAAATCATTCTTGGATTTGTAGTCGTGATCTTCCACCACAAAACGCACCAAGGCCAGTTCAGGCACCTGCAGCTGAAAGTTCACAGTACAGTCCCAACGAGGGTTGAAACCTGCAGGGGGAGACAAACACACACACACACACACACACACACACACACTATATTCAATCCTGACAGGAACACCTCTCATTTCACTGCTAGAATATTTGTTTATCGCACACAAAATAAAACAAATTATACACTTTCATTAATATACTAACCATTAAAACATCACAATTTTAATGTACAGATATTGATTAAACGCTCATACAGCATTACATAACTCTGGATAACTAAATATCTGACCATTGTTGTCGATGCGCTGGGTTTTTGCACGAGCCTTATCGATGGAAACTCCATGGATCTCCACCCAGACCTGTGGGTCCACAATGGAGTTGGGATTGTCTGTGTTGATTTTAGGAAGTTGCTGGGCCGAGATCACCTGCGGGAGAAACAAAACAGCCCACAAGTTCAGTAAAAGAGATTTATCACAAAAAAGCACATGGAATTCTGGAGCAATATTTCCTGTCAGACCATCATGACTAAAAGACTAAAAGAGAAGAGGAGCTTCTGCTAACCCGTATGATAAGCTGTGTGGGTATATGTCCTGGTCCTCCACCCGTGTTCTCAGGGTCAAAGTTAGACTTTGGGTGACGCAGGAAGTCAGGCTTGAGCACATATCCGCAGCGGCCGTTGGGCAGAAAGCGGCCCTGGTTCAGGTCCATCTGCTCTCCTGGGGTCTGGAAGTTCAGAGCCACTGGAGAACAGAGAGAATGACGCGTTCAGGCTTTGGCTGATGTACTTACAGACATGCAGGAATGAGTTCAGACGCTCACCCATCTGGCAGCCTCCGTTCCACATGTCCTGGGGGTCGTAGTTGGAGGACTGTAACCTCTGGCCTGATGGGTAAACCCTGCTCAGCTGCCGACTGTTGTGACGAACAAACAGCTTCCCTACAGGACAAAAATATGCACATAAATTTTTTTTCTGCAATATAGCAGATCAGCATGACAAAATACTACATTATACTATTTGTTAGTACTGATAATCACTTGTTATTTATATATTATTTAATATTAAGATGAAATGCTGTTATCTAATTGAAATTCTCATTTACTTTGTGGCAGATACAATACTGTTCAAAAGTAGGATTTTTTAACAAATGTAAAACTTTTAGTCAGCAAAGATACATTCAATTGATCATAATTGAGAAATTGAAGACATTTATACTGTTACAAAAGATTTATATTTCAAATATATGCTGTTCTTTTGAACTTTCTATTCATCAAAGAATCCTTAAAAATTGTGTTAAGGTTCACACACACAAACAAAACATTGACGGCAATAAGAAACATATGATAATGAGCAGCAAATCTATCAGAATGATTTCAGAGGATCATGTGACACTGAAGACTGGGGTAATGATGCTGAAAATTTGCATCACAAGAATAAATTTGATTTTACAATAGATTCAAACAGAAAACAATTTTACAATAGTGCTGTTTTTACTGTATTTTTCAATCCAAAAATTCAGTCAATGAAGTCATTACGAGACTTCGCATTAAGCATTAAGAGACTTCTTTCAAAAACATAAAAAAAATTTACCGACCCCGACCTTTAAAAGTGTAAATATTGTTTTGATTTACTAAATACATTATACAATCTGATAGTTTCCTCCTATAGTTTCAGTGTACCTAATGTTTCACTGAAGGACAGCGTGACTGATCTTTGACTTTTTTTTATGCTGAGCTTTTTTTTATGCTGAAATGTGGTGACACAACCTAATTATAAAAAATTGACGTGAGTTGTATGTAAATTTGTCATGCCGCTGGCTGTCAGTGTTGGCTGGAAGAGCAGTGTCTTTGTTTTGGAAGTTATCGGATAAGCAGCTTATTTATTATGAACCAGCTGGCAGCAGCCTAAGGCAACAAGCCGGTCCAGATAAAAGCAGCAAACAATACAGTTCACAGTAACATGTGAAATATGTACCTAGAGTAGTGCATTGCTGGGAAATCATGTGCCACATTTATAGTCCCATCCATCCATCCATCATCCGTCAATCCATCCATCCATCAGTCAATATAGCACTTGTCACATTTGCATTGGTTTTGTTGATTTGGTATATGAATTCTTAAGTGAAAATGTGGCGTAAGCTTTGTCTGCTCATCTCACCTGAGTCTTTGATGAGTTTGAGCGCCTCATTCTCAGAGAAAGAGGACATCATGCTAGGAGGTCTCTGGCAGGCCGTCTCGAAACCACTGAAGGGCACACTCTGACAGTACACCACCAGATCTGACAGCTCTGGACTCAGTTTAGTGCTCACAGACTGCATACGTGTCAAAGTATATGTTGGCACACAAGAAGATTTCAGTGAACATTGAGGCATCGGATGTATTATAAACACACAAATACCATATAGTATATACTGTGCTGTAGCGAATGTATTTACCTGAGCTATAATCATACTCATATGCAGACAATTATCAAACCATACAATCTTCAGATAATTTACAAATCAGTTCCTTGGCTTATAAAGCTATTCATATTTGAACTCACCCTCCCAGGATCTTTTTTTGCAGTAGACTCTTCATCTGAGCTATACGAGAAGCTAGTCCAGCTTTCAGTCTTCCCCAGCAGAACTCCTAACTTCTTCCCCTTCAGCAGGATCCGTCCCATCAGCTCCTGCAGTGAACCAGGAACATGGGAGTATTAGAAATGTTCACTGATTTAGAAAATGTTAGCTTTAAAACACTGCTACAGTAAACAATCATTTATTTCAGAGGCTGGAACAGATAGAAACTGTCGAGAGTAAAAGATGGAAAGGAAAGTCATCATAAATATGTTTAGTAAATGGAGTCCAGTATGCTTATAAAAATGTGCACTACAGTACATGAGTGTTGACTTAAATTCATTCCTAGCGCTACACGAGTAGTACTGTAGATGTTTTTACTGATAATCCTCTGGAAGTAAACAGGATGTTTCCAGAAGCGAGAAAGGAAGGGTTAGCAACACCAAGATCTTGGGTTTGATTTCCAGAGAATTTATGGAAGTACGTTTGGAAAAAGTGATTACACACATTCTAAAGTCTGGGTTCAGTAATATTACTAAAATAATATTTTTATTCAGATCAATGGTGACAGTAAAGACCTTTACACTGTTGCAAAAAAAATCTATTTCAGATAAATGCTTCTCTTTTGAACTTGAACTCTAGTCATCATAGAAAAAATAAAAAGAAACAAAATCATGGTTACCACAAAAATATTAAGCAACCCAACCGTTTTCAACGTTCAATTTTTTTTTTCAATATTAAGGACCAAATTAGCATAATATAATGAATTATTAAAAATTCAGCATTGCCACCACAGGAATAAATTACATTTTAAAATATATTATAACCGTTTTCTGTTTTAATATATCTTAAAATGTAATTTATTCCTGTGGTGGCAATGCTGAATTTTTCACATGTGAAAGTACACAAATGCTTAAACTACTAAATGCTTGAAACAGTAGTTTGCTGCAGAGATCACAATACATAGAATGTTTAATTTGGCGTACTGAAAATAAACTACATTTTTAATTCAGCTACACCTGAAAATCTCTTACAGTAACATCTGGAAATTGTATAAATTGTTAAGTCAAGAAAGGGCAAAACAGGAAGCGTGAGTGACCTCAGGTGAGGGCAGGTCTTTGAGGGGCAGGTCATTGAGCGGCTTTCTCAGGAGCTTCTTTCCCAGAATAGAGCGAAGGTGCTGCGCCATGACCGCCTGCTGCTCCACTGAGCAGTGATTCTCCAGGGACAAGATCAGAGGATACGGAGATGTCTTTGGAGAGAGAGACATGGTTATTACAGAGAACCAGTTATTTAAGGGTCAACTAACAAAAATGCAAACCAAAAGATTTCCATCATAGGCTGTTAAGATTCATGTGTCTGCACCTTGAAGGCGTACTGAGCGATGGTCTCAATGACTTCTTTAAAGAGCACTTTGGAGGTGAGTGTGTGTCCGTGGTAGATCATGGGCTCTCCTTTATCACCGTCCCAGCAGTCCAGCTCAACACAGCGACAGCCCTGATGCAGAGCTCTGAAACAAACACAGAACCCATGAGTTTACCCACAAACACAGCATGAACAATAAATATCACCCCAGTATGTGAATTAGCCTTGTGTATTGTATCTCATAACACAGAGATTATGTTTTGTACAGCTGCCACTGGTGATCAAATATTTCATGAGGTAAAAGCCTGGATTGAAAATGGGCTTTACAGATTTCCGCAGAATTGGATTACCTTATTGCTGGTCCATAGTGTGTGCACTTAAACATATTAACGGCTCACAGCTCTATTGTACAATTTTTTTTTTTCCAATTCCACAGAATTCTGCAGTTGATAAAGATGTTTTTTTTTCTATTTAATCTAACCCTATAAATGATTACTTTAATTGTTGGTTTACAAGAAATATCTAAAATAAAATATAATAAATAAAAATAAAAATATAATTAAATTAAATTGTTGGTTTATCCTAGTCAAGTTTATTTAAGCAACAATTAAGTAATTCAGATTTTCTACTTCAAGATATTTTGGATGTTACCACATGAATAATTATTAGGTTTCCCTGAAAATATTTTCTTTACGTTGCAAAATAATGATAGGACATTTTTTTCATAGCTTAAATACTTTTTCATAAGTCATGCTTTTTTTTTTTTTTTTTACTATTCATAGGTTTGGGGACACATATTTATCAAAGAATCCCCCCAAAAAGCAACTGCTCTTACAAAAACATTAAGCAGCACAACTGTTTTAAACATTGTTAGTAATAAGAAATGTTTCTTGAGATGCAAATCAGCATATTAGAATGATTTCTGAAAGATCATGTGACACTTAAGACTGGATTAATGACTATCATGGAAATAAATGACTCTTTAAATATATAAAATAGAAAACATTTTAAATTGTAATAACAATTCATAATATTACTGTTTTTACCGTGTGTTTGGTGAAATAAAGGCAGTCATACAGCCAGATTTATTAACAGCGCAACTGTTTTTTTAGCGTTAAAATAGTACTATCAGGATTTACTAAAGACGCGCCGTAAAGAGTTAGCACTGAAAAGGGGTGGACAGTTATATTGCGCCATACCTTATTGAATATGCATTCGTAGGAGTTTCCCTTTCAGACACAAAATTCATGGGAGGATAGTATTAAAATCGATCACGCAACACAATTTACTAACAGTTGCTCTCATCAAATTACTGGTATTTGCGCCATTATGTAATGCCCGAAAAAGCATGTTTTAAAGAAGGGTTCATTTGGGCTGCTCTTGGTAGATTGCACTGGTCATTATAAAAAACGTGATGCATCTGTTTTCTTTAATTTGTGATTGTCAGTAAATCACATGAAGAATCTTTCTCTCCCATCAGCACTTTTATGGAATTGTGTTCTAATGCTAATTTACCCTGTTTAGTAAACCCTGCCCATAAAGAGCAAGAGAGATTTTCTTTAAACTGTGGTGCTGGAGGCAGATTACAATATGCAGTTGGGTGGGTGTTGTACCTGATATAAGGCTCGGTGCTGCTGGCACTCGTCACCTGGTCTTTGGTGAGGTATGTATTATGAGAAGAAGAGATGTAGTAGTGCCCCAGCGGTTGGCTCATGTCCTGATGCACATGAGCGTGATCCGGGTTAAACACATCATTCTCTTTCGAGAGCATGTACATGGTGAAACCGTTCTGGGTCATGAACAGATTCTTCCGGGCTGAGGGTCAAACGTTAACATGGTTAAACACAACCTTCAGTAGAACTGGATAAGAAAATGTTTTATTGTATCACTAATGTATTACTCTCAGTTCTAGTAAGAGCAGAAAGGAATAACCAAGGTTAGTCAGGTATTTGACACAATAGCCATTGACACAATACAGAGCTATGCACTCACACTAGTTCTTGGAAATGGACGGGTGTGGTTTTTTCAGTTTACTGTTGGACCTACGCTCCAGTTTTCAATAGGCTGGATATTTTACATCATTAGATCACACAATGACAAACTAAAAACCAGTTCTGAGTTGGCCTTTGTGCCATTTTTACTGACAGTATATTAACAGTAGAGGAGAACAGCAAGGGAAATGTGAGTTAGATCTAAACTTACACTGCCCACATGAGCACCATGGGTCGACTGCTAGACAACACCTATGACAAATAACTCCTTTTGTTGCGACTCTAAAAGTTGATGTTTGTTTCTCAAATTAAAGTACAGGGCTCAAAAAAAAATTTATTTTTATTTTTTCTGCTGGGTCAGATTTGTACTAGCACTGTTTCATCCCCATAAAAATGTTATGGCCAAAATTATTATTTACTTTTATTTTGTTTTAATAATATATATATATATATATATATATATATATATATATATTTTTTTTTTTTTTTTTGATCGTGTGACTGAAGCCTGCTGAAAATTCAGCTTTGAAATCGCATGAATAAATAACATCTCAAAAAAGAAAACAGTTATTTTAAATTGAAATAATATTTCACAATATTCCTGTTTTACTGTATTTTGGATCAAACAAATGCAGCTTTTGGTAAGCATTGCTGGAGACTTCCATCAAAACATAAAAAAAAATCTTACTGATCTCTATGGAATAATTATTTTTTTTTGTATGTCGTAATACATGCGTAAGTATACATACCATATAAATAAAAATATTTCTGATTCAGCATTGCAAGAGATATAAAAATAATTTTTAAAAAGAAAAAGTGGAATTCAAGTAAGTTGCATTTTGGGAAGTCTTGTTTATGCAAGTAAGTATATAAATATTGTGAATGTTGTTGTCTACTCTCCTGGATGTATACACTGTAAAACTAAAGTATAAAATATCTAAAGGTATAAATAAAGTTTCTACAACACCACAAACTTTTAAAGAGTATAAAGAGAATATATGATGGCTGTGTACCCCAGTCGTTGAGCTCATAGGTGTGGATAAGAGTCTTTGCATGGGCCAGTGATGCGTCTTCGCCCTGGTCCCCAAGAAAATCCCTCAGCTCCATGGTGGTGAGCACACAACCATTACTGGAATAATGCCTGAACACCGCGTCCAATTCTGGCCTGCGCATCAGCTCACGGCAGAACTCCTCTATCTCCACGTGATCCAGCCGGCCATCACCAGAGCGATCACACTTCTACAGACAAGAGGAGGAATAAAAGAGAGAGACATTGCTTGAGGCTTCACTTAAATGAAATTATTTTAGTTTATATGACAGCTGTTGCCACTCGCATATTTATCTCTCACACGAACCTTAAAGAGTGTACGTGCATACTGTTCGTTCAGGTCAATGTTGATCAGCTGTAGCAGATGTTTCACCTCATCGTAGCTCATCTTCCCATCCTGATTCTGATCCGCACATCTCAGATAGCCACGAATCCAAGTGTGCACAGTTAAGGAAAACTAGACAAACCAATAATACGCATACACAACATGCTGCCAGCCATATGAAAAATCTCTCTGCTAATTACAAATATAACGTAATTACTCTTTTTGTGCAAAGAATGTTTCTTGTAGCTTCATGAAATTATGGTTGAACCACTGATGTCACATGGACTATTTTAACGATGTCCTTACTATCTAATGGATTTGTGTCTATTTACAGTTAGGAAATTACTAGCACTTTCTCTCTGCAGATATGGCTTTAAGGATATTGGTCCAGCTTTTCTTTCTGGCTCATGTTGGAAACACAGTCCTTAAGTGTGCGCAGGCCTCGAACCCAGCGCTCTGCTTCATCCTGTGTAGAGCAGCACAGATCCAGGCTTTTCCTTCCTCCACGGAAGACCACAGTGAAGCAGTGGGTTTCTGGAACCAGACCTACCATTCGTCGCAGACACTCCGACTGACAGCCCTCCCGCACACACTCCACCTCCGTCACACAGACTGACCGAAAGAACCCACACACACACAAATGTGTAATTGGACCATCGTTCCTAATAATAATTTACATAATCAGTTACTTAAATGTGAAAAAGTTTAATCTATGCACAATTAGTGGCTGCAAGAACTGCAAAAAATAAATAGTTTTAAACACCAGTTTGGCCACATAAAACACATTTCTAGGATGCCTTGGGTGGTTGCTGGGCTGATTCTAGCATGACTAGCATGTTGTTAACATATTTTAAGCATGTTGCTAGCATGATAAGCATGTTAATAACTTAAAACACTAAATTAAACTAGCAAAATTAAAAAGTAAATATATTAATCTATAAACAAAATTAAACAAAAATGAATAAACTAAAACAAACTCTTAGCTGTATCATTCAAAGGACACTCCAAATGATATAAACTAAGCTAAGATAAACTACTTGAATAAACAAAAACAATTAAAAAGTAAACATATTAATCTAAACAAAATTAAACAAAAATAAATAAACTAATAGCAACTCTTAGGTGTATCATTCAAAGGACACTTCAAAGGATATAATCTAAGCTGAGATAAACTACTTGAATAAACAAAAACAATTTATATTTATTAAAAATAAAACTAAACTAAAATTAAATTAAAGAGCCACACAGATGGGAAATCAAAAATTACCTGTATTACAGTGTATGATGTAGCTGTCCATCAGTGTAAACAATGTGCAAAGTAATTAAACCAAACAGTACACGATTTATAAAGTTATTGGCTTCTAAAGTAAGGGAAAGAACCGCTGAATCGCTGAAACGAGTCGTTATTGATTTCAAATCTTTTGCCCATCTCTATGTATGTCACTAGGAGCACTTTGCATAATAATCTCCGCCTACCGTCTTGAGAGAAACGGAACTCTGAGCTGCCCCCCCCCCCCCCCCCCCACACAGACGCTCTGGTTGGTGTGAGAGCATCATGTCGAGGAGACAGTGTGTTTTTAATTGTAAAGGCAAGTTTGTTTTATTTTCACTGCCAAAGAAGATCAGAAGAACCAATGGCTAAAATTCATTTTTACCACCATACAAGAGTAGTACAACAAATCCTTGAAACATTTCACTGATGAGTGCTTTTCTAATCTCAGTGAGTACAAGGCAGGATTTTCAAAGTGTTTGGCCATAAACGCGAAGTATGATTATGAAGTTATGTGTCTGTTTTCTCCCGAGCGTCTTATCAGTATGTGTGCTGTCTGCAGCCTTTCTCTGCGCTGATCGTCATGTACAAACACATCATTAAAATGAAGTGTAACTCTGTGAATACTCAACGAAGAGACATGAGAGAGATATCTAAAGAAAGCTTGACATGTCTACTTTGAAACTAAACAAGTGGTGCCGAAAACAGATATTCTGCGATAAAGTAATCCATATGAAAACAACGCGATGTCTGTTTTTCATGTCTCCCTTCATGACCACGCCCCTCGCTGAACGCGCTATTCAGATTCAAACTGAAGCGCGCGGCTTGAATACACCCACACAGAAGAAAAAGCAGCAAGACTGTTCAAGTTTTTTATTTTACTGTTTGCTTTGCGATGAGAGGAATAAGACATAATTCACCCCAAACAGATGCTAACGCATAGTTTACCGTGGAGGTGTGTGCGGAACAACCAATCAAACCTGAATATGTTAGTTGACCAATCAGAACACAGTATGCTACCGAAAGGTGGGGTTTAAGGAAACTGAATCTTTTGAACAGCTTTGCGTGAACCGTTTGGGGATCTCTGAGAATTGAGGTAATTTTAAAAGGATATTTTGACAAAATGACAATGTTTTTTAACCTTGGATGGATTTAAACCTAATGTACAGGACTTATAAACAGTGATAGGAAGCTTAGAATTTTTCATCTTACTGGCTCTTTAAACAAACTAAAAGCAAGTCTTAGCTGGGCCATTTAAAGTAAGACTTCAAAACAAAGAAAACTAAACTAAATAATAATTTAAATAGGACTTTTGGTAACGCGCAAACTCTGATGGCTGCTAGTAATGGGTAATTCTCAAATGATTTGTTCATTTTGAACAAATCTTTAATGTGACTCAGTATGAACGAGTTGTCTCGGGGAGTGATTCGTTCAGTCACGCATGCGCAACTTTCCATGGGTTCTGTAATTAAATTAGTTCACCTGTTTCGTGTCTTCAGGTTTTTGGAGTTGTTTATTCATTACGTGACTGCCCCATACTTAACCAATGCAGTTTGAGTCGGAAACGGAATTGATTGGTTCATCTCTCATGTCTTTGGGTTTTTCAAGTCGTTCGTTCATCACGTGACAGACCCATAAGCTTTAACCTATGCAGTCTGAGCCGAAAAGAGACTAAATGATAATAACCAACTCTTCATTAACTTTGTTACCACATTCAATGTTATGGAAAAGAACCATCATGACAGAAATTCACATATTTATAAACCGTAATAAATAAAAAGCTACAATTTAAGACAAGAAATACATCACGTAACTGTAAGAGTAAATAATAATGATAATAATAATAACTATGCATCCATTTGTAAGGAAATGTATTTATCTATCCCATGCTGTCACATCATGTGACAAAAAAATGAACCACTCGAAAGACTCAAAATATGAACTAATCAATTCTCTCTCCAGCTCAGACAGTATAGTTTTAGCTAATGGTGCTGTCATGTGATGAACGAACGACTCAAATCGAGGACTTAAAAGATGAACCAATCAATTATTTTTTCGGCTCAGACAGCATAGGTTTAGATTATGGGGCTGTCACGTGATGAAACAGCATTTGTTCGGCAATGTGGTTCAGGCCTTTACCGCAGAGCTGCCCCCAGCGGATTTATCTCCCGCAGTTGTCCCAAGTCACCAACAGTTGCTGTATGCAGAGAGTACAAGGGATCGGGAGGGAGGCAGAACAGTGTGAGCTTGCAGAGCTGCTTTGTGCTTACAGTAAATGTCTTCTCCACTGGACCGACAGACCTCGGCCGCACAAACCTTGTCCAACATGACATTCAAACCCGGCCTGGCCCACCTGTGAAACAGCAGCCGCGTAGAATAACATTTAAGAAACAGCAAAGTGCCAATAAACACATCCAGCAGAATCTGGATGCTGGCTTGGCCTCCCCAAGTAATAGTTTCTGGGCTTCACCCATACTAATGGCGAGAAAAAAAAGCCCAAACACACTGCCTGTGTGTAGACTACCAGGCACTAAATAAGTGCACCATCTGTATCTGACTAGTATACTTTTGTGATGGGCAAGGACATAAAGGAAATGCTCCAGTACCTGGCTAAGGTCTTTGACTAGTCTACGCCTGGCCAACCTGAAAATGAAACCACCAAGTGTTGTGTCTTCCACCGCCAGGTAGTCTAACTGAGCCACATCGTCTCAGAGCATGGTGTAGCTACAGAGTCTTGTCAAGTAGGGGTAGTACAACCTGCCATCACTGCCAGTACTTATTTATTCTCTGGGTGGACTACTGACGAACTGCGTACTGCCCAAGCCGCTGACTCTGATATTGCTCCCATCAAGAGGTGGATGTAGGAAAGCATGGAACGATTCTCCTGGGAAGATGGGTCACCCTACGTGTCGGCAAAGAAAGCCTACTGGAGTCCGTGGCAAAGACTGTACCTAAAGGATGGCATTCTATTACAACGTTACTACCTGAATGAGGGCCCTGAGCTTTACCCCAAGATTATCCTGCCGCAAGTTTTAAGGAAAAATGTCATGCACCAGATGCACGAGTGGACATTTCCTTGTGGAGCAAAAGCTGTCCTGGCTGCAGAACAGGTATTATTGGTACAAAATACGAGAAAATGTTTCACTTTGGAGTCACACATGCACCAGCTGCGTTGCAAAGGCTCGACAATTAAATAGGCCTCAGGCACCCATGGGTACCGTGTGAGTGGGTGCCCCCATGGAAAGGATTGCTGTTGATTTGACGGGCCCCATAAATTAAACAGATCAATTCAATCATTACATTCTCGTAGTGCAAAATTTTTTTCACCAAATGGGTGGAAGCATACCCCCTGCCCAACGACCAGGCTGTCACTGTGGCAGATGTTATAGTTGCTGAATGTGTCTGCTGTTATGGAGCACCCCTTAGCCTCTATAGTGACCAGGGCACCAATTTTGAATTGGAGGTCTTCAAAACAATGTGTGAGCTGCTCGACGTTGACAAGACCCATACAACTACCTTCCGACCTCAGTCAGACGGGCAGGTCAAGCAATTTAATGCCACTCTATAAAACATCCTAGCCACAACCTCTGAACAATGTCACTGGAAATAGGATCTGATGGTTCCCTATGCGGTGATGGCCTACAGAGCGACCAAACACAGTTCGACTGGATTTACCCCAAACACTATGCGCTTTGGCCGGGAGATAATTGACCTGGTCGCAGGAAACCCCCTCAGAGACACATTGACTCAATCATTCCCCAATATGTAGTTAAGATGAGAGAAAGGTTGGAGTTGGCACATCAAGTTGCAAGGCATGCACTAGGCCAATCGGTGGAAAGTGCTAAAAAGCAGTACGACAAGAGAGCAGCCAGGAAACGCTACAAGTCAGTGATGAAAAAAAGAGAAATAAATAATGTTTTGTTGGGAATTTGTTATTGTTCTATAATTGAAAAAAAAAGCTGTTGGGGGGAGCTGTTGCAGCTTGCATTGTGAACCTGACAACACAAGAATGAGTAAAAAAATGGCATGCATTGGTGACTTTGTCTGTCTCTTCCTTTGCATGAGCATGAACTGATGAGCTGTTGCGCTCCCGCTGGGAGTCGCTGAAGTGGGTAAAGTAACATGAAAGCACAGGGTCTACAGGTGGACGTCATCCAGCCACAGCAGACGAAAAGAGGAAGAGGCAACCCAGGGGAAACAGCCGTGGAGCGGATTGTGTGGAGCGACTGAAAAGTTTCAAATAAAAAAGAATGGCAACTGTGATGCATCCTCTGAACTTCCCTAATGTTACACTGTCTGTTTATTCTGGAGAACATGGATGGACAATAAAGGAACTTTATCATCACAGGTGTAACAGATATGCAGGTCAGCGATTCATGGGTTAAATTCTGTTTTATAAATTCAGACTGTTGGTACTAAATGCCAGCCTGGCTGGACTTAAATTACTTTACGATACCCATGCGAGCCTCAAAGGATACCTGAAACCCCCCCCAAATTCCTTAACACACACACACACACACACACACACACACACACAAAAAGAAACCTTTCTTTTTGTTCCTTACTTTTGTAAGTCCTTTATTAAATATGTATTTTGAACGTTTGTGTATTGCATAAAATGGTTAATCCTGGGTAAATGGTTAAAGTGCTGACTTATAAGTGGAAATGCTTGATTTCAATCTTATACTTTCTCAAAAAGAAATGTTCTGCAACCCCCACACTCCTTGGTAGCTCGTAAAATTTTACGACCACACAGGACCACAGGACAGGAAACCTAATCCTTACAAAAGAATGATAGAATGTACTCAAATGTAGTCTTAATGTGTATAGTATTGTTTTTGCGGTACATTAGAGGTTTCCCATATAAATTGGGAATATCTGCAGTGTTATCATGTGTTAATCAAATCTTTAAATGTGTGTAATTCTGCATTTGAATGTATCTTCATGTTTTGATCATTTGCACATATTAATTTTAGTATCTGTGTAATCGTCATGCTTTGACAGACCCATTTATCTAGAGCAAAGTAATGAAAAATGTATTTAATCTGGAATAATGAACTTGCTTTAATATTCCTGATGAAATCGGACAGGCCCTAAATCATTAGGGTGGGTTGTTCCCAGAGACAAAGGAACTTTCCCGCCGCTTCAGATCGCGGATGTTCATTGGGTGGTTCACGCGAAAAGAGGCGTGAACATCTCAATCTATAAGAGTCGACCGAACAAGGTCCGCCTCTCTCTTCTTCCTCTTCTCCGTTCTCGGACACGCTGCTCTCCAACGTTGCTTCCGCGCGGCCATAGGCCGCGCTCATAGCGCAAACCCCCTCAGCACAGGGGCTGAGAGAAAAAGCCATTTTAATGGCTCCTTTAGAAGCTTTCGTTTCGTTCTTTTCTTTTCTTTACTAAGTTTATTCAACTATTCGCCTCTCCACGCAAGGAAGACGAATTCTGGAACAATGTTTGTTGAACCTTTCAAATACCGCGCGAGGACAGAACAAAGGACCACGTACTCCACGCTCACGCCAAGCGCAGCGTGCATGCGCGTCACATGGCCTCCGTTTCATGGCACATGGCTGTTTCAACGGGAACAGCGCGTAAAGCTCACAAGCTCGACGCCGATCTCACGCCACTCACATGGGACACCTTTTGCAAGTATCACTTTCTCTATGGAGATTTAAATGCTGCTTTAAAGTGTTGTTATGATCTGATTTGTTGTTGGCTTCTAAAAGTTACTGACTATGATTTTCATACCTGAGCTCCTTATGTGATCCCATTCTATTCTCTCTCTCTCTCTCTCTCTCTTTCTCTCTCTTTTATTTGGATTCGTTATGTATTGTATAAAGCTTACTGTTTGTATTGTCGTACGCATATTTACTCTGTGTGATTTGTAGTTTGATGTATTACTAGTTTAATTATTAAAAACCCATATACTGACGATTGGCCTGGACTCCACCCCACTCACATTACGAGTCACTGAGATGTGTCTGATCTATAGCTACAAGCTCTAAATTTAGAAACTAAATTTATCATAAGGATAGGATAATATTTTCATGGCCAGAGAATACTTTTCCTTGAATTATAAAAAGTGATATCTTTATTGAAAATTGATAGGTCAATCTGGCTTGCTGGACAATCCACTGTTTGATTTGCAGTAATTTACAGTAAGAGATATCACAACAATTGATATGAAGAATGGAATATTGACATATTAATGAGTAAATTACAGTGCCCTGTGATTAGTATTGGTATAGGCAATTGAGCTATTTTTCATAATCAATAAAATTTAATGTAACTGCCATCTGAGATATATATTAATCAAATTCCTGATTAATTATTCAAATTCCCTATATATCATTTGAGTTAATTACTATGTAAAACTCATTGTTGTTACATTTTTATGGTGGAGAATGCGGGCATTTCAAACTTCGTTTTGTGAGCAATCAATCTGTGTATATGGTTTTTAATAATTTCTGCACGTGCGGTATGAAATTATGTAATGTTACTTGTGAGATAAGTCGCAAGACGCGAACTCACTACTGACTGAGGCAAAAAGCTGGTCAGTCAGCGCGCTAGGTATTTGTAGAAACTTAACAGTACAGTCACTGTTATTTTTGATGAAAGTAAACTGCAGTATAATGTTAAAAGTATCCTGTTAAGAAAGACCAAAATCTTTTTACAGTGAAAACATTTTAATATGAATAATTAAAAGATAAAGAAATCTTTTAATAGTTGCAACATGTAAATCTGAACCTGAGCGATGTTCCTCTGATTCAGTTAAAAAGGCCTTGCTTATTGAATTCGTGGTAAACCACAATAATATTCAAAAATAAAACGATAAAAACTCCTGGTCTAAAATTGGCTTAGCTACCCGATTTTTAAACCTAAAACATTTAAATCATAAGTGCTATTTTGATAAATGTTTATTGGAGTCAACAGTTGGAAAATTCCTGTTTTTATTACAGTTGTGTTTTGGAAGTGAACGGATCCTTCTTCAACCTATGTTAATATAGCACCTCAGAGATTAAAACCTTTGGTTTGTTACTTGTGATTTTTGATGCAGAAAATCAGCCTGACAAACGATCAGATAATTTCTAAGTCATATTGAAATTGTAATTCCTCTATCTAAACACCAGAGGGAAGGCGTGGGTTAGAAATTTCAGGGTACGCCCTGCTTTCTGATTCCAGCTTGCATGAGTGCAAAGCTGCCAACCTGTGGCCATTTCAGATAATGCGCTCTGATTGCTAATTTATAATCCCCTGTGATGTATTTTTGAATTGGATGCCTAAATTCTCGATAATTATTTGCATTTACAGCTTTGCTCGTGCGAATATTATTACAGGGAAACAAAAGAATGTTCCCTGCCTTTGACTATTTGCATTTACTTTGAGTTTAGTTCAAACATGATTTGAATTAAAATGTAATTGTTTAATAGTGGAAATCTAGATGTTTTCAGGTCAACCACTGATTGACCCACTTAGAAGGTAAGCCATCTAGTGGCAGTCTCCTGTTAAATCGACTAACAGACCTATGTCTTTTCCATTCTGTTTTGAATTGAATGTCCACTTTTACCCTCTTTGATTAATCTCACACTGTTTGATTAATTTCATGATCATTAATGATAACTTACAAGCTATCAATGGTTATTATAGGATATTATTCAGATTTTCCTTTTAATTCTTACATGCTTATTTTAAATTTTGATTTAAACCAGTTTTGAATTTTTAATTTGAATTAAGTTTTCTGCTCAGCAGGTTAAAGACAGAGAAGCAGTACTTCCCCCCCCCCCTTGTGGTGAAAACCAGCTACTCCTTCTCTCTTGTTTCATTCCTGTTTTTTTTATTATTTGATATTTATTATTTTGCTTCTCTTTTTTTTGACTTAGGTTATTTTGATAATTACCATTATTATCATAATTCATTTGTTTTGTTTTATCATGATTAGGTAAAGCTGTTACCTTTCCTCTCTACATATAGTTACTCAATTGATGTTAAACAAACCAAACCTTAATTAACTTTAAGTTTCCTTTGTTCATCCTTTGTGTATTTGATTGTAGAACTCCCTTGGTGATTGGACAGTCATCTCAGGTTTCCAGTGAGCAAGGCTGCCCGATCGGTGTTACCGATACTGGCTGCGAGTGAAACTCGGTCCCTCTTGTCTCAAGAGACATCAGCAATTTTGGCACTCCAAAGGTTGTGCTAAAAGTCACAAGCCGTGCTGTCCGGCGCCACGCCAGAGTAACGGAGGACCGGGGACACTGCGGTTCAGTGTTTGGGGAGCACCGGGGAGGTTGACCAAGCCACTGGTTCCCACCTGAATGACTTCAATTCAACCAGGTGAACCAAAAGTGATAAAACCTACCCACTTATTATAAGCCACAGAATATTAGATATTCCCCCGGATATATTTTAAGTGTTCTGACCCTTTTACTGCTTTAAGCCACACCATATTTCTAGGTTTCCTACCCAGATAGCCCACTCACCTGTTGGCCCCATCTTAAAACCTAGCAGTAGGCTTAGGCCTCCTTATTCCCACTAACACATTGTGTTTCTATTGTTTTCATCTCATTTCAAGTGTTGTGTTTCACTTTGATCTTTTTCTACCCTTTGTTCTGTTGTGATTTGTTTCTTTCATTTCACATAGAGACAGTAACCTGGGAGCCACCAACGAAGTTAAATAGTAGAGCGACAACTAGCAGCCGGTGTCATCACACGACCCGCTAGGCTACTGCCTGTCAAATCTCCATTTCAGGTCCTTCGTTGACCCAAGTTAATTGGCTACTTAACTGTCTGACTGTTTGCATCAGTCAGCCCCAAAATTCTCATAAACGGCACAGCCCGTATGAATATAGCTCGTTAAATGTAGAACGAACTTGCATTGGTCTTTTTGTGTGTGTGTGCTGTGCTTCTCTCACCGACAGAGAATCAGGATGTTCCAGGCATCCAGTCCAGCAGTCCACGGGGGCCACCTCTCGACATGGTTGAAAGCAGTGACGACCCCCTTCCTGCCCAAGGACGCCAGTAACCTGCAGCACCCAGAGCAACTAGACACCGAGCTAGATGAACTGATGGCACGCGATCCAAACCAAAGCGACTACTACAGAGAACTCACCAGGATCTTCGGAAGCCTAGTTCCCATTCTCGTCGCCCAGGCACGGCTCAGTGAACGGAGCAACATCGCGGAGGAGGCCTGGAAGGACCAGGCCCCAACCCAGAGTCATCTTGATCAGCTTCTCCTCGAGACCCAGAACCAGCGCGAGAAAGAGGACGACACAGATCCAGAGCTACAGACAGGAGTTGAAAGACTTCACAATGCCCTGCAAGATCTTCGCCTCGACACGGATCAAAAAAAACAGCTGGAGAGAGAAGCCAGAAAAGAACTCAACAAAAAACTCCAGCAAGGCGACGCTCTCCTAAACAGAGTAGAGACTGAACTGAAAGAAAGAGACTATAAAACCTGGGCCTGCAAAACACACTTGCAAGCGGCCCGAGCTAAATTCAACAAGCTTACTCTGCAGAGAGACGAGCTCCAAGATGAACTTGACACTGTTCACACAGAACTGAGACAATCTCACAGATTACAGAGTGGCTGGATCGGAGAAACGCACACCACAAAATTTCTCCCGGGCCGCCACTCCAACCCTTTCAGCCAAGAACCCAGAGCTGGAAAAGGGGGTGTAGTCTCCCTTCTAAGGAAATCACCAGCCAGCTTACAAGAACATCTGTCAACAACGGAGGGAAGAGAACCCTTCCAGAGAACGCATGTCACCAAACCCTGCACTGCTCACAGAGAACTTCACAAGCTAGCCAGAAGCATCTCTACATTCATTCCAGATCCTGCAGGAGGACATGACGTTCATGCTTCTTTACAAGCCATTGACTTTCATTTGCAAACTGTCGCCAACGTGACAGATGTGAACACATTGTACCTGTTAAAAATCACGTCCAGCCGTGATGTGCATTGCTTTCTGGATCGTCAACCAGAGACTGTCAAAGCGTACTACCAGCAACTGCTACAGACTTTGATTCTTGAATTCTCTGATCCAAACTCAGACCATGGGCTCCTTATTGCTATGGACCTCAAACAGGGCCGATTTGAAAACCCACAGACTTTCTGTAGTCAGCTACGAAACACCTACTTCGGAGCATGCAACGAACCAGGTATGGAACAGGATTTCAACTTAAAAACTCTGTTCCTCCTAAACCTACATGCTAGTTGGAGTTTTCATCTCAGAGTCCCAGCGTGTCCCCGTAACAGGACTACACAAGAGTTACGGAACTTAGCCCACAAAGCTTGCACCAAGCAAAAGACTATTTGTGAAAAGACTGTGAAATACCCCAAAGTCTCTGTCTCTGAGCACTGCTTGGAGTTAACCCTAGATGGCGCCCTACAACACCACAGTCACAGACATTTTTACAGAGAGTCAATACCATTCCAAGCCAGCAGAGGGCAACACAGTGCAGCCACGTCTGAGACAGCAGAGATCCTGAGGGTGCTGAAAGTGCTTCTTCACATGAAAACTCACAAGGAAGATGAGCCAAGCACCCAGAACACTGCCTGTCATCTACAGACCACAGAGCTAACTGTTACAGCTAACTGAACGAGACAGCACAGGTCCTCACACCAGGTACCACAAACACAAGGTACCAGAAAATGCTGTTTTGACTACCTGCCTTCGCAGCGAGCTACACAAGACCGGTCCTCATCACCCACCGATCGTCCCACCTGCCCTAATGCCAACATTCCTGGGCAGCCCTGTCAAAAAGGGGGTGGGTCAAAAAGGAGTCAACAGGGAAGACCTGATCGACACAGGATTAAACCTGACGGTGATCTCATCTTACCTTTTCAAAAGACTCCAATTTGAAGCTAAGAGACAAGATCGAACTCTTACACCTCAAACTTATGAACTGAATGTACAGGTGTACAGACAGGATGACATCCAGTTTGAACAGGTTGTTTCCATTCACCTGACATTCGTTCCGATGAGTCTAATACATCCCATGTATGTCCCACCAATGAACACTCATACATTGCTCATCGACAAAGACCTGCTAGAACACTTTGACCCTTTTCTGAACTTCAAACAGCTAAAAGACTTTGCTCAAGTGCGAGAACCTCTTTCTCTCCAGCCACACAGGTTGCTAGAGCCAGACTGTCAGGTCGCAGAGGTCACGGGAACTCCCACAGAGCCAGACGGTCAGGTCACAGAGGTCACGGGAACCCCAGCAGCCAGCCATGAGTACAACGCCCTAACAACAGGCCCAAGTTCAAGCTTCTGTACCTTAGTCAACAAACAGGGTACGGTGGTACCAGCTTACACCAAAGGGGTCGCTGTTCGGCTCAACCTGCAAGGTGGTCAAACCTTACACCACACGCTGGGTTTCTTCCAATCCTCACCTGAATGTGTGGAACTCGGACTCACACTTGCAAACAACAAGCATGTCAAACACCAACACCTGTTCCAGCAATGTGATAACATCACAAAAACACACAATGTGATCGTGTACTGGAAGAAGGTAAAAGAACACTCGAAGTTACCAAGTCTAGACGAGGACTTTAAAGATCACACTGACACCCTTGCCAAAACTGGCACACTAAACAACATTCTGTGGTCACTCCCAACCCACCCACCCACATTCAAGGTTGAAGTGATTACACACAGCACAAGAACTTTACTAGCTAAACTGCCTACCTCAGAATCGCTTACGCAGGCTCCGTTGTCTACACAGACCAACACAGCGGACATGCGGGCTTCTGAAACCTTGATAATGACTTTGCTTTACCACCTCTCAGACCCCTCCATCCACCCTGGCAACCAGTCTACAGTCACTGACAACCAAAGCCCCAGACCACTGCATGATACACAAACCATGCTGCGTGCACAGAACAATATTGTGGGTTGTGCACCGTCTGACATCACAATGCCAGGGCGTGTAATGCCACGGAGCAAAAGGGGGATACTGCCAATATATTTCCATGACGCAGCATGTGCTGCACCACGCAGCACCAGAGCCACTGACACAACACTGAGGCAAGCGTCATGCCAGCAGCAAGATGTGGCAAAACATGGGCGAGGGCGAGCTAAACCCAGTCGCCGCCCACGAAGCAAAGAGACTGTCCTGTCCAACCAAAGACAGGCCTTGTTTGTTTCTTTCTCCCCTTTCTCTCTCTCTCTCCCTATTATCTGTACCAGGATGCTGCTGTGGTTTGCCGTGCCGTGCTGTCAGCCAAAGAGAGGACAGCTGCCACCGAGAAAACCGCTGAGACTCCTGACTACCGATGACAGGGCACACTACCCCAGCACTGTAACCGAATACAGCTGTACAAGGTTCCGATGGAGAGAGGACTCCCTCACTCACACTGAGGCCGATGTCAAACACCTGTTCAGCCAACATAAGAAAGTGACGGTTACACAAATGGAGTTAGGTGGACACCACCACCACTCCAAACAGTTCCCGGGAGCTTTGCTTAGAGCCGCTGCTGCCGCCAGAATGTTTAACATTGTTATGTCCAGTGTCAATGCAGCGAACCAGACTGTAAACTCCTTGAAACCACTGTTTACTGTCTTCCAGAAGAACTTTACCCAGACTCAGCTGTTTACAGCGTTAACAACAGACATGCTGTGGGAGGTTAGCTCCTCCAATGACAGCCTAACCACGAGTAAAACCCCACCATACATGATACCCTTAAGCCTCGTGTTAACTGTGTTGTCTTACACCATCACCATGCCAGCTGACCTGCTACGAATGCACCTGGCCAACTCTCTGGGTAGTGCCATCCTACGGCACGTCAACCCCAAACAGAGAGAAGTGAACGTGCTCCTGAACCAACTCATCAGCGAGTCAAGCCAAGTCTACAGACCTAAAGACATTGTCAGTGTCAGGATGTGGAAGAGCAACACCCACACCAAAACACACATTCCAAATGTGGTGGCCTACCACGAAAGCGACACACAGCTGTACCTGGCCCCAAACATGCACATGTGTACTTTAACCAAAAACATTCATTATCTCTGCCTTAGCAAACCCTTCCTCAGACACAACTCTGAAGGAATCTGCGAGCTGCAACCCTGGGTCAGCGATACGCGCTGCCCTGCTGAAGCCAAGCCTCGTACACAAGTCACAGAAACGCAAGCAGAGATTGTGGGTAACAGATGGCTCGTCAACACTCCTGTGCGCTCAGCTATGCTGACCTACGACCAGCATGACACTGCCACCCGTGCCAACCTGCTGGACCAAGTACTGAAAGGTACCACCCAACACATTGACATTACTCCTGTCGACACAGCCCTCCAAGCACAGCCTCGACAGCCCGTTCTGAACCAGTCATCTGCGGTCCTAGCCTGGACTGCTGCCGACACTGCACGGGGCATCTCCACTGTCATTGGTCCCGCCCTGACTCTTGGCGTAACCTTCATCCTATACAGGGTACTCAACGAGATGCAAACCTCTACAGCCAAACTCACGACAACTGTGGCTGGAGGTCCCCGATGGAATCCCCGGAAAGGGGGTGCCAAGTCAAAGACAACACCGAACCTCATCAAGCGGAGTCCTCAGCTTCAGCAACCACCTGCCATCATGACCCACCTGCTACATGACCATCACGATTCACCTGTCATCTGCCCATCCTGATGATTGCCGTCCGATGATGTCCACACAGGGACTTCATCTGACGAAAGGGGGAGATGTAACAGATATGCAGGTCAGCGATTCATGGGTTAAATTCTGTTTTATAAATTCAGACTGTTGGTACTAAATGCCAGCCTGGCTGGACTTAAATTACTTTACGATACCCATGCGAGCCTCAAAGGATACCTGAAACCCCCCCCAAATTCCTTAACACACACACACACACACACACACACAAAAAGAAACCTTTCTTTTTGTTCCTTACTTTTGTAAGTCCTTTATTAAATATGTATTTTGAACGTTTGTGTATTGCATAAAATGGTTAATCCTGGGTAAATGGTTAAAGTGCTGACTTATAAGTGGAAATGCTTGATTTCAATCTTATACTTTCTCAAAAAGAAATGTTCTGCAACCCCCACACTCCTTGGTAGCTCGTAAAATTTTACGACCACACAGGACCACAGGACAGGAAACCTAATCCTTACAAAAGAATGATAGAATGTACTCAAATGTAGTCTTAATGTGTATAGTATTGTTTTTGCGGTACATTAGAGGTTTCCCATATAAATTGGGAATATCTGCAGTGTTATCATGTGTTAATCAAATCTTTAAATGTGTGTAATTCTGCATTTGAATGTATCTTCATGTTTTGATCATTTGCACATATTAATTTTAGTATCTGTGTAATCGTCATGCTTTGACAGACCCATTTATCTAGAGCAAAGTAATGAAAAATGTATTTAATCTGGAATAATGAACTTGCTTTAATATTCCTGATGAAATCGGACAGGCCCTAAATCATTAGGGTGGGTTGTTCCCAGAGACAAAGGAACTTTCCCGCCGCTTCAGATCGCGGATGTTCATTGGGTGGTTCACGCGAAAAGAGGCGTGAACATCTCAATCTATAAGAGTCGACCGAACAAGGTCCGCCTCTCTCTTCTTCCTCTTCTCCGTTCTCGGACACGCTGCTCTCCAACGTTGCTTCCGCGCGGCCATAGGCCGCGCTCATAGCGCAAACCCCCTCAGCACAGGGGCTGAGAGAAAAAGCCATTTTAATGGCTCCTTTAGAAGCTTTCGTTTCGTTCTTTTCTTTTCTTTACTAAGTTTATTCAACTATTCGCCTCTCCACGCAAGGAAGACGAATTCTGGAACAATGTTTGTTGAACCTTTCAAATACCGCGCGAGGACAGAACAAAGGACCACGTGCTCCACGCTCACGCCAAGCGCAGCGTGCATGCGCGTCACATGGCCTCCGTTTCATGGCACATGGCTGTTTCAACGGGAACAGCGCGTAAAGCTCACAAGCTCGACGCCGATCTCACGCCACTCACATGGGACACCTTTTGCAAGTATCACTTTCTCTATGGAGATTTAAATGCTGCTTTAAAGTGTTGTTATGATCTGATTTGTTGTTGGCTTCTAAAAGTTACTGACTATGATTTTCATACCTGAGCTCCTTATGTGATCCCATTCTATTCTCTCTCTCTCTCTCTCTCTTTCTCTCTCTTTTATTTGGATTCGTTATGTATTGTATAAAGCTTACTGTTTGTATTGTCGTACGCATATTTACTCTGTGTGATTTGTAGTTTGATGTATTACTAGTTTAATTATTAAAAACCCATATACTGACGATTGGCCTGGACTCCACCCCACTCACATTACGAGTCACTGAGATGTGTCTGATCTATAGCTACAAGCTCTAAATTTAGAAACTAAATTTATCATAAGGATAGGATAATATTTTCATGGCCAGAGAATACTTTTCCTTGAATTATAAAAAGTGATATCTTTATTGAAAATTGATAGGTCAATCTGGCTTGCTGGACAATCCACTGTTTGATTTGCAGTAATTTACAGTAAGAGATATCACAACAATTGATATGAAGAATGGAATATTGACATATTAATGAGTAAATTACAGTGCCCTGTGATTAGTATTGGTATAGGCAATTGAGCTATTTTTCATAATCAATAAAATTTAATGTAACTGCCATCTGAGATATATATTAATCAAATTCCTGATTAATTATTCAAATTCCCTATATATCATTTGAGTTAATTACTATGTAAAACTCATTGTTGTTACACAGGTTTGGCTATATTTTTACCTTTCTATTTCGAGAAAGGTCCATAAACGGTGGATCTCTTTTGTTGAAGTCACTCATGGTGTTAAAAAAAACAGTTTTTGTTCATTTTCTTGTTGAATGCCTTTGTACAGGGGAAATGTATGCACAGTTTTGTTAAGGTCTACATAAGTGTTGATATAAACTGCAAAGTACATGGTTGGCTCAGACTATACCTTTAAATTAGTTATAATATAAATAGTCCACAATCCCATTAACAGAACTAAGATTTTGTCAAATTAAAAAAAGATAAGGTTCAAGTGGCATTTCTTCAAGAGACTCATTTGAATCAGACTGAACACTCCAAATTGGCACGAAATGGATATAAATATGTATTTTCTTTCATCCCATGTTTCTGGCAGGAGGAGGGGAGTTGCTATTTTAATATCAAACAAGCTTAGATATGACCATCAGACTGAAATAAGAGATAAAGAAGGTTGTTACATTTTAATTAAAGGACAAATTGAAGGTGCTCCATTTATATTCATAAATGTTTATGTTAGACCAATTAGATTGTGGCTCATATCGGCCCATTTCAGACTTGAATGTTGACTACAATACAGCATTATTGACTAGGGGAATAGAAAGAGTTAATTCATAATGACCAGACAGGGTTCATTTTACAGAGACAAACTCGGGATAATTTCGGATGCACACTACACATATTAAAACATATTAAAGAGAGTAACATACAAGCAATGATACGGAGTCTTGATGTGGAAAAAGCCTTTGACTTGGTCATATCTTTACATAGTTTTAGAACATTTTGGTTTTCATAAAAATATCCTTAAAGCCATACAGTTATTAAATTCCAGACCACAAGCTAGAATTATAGTGAATGGTAGTTTGGCAAATTTTGGTAATCTAGAAAGAGACACGAGACAAGGGTGCCCTCTTTCTCTCTCCCATCCCACCCCTGCACCCTTTTCACACTATACATTGAACTCCTTAGTCGGTGGATTTGCCAGAATCATATTAGGTGGATAAAGATGGGTGAGGAAGAACATAAAAGTGCATTATTTGCAGATGATGTTTTAATATATTTGAGAGACACTGAGATATAATTTTTAACCCTTATGTACCCTTTAGATACACTTTTTTCCATCAGGATGCAAAGCAAATCACAAAAAAAAAACTAAATATTACAGTTGTTTAGATACTTTCAAATAAGACACTACTTTAATTCAAAAGTGAACAAGATTGGGGATTGGGCGAAGAATGATTTAGTGAAGATATTCCTATTGGCATATAGGGCTAATACTATTAGTAAAGTAATCTCCAAATTGCATCAGTTTTCTAAATTACAAATCAGATTCTACTTCATATGTCTGTACTAAAAGGGAGAAGGAAGTAAATGTTATTATAACAGAAGAACATTAAAACATGTTAATCCAAATGAGAAACCACAGGCTCACATCATAGGAGGTTATTTGCATGATTTTTTGTTTTTACATCCGCTGCACAAAAGTGCCATAGTGAAATAGGATCTAGGTGTTGGAGACGCTGTAATTTAGAAGTTTATTTTCTCCTTCTTGTATATAATTCAGGTTCTGTAAGTATAACAAAAATTTAAATGAAAATTAAAAAATAAATAATCATAATTTTAACAAAATTAAAATGAGCCAAAATAAATGCTTTAAATTCTGATGATAAACACATAAATGAATGATAAATAAGCAACAAGGACACGTAAAATTATTTAAAGTCCATGTAAAAAGGAGGTCAAATTTTGGCTCTTGTAAAATATGACCTGTGCAACACAGTGCCAAAAGCATTCATAATGTACTCCTAAAACACACACACACACACACCCATATAAACCCACTTGACAGCCAAGCTGAGGCTTTGGACAGGCAATCATTTTACCAATTACGAAATGCTATTGCTAATACAGAGACAATCAAATATAATATAGCTCTGTGTATTACATGGACTTTCCTTCTCCTCCATCATTTTACAGTAAGTGTTCACTTTAAGTCAGCTACAATGAGGAATTGTAGAGAGTAGTTGCAACAATAACGTCTTTGACCTGTAGAAACCCCTACGCTACAAATAAACAAAGAGACATGCAGAGACACAAGGCAAGACCAACACACACTCTTTTAAATGGCAAAGACTCTCTGCCCACTTCCAAACACTGACAAACATGCATTCATAATTCTTGTGTATACGGAGAAGAAGAGTGTTCATTTTAACAGCGGACGTGTGCAGAGACATGTGCAGTGAATGGGTGTTTATTACGCCACTGGCATTCCTCACTAATGCCCGCTGCATAGATGCAAAGGAGCATGAAGTCTCTAGAGATCCAGCCCTGCATGAGGAGCTCCTGCCTACCAGCACAACGACACCTGCACAGACTCATCTCCCAAGCAGACCTGCATCATTTAGTGCAGGCTATTTGACACTTATGCCATAACCATGTGTCTTCTATCTTTATCTACATTAATAAATAGCCAAAATAACAAAGGGATAAAGTGATGCATGCTGAAATGTCACCTGCACAAACACTTAATTGTGAATTTGCAAGCACACACACACACACACACACATACACAGTCATTTAATATTTGGACTATGTTTATTCCCTCAAGTGTGTGGCAGGCCGTGAGGCTTGAGAGGCATGCTGGGATTGGACAGGAGCAGCTGAGCCTGCATTCCTTAAGCCAGTGTGACGCAACACAAGACAGAAACAGAGAGAGAGGCTGTCTCATCTACTGCAGCTCACTGAGTCGAGCAGGACAAACTAAGGTGTCTGGTTTATGAGCATTTTCAAGTCAGCTTCATGCTACTCTACCATTTGATAGTTTGGGGTCAGTAACACTGTCAATGTCAACCTTATACTCACCTACAAATACTTTTTATTTAGAATAATGATTAACTACCATGTGAACACACATACTATTTAATTTATATGACTTTCAAATCACTCATCTAACAATATTCTCCCAAATATTGTCGCATCTAGTCTAACAGAGAGTGTACCGAACAAACGGTTTCATTCTGAACAATGTTTGTCAAGAGTGAAGCAATTGTTGCACTACATATTGAATTCTGGCATATCAGAGAACTTGCATAAATTCATATGTTTAAACTCTTGCTTTACTAAAGGAGATGATTGACAGGTGAGTGGACGGTCTTTTGATGTTGTCTACGGCGCATCAAGATTTATGTATACACTACAAAAGCAGCATTTGGGAGAGTCAAAGAAACAACAAAGCACCAATGTGTTCCAATTACAATGAAAACATCAATTATTACAATGATATTACATAACCAACATCTTACATCAGACAAATCACATAAGAGATTACTAGCACTACTGTGTGATTATTAATCACACTGAGTCACATGATTAGTTAGAAGTTCACTTTAGTCCTCAGGGTCTCATCATAGGTCATCAGAATGACCCATAAATTCCCGCTATAGGAGCAGGGATTATTCATCAACACATGACCTGGACTTTTTACTGTACAGCTGCATCATGTGTATATTGAAACTTTGCATGTTTCAAAATCCAGAAACAAATGACTACAATAGATAAACAGAAATATTAATCAATTCACATGTCTATATTATTACACAAAGGACATAGTTGACACAGCCCATTTGAATCTGATTTGGGAGTGATTTTAGGATTTAAGTCTAAAGATTGTTAAACTCCTTGTCTTGTGGGACAAACTTTTCCTATTTTAAGAGAAGGCAGTCACAAGTTTGAATTTGGCTTAAGTGAGTTTTTTTTTTTATCAAATAATTTGTTGCATTTTAAGTTGTATACCCTCAGATATCTCTATGTTTTCAGCAAATGTAAAGAGATCACATAAGCAAAGATTTCTGAGGGTAATGACAGCGATATTTCAGAGAGCAGAGATAAATGATAGAGGGGCTGAAGGCTCCCTGATTAGGTTCAACCAACGCCTGTGGTCTAACGAGAGAAACAACATTCCCATGCTCCAGTGAAGTCCCATGAATGGGATTATCAATCCATTTGAAGAGTATAAATGAGATTAACAGCTAGAGGTTAGAGATGATAGAGCAGCTCACATCCCATAATGTCTCCTATCACAGACGAATCTGTGGTATGTTTCCATTATGCTAGGAACAAAGGTTGGATTTGTGTGATTAAAAGATGATGATCAAACACCAGAAAAACAGGTGAAAGTAACAGATTGAGACAATGAATTGACAATGAATTGTCCCACAACACTTCTGTTCAACGTAAGCACCAAATCTGCTGGTCTGAAATCATTTAAAGTGAGTTTGAGACAGTTCAGGATCATAATCATGGTATTCAATGATTATAAATATTTCTAGTTTAATTTCCTGGCTTTGCTTTGATGTTGTGAAACAAGCCACACAAAGTAGGAAATTAAACTGGAGAGAAGCTGAAGGCCTGAGCTTTTAGTCTATATAGACAAACACACCACCAGACATGTATTCATGAGTTCAGACATATGCACACAAAACCTTATGGGGTTTTCTGTTTGCTGTTGCATTGATTTGGAAAGTCCTGTCCCATTCATCAACAATGGCCAATGGTCAAAGGTGAGTGGTTTACAATGGGAAAAAAAGCATGGTACTGGATCCCCATCATACTACTCTAAGACTAAAATAATTATTGCATTATTATACAAAATAATAATTATTATATACACAATCTAAAAGAAAAAAATCAGACCCTATCCAATGATAAACTAAAAATGGTTCAAATGCAGTCTACCAAAAATATAAGACCCCTACATAATATATAGTGATGGCACCTGTAATGACTCATCATTGTATAACCTTTCTGCATCATAAGTAGTGCTGTATTTAGACATTTCGATAACGTCATCTGAAAATCCTTCCCTTGTTTGCCCTGTGATTAATTGGGTCAGTGCTACAGTGTGTTCCTCTAGGGTGTGAAAGTATGATTCCTTGATCAGATTAGTTGTGAAAATTATGTTTCCATACTGCTACTGAGTCCACTATCATATCTTTTTAATCACATGTTAAGTTCTGGCATCATGGCACCTTCGTCACAGTGATAGTGTCACTGGCACCCATGAAGATATAAAGTCATTTACAAATCATCTACTGGACTGTGAGAAAAACAAATACATTGTTGCTGTCTATGGAGGATCAGAAAGCTCTCGTATTTCCTCCAAAATATCTTGATTTGTGTTCTGAAGATGAACCAAGGTCTTACGGCTTTGGGACGACATGAGGGTGAGTCATTAATGACAGAGTTTTCATTTTTGGGTGAACAAACCCTTTAACCTCCGTCTGTGTCAGCACACTTGTGAGAACAAATTCTTTAGACAAAACCTTGTGAAGAATGCTATCTTTACTGAATTGTATCCCAACTATACAAAACTGCATTTTGTTTTTGTGTGTGATTCATATGAAACAGAAAATGATCCATTGTAGAGATGGAAGCTCAAAATGCAGAAACTAAATATCTTGCTGAAAAGCCCTCGGGAGCTCAGCTGATTTCTGGACTCGCAAATGCTGTGCTGAAAGCTGAATTTTGATATTTGCTTTTGGATGTAGCTCAGCCACAGATGATTTACTCACATGTCTGCTTTTTTTTGCTTTTGCGGGAGGCTTTGCTGGACTCACACCACACCGTCACACAGTCCTCCAGAAGCTTCAGGCTCCTGTCTTTCCGCCAACGCTGAGATCGAACCTTTATCATCTTTGACCCCTGCAGCATCAGCTGCACATCTTCATCGTCCAGAACACCTATGACACATACACATACATCATTTTAAAATATGAGCACCTCCTGTTCTTTCTAAATGTTTTCCAGTCTGTCCAGCACCTGCTGCTGCATGCAGTAAATCTGAAGTGTCAAGTCTCTAAGAGGTACACACATACTATAATTCACTTATATTGTGCCGTCCCAAGTTCGGTGTCATATTCACAAAGTTATATATGCCAGAGACTAACACTTCCCGGCACTGAGTCATACACCGTTTTAATATTTCATTCAAAACATGGACCAAAACCAACTCCTTACTCAGGCATCTTCCAAAATAAATATATATGTGCACACTCTCACATACTCGAGACATGAGAGCACCGGGAAGTCACAAGCTACAGTCACAAACTCGAGGGATGATGTCATCCCACAGTGATGTAAGACACCAATATCTGTGTGTCAACGTCATCAGCAATGACTGCACGTATATCAGGACACTGAATGACAATAATGGAAATTGTCATGTTTTCATTCTTAATCATCAACATAAGTTTGGAAAAAGTCTATTCACTGAGAGCAAAGATTGCAAAATTGCCAATAGCGCACACTGAGCTCTTTATAGACTTCTTTAAAGCTAAGTTAAGCCTGGCTGTGCAGTGTTACAATAGGCTGAGTTGAAAAAAGAAAGAAAAAAAAAACGATGAGGGGGAAATTCAGTAAGAATGAACTGCATTTGTTGAAAGCATTGCTTTTTACAAACACTATTTTGTCTTAGTGCAAATTCATGCAAATCAGGTAAAATCTTATTAACTTCAGTTAGCAGCCTAACAGCTCATCCTGCTAACTTAGTATAGTGTAAAGTGGTTGAGAAAAGCCCCTTTGATTATCTTGCTTGAACAAGATATGGATTACTACCATCATGACCAATAGAAAAGCACACAAATATATGCTAACAATAAAAAGTATACTATATATTTGGAACAGCAGTTTTTATTTTTTAATTTTTTTATAAGTTTCTTTTGCTTACTAAGGCTGCATTTATTTAAATTAAAAATATAAAAATATTAATGTGAATTACAACAATTTATAATGACAACAATTTTATAACTAAATATGTTAAAATGCTATTAATTTTTAATGTATAATCATAATGATTTGTTACTCATAAATCAATGTTGAAAATAGTTGTGCTCCTTAATATTTTCTTGGGAACTTTTTTTTCAGTATTCTTTGGTGGATAGAACGTTCAAAAGAAAACAGAAAAAAAGAAGTTTTGCACTGAAATTCCATGTGGTCTAATCATTTAGTGAATTCACCCCGATTCTCTGCCAGAGCTTTGCACTACTTCAAAACCTCTTCTCTTCAATAGCTCTCTGAAATATGATAAAACACTGCTTTCTTTATATTCATTTATTTTTATTACTTTTAATGTGACTTCAGAATAAAATAACTACATCATAGAGAGAAAGTGGAGTGAGAATAATGGGCCTAGAAGTAAAAATACAAAAAAGCTGGCAATCAACAAAAGAGAAATGACTAAGAGAGAGGCCATGCAAACTCCCTCAACTCTTCCTGCTGAACAGCCAAAAGTTTTTGCAGCAAAGAGACACTCACCACAGCAACCAGAATCTAAAGACCTTGATAAAGTGTCTCTGACAAGCATGTATAAGTGAAAGACAGCACAGAGGTCAAGGGGAATAGAGGACAGAGGGAGGGAAAAGAGAGAGAGGGAGACAGAGAGAGAGTTTTTTTTGGTATTTTGCCAGAGTACAGAGACAAAGCTACTGGAAACATGGCAATGAAATGCTACCACAAACTAAACTAAACTAAATAATGAAGAAGACTTACAATTTGAGGTAAAAAAAAAACAAAACACTTCCACTTTCCTTCATTCGCGAAACTACAAATGAATGGTACTTTTGATAATGCCCACCCACATAAGAAGACTCCAATGCAAATCTTCAGTAATGCTGTTAATGTTTATTAAAACTATTAAAAATGTTAATATATGTTATATATATATATATATTAGATAAAAACAAAATCACTTGACCAGCTGAATTTCACTCACTTAGCAACATAAGCAAAATATTCCTGGTTGCTCCTCTAAGCCACCGAACCTGAAATTACTGAAAACATGCATGCTGGAAAAGAAAAAAAAAATGGCTCATAGCTGTGATGTCACAAACATTAACCTCCTAGAAACAAAGATACTCTGAAAGAATTTTGGCGCTTTTTGTTCTGTGGTAATGTCACAGATATGGCGGGTATAAACTTTAAAGTGCTGGACAAACTAACAGATGTAAAAGCCCACAACACCTAACCGTTGTCACTCATTTCATATGCAAACAGGCTAGCTAGTCATACTGAGGTCATTTACTTTGAAATCATAATGATACAGTATTGAAAACAGGACATTTCATTTTACGATTAAGTAAGAGGGAGGAAACTGGTCATGAAAAACTGAAAATTACCACTTCAAGTCCATTTCAGTTCAAGAAACCTCAATTAACTTTAAGTACAATACTGCTCAAAAGTTTAGGGTCAGCAAGATTTAATTGTAATTTTTTTAGAAAGTCATACTTCTATCCCGGCAGAATGCATTAAATTTAAGTGACAGTAACACTTTTATAATGCTTCAAAATACTTCTATTTCAAATACAAATCAAATCAGCAAATTAGAATGATTTCTGAAGCATCATGTGAAACTGAAGACAGCTTTAACATAACAGGAGTAAATTACATTTGAAAAGACATTAAAACTGCTATTTTTCTTTGAATTTTTATGTAGCTTTGGTGGAAATAAGATACTGCTTTCAAAATTTTGGTTTTTAAATGGTTTTTAAAACATGTATTATATGATCCCTTAAATGTAATAGTTGGTGAGCAGATGACCCATACTTTAGAACATTTCGACTACTAGAGTTACCTACAGTTCACCTGAGGTTCATCTTGTCCATAGTGAGCATATCTATATTTAGAATAAATGTGGGCATGATTGCATGGATGACTAATTCTCTCTCATTACTTTATCATTTCGCAGAAGCACAAGAACAGTCAACCAACTAAAGCAACCTGGAAGAAAAGAAACTTAAATAAACCTACCACATCGGGTTAACAAGCAAATTTCATAGCTCAAACCACTGAATAACTCTTTTCTCACACAAACAACTCTTGATTATTCCCACTGGAGGGCTTTATTTTGAAGTACTGACATAGTAACATTAAATCACACCACCAAAGAGCACCAACTTGCACAGCCTCTTCATAAAAGGCGCTCAAAATAATTTTTACAAGTGCAATAAATGTCAGCAATACACTTACAGCATATCCATTGATGCCAGTAGCCATGCAGAGATAAGCAAGCAGCACTGCGCTAGCCAATGGAACAAGTCTTATCAGGAATCAGACAGACTGGCTAAACCGACCGTCTGCTAGCCACCTCATGCCACAGAAAACCACTAATTCTCAGCATATAGAGACTCTTTACCTAGATATCACACTATACAGACTGTGTCTGTTCCCCGAACTAAAAAATACAAAAAACGTCAAAACCAATTTAAGTGTAACAAATTAATTGATGTTCAACAATTAAAAAACAATGTAATACGAATAAACAAATGATAAAGCTTGGCTTATTGAATATCAGGTCTCTTTCTACGAAAGCACTTTTTGTAAATAATATGATCACTGATCATATCCTAGATGTGCTCTGTTTGACAGGAACTTGGCTAAATCAAAAGGTAAAGGGGGAGGTGTTGCTAGAATTTATAACAATGTTTTCAGTATTTATTAGAGGGTGGGCTGGTATAACTTGTTTGAAGTAATAGTGCATCATATAACATTATCCAGAGAAACAAAGTGTTAATCATACAGTAAATCCCCTGTGATGTTTGAACTGACTAATGTATACAGGCCATCATACAGAATGTATAAAATAATTTGCTGATTTTATATCTGAATTAGTGCTGGCTGCAGATAATGTTTTAAATGTTGTTGATTTTAATATCCATGTTGATAATGAAAAAGATGCATTGGGATCAGAATTAATAGACATCCTGAAATCTTTTGGGGTTAGACAACACATGTCAGGTCCTACTCATTGTTGAAATCATACTCTAGATTTAATATTGTCACATGGAATTGATGTTGAATGTGTTGAAATTATGCAGCCAAGTGATGATATCTCAGCTCATTATCTAGTCTTTTGCAAACTTCATATAGCTACAACTGTAAATTCTAATCCTTGTTACAAGTATAACCATCACTTCTACCACAAAAGACTGCTTTGTAAGTAATCTTCCTGATTTATCTAAATTCCTTAGCATATCCAATAGCTCAGAACAACATGATGATGTAACAAAATATGGACTCTCTCTTTTCTAGCATTTTAGACACGGTTGCTCCTTTATGCTTAAAGAAGATTAAGGAAAATAGCGTGACAGTGTGGTATAATGAGCACACTCGCACCCTAAAGAGAGAAGCCCAGAAAATGGAGCACCAAACTAGAGGTATTTTGTATTGCTTGGCAGAAAGTACGCTAGTCTACAGAAAAGCATTAAAAACTGATAGATCTGATAATTTTTCGTCTTTTAGAAGAAAACAAACATAACCCTTATTTAATTATTCAATACAGTGGCTAAAATTATGAAAAATAAAGCATCAGCAGGTGTTGACATTTTTCAACAGCACAGCAGTAATGACTTTATAAACTACTTTACTTCCAAGATCTATACTATTAGAGATAAAACTGTAACCATGCAGCTGTCAGCTACAGTATCGCATCAGATCCCCTGAGGAACAGTTCCACTCATTCTCTACTTTAGGACATGAAGAATTTTATAAACTTAGTGGAAGTGCATTAGCTTGGTTCAAATCATACTTACCAGACTGCCATCAGTTCATTGCAGAGAATGAAGAAGTATCATATCAATCACAAGTGCAGTATGGAGTACCTCAAGGTTCAGGACTAAGGCCATTACTTTTCACACTTTACATGTTACCTCTGGGAGATATCATCAGGAATATTTGAAAGCCACATTTCTAGCATTTGTAAAACTGCATTTTTCCCATCTCAAAAGTATATATAAATTACGACCTATGCTCTCAATTTCAAATGCAGAAACATATGTTCATGACCTCAGGGTTAGATAATTGTAATGCTTTATTGAGCGGTTGTTCTCAACACTTAAAGGGTTAGTTCACCCAATAATCAAAATTATGTAATTAATAACTCACCGTCATGTCGTTCCAAACCCGTGAGACCTCCACAGTTTAACACAGTTTAAGATATTTTAGATTTAGTCCGAGAGCTCTCAGTCCCTCCATTGAAACTGTGAATACGGTCTACTGTCCATGTCCAGAAAGGTAAGAAAAACATCATCAAAGTAGTCCATGTGACATCATAGGGTCAGTTAGAATTTTTTGAAGCATCGAAAATACATTTTGGTCTAAAAATAGCAAAAACTACGACTTTATCCATCATGGTCTTCTCTTCCATGTCTGTTTTGAGAGAGTTCAAAAACAAGCAGTCATATCCGGTTCGCGATGAATCATTCGATGTAACCAGATCTTTTTGAACCAGTTCACCAAATTGAACTAAATCCTTTTAAATGGTTCGTGTCTCCAGTATGCATTAATCCACAAATGACTTAAGCTGTTTACTTTTATAATGTGGCTGACAATTAAAATTAATTTAATTCAAACAGTACACTGACTGAACTGCTGTGAAGAGAGTACTGAAGATGAACAATGAGCCAAACCAGATAATGAACGAAACATAGACTCGTTCACAAGTCAAGAACCGGTTGCATCAGTTTTCAGATCACCAGTAGTTCTTTCGGACAGTTCGATTCAATAAACCGGTTGAAGAAAACGGTTCACCGGTTCTTTTGCGCTCGATGTAATGGCGTCAAGTAAAGTTATGAAGCAACACAGAATAGCGTACACGGTTTACATTCAGCAGATATTCTCCAAAATGTTTTATTCGAGTACAAAAAGTATTCGTGTCACTATTCTGACAATGTCTTTCAAACTTTTCTAGACCTTGACAGTGTAATTTACTTGGCAGTCAATGGGACATTCACAAGCCTCCTAGTTTTCACCAAAAAAATATCTTAAATTGTGTTCCGAAGACAAACAATGCTTTCACCAGGGGTGGTTCTAGAGTAACTGAAGGGGCCAGACAGGGCCACTTGTGCTTTTAGGGTTCACAATTTTTTAATTCATCTCAACCTACTGAAGCATTATTCATTCAGTCATTTTTCACCATTTGATTCATATCACTGCTATCTCTAGAAGAAATCTATAACAATTTCACCTGAAATGAACGTTTCATCATGTTTCATTCATTTGACAAATAATTTAGTATTGTAGTGTCATGGGCATCATGCTCTTATTATTTTTGAGTGGGCACAAGTGAAGGGGGGGGGGGGAGTGTTCTCATGCATTTTGCATCTTTATAGATTATGTTAAATGATCTATAATGGGCGAAGTAGCCTAATAGTGTAATCTATTAACTTGGCACATAAAGATCCATCTTTTTACTTAAGTACCAGACACGGGTGTGATACCATAAAATATTTTTAATATGACTGACTTTGTATTTAATGTGAATTTATTAAAAATGTTGTAAGTTACTAATTAGTCTATAACAATTTCATTGTACAAAAAGAGACCAAAAACACGTTTTCATTTCAGTCCAGCGAGTTAAAACACTCTCAAAAACTCCAATAATAATCTCTAAAGCTGTTTACACTTTGAAATTAATATCTTACTTACATTTGCACACCTTCATTTTGTAGTTTCTGATGAGAGAATTAGCAAGAGAATTCAGTCAGCCAGCACGCAAGGTGACGAAACAGAATGTCAGCGGTGAACGCAGATTTGAATTTAGCAGCTGGTGATTTATATATATATATATATGGCCCCTCCGACCACCCCGTAGAACCTCCCCTGGTTTTTACGGGTTTTGAACAACATGGGGCAAGTGATTAATTAATTTTTCATTTTGGGGTGGAGTATCCCTTTAAAATTACTGATTAGCATTCTACATGGTTACCACATTTTAATTCTAATTACTGAACTTTTATTATTAAATAATACTTGATTTAATATTATAATGCTTGACTGGCATTGCCATTTTCATAAATAAATATATATAAGACCTTGTCGCCTAGATGGCCACCGGGACAAGACCACAGGAAACAGATGATTCTTCTGCACAATCTGACTTTGCTGCAGCCTGGAATTGAACTACTGGTTTCGTCTGGTCAGAGGAGAACTGACCCCCACACTGAGCCTGGATTCTCTCAAGGTTTTTTTCTCCATTCTGTCACCGATGGAGTTTTGGTTCCTTGCCGCCGTCACCTCTAGCTTGTTTAGTTGGGGACACTTCATTTACAGTGATATCATCACTAAGCACTATATAAATAAAGTTGACTTGACTAGAATTCCACGGAAGATTGTACAAATGAGCACAACATTAAATAGAGTTAATAAATCCTTAAAAAAACAGGGTTATCGCAATAGTTTAAGCTAAATTCTTTCTCTTGCAACTGCAGTCAAAGTGCTGTAGTTATGGGAAGAAGCCAGGGAATGCAGACAAGTCCTCAGAGGATCTTGTACTCAATATAGCGACAACATTCAACTCATTCATGATCAAATGCAGATGAAACCCAGCTAAAACAGGCAGATGTGTGATAGCTAAACATATGAAGAAAGCGATACAAATATGCCATAGTGACTTTTCTGGGAAATTAGCCAGTTCTTGAAGAATGCTGCACATTATTTGTTGCATAATTTGCTACAATACAGGCACAATGAAATAATAATCCATTTTACATATTTTCAAATATCTGTTTCTCTCCACCCGCTTACATGCGGTTCCTTTCAAAAGCCTGAAGCATAAACTAGTGCAGTTATTTTGGTTTGGTTTGAGAACTAGGCTGATATTAACATGAAATGTGCTAGTTTCAGAGATCAGCTTGCTGCATAATAAGATATTACACATAGAAAGTTTTTTACGTGGACAGCACAAGCAAGGGTCATAGGTAGGTGGTGGTGATCTCAGCTGTTGTCATGCTGCTGAAGGACGGAGATGAGAGGTAAACATGAGTGGGAAAATAATAATTGTGCGAGATCAGTCAGTGGTTATGAGTGTGGAAGTGTGTATATGTGCGTGTTATGCTAAATTACGAAATAATAATATATCAGGCCATCCCAGACACACCAAAGAATTGTGCATTACATACAGTACACGGTCACAGCATCTAGTCTTAGAAGGCTATTCACACAGAACTTGTTCTTGTGCCCAAAACATCTAGGAAAGGTTGTTGGATTTTTCTAAACTTTAAATACGTTTTTGGTAACAAAAAAAAAAAAAAAAAAAAAAAAAAAAAGAATTCTGCATCTAAAACACTTCCAAAACAACAACGACAACAACAGCAACTTCTCCTGCTCTGTGTCAGCTCACATATCAAAAGTAATACAAACAGTGAAATGTCACACTGCTGTTATCTAACACTCTTGGGATGAGCAAGCAATCAAACCAGATCTAACGGTTTTATATTAAATTATAATTGTATAAACATTACAAAGCCATGTCCAAATACAAAAATAATGTGCATTAGAGTATTTTTTTTTTTTTTACCAAAAGCAGGTCAAAAATTGCCTAAACACAAAGGGTTAATAAATCACAGCGAAACTCATGGGGTTATTATACTAGATATCTCAAAATATTCATATGTCACGCAAAATGAGCATTTGTCAAAAGATAAAGGTCTACTGATTAAGTGGAATGACTGAATCTGCTCATTTTTCTCCTTTCACAAAATGAAGTGGCTGAGATTAGGTTTGCTTTCTGTGATAGTAAAGAAAGCATGCATACATAAAGTATCATTCTGGGTATGGTAGATATTTTTTGTCCTTAAATGTAGCCTATTATGATCTCACCAAGCCTCCGAAGCGGGTCGTGGGTTTTTGACTCGTGCGCTTTGGGTTCAGTCTGAACTGTCTCTGGCTTCTTCTTCCTCCCCAGCATGATCCCTGTCCCTGCGGCTCCAGGCAGAACTTCTTATAACCGTCTTGAGGTAAATGTGCATAAACAACAGACACAAACTCTCCAGAAGAACGCGTTTAAAGGTCTGGCTCAGTGCATGTGAATGTGAATGCTGGTGTGACGGCTGTCGCAACACTTGACGCGTCTAAAAACGCAGCGCGTAACTCGATATTTCGCAGATGAACACGAGTCATTCACTCACACACTCGATGACACGTTTACTGTGTCACCGACTCTGCCGAAAATCTATCTGAGAAGTTGATTGTGTAATTTGTTCGTTACTTTAAATTTTTAGTCTATTTTAACTTGTCCGCCTAGCTGATGAACAGGTGTCGCAAATATAGGTTTTGGAGATCAACTGTTTCAAACCAAACAAATTAAGCTGTCTGAAGGCAGAACATGAACTTTCACAGACTTCTCCCTGGACTCCACCTATTGGGTTTATTCATAGTAGCAAATGTTTTAGAAACATGATTTGAGCTGCAGTGCGAGATTTATCGAGCGCTCACAAATCACTCAATGCTGCCATCTGCTGAAGTATTAATGAAATTATGGGAAATAAATAAATGAATAAAAAATAAGTCAAATACAAGAAAATTATATATATATATATATATATATATATATATATATATATATATATATATATATATATATATATATATATATATATACTAAAAAGATTAATTAATTAATTATTTATTTTTATTTGCATGTCAACAACAGGTATGTACTCCTGTGAAGATGTGAGTTAATTGTAGGCTAAAGCTCTGAGCTTTTCTTAACCAAGCTATTTTCCCATATTACATTTATATATATATATATATATATATATATATATATATATATATATATATATATATATACACACACAGTGAAAACAGCATTAGTCGTTTTGGTTTCTTTCAAATAAGCTTTTTTATCAGCTCATATCGTTGGACATTTTTGAAAATTAGCCATTCAGTAACTGACTTTTTCTTTGCTATTCAAGGAGCCTGATAAAAGCATGCATTTAAAAGAAAAAAATATCAGAAAAATCTCAAATATTTCAAGAGTCGAAAATAGATAGCTGTTAGGAGCACTTTTTTACCTATGTGACAAAGGTGTCAAGTTGTTTATAGTCTCAGCCTCAGATGCTCATATCATCATGCCCGCGTACCGTTGGCTAAATGCTATGCTAATATCAGGTGGGTGTCCATAGACAGTAAAAGTGGGTGTCCGCTAGACAATGGCTTCAATAAAACCGACATCTATGCAATAAAATATGAAACCCTGCCCCCCTGACATTTCCACGCCCCGAAACGTGACGCTAAACAAAACAAACTGTGTTTGGTTGACAGCCATCAGACTATGTTGGACTGTGTTTATTTTTTTTATTTTTTTTACTGTATAAAATTCTTCTAATGTGCCCCTAAAAAAAAGTGAGGTTTAGTTAACTTTGGGTTACAACTTTGTCCCTCAAAATATATGGATATACAAAACTGTGTGAGTGTGTGTATATATATATATATATATATATATATATATATATATATTATTTTTTTTCCTATACTTTTTCTCAGAAATCTTGCTCCGTGCTAAAATGCCTGCAGCACAAGACAAAAGCACAAAACCCGAATGAAATATGCTCTGCAATAAGAATTTATTATAGCTTGTGACAGACACTCGTTGCAGGTTAGATCTCTGTTCTTTGCACTGAGGTGAATGGATTTCTGCATAGTATTTGTAAGTCACAGAGAAAGGCCATTAACAGGGAAAACAGTCTAGTGGAGTTAAAACAGGTACACCCCAAGATTTCCAAATAAAAGTACTTATTATATTCATACAAAATATACGTATAATATATACTGTGTATAAAACAAACAAACAAAAAATATTAAGGAAAAACATTTCAAGTAACATCTTGAAAGAAATGACTGTGCACCTAAGTGCACTTTGTAAACCATATATAAACTAAAATAAAGGGGGTGGGAGATAGTATATGTTTATTTACAAGGTTAACTTAAGAAAGGATTTGTACAAATGTTACAAAATACTCAACCACATAATGTATACACAGGCAATTTCAGACACACATACACACTCATATGAAGTGATTTCACCAATGAGCCGTTACTCAAAGTAGATGAACATGTGGGAAGGAGAACACACCACACTGCCTCTTATGGATCTTAATGTAGTGAGTTACTGGTAGAATTATGCACCTGCTCTAATGCTGCTCAATGGCCTAAGTTAAAACTAGTAAAACTGTCACTATCAACACTGTTCCTGTTTGATATAACACTGTTTAACCAATACTGCACCGGCACATATGAAAAAATTGGTTCATCTGGGACTTTAAAACACAAAAGCACTCCATGGCATGTGAGTTGTGAGGGTCTTGGCAGTAACTTTGGCAACACTGAAAAGCCCCTTTGCCTAGCAGGTGAAGAAAATCGGAGTAAAAGTAATGCAAATGTGATTTAACTGAGGGTTTTTATTTTGTATTGATACGCCAACCTAAAGGGCTGTTCACACCGACAGCGATTTGCAGTGACAAAGTGACTGGATTCATTTTCATTGAAAAAGATTTGAAGCAACATAAGCAACATTGTTTGCTCAGCTGCTTAAAGAAGAGACCATGTTTATCCAGATGAACAGCAATGTGATGCAGCGACAATAGGGAAATAGACCAGGGCTGGGCAAAATTTAGTTACAGCTTCCTTTTAATTTCAAGGAAATTCAATACGATCAAATTTGGTCACACCCTAAAAGATGTTGATTTGGAATTTGAATTGGACTTCAAGGAATTAAGGTAGAACAAAGAAAATGTCAAAGAAATATCAACAGATGTTGAATGGGAAATGTTCTGGGAAATTAAGTGTTTTTCCACCTTTTTTAATAAAATTAAACCTAATTTGTAAAATGGCAAAAATGTATATAAAAGAAGCAAATATTTTATTAAGAAAGCATCAAATGAGGCAGATGTTTGTCTTGATAACTCTTTCAATTGTCTTTACAAATGACACTAAGGGGCATTTTCACACCAGGCTTGCTTGGACCATTTGTTTCAGAAGCTGATACATTTTCTGATCATTTAGACATGGCAACTGCATTCAGATCCGCACCAAAACAATCAGCCCAAGAACGCCTGAACAAGGTGGTTCACTTTTGGTGAGAATGCAATCTGACCTAATGACCCAACAACCCGAGGTGTATCATAATTCATAATTTGAAATGTTTTACTTCGGTGGGTGAGCGATATATTTATGACAGTTGAAAACCAAAGAGCATCTCTTCATTGCATTACATGACTTCATTGCATTACTCTGAATTCACAAATGCTCATACCGGTAATCTTCATTCTGCGTTTACACACAGCATCATTGCGGCAATTTACTGGCAATGTTACAACTTCTCATACCAGTAAATTGCAGGAAAGAATTTACCGGTATTTTTGCAGAGATCCTGTTCATGCATGATTTCATGTGTAAAAGGGGGTTTTGTAACAATTTAAATCCCTGTTCCGTAACAAAGCAAACACTACAGGTATGAAAATGCCCATGTTGCAGTTTTATAAAAATTTCAGTTCATTTTAACCTCAATTTAAATTCTGTTCAAATTCCAAAACTGAACTAGAATTTGAAATCATTCTCAATCCAATTTTGACACAGTACTAGACACAACTAGACACAGTTGGAAACTACAGCGAAGTCCATTTAAGGCAAGCCATGTCACTCGGTGGCCATCTTTGAAATGCCTTTTGGGCATGCAAGTGCAGCTCCTAAATCTTTGAATGGGAAAACATCAAATTCTCAAAAAACTTTCACCATGCTCATGTCTTGGTTATTCTAAAGTCTTTGACTATAGTGAGTTTGAACACCTAGTAGTCAACAGTACTTGGCCACCACGTAATCGCTGTCAGTGTGAGCGGTGTGAACAGACTGAGGACGCAGCTACAACAAAACCCAAATCCAGCTCTCTTGGTTCACTAGCCTGTACACACCATCACTGCTACAAGAAATCACGAAAGCGCGAGGTAGGCAGGGCCCGCCGTGCAGTAAGGGCTTCAGTCTCTGAGCACTCTGGGTGGGACTCTCCAATGTCCTGCTTTTCAACAGGGGAGGGTGAAGCTAGCGGTTTAGGGGGCAGCACTGGTGGTTTTTTGACTGAACAGTCTGTAGGGGAGACAACCACGGTGTGCCTCCTCCATGCACGTCTCTTTCGGCGCGTCTCTGGCGAGAGCTGCTTCCTCAGGCCGACGATGCGTAGATCATCCGCTGAGCCCATTAAACGAGCCCTGACCTGATCTACCAGGGAACCCTGCCCGGTGGACAACAAGCAGCTCTTACTTCCTAGACCGGCTGTGGATGTTGGCGTGAACTCATTTCGCACGTTAACCCCTTTAGAGGAGGATTTGGCTTTGGGGGAAGGAGACATAGAGGAATCTGGGATTTGATTCGCACCTGACCGCCGTTCTCCCTCTGTGGTGGAGGAGCTGGACAGTTCGGAATGGTCCACCGAGGGCGCTTTGGATTTGTCTGCCTTGAGTCTTCGCCGTGCGAGTGTGTCGCACTGTATGAGGCGGTGGGAGTTAAAAGAGGGGCGGCTGTGGAGGCGCTGGGAGGCGGATGATGAATAAGAGGAGGATGAGGCAGTAGATGAACGTGCTGCGCTATCATCAGGACAGGTTGTGCGGGAAGGAGGAGGCGGAGCGAGGGTGGAGCCAGAGGCGGCAAGAGGCGTCTGCGATTTACAGTGGGCATAGAGGAAACTGCGTGGTGCGGTTGGTTCGTGTGAGGTGTGCGAGTTCTGGATTGAACGGCTTGGTTTTTCCGGCCTCTCTTGGGTGAGGGAGCGCGAAGCGAATCCACTTTCATTATCGGTTTCACTCACCAGTTCACTATGCTCATCGTCTGCATCTTCACCCCGCCCCTCTGATGCTAAGCTCCGCCCCAGAGTAGACAGAGTAGAGTAGCCTGACACAATAGACCGTGCATCATCTCCTCGCCAGCTGCGACCTTTCACTTCAGACCTTTGCTCTTCCTCCTCTCTCAGCAACACCACTGGGGCTACTTCCTCAGTGCTGGGAACTACTACTTCCGTCTGCTCCTGTGCCTTCTGGCTCTCACACTCCTCCTCCTCCTCTTCTTCTTCTTCTTCTTCATCCTCTTCTGCCTCCGCTCGAGGGGCACAGAAGGATGCAACCTGCCCCATCTCTTGCAAGTCATCTTTTTCGTTGATGCAGGATTTAACGGGTTCATGCTCGGAATCATCGTCTGTGCTGCTCCCGAAGAGACGGCCGTTGGGCCGCTTCCGGCGTTTGCGTGTCACAGCCGACATAATCGATAACGTCAGGATATCCTTGGCAGTAAAGTCACGTTTTGATCCCCATGTCCCCTAAGTATCAAATATTTAAAAAAAAATGTTTTTATTAAAACAAATATACGACTGTTAATTAAAATGAAATACAATTTATTATTGATTATGTATGAAATAAGATAAAAATATATATTTATATTACAAAAAAATGGCATTAGAATGACAATGGAAATAAAATTTTTTGAAATGTGACAAATAATACAAAAATAAAGAGAGCGAAATAAATAAATAAAAATAAAAATATTTCATTACTAGTAAAAGTGAGCAACAAATACGGTATTCTCATCATCCTTTAAAACACAACAAACATTAAATAGTTTTCGGTCAATACTGACCTTCGGTTTTGCAGAATCACTGTTGGTTGAGTCTGGCCAGTTAAAAACAGAGATAGGGAGAGAGATTTGAAGAGGAAGTTAGTGAAATTAACAAATATTTTGGCACCATGTTAAACATATGCTGTATTAATGAGAGGCACAGAGGAGGATCAACCGTGTGATTGTCAGTAAGTTAACTTAATACATTAATAAACAAGACCTAGAGCAGCCTCTGTGTCAGTCATTGAGCATTACCCCCATAAACAGTGATTGTGAGACAGTGTTCACACAAGATCCCGTATAAACAGCATCTGTGCAATAAACAACCAGCCACTGATTGTCAGTTAATGTTCCAATGTGAACAGGGTCTTAGAAGAAGAACTGAAGGAGCCCATATATGCAGCAGTAAAAGATAAAGCGCACACTGATGACATGACCCACGAAAGAAGCTATGGAAAAGCCTGGGCAGAAACGGTAATTGTCAGAGGGGGAGAAAGACGAAACAAACACAGTTTGCCACTGCACACAGGACCCGTTTAACTGGTTTGTGCATCACTTAATATTAAGTGCACATATTTGTACAAATTATTTTGCATTAAATTCACCTACATACCACTACCATTCAATAGTATTAAAGGAGAGGACATAATATTACATTTGCATGAAAAAGTCTGCAAAAACAGTTCTCAGCAAAAATAGTTTTCAGCACTGATAAAAATAAGAAATGTTTCTTGAGCAACAAATCAGTATATTAGAATGATTTCTGAAGGATTATGTGACACTGAATACTGGAGTGATGATGCTTAAAATACAGCTTTGATCACAGAATTTTAAAATATATTCAAATAGAAATTATTATTATAGCTCTTAATATTTTTTACAGTATTTTACTGTATTTTTCATCCAATAACTGCAGCCACATGAAACCTTGTTCAAAAACATTCAAAAAAATCTTTTTTTTTCAGTTTGAACGATACAGAATATGGTCTATACTAAGCAGAACCTACTTATTTAGTCAGGACTGAAATGTAAACTATAATAATCTAGCTAGAAATGTCATTATGATCTACGTTATTATACTCTAAAATGACAAAATATTAAAATACACCTGAGCTATTCTGTCAGAATGAGAGGATAAAAAGTATCCTGTTGACAGCTTTATTTGGCACTTTGTATTAACAGCAGATGTAAACAGGGCCATAAATACCGCCATCACTTGTACATATACAGTAGCCATTAAACACACAAACACACACACACACACACAAAGAGTGCATGGCAGGGGAAACCCATCCTACCGCAGTGCTTGTTCCACAGGCTCAGCTAAGAGAGGGATGCAGAAATGTACAGAGAAAGACAGCAGAACATGAATATAATGAAAGAGATTGTTTAAAAAAGAAACCAAAACCCAGAGAAGTAAAGAACCTTCAGCATGCAGGAATACAGAAATATGTTGGACCTGCTGCTGTCTACTACTGTCACATGCTCAACAGACAGACCTGTCCATCCACATGCAGATGAAAGTGTGTTTTCTAGTGTTAGTCATCAGAGGTGGAATATGACCTAGTCATCTAAAGGAGACTACTGTCAACTATAACTGGCTGTTATTTAAGCTGAATATTGTTGGCTGTAACTGGTTAAGCACTCTCACCGGATGCCTCCCCGAGCGTCCGACCAATATTAGAGAGGAGGTGATCTATATTTGGGGCGGGTTGAACGTCCTCTGTGTCCACTGGTGTCTGAGGGGCGATGGAAAATTTAGCCATGAAAAAAATGTACATTTTAAATGCTTATTTATGTAGTCATATATGAATCTCAATAGTAGTAAACAAAAACAAACAAACCTTTTCATCTTTTTCGTGTTCTTCACAGAAAAACCAGGCATGCTGTGTAAGAGAGCAAGACAATCATAATTTAAAATGACAATTCAAATGAAGACTAGCTGTCATTTTTTGTCAGCTGTGTGCCTCACATGCTGAATGAGTGTCTCCACAATCTTGTAGCGGTCAGGCATGTGGGTGACCATGTCTGTCATGTTGTCCTCTGAGTTCCGGACGAGAGTGGGGCCAAACACCAGTGCCAAATTACGCGGCTCCATCTGCACATACACAAGCGCTCAGTAAAACATCCTACAGCTAACATGAACCAGCATGCTACTGTATTCAACAGGTTACAAGAGCAACTCTGCTGCTTTTTTAACGTGAAAAATGCCAAATTCAGACTTTACTAAATTTGAAATATTACTTATTCAAATCTCTAGACTATTTGCAAAGATCTGACAGGATCCAGCTGTTTTTTAAACTTAACACAAATCCAAATGAATATATAGAAAACAACACCTGTGTCTGATTATGCTTTGCATTTGTCAAAGGTAAAAATATACTGTGATTTAAAATAATGAAATATCAAAATCACTCCTAGTGGAAAATAAATACATTAAAATTGATTTGAAATACCGTACATTTATTTCATGCTAAGTATACTACAAATACATTCACTTATTCATGTGCTTAATAAAAATACCCTGCAATTGTACTTATTGTATACTAAACTGGTTATTTATTATTAAGAAATTAGAACAACTAATTTTGTGCTTAATGCACTTTAATTTTGCGGAAGCAGTGCCGAAGTCCAACTAAAGATATACTGATGTATGTTTGATTGTGCTAAAGTGGAACTACTGCAAGTATACTTCAGGTACACTTTAAATATCTTGCATTTAAATATGTTATATCTTATTCAAAAATATATTATTCAAAAATAATCGGTGACATTGAAACACATTTTAGGCTTAATATTAAGAAATGTGCGCTATGCACAAGCTGTACTCCAAATAAAGCTTAAATATAATTTCTATGTCAGTAAATATGTTAATAGATCTGAACTATACTTAGTATGAAATAAATGTATTTTATATATATTACTTTGTTCTTATCACAGTGGTCTGCCACAGTCTTTAGGTGTCCGATTAGGAATTTTAGAGTGTGGAAGTAATAATCTGGTAAATCACGTATCTGCAGGAAGACAGAGAGACAAAAGGAAAAGTCAATATAAAAGCAAAGTAAAGAAAATATAAAATAAATGCTAAACACTACCTTTCAGAAGTTTGGGGTCTGTGTTTTTTTTTGTGACATTAAAGCAAAATAAAATATTTATATTTAATATTTCTATGTAAATGCTGTTCTTTTGAACTTTTGATTGATCGCAAAATCCTAAATGAAAACATGCATGCTTTATAAAATATTTTGATGAAATAAATGCAGGCCTTGGTGAACATAAAAGAAATCTTACAGATCCGAAACGTTTGAAAGGTAGTGTAAACAGCGGAAAGTGGCTTTTAAAGTAACATGTTGAAAACAAATTCATACCAGTTTCTTCATTGTCTTTAGCCTATCACTGGCATTCTCCATCCGATTGGCCTCAATAAAGTCATTGTATTTGTCTTCAAGAGGATAATGAGAAACAGAAGGATAAAATGTCACCAAATGACATACTTCATACCTCTCAAAATATATTTCTTCAGGATTCCACAGTATTTACAGTTTTATGCACATATAATAGCACTAAATCACAGTTGACATGCTCATAATCTCACCATCTGTGAAGAGGGGCTCTGGGAGTTTACGGAAGAAGGACTTCAGCAGGCTGCTGACAACATTCAGGTCTTGCCATTTCTGTACAGGAGTGACAAGTGAAAGCAGTTGTTGTTGTTGGTGTTGTTGAACCTAATTATCACTGAGTCCCCAGTATGAGGAAGCATCCTCTTAAACATGGGAAGTGAATATAACCAGTATGTTGATTTAGCCTCATAGAGCCAGTGGCAATTTAACAATGACAGCGTCTCTGACAGAGATTGTGTGTGTGTGTGTGTGTGTAGACAGCTCACCTCCTCAGCGATGTTGATGTCTCCTCCTTTGTTGAGATGCTCCTGCAGGCTGGACACTACTGCGTTGTTTCCTGGCACTCTGTAGATCCCTGTATACTCCAGACCCATCTCCTCCACCAACCCACAGCAGATCTCCACAATCAGGGGAATGCACTACACAAACAATACACATGTAAACATACTAAACTAAACATAACAGGTAGCAGAAGTAACACATTCAGCACACTACAAAAAGGACACACCTTGTTGTTTGTAGCAGGCTGGCAGTCCTCTAGACGTACACCAAATGCTTTAGGACTTGCTTTTTTAGCCTTCTTCATTATATTTATGCCCCAAGGAGATTTAGGGGGGCTGCTTTCATCTTTGGCCTCGTGTTTTGGGGAACGTGGAGGTGCGCTGTTGTCTTGCTTACTGAGCAGAAATGTCATTCGATGCACTCTGGGTGAGGAGTCTGGTTTATTACCTGTTGGACTACAAAAGGGAACCAAGAGGAGGATGATTGTTTTAAATTCTAAACAGTGAAATGTGTTAAAAATGCTACAATGATCCCCAATCTCACCTTTGCTTTCTGTAGTCATTCAGTTTCTTATTGATGAGAGCTTGTCGTGAGAAACCCAATTCCTACAGACAAATATGAATAAAGAACATTTAAGTTTAATTTAGACATTTTGGGCAATGCCAACCACATTCTTCAAGTTTTTGAAGAAATTAACTGACAAGCTGTGCTAGCAGTAATGAGAACTACAACAAACTGTAAATTATTTTATTTTCACAAAAACCTTAATTGGAAAACAAAAAAATAAAATGAAAAAAATAAAAGATTTTCAAAATTTTCAAATTTCTAAAACCAAAAAACAGTTTTCCACATGTATGTTAATAGATAAATAAAAAAATTGAAAACAAAATAAAATGTACATTTATACTAAAATATTTCCCAAGCATGTTGGGTTTTGTTTTAGCATATTCATAAAAATTCATAAATTAAATTAAATTCTGTTTTATTTAGTTTTTCCAGTATGTTAGCTTTTATTTTAGCATGTCCATATATATATATATGTGTGTGTGTGTGTGTGTGTGTGTGTTTAGATAGATAAATAAAAGATCATATATTATGGCCATATTTGCATTTATTAGCACACCTGTGATAGCAAAGCCTGCTGACAGTAAAGAGCAGTAAGAGAGGAAGCAGATCTCAAAAATAAACACCAGGTAAACATGCACTGCTTCCTGCACAGGCAATGACGACCTCAAAAATCCTTTATCGTTCATCTGGACAAACCCATAACAACAAATTTAGTCTTGCAAATTCCTTCGATTGAAGTCTATTTGCCATCATTCTCACACCCTCACCTCGTTGTCAGTCTTGCCGTTTTCTCGGATGACCCTGATCCACTCCAGCATGTCATCTCTGTCCTCCGCCTGTAGCAGGTATTCACAGAAGTCCTGTGTGGTCAACCTCAGCGCGTGTTTGCGCTTCGTTTCGCTGTATGCAATGTCCACAAGGCAGCCCCGGATGCTGATTGGCTGCTCCTCTTCGGCCCCGCCTCCCAGCACCGCCCCTTTGAGCACTGCCTCTCGCTTGTCTTTGTAGAGGAACAGAGAATGGGACCGAAGCACGGAGAACACCCGCCTCCAAGGCCAGATGGCACTACCCACCTTCTGCAAGAGAGAGAGAAAAGACAAATCTCATCCATCAGATCATACAGGTGACTAATTACGGTGGTTTGTTAACTGGCACTTTTATCCAAACAAAGCAACTTGTATGGCGAGTCTGAACCTAAAACCTTCCAGTTACAAGCCCACATCTTTGTCTTAACCACTAACAACCGCTCCCCCAGATTATAAATGAACCCTCGCTGTCTGTTTGGCTTACCTTGCCCCTCTCCGTGTGGATCTGTTTAAAGTGGAGCCAGCCTTCTCTCTTCACGTCACTGTAGCTGATGGTGCCCAGCTCCGAGGTAGAGTGTCGTTTAGAGCGAGCTTCTTCCGCAGCAGCCAGACTGTCCAGAGACTAAACCATGACACGGGACAGAGAAATACACAACTGTGACACTGACGTGGAACTACAGTGAATAAAGAACCAGAATACAGGAAGAGAACATTTAAAGCTGATAAACAATTTTTTTAAACATGCATATTCAATCGAAATAAAAATAGATGATGGAGAAGTCAAAACTAACTATTAAATAAAATAAATATTAAAAACAGTTTTTGTTAAGTGAAATAAAGCAATAATAATATACATATTAGCTGGAAAACTTTGATGTTGCCTTTACAACTAAGAGAAATAAAAAAATAAATAAATATATATATATATATATATATATAATGAAATCCAATTCAATATATGTAAAACTATAATGGTATTTAAACGATTACAGCCAGAAGAAGCTGAAAAATATGCATTGTACATAGAGAATATAGCATATGCTTATTTGCATCTCGAGCCTCTAGAAACGCTTTATAATAATAATGAAAAACTGTCAAATCATAAAAAAGTAATACCAATACTAGAATAAAACCAATATTGACCAATCAGCATCCCACATCTGATCTATACACAGAAATATAGCAGATTATGTTGACTAATGTTGATTCAAAACAATACCGTGTTTTGGAGTGTATGATCAAGTTTCTACGGTAATTTTGGAAATTACACTCACCCCTTCAGTAAAGAAGCTCTTAACTCTTTTTGGAATCCTCCTGTTGAAGCAGCACAGTGAGAATACATTTAAACATAAATTCAACTCACACATCCTCACTGAGGTGTGAACGGTGTTCAATACTAGTAGTAAAGTCCCAAAACTCACGAGAAGATCCGCCCCTCTTCTCTATATGCATTAAGGCCCTCATCACATGACTTGGAGCGCTCAGTGGTGATGGCCAGCAGGTAAGAAGAGCGACGATTAGACTTGGGATCGCCTGCTTATAAAAGACAGAAAAAGAGAGACAGCCATTCATTACAAACCATGAAGATGACAAAGAAACTGTTACACAGGAAAAGAAGAGACAGAGCTGAAGAAGGACAGTTAGTGTGGAGTTGGTAAGGATACAGGAAGTCATTTGAGATTAGGAGGAAGTGAGAAGGTGGTCATCTTCATCGCAGTCTCAGTGAAGTCCAAAGATGGTGCACGAGCATTACCGAACGATCATGTGAGCATACGCAGTACATGCACATTTATATATTTGACTTATTTGTGCTGAATGAGTATGCATGCAGTAAGAGAAGCTTTCCAGCGATCACATGCAGCTTCTGAATGTTTACATAATTTTGCGATGTTTTCATGTACGCAGTGATTTGATAATTTAGTAGTAAAAGTGTTTCTCTTTCTCTGCATCACTCACTGCAGTCTTGGGAGAAAAGGCGGTTGAGGGGAAAGGTGAAGGTTGGGGAGGCGGGGCTTGTGGCCACAGGAGGGGCGGAGTTTATACCGCCACTGGACACGACGGAGGAGGCGGGGACATGACGAGCCCGCAGATCTGCACTTGGACTGGTCGGCTCATCTGTGGGAGGAGTGGAACGGAGCAAAGGATAGGAAGAGGGGGAGGAAAGAAGGACGGAAAACAAGAATAAAAGAACATTATATTGGAAAAAAGGAGTAAGATTGAAAGAAGGGAAACCAAAAAGAACAACAAGGAAGGAGGGAAAGGTTAGAGGAAAAGCAAAATGGTGTTGCACAGTTAATTGCAAGATATTTAAATATCATAATACACCAAAACACAGGAGACTCTTCCTCTCTGACATGTGTGCAATGAAAAGTAAACAACTGAATTTCCAAACACGGCAAAACCTAATGAGATTTAGATGCTCTTAAAGAGAGGAGGAGTAATCGAGTGTTACTGTAAGCGGAAGCTATATCTGTACCCACTCATCATGTTAAAGCATGTAATATGTGACAAAGTGAAAAATGATGAGAGATAAGAGAAGAAAAAGAAAGAGAAAGAATTAATAAATCATACAGCATTTTGTACCTGACTCGTAGCCCTCCATGAAATAAGTGTTCAATGTGGAACTGAGATGTACAAGTGCTTTTTGTATTAGCACATGGTTTCAGTTCTTGCTAAAGCGCATAGTGCTCCGTGTTATGTGTTTCTCGTGGGAAGTAGTTGGTTGTCGCAGGTATGATTTTATAACAACCTCTTTGGAGTGGTTAACTGCTTAAAACCAATACATTAGAATATCCATCACCTGTCAAAGTCCTTCTTTTCCCAAAGGCCTCATATATAAGCACATATTAGCCATGTGTGAGATTGAGTGGCACCTTCAAGAATTTCTTTAAAAAGCCCTCTGTTTTCAAAGCATGTGCTTGCAGTTATACGTCTAGTCTTTCTTCCCCTGTGGCGGTAACATGATCGCTTCAAAAACACAACTTGGCAGCACGTTGCAGTGGTATTTCAGTGACTAAGGAGAATCTGTCAACCAGTAAACCACCTCAACAACATCTGTCAACACCACTAGGAGGCAGCAGAACACAAACACTGCTAAACAAGAGACTTTCTAAACCAAGTTTGGCGTGTTATCATAGTCCAGTTAGCTCTAGGCTCTAGTTCAAAAGTATTTTGATCAGATTTTGTCCAAACAGCTGTCAATAACATAAATAATAAGCTTAATCAAATTTTACAAACAGTAGGCTAATGTATCATCATTTATCATCTTTTTCAAAATTAGAGAAAAGAGAAGCGTTCTTGTTCCATCAGCCAATCAGTGTTGCTATGATGTAATTGGCCTGCTTTGATTAGTCACATGACTTTACGGCTCCGGTGACTGGACCATTAAAACCAAGCTGAGGGAGTTGAGATGAAGGTTAATGCTAACAGACAGCTTTCTCTAGGTATAATACAGACCCTCTTGTTTCTAGAAAGCTTCTAAAAGCTTAGAAAGGATAGTTCGCCCAAAAAATGAAAATTCTGTCATTAATTACTCTCATTAATTACAATCCTCATGTCGTTTCAAATCTGTAAGACCTTCATTGATCTTCAGACACAAACAAAGATATTTTTGATACTGTATATCCGAGAGCTATCTGACCCTGCATAGAGAGCAAAGCAACTACTATGTTCAAGGCCCAGAAAGTCAGTAAAGACGTTGTTAAAATAGTCCATGTGACATCAGTGGTTCAACCTTAATGTTATGAATCTATAGACTACATTTTGTGTGCCAAGGAAACAAAAATAACAATGCACGTGTCAGTTGCTTTGCTGTCTATGCTAGGTCAGACAGATCTCAGATTCCACCAAAAATATCTCAGTTTGTGTTCTGAAGATGAACAATGGGTTTGGAACAACATGGGGGTGGGTGAGTAATTAATGACAGAATTTTCATTTTTGGGTGTACTATCCCTTTAAGAAGTAGGTCCCCTTTTTTAACTTACCAGCATGCTGCTCTCTATTATCATTAATTGTGTTTCTTTATCTTTGTGCATAAAAAATCTTTATCTCAGCCATCAATCTCTTCAGACTTCATATGAAGTCCACTTTTCTTCTTTGTCATCAGTTAATCACATTTTTTAATTTCTTCAACATTCATTACAATACACACACACATGAACCAACCTATAATTAATTATCTTTGTCTTCAATCAAGTGAATCCTCCTTCTTTTAATTCTCTGATGTTGTCTACTCTTTCTTTCCAACACTAGAAGGGAGCAGGGGTGGAAAAATTCCCAATCTAGGATGTGGAATCTGGACTGTGCTTGTTTTCCAGCCACTGGCAGAAATAGCTGTTCCGTGGGTTTAACAAAGGCCCTCATTACTGAAGCCTGAGTATGAGCTCACACACACACACACACACACACACACACACACACACACACACACACACACACACACAACTCCATAGAGTCTGTATCATGGACATACAACACTAGCACATACCAAATCCATCTGTACTACTTTAACTTCAGTCATGTGCAACAGTCTTATTTTGAGGTTCAGATGAGATGCTGTAAATAACCCAACCCACCAGAAGTACTTCCATGAATGGACTCTCACTGGCCACGATATGCAGTCTTTATGCAGACATATCCACAAAACCATAGAGCGAAGAACACAAATACAATGAACATAGTGAGGTTTCCTTTTAATAGTGTCACAAATCAAAATGAAACCAGGCCTGACAACACTGTAATATGAGCAAAAGTGTGGTGAGAGGGATTTCTCCAAAAACTAGATGGGTTTTAAGGGAGACAACGTGTGTGCGGATGTGCAAAAATCTTTTGCGTGTAGCGTGTTAGTGTGTGAATGTTTGGTGGAGTGAAGACTCCTTCCCTTTTTATTGGAGACACAATGACCACATTGAGGGCAGAAAGAGCTGAGTGTGCCGATTGTGTCCAGTAATATCTGACTGTGTGTGAGAGTGTGTGTATGTGTGTGTCGTTCACCCCTAACCCCAAAAACCCCTGCTCCCTGCACCTCTTCCCTTTGCCATTCTCAGACTTCTCAGACTCAGGCTCAGCAAGACTTCAGAAACTAAACAAAACACAAAAGTAAACACTGTGTGATACAACTAAATTCACTCCAAGACATTTTAAACTTTCCGCATTCCTCTGAAAAATGTTTTACCTGAAATGACCCTTCACTAGGCTCCACCTCCCTCAGATACTGTTGCTAACTGAGACACGTTTTACAGAAGCTTCAGTAAGAACCAACCAGAGATTTCTGATCAGCATGACTTTCAGTAAAATATGTTCATAAAATGATAGGGTATTATTATTATGTGGGCTTGAATAAATAAAAATATTTGTTTGTTTTTCCCTAAGATTTTGGAGTAACAGGTTACCAGGTAAGTTTAGGGTTGGGTACCGAAACCCGGTACCAATATGAACTGGTATGCACCGAACCGAATAAGAACGCAGATTTCGTGCCTCATTTCAGTGCCTCTTAAATGCCTGAGCGATCGACTGAAATGTGTGTCCTTGTTCTCCGAAATGTACACAAGAAGCAGGGGTGTCGCTAGACTTTTTTTAGCGGGGCTGTAGCATTTAGCTCCATAAACTGTACACACCACAGCTGTTTCCTCCAGCGACAATATAGCCCTTAACACATATGAACACATAGTTTAATTATACTCATTTAAATATACTTGCAACGACATTGTTGCTCCTTTATAAAGAATGACCATACAGTCATTCACTGCATCAACTGATTAAAGGCAGTGACAGACAGCACTCATTTTAACTAATTATCATTGACAGAGATCAAGTAGAAACATTATGTGTGGTTTTTTATTAAATAATGACCCAGATCTTGAAATACATTTATTAGCCTTAGAGTAAAGGAAGCTTGTGAAATGAGAGCATCCAAGGAGCAAGTGAATGTATGAATTTATTTTAAATCTTTTTAATGTTCTTTAATGTTATTCTTTTTAGGCTTTATGTTTTATTAATTTTTTTTTTATCGAAGAATCATCAGGCACCGTTTAGACACCAGTACAGTTTTAAAAGTATTGAAATGGCACTGGTATCGTATAAAACCCAATCGATACCCAACCCTAGGTAAGATACGCAGTAACCAGGGTTATTACAATTAACTACAATATTGTTTTTTTATTTTTTTATTTACTTGAAACAAAGTAAATGAGTATAAAAAATGAGTTAAAAACCAATATAGGCATATTTACAACAACAACAAAAAAACTAATAAAAACAAAACAAAATTACAAAACATTTAACAAATTTAAATAAAACTGGAAATATGTAACTGAATTTAATATATATAAACCCTACAATATCACACCTATCTTAAAAGTTTGTCTAAAAAGTTTGTTTTAAACAAGGCATAAACAAGCTTTTAGTTTGTTGCATGCTGTAGATTACTATAGCTATGCCTATGGCCCTATGCAATGAATATTATTTATTCTTCCTGGTTGTAATCATGACTTGAATGTCATCTTTACACAAAACAAAGATCCAATTGCACTTACACAATAAAGCAGTTTGAAAACCATTCACCCCAAATCAATAAGAAAAAATCCAGTACAAACAACTCCACTGACAAGGCAGGTAGAGCAAGAACAGACTGTCTGTTGTGTTTTAATCGGTATGTGTAACGTGCCCCAGCTTGTGAGCATTTCTGTTAGTTTCAGTTTAGTCCTCTCCGTTTCTGTTTTTGAGTCTTTTATGCCGTTTTGTTTCTGTCAAGCTCTAAACCAGGGCCTGGGAAACACCGGCCTGCTCTCATCATTTTTAACAAATGTAATCAAACTGAAGGGTATAACTCATGGGGTATGTTGCCCTATACAGGTGTGTGGGGTAGCACAAACAAGCTTCTCGTCTGTACTGGATGCTAAAGGTGGGGCACTTTTATGCACAGTGGTTTTAGGCTTAATCTCCTTCAGGAATGAATGCACTGCACTAACAACAGCTTATGCAATCACAACAGATCATAAAAAGATGTCCAGCAGTGAAATGATCCGAACAATCTAAAAATCACCATGAAAGAGGCCTGAAATTAAGTGGTTTTGTTTTAATGTTGCCATTACAACTTCTAATGCAATGTTAAAGGAAAGCAAAAGACCAACTGAATGCTTTTAAGGAAACTGCAAAATCAATAGCACTCCACTTGAATCCAGCTGTGCTATAAACATATAATTAGAGGAAACAGAGATACATGGCTAACCACATATAACCACTCTGTAGCACATTTAACAGAAAGCGTTTTGGTGTCTTATGTGTCTATCACCACTTGTTTTGAATGTTTTGCATTCAGCCAGCCATTTTGTTTCAGATTTCCTCTTGCACTCTGGTTTAGTTATAAAGGCAAGCAGTGACAAGATCGCTTTGAGCTACAGGCCAGATCAAACACAAACTACACACACTTAGACAGCTGCCTTTTCAAATAAAACCAATCAAATCCTAACCTTACCCTATGACTTTACTTGATTAGTTTATTTATGAACCATTTCCACATTTAAGGGTGACTTAGTTAACATCTGCAGATATTTTTCCGCTATTTTGTCCCTAAAATGAGGCTAGGGTATAAAACATACTTATTCACACAACTGTGCCTTAGCCAATCAATCAACATTTCTACATTATGTAAATATTTGAGACAATTCACTTCAAGTCCTTTCGCTTCATAGTGTTCCCATAATGCACACAGTTATGCGTGGCACTAGCAATGCCCAAAGAATGCCGTCAATTTGGACAGAAGCGTCTACTAAAACTGTAGAAACAGGACGGAGTTGGGTGAGGCACTGGAAGAGTGGAAAAAGAAGGAGAGGAAGAACGAAAAATAGGACTACTTTAAATCCAGTAAGTCTGATTCAGCCACAGACAACAAATATTGTCAGGCTGACCATGGGAGATTCCAGCTTTACTTAATGCAGACATGCACACTGGTTCACCAGACATAGGAAATGAAGGGTAAGACCAGTGGGGTTGTGAGTTATTCTCCAGTCATTCTCCAACATTCCCATCAGTCTATTTTAATGGTGTCTGGATACTTAATCGGTTTCCTGGTTAAAATAGCAACCATGTGCAGGATAGAGCGAGCAAATGATGGAAAGATAGAAAGAGAGGGAGAAGCCGAGAACTAGATGGAACAGTTTTCTGAATACACCAAGAAGAAAAGAGCATGAGAGTCTGCAGGGACTTACCTATGAAGGGAATTGACGCGAGGGAATCATCCTCTATGGATAGTGGTGGTAGGTTACCATTCGTACGCCGATGAGAAATAGCACTCTCCGCTTTGGCAGGGGGCTCCGTAGGATCAGAGGTAAAGAGTAGAGGGTCACTGGAGTCAAGTGCTATGCCGTAATGCGGATGTCGTACGGCGTTCGCACCCCTTCGGCCAGTGGGTGGTTTTTGCCTCAGAACCACTTCCTGTGTCTGGGCTTCACCTGTTGCTTCCCCTGCCCCTCTGTCGTGATTAGTGGGTCGGTAAGTTCTGTCTTGTTCTTCAGGGGGTGTGGGAATAGCAGTTGTAGAGGAGGTGGTTGGTGGAGCTGGGGAAGGAGAGGCAGAGGGTGGAAGCCCCTCTGGAGGACTGGTTTTGGTTGTAGGGGTCCAGAGGTGTGGACCTGTGTAAGAGGGGTCTCTAAACGACTGGGCTTGCTGCAAGATACGGCCGGTCTTCCGGTTAAAAGAGGGGCTGTAGCTACGATAGCCAATCGGCTCCTCGTCTAGACTCTGGCAAGAAGGCAAACGTCTTGCCTGTGGAGCTGCCTGCTGTGGTTGCGGAGTCTGAGATGAGTGTTGGTGCGCTGCGTGTGTGAGGTTTTGATGCTGAGGTGTGTGTTGGTGGTGGTGCTGCTGCTGGATATGGTGGTGTGACTCACAATGTCCGCCACATCTCAGATAGCTTTCAGTCCTGTTTGGAGGCTGCTGGACCCAAGTAGATCTTTCCAGTCGTGGTGAGAGTATCCCCACTGCTCTGTCGAGAGTTTCCAGTGAACGTCCCGTATGTCCGTACCGGCTTGCGAGAAGGTTTTCGGAAGACTTGCGCCCATAGGCCACCACAGATGGCTGCTGTCCATAAGCACACTCACCCCTCCAGTCTCCGTGGTTCCAGTGGGGATCGGCGTACGCTGCCGAGCTCTGCTGATGCAGCAGCAATGTGTCTTGTGATGCACTGTGAGGAAAACCTGCTTGTTGAGAACGCCTGGCCCTCCCAAGCTCACCTAGACGATCCTGTGAGAAACTCCTGTTGCGTGGATGCACGGAGCGAGAATTTGATCGCTCTCGTTGCCGTTCCCGGCCTGGTACCTGGCTGTAGTACCAGTTGGAAAGGGCTTGTTGGGTGCATTCACTGCGGCTGGATGGGGGTGTTGATGATGACTGAGAAGGGCTGGCCCAAGGTGGGCTTTCCTTGCGGCCTCCGATGTGCCCCACATTGTGGTTGGCGAGATGAGCATGATGCAATGGGCTCAGCATCCCTCCAGAGGAGGAAGATGATGAATATGAGCGTCCTCTCATTTGTCCGGTTGCCTGCTGTTCCCTGTCAGTCATTCCATACTGGATCTCCTCAGTTCGGTGTGCAGGGCTACTGTGACCAACACCTCCTGGATCACTGCTCCTGCCCTTGGCTGCCCACACAGCATTGGAAGCTACCGTCCGGTTGTCAAGGGGCGGAGAGGGACCAGACGAGGAGCCGGGCCAGCGGCTCCAGTTGTCCAGCTGGTTTTGCCCCATGTGTGAAGAAGCTGGGGCAGGGCTGGGGGGGTGCCCTGCAGGAGGCTGGGTTTTTGTACGTGAAGGGTAGAGGACAGGGGGTGGTGGAGGAAGATTCTGGGCCTTTCCTGTATATGGATTGTTCCCTCTTAGGTAGGCATCATGGGAATATGCCTGAAAGAGAGCATTATAACTGTTTAATTCTAAAGGAACATAAAAGGATGACATAAGTTCAATAGAGTGAGGAAGGCATCAAGGAATGGATGTGAAAAGTGCATAGAAAAAAAAGAGGTAAGAGAGATGACATTACTACATACTGACCATGAGACACTTACTATAATGATCATGTGATTGTGTCATAATACTGAGTTTCAGTGTAGTACTAGCTTATTTGGTTTTTCAATCACTAAAACTGGATTATCTAAAGATGTCTGATAAGACAAAAGCTTATGATTTCTAATAATTTTATAATCATCAGAAAAAAAAGAAAATCATTGAGAGATTTATGAGGTAGTCACCACAATGTAATAAATATTATTCCCATTAACATGTAAAGAGATTAAATATTCTTTTTAAAATAATTGATTTAGTTTGAACATTAAATCTCTCTGAATATATCATACATATATTTGATATTTAGATTGATGGTTAAAGCAAGTAAAATACATTAAAAAAAACTTAATGTCATATTATAAGAAAGGTAAAACCACCTTCCAAATTAAATGTGTCTTGTTTTAAGGATGTTTAAATTGAAATATGACTAAAATACTGATTGCAAAAATTATTTTTGCAGTGGACATCAACTCCAAAACCTCAACAACTTACGCTGCCCATGCAGTGACTGCTCTGTAACTGTAGAGAGGATGTCAAGCTGACCAGAAGCACCAGCCCTCCATCAACACTAACCTCAAAACACACTGACACAAACTCAACATGTGCTACATTAAGAATTTATTATCAAAACAGAGATATGGCTGGCTAGCGAAAATGCTGTCCGGCTCCAGAGAAGCAAATAGACTAACATAGCATAGTACATGCAGTCTGCTAATACATGCAAATGCAACCAACACAGAAAACTGAAATTCACTAATAGAGAGAAACATTCCCTAAAGCTCCAATTTGTCGAATGTCTCTTGTTTTCTTTATAGGGTCCTCTTTAACAGCTTAAATGTACCTCTTATGTCCTTATCCATGCTTTTTCAAGTTCATGTCTCGTTGTCACGTCCCTCTGTTATTCTCGGTATCTCTTTTTCTCTTTCTGTCTATGGTGAGCCCTACCCAACCCAATGCTCTTGAACTCACTCCTTTCTCTCTCTCTCTCTCTCTCTCTCTCCCTCTCCACCCTGTGGGAGTGTGGGAGGGGCTACATAACTGATGATGTCATCTTTGGAATGTAGATGATGCTGGTGTAAGGAGGGGCGTGTAGAGAGACAGAGAGAAGGAGAAGTAGACATGGGGGGGAAATAGAGGAGTGGGGTCTCTTGGGAGGCTATATGCGTAATTTGTTTAGTTTGAGTGCCCTAGTACAGAGATTCATTCGAGTGTGTATAAAGCATGTGTCTGTATGTGTCACACAAGTGCATAAAGGTTTCTCTTCGCCTTTAGTGAGTTGCATGTCTGATCATGTGGGCAACTGGGTAATTTGTGCACTGAATAAAATATGCGAGTGGGAATGTTTGTGTGAAAGAATGCATATGTGTTTGTGACTATTTGTTTGGTAATTATGTGACCATCTGCATGCTAGCAACATAACTGATTATTGATTTCTTGTTTGGAAATGCTTCAAAGACACCGCTGAAGCAACCTACTGACTCACACATTGCTCTATAATGAATACTGAAAAATATTAGTGTTGTCAAACCTCAGTTTCTGTGTCTATTTCAAAGTGTGAGAAATGAGTACACGCCTGTGAGGGTGTGTGTGGGTTTACAAGCTTTACTTCGGATGACAAATATGTTAATCATATATTAAAATTAATTAATTTAACAAATTTAATTAAAATTTAATTAAAACAAAGATAAACCTAAATCATGAATCATTCTTTCCAAAACAAGTCCGAATTTAAACAATTTAGTAAACTGATCTTATTTTAAGGATGTTTTACTGGAAAACAAGACAAAAGATTAAGAATGTTATGTAATAGCTTTGTTTTCCATTAAGGCTTGTGTTAGTAGTGTTAATTTCAGCAACAAAATACAAACTGACAACCTGTTTTTTATTACTAACGCAAGACAACACTGACATCATCTAAATCTAACTGAAATGAAAATGAAATATCATTAGACTCAAATTTAGTAAAAAAATAAAAACACTCTATATCCTACATTTCTTAACATTTATATTTTCTTCAACAAAAGAGAGGAGAAAAAAATTATGGACCTCCACAAACTTTCATGCCTGGGGTTGCCAGATATCAAAAGTTTAAATACCCCTATGAAATACTATCTTAAAAGGACACATTATCTTCACTGTGTTTTATTTCATCTTCGCAACCTGGCAACCATTCACACAAGCTCTCTCTTACACTATGGAAAAAGAGCTGATGAGCTGAAAACATCAACAAACATATAAATTGGGGTTTAGCAATATTCATTGAGATATTCTGCTCAAACGAAAGAGTAATGCAGCCAGTCTGTGATCCTTCACACAGTTGTTCCAGCTGTTTGCTGCAACTAAATCTTCCATCAACCCTTCTCAGTGACAAACTAAATCCAAACATGGAGCTCGACTATATTTTAAGCAATTGGGCTGTTAAATCAATGCACATATGCAACCTCTGTGCACCAATACAAAGTCTTTCTAGGAATATCACTGACTTAGCTTTTGAGATAAACTTTTTTATGATCATATTTTAAAAAAAATCTGAAAACTAGATGAGGTAAAATAAACCATGTGCATAAGTTGATGCTCTTGATTTGTTTGCTTATTGGTAAAAGTGAAATAGTTCTGAAGAAATGATGACAACAATCATGATCAGTGTAAAATGTGACTGTTTTAATTGGCTAAAACTATAGACTAAAATTCCCAGATTTTTAAACAAAAAGCAGGACAGGTTAAATAGATATCATAAAAATGTATAAGGACACCTGACACTGGACTATGAATAGAATAGAATAGAATAGAATAGAATAGAATAGAATAAAATAAAGGCATGCACTTCTTAAGACAACCAGATAAATGTGCACATATTAGTGAGTGTCTGAGACAGAAAGAGTGGCAAAGTGTGGCAAAAATGCAGAAACGTACACTTACCAGCTGCAGCACGTCTTCATCCTTTGGCATGATGGAGAGCTCCAGTACACTCTCACTGCAAAGAGAAGACATAAACACCAGGAGAGCATGAGATTCAACAGGAGTATGTTTCTACAGGACTTCAAGTGACAATGGAACAAACTCTCCATTAAAGGTTTTGGGTTGTGATTTGGGTTGAGCACAAAGACAACCTTTACACTGAGGTCAGGAGTAACCTTTTTAAGTAATGCACATAATCGTCCAGACAGCAAACACTGCCTGAGGTCATTCTGTTACGTAAAACATGTGTCACAAATTCCACATGAACAAGACTCATGTGAAAATGTTTAGTTAGGTTCTGCTCCTTCAACTTTTAACTCAACAATCCAAACATCTTGATCTACATTTACATCCCATGATATATTTGGAGCTGTAGAAGACCTCATTTGAATCAGCTCATGTAACAAAGTGCTTTTGAAAAGACGCTGTTTGACTTTAGAAAGCTCACCTGTTCTGAATCAGTGCAATGACCTGCGAGTATGTCTTGCCCAGCACACTCTCTCCATTCACTTTAACCAGCCTGTCTCCTGCGAACACACACACACAAAATAACACACTTATTGTACATGACAAAAAATTGGGAGCAGGGTTTCCCAATCTTTTTTGTATGATGTGCACAGCCCCATTAATAAGACTCAACCAGAAATGTATTCCTATAACTGATATTATACTGGAAGTAATTTTGCAGAAACATTAATATTATTGTAAGTCACTTATTACACTGGAAGTCAACAATATACACAAAGTAGCATATACATTACAGTTTAAACATTTGGGTCAGTAAGTTTTTCTTGTTTCTTTTTCATGATCATGATGCAATAAATTGATCAAAAGTAACAGTAAAACCATAATGAATATGAAGTGTTCTATTTATCAGAAATCCTGAAAAAATGAATCATGATTTCTACAAATACAGCATGACTGTTTCTAACATTGATAATAACAATACATGCTCCTTGAGCAGAAAATCATCATATTAGAATGATTTCTGAAAGATCACATGACACTGAAGACTGGGCTAATAATGCTGAAAATTCAGCTATGCATCACAGCACTAAATTACAATTCAAAATATAATAATGTAGAAAACAATTATTTTAAACTGTAATAATATTTCACTTTTTTTTACTATTTATACTGTATTTTTGATTACATAAATGAAGCCTTAGTGAGCAATAAGATAATATTTTCAAAAGCATAAAAAATTCTTACCATCCCCAAACCTTTGAACAATCGTGTATTTTTCTGCTATTTGTTTCATTCACACAAATGTACAATATTATATAATATTACACAATTACATATATTTTTCCATTAACTATTGATTTCACAACAAGGTTTCGTGTTGTTAACATTCTTTACATAGTGTGAGTGAGTGATCATGAGCATCCTGCTCAAATAATAAAGATTAAGTAGACTCGTTCCATGTGTTCACTCTGTTTGCTTTGGTTCTCTGGTGTGTTTTGGGTTCATGTCAGGGTTAGGTTATGGGATCATCTCCCCCAGCGGCGGTTTGTCAGAAGAGTCAATGAAGGCTGAACCTTCTATTCAGTCATATTAAAATACAGTACATTCATCAGAGGCAGTGCATGATCTGTTGCACCGGGTTCCACGGAAAACTCTACTAATAAAATACTATTTCAAAAGAAATTGGAACATTCATCATGTTTTGTTTATGAAATAGTATCCGATTATGCTGTCAGCTACTCTGAGCTCCATGTAACAAATCTGATACATTCCATTGATTTTACATCAAGATGATCACATTAAATACCAAGAGTCTGTGATATTCCTATTTAATATGTCTTAAATTAACAAGGCTATTTTAACCATATGTGTATGGTAGCATACTGGCAAAAAATATGGTATATATACTACTATCCTGCATTGTATTGTACAGCTAAGGAGGCATGCCTTCATTTAACTCAATGACTTTTTCCTGACCAGGAAGCTGCCATGTGACACACACACACACAAGCAAGAGATAATGAATCACCTTCTGTCACGCTGACAGTGTTGTATATGAATAACAAACCATAATTCACCAAACAGATATACTGCTCTGTATCAGTTTCTCTCTCAGGGTCAGATTTATTCCATTCATAGAAACCAACAGAAGAAAGTCTGAATGCAGTGAGGGCACAGTGGACCGTCCATGGCAGTCAGATGACATGATTAGTCACAGGAAGCATGACATATTAAAAGTGCAGAGACACATTCCTGTAAGTCTGTGACAGGCTCTAAAGAAGAGACAGACTACTATCGAGTTAAGTGGGTAATGTCATAACAAGAGATCACATATGAGTGCACTGAGGTGGGTATAATCGAAGCTAAAACTGTTTAGCATGTACACACATACAGCAAACAGTCATAAATTGTACACGTGAACAGTATGAATTAAAAACGTTTCCAGGAATGAAACCATGAGTTGACTCAACTTCCCATTGAATTTCAGGGTTGTGTGTATTAAGGGTTGCACCATCTAGCTGACTTCACTAGAATGAGCGTGAAATGATTAATGTCAAAAACTGTGACTTTTGAGTCAATTAAAAACTCATATGCAATTTGTCTATTCAGATCAATGCATAAAAAGCTGCAGATGGGATGAATGACAATGCAAATCCACTCTCTGACAGCAGGTCAGCCACTGACCTACTGTATATGGGCATGGGACCAAAAACGGTAATCTTATTGGTTGGTTAGTTTTCTTTGCAGTTTGATGGAAATGAGAAGCTCTCTCTGTCAGATCGAGGCATGTAAATGTTCGTATCAGTCTGAACAGAAATATTAACAGCCATTCATTCAAATTAAAATGTATTGCATCATACATTTAGGCTGAGGCCATGTGGTTTCTATGAACACATCATCACACTCTTTTACCTGGACACAATCCAGCCTGGTGGGCGGGGCCATTCTCCCTCACATTCTTAACGAAGATGGTGTCCATGGGCTCCAGACGACCCCGATGGAGCCCTGCATCAAACACACATAAAATATACTTCATAGTTTGGAAAGAAGGGGAAAAACTGAAATGACATATTGAAAATCGAGGATTGAAAATCTAATTCAAACTTGCATATTATCTATTAAATATTTAGAACAATCTATTAAATATTTAAATATATATGTTCTGCACTGTTTCTAGGTCATATAAATTAGTGACAGGCGAATGTCAGATGTTCTTCCTCCACTGAAGCTCAATAAGCTCTTTGGATCATTTCAAGTCATGCTGGACATCATTTTCAATCATTAAAAATTTTTTTAACTGTTCATTATTAATCAGGCTCAAAAAAAGCAAAGAAAAACTAAAATACAAATCATAAGGTTGGACACAAACTTGTGCTCCTGTCATTAAACCAAACATGTTATACTGAATATAATAAGACAGTTTGACATTCAGGTTAACGTTTAAAAATGCTGATTTATCATTTCAGAATTTGTAATGAAACAAATTTTTAAATGATGAATATTCCAAATAGAATCGTTTCACTGGTGGGCTTTTGGAGCTCACTGTACAGACACACAAGTGCACACATCCACAGATGTTTAGGCTGGCACTGTGGAATCCAGTGTATCATGATGGCATGATAAGATGAGGACAGATGGTAACAGTCTACAAACAGGATGAGGTAGTAACACATAAAGTGATACGGGAACTGTGGGCCTTCACTGTAGCATCAGTACTGGTCTTATATCATCAGATGATCTGTCACACTCAGCTCTTACACAAATCTCTGATCTGAAGCTACAGTGTGTGTGGACTGTGTGTAGATGCGTGTGTTTGCTTGTGCACCACTGTATCATTCATTGGATTTTACTTGCGTTATAACTGCCTGGGATCCAGTAGTATGTCATTATGACAAATATGTAAAACACAATAAGACATTAGGACTCAACTTTCTCACTTTAGATCTGGATTTGCATCTTTTTTCCATGTACAAGTACTGTGACATGATATCTTTTTTATGGAAATAAGGAAACATTTTCATATGTCAGAACTTGCAAATTATATGGCACATAACTAATATCAATCATGCTCCTTCCTGTAACCCTGCTTAAACTAGACTGATTTGCCTGCAGATGGCCTCATTGATTGTGCAAGAATGGAAACTTGCTCTAGGAGGCGCCATGCAACAAACATCTGTTTCCCTTGATATTGCTTCTGCCGCTAATTCATCTCAGATCAGTCACGGATGATAATGTACGTGATAATGCAAGCAAGAGGAAGAAAAACAAGTCATTTGAAGCTTAGTCAATGAAAAATTATAAGAAATGAGCTTTAATGGCTGTAATTCACATGATGTGTGTGTGTGTGAACATAAAAGGAATATAAAAGTTAGACTCACCCTTTCCATTCCCATTCTCTTCATCCTAACAGGAAACAAGAAGAAGACAGTTAGATCACAGCAAAATTACTGCATGGCCTTAAACTTAATGGTTTAGTCATTTACTAGATACTTAAGTGAGTTATTATAATTTTTTATATACTTTACTCCACTAATCGTATAATAGAAATGACAGTGGAGTCTTGGAGTATTTAATAAATTATGCTCTTCAAGCCTTTTGAAGTTATTGTTTTTACACTGCTTATTTGTCATTGAAAAGAGTGGCCAAGATTTGGAGTGTTCTTAAATATGCAAAACATGAGAAGAAAGTTTGGAACAATATTTTTGGGTGAATTATACCTTCTATGTCTTTGGTGTGCAACATAAATTAAAAGTCAATAGTTATCCTCAGAGTTCATCATATAAGGGACCAACAAAAAAGCAAAACAGGAAATAACTTTCTATTAGATTTTTTTTATAACAGTAAATTGGTTTGATGTCTATCATGTAACTGATATCGTCACTGAATTTGTCCCAGCACTAGAGGTCAGCACTGGGAAACGTGGGAGCACTTTAGCAGTGAATGAGCTGCTTTTAGCCACCAACACACATAAAACACATCTCTGCAAGAACAAGAGCCGAAACAACATAAATCTTTCCATCTGGGCAGGAAATGACATAGTCTTTATAATATTCACTCTGCGTCTTATTTACAACACACACAGTTTAGATAACACATGCACAGCCTTCACAAAATAACCAGACTGCAAACCAGAGGCTGAAATCCCACACACACATACACACAACGCTGATCAGGCAGTTTAAAGTGGTCAGCCCAGTGTTTAGTCTGCGCTGACTGGGCTCATTCCTAACAAACTCACACAATACTGAGGCTTTGCCGTCCCGGGAGAAAGACAGACAGAGGGGCAAACAGATGGGTAGAGAGTGACAGACAGTGACCACAACTTTAAGATTTATAATCAACATTCAACCCACAGATCAAAAAGAAAGTCGACATGTGGTGGGGTGACAGATGGAGGGTGCCACACAGTCATGTGAACACGTGGACACTGGGAACAGTGAATGGACCAGAACTCATTGTCCCAGCAGCCCTGGTACGGCCCGGACCAGCCCAGAGCGCGTGTGGTACCAGTTAAACACAAAATAGGCCCTTTGAGTAGGAAAGCAAACAGCAGCTTCTCAGAGAAGAGATGCCATATCCAGTGTTAATGGGGCTTTGTTTCTCCAACATCATGTATACACACACACACACACACACACACACACAGTTTAAACTTCTGTAGCCCGTTCTAAATAAAATACGGAAATAAAATATACTACCGGGGTTGGCAATATTTATTTATCCATTTATTGATGTCTCTTTTTCTCAATGAAACTGCATTTGTTTGATAAAAAATACAGCTAATGGTAATATTGTGAAAAATAATTTTTCTATTTGAATGTATTTTAAAAATTAATTTATTCCTGTGATGCAAAACTGATTTTTTTTTGCATTATTACTCCAGTATTCACTTAAAAATGTTAATTTCTTTAAAAAAAAAAAAAAAAAAAAAAAAAAATCTCACTGACCCCAAACATTCAAATTATAGTGTATGTCCATTTATAAAGTATATAACTGATAAAGATACTTTGTCTCAGGCTTTTTCTATAGGCCTACATTTCAAAACAATTCTGTGCAGCAACAATGTAAATTGGTTTTATAGAAGTAAAAAATATTACTAAATATGACTGAATCAAGTTGATCATATAAAATTACATCAACAAAAAGTGTCAGATAAGATAAAAAAGAAAAGGAAGTTAATTGCATATATTCACATTTAACATAGTGAACAGAACAAACTCTCTCGGATATCTCTAGATAGATATAGATAGATAGATCGATATCTATAGATATCTCACGGCTTTCCATGTATAATCACTGTATATTTTGGCTCTAATTATGATGAATTATGATGAACAAAATGTTTATTTAGTCCTCTCTTCCTCCTCTTCTCTTTAGAAAAATTAGGTAAAGGAAAAATGATTCCACTCTGGCTCTCTGTGAGGTGAAGTTCTAGGTGGACCAACTATTGCTTGTATGTACCCTTAAAACAAAAGGCATTTTAGAGACTGATACCATTAATGAGTTCCAAAAAACTGCTTTTTTTACAGATAAATGTCCTTTAAAGCCTAATGCACAGGCCTAGAGCACAACTTACTCTTTGTAGTTGAAAGACACGGATGTTTTATTTCAGCTGTTAACTGACTGTGCTGTAAGTCAGAGCTGTGCACATTTTGTTGCCCGATTCTGTGATAGTTGGCAGAAATCCTCACCTTGAGACTGGTGTGCAGGGCGGACTCTGGCGGGTAAACGATGAAGTGACGTAATGTGAAGCCAAAGCCCTGAGAGTTCTTATGGAGCACCAGTGTACGTGGACCCTGCCAGGACACGCCCAACCCATCTGCCCCGCTCCTGACCACCGGCCGAGGGTTCTCACTGGATGAAGAGGTCCTATCTCTCCGCCCCTTTGCCTGGAGGAAACACAGAGAAAAAGCTGTAATTAGACATTCCCCATTCCTTCAGTCCCTCATTTAGTCCCAAACTATTATTTCAATGGGATAACATGTCACACAGAACACTGCATCTAATGCAAATGAAATGCTTCTGTGTTGACAAATAAGTCACGTTTAATGTGATAATTGGAGAATACTCTTGGCAGATAATTGCAAGAAATAACACCCTGTTGTTCTAAATGACCATCCCAACTGTTTTGGATCTGTCAGTCTACTTTCGCCACCTGTGCAAACAAGACGTGGGCATGTGAGGAAAAGTAACTGAAAGGGGGTTGGGAATGGGAAACATCTCTCCACATTTGGGAGACATGATGTCATTTTTATGATGTCAACATTCTCTAAGGAATTCTTAGAAGCCACTAACAGGAACATTATTTAGTAGATTAGTAAGAATAAAGGCCAGGGATTACTACTACAAAAAAAGAAAGGATAATAAAAAAAATAATAAAAAAAAACGAATTTTCGATTTAGGGTGTATTCACACCAGGAAAGTCCGCTAGTTTACTTGCTTTGGTCTGGACCAAATAAAATGTTGATTTTTTTATTTATTTTTTTGGTGCGGTTTGCTTTCACACTGTCCTTTTTGCAAGTGAACCAAAAACTGTAAACAAAACCACACGTGTGCCAAGAGGATTCATTCATTGGTTCATCCATTCAACTGTACCAGAGTTTGTTCGGAAGAGGACCGAGACCACCTCTTCAGCTGGGTCTCGGTACAGGTGTTTGATCCGCACCCGAGTACAATTGCTGTATTCACACCTGTTTAAAAGATCCACACCAAAGGGGGAAAAGGAACTTGAGTTCGATTCAGTAGAATCAAACAAGACACCCTACACCCTTAATCTTAATTTTATTCGCGTTGGTTCTCCAAATAAGTATTTAATACATCAATTCTCTAAAGAGTCCCATTGACGCCTGAGTACTGGGACAAAACAGGCCGCAGACGTGTAGTGGTGTTTTATTTGAAAGGTGACATCATCATTCCCCACATCTTGCAAAAAAAAAAATACCTCTTTTCTCTTCAACCTAAAACCAACAACTTCACCAGCCCTGTGGTTTCACTATAACAGGAAGTCCAGTTAGGGCAGGAAGTTCCCTAAGAATGGTGCCAAAAACAAGGGAATTTTTTTATTTATTTGGCAACTCATTTTATATAAAGCAGACACGTACTTCTCAAATGTCTACTCTTCGCCCGTTCCTCCTCACATCTCTCTGCACTGAGCAGAAGTCATACTCTGTAATCCAGCGGTCCTGACTCTGACCGCAGTCTCACCCCCTCTCTGCTTCTCACACTATTTCTGTCTCACACGCTGTTTTCATTTGGCTGTGCTCATGTCTGAACCTTCTCTCTTTCACTTGCATTCTTACCAACTAGCACGCATAATCACACACATATAGACAAATGCTCCTTTTAAACAGCCCCACATATTGTGTGGAATGATGCTTTTGATTTAGTTTCCATTTCTTCTGTTAAGGGATAGCTCATTTATTCACCCTTATGTCTTTCAAAAGCTGTATGACGCTCTTTCTTCCGTAAAACAAAAAGGGAAATTTAAGCCAAAGCTTCTCTTTTCCATATAATAAAAAGGAGGGTAATGATTTTCAGTGGATACCAAACTACTTATACAACACTTTTATTGTTCTCTTTTTTGGTGTTTTAGAGCTTGACAGGCTCTGGTTCTTATTCACATTCATTACATGGAGAAAAGCAACAAGAATATTCAGTTAAACTTCCAATTTTCTACTTCAGTTTGATGCAAGAAATGTGTACAGGAACAACACTTTCAGGTGAATTATCCCTGTCAGTATTTTAAAATAAACAGAAAATAGACAAAATTTGCAGTGATTTTTTTGGAGAAAAAAAAAATCTGTAGAATGGAACTAATCACCTCACATGAAATAGAGCTAAGGTGGCTGAAAAAAAAAAGCTAAAATATTTAATAAACGCAAGGAATTCAAGGTTTCCTTAAAAAAATGATACATTTACTTGAGAAGCTAATTTGCATAGATATTGCAAAGATATTAAGGCTCGTTGTCATCTTGCATTAAATTTCTTGTCTTTCTCCACTTAAATTCTTGGGAGTTTTCTGCAGTTCATGCACGCGTGGGCCTGCTCAATGGATTAGACGAAGACAAATAAAAGTGAAAGACACAATAAGGCTGTGTAAGTGACAGGATGAATGTACAGGGGCATGTGTGAATTCCTTAACATTTACTGTTAAGCCAGGACATGTACAGACAGAGACGGAGAGGCTAGCTTTAGAAAGAGAAAGAGAGGGAGAGCTCAGTCTCCAACAGGCTCCAACACGCAGGTTTCGACCACAAGGTTCCTCCCAGCACTGAGAATACCAAACCCTGTTATTACCCCCCAAAAAACACACAAGTGTACACAAAAACACATGCTGGTCACCTTATGGTCCACCAATGTCCATCCATTTAAAGCATTAAACTTTTGATTCTGTTCTGGTCATGTCTGTTTCTTCATCACTAACATTCTAATGGACTGAAAACGTGAATCTCCAAGGAAACCAAGCACTCAAACAAGTCATCTGTTTGACGTCAGAGAGACTTCCAAGAACTCTTACTACATTCCCATTAGATCAAAAGCTTTTGAGGAGTTAAGTGACATGATGCAAGTCAGATGTCCATAGATCCAGTGGTACACAACAATGTCCTTCATATCAGATCTTAAATGGAGAAAAAGTCTCATTTTCCAGCAAAAATATGTGAACGATTGACATTATTGAAAACATTAACATTTCTTTTCAGAGATTGTATCTTGATTTTTTTTTTCATGCACTGCTGTATTTTCATGCATTATGCATGAAAATCACAAATTCTTTCTTATGTTTGCTTAAACACCCAGGTATGCAAAATAAATTTTCTCTCAAATAAATTTTAATAAGAATCTGTACACACACACACACACACATACACATACACGTACATATATATATATATATATATATAAATTGAATTGGGCTTTATTTTTATGTTTTTAGTTTAATTTCAATTGAAGTTTTTGTTATATATATATAAATCAAAAACTTATATTAAAATTAAACTGATAACCAAAAACATACAAATAAAATCCAATTCAATATTTTTTCTGAATATATATATACACAAACACACACACACACATATTTGCATTTGTCTGTCTAACTAGGCATCAGCCAAATTAATATGCAAATATAGTTGAAATCATAGTAGTGTTGGCGCCGGTAACCTAGTGGGCAGTGCACCAACATATAACACCTTTGAGTTATGAGAGTCCTGATTTCGAATCCCAGCAAACTGCCAAATATAAATCTACAAAAAATAATAATAATCACAATAGTGTTGTGCACTAGAAATATGCACTTATGACTTCTGTTCAACATCCAAACTTCATTCAGCCCAACAGTTGGGTTGAGGTCATAGTTTATGGCCAGCTGATGATGGGTTAGCACACACCCGACACATTTTTCTTAGAGGTTGACGTGTTTCTAGTGTTGATTCAGGTTAATTTGGTCATAAATCAGGGAAAGAATGGGAAACTAAATGTGGACATTGACTTAAGAATGTATATTGCTAAATGCCCTCAAAATACCTAATCTGATGAGTGTTTTATTATGTCTCCAGTCCTCTAAGTTGGCAGGCTATGCTTACACACACACACACACACACACTCAAAAGGCAGTCGCCAGAAACAATACACTGCAAACAGCTGAGTGTGTGATCCTGCTGAAAAGTTGAGCGTAATTAATGTTGAGTGTTTAATCCCTGACACCCTGCCCTATGACTGCAACACACACACACAACTAAGGAGAGGTGTGTATGTGTGTTTAAACCTGTCTGTCAGCTCTTTCAGTTCCGCTGGAGCTCCGTTAAACAGGATTTTCCACCCTTATAGCAATGTTTCAATCCAGGATAAAAAAAATAAACAGAACTGCAGGGAATATGAATGAATGTACTTGTATCCAGCAGAGTGACTTCAATATCAACATCATTTTAATATCAAATAGACATTGTTTATACTCGACATAATTGAACCATATAATGACAATTCAATGTACTAAACGGACACAGTGGCGCATATCACAGCATGACCTTTAGAATCAGACATCTTTATAGTTTTATAGCTTTATAGTTGTTGTTTTTTTTGTTTTATTTGTAATTAGCTTTTATTTTTACATCAGTTTTTTTTATTCATTTTCTTGTTTTTGCCATTTTTCTTTGTTTCTTCATTTTAAAGCATATCAATTTAAACTTGCTTCAAATTCAAATTATTTCAGTTCGCTACCAAGTCAACATTTCAAATGAATAATTTCATTAAATAACAGATTTAGTTAACAATATTGCTGATTAAAATAAGCTAATTTTACAGTATTGTAAAAGTTGAGTGGTATGTCGTAGTGGCTAAAGATGTGAATTGGTGACTGAAAGGTTATAGGTTCAAATGTGATACATGAGCTTTCACTGTTGTGCCCTCGAGCAAGTCATCTAAACCCATGTTGATCCAGGGGGATTGTGCTTAAGCATACAATAAGTCACTTTGGGTCATGACTGCCAACTGACTACCTACCTGTTAGGGGTTCAAGCAGCAAATGTATTTGAACTGACATTCTGATCATTTACTCAGTTTAGTTCAATGTAGTCAAATCACCGCCTTGGAATTATAAGGTTCTATCTGCATATGAGCACTTTTGAGATATTGGGCTTCAAAATTTTAGCAGTTTATATACTTCTGTACATATAACCCTTTTTTGTTTTCTAAAAAAGTCCCAAAATGTACACAGCTTACAAAAAAAAATATCATATAATGTAAATAGTCACAGAATAAGAATATGCGAATAACTCCATTTTGACAAAAATGTCAGATAGAAGTTTATAATTCCAAAAATTTTGAAGCCAATTATTTCCAATAGTAAATGGTTGATCTTTATGAAATTTGGTGTGCATATGCAGATAGTCTTAATGAGACTATGTACCAAATTCTATGACAATTGACCCTTTGCAAAAAAAAAAACATCCTCCTTACTGTTACTGTTGCTATGTCTGACAAGCCATGACGCTCTAACATTACAAATCTTGCAGTAAAAAATACATTTCGGAGCAGAGAGGACACTGAAAACATGGACAGCAGGTACCATCTGGTATGAAACAAGGTCTCAGCTTTCAAATGTTGTCTTTTTTCACTTTGTTTTTACAAAAATCAAACATTAAATACCATTTTGTGGCTCATTAATGTGTCGTGACAGATCACTGTAGCGCTTGTATTGTATTTCAGCTGCAGAAAGACCCCAGTACAATTTTCCAAATTTAAGTCCACCGACGTTCTAACTCTCCTGTCTGATTTGTTCGTCGAACAAAATGGCGGATTTGGCATTATGAGTGGTCAGATCGCCCGTCAATCCACCTCTTTGTGAAGGATCAATCGCCCACAAGTTGGCGCATATAGGCAAGTTTACACATAAATTATAACAGAGATTAGCATTAAAATTCCTGTCCCATCAATTTTGAATTTTATTATTTATCCCCAGTCATTTGTTTGATTCACATAAAATGTGGAGTGTATCCTCTAGAGTGCATCCTGACAAAACGTTTAATAATCCTATAGTGCACATATCCAGCGCTGTGTATTTTAACACAGCCTTGCTAAAGGTCACCACCAGGCAACCTTCTGTCAACCCAAGAGAAACACACAGCTGAACGACTGAACAAGAAAACCGGAGCATTAAGTCCTACAGTAAATCTGAACCAACCCAAGCAGCTTCATTTAAATACCGGCGGTTCTGATTGAAACAACATGGCTCCTCGCCTTTATTAGCAGATCAGAGTCTGTCCTTCTAGAGACATTTTCCTTTTCTGCGATGGGAAAAAATGAAAGGCTTCATCTCCGAATGGATTATGATGGTTGTTCAAACATGAGGTTTAGTTTGCTTTTTTAGGGGGACATGGAGCAGTTAACCCAACTGAAGGAGCAGCTCGACCACACACAGTTGAAAGTGGTTGACTTTGGTTTGGGTTAGCGTCTCATATGAGCATGCGTCTGGCCGACAGCTGTCTACACGTAAAATTCGGAAGAATATGCCATCCCATTCCACACTATTCCATCCTCACATGCCTGGGAATATGTCTTATGAATATCTTAAAGTGTGTGATCACATGACAGGACAATCTCAGACACAAACAGACTCCTATATACACAACAGAGCTAGACATTCCCTAACTATATCCTATAATCTAGGCGCTTAAAGCAAAACCACACCAACCAATCAGTTTAACACACACACAAACATACACCGTCACCTGAAGGACTTTTATAACCCCTTATCTGGTGCCTTTACTTTCTAATTAGTGTATCTGACCTCCCACAACTCCTGTTTCAGATAAGACACACTGTAAATGCAAGTAAAAAGCACATTCTCAGAAAAGTTTTTAAGACCTTTTACCCTTGTAAAGTCACACACAATTTAAATACTTAATATTTATACACCTAATATAACAGAATATTCTAATACATATAATACATTTAATATAATACTTAAATAACCATATAAAAATATATCAAATGTTAAAATATAATGCTACTGTAAATAATATAATGTAATGCATAATGCATTTTGGGCTTTTTTATGTATTTATACATAAATAAATGATGTATTTATTTTTACATAAATTACTTTCAGTGGCATTTTTGCCTAGTTTAATTTCTGACCAAAGTGATGAATAAATAAATAAATATAAAGGTCTTTCAAAAGCATTTTAACCAATAGATTATGCTATAAGTCTCATTTTCTCCACACACACACACACACACACACATACATACATAAAAAACAGCTTACCCTGCAGGTCTGTGAGGGTCTCGGCAGTGCTCTGCTGGCATTGATGCCATTTGTGCTTTCAATCGTGTCATTTTGGAGGTTGGAAACATTTATTTGTGGTGTATCCCCGTATAAAACCGCCACCCAGATACAGCGAGGTTCTGGAGAGCTGCAGTCCACTCTACCACATCCTGAAAACACCACTCCTTACCCCATACACGCGGGCACACAGCAGGCATCGCCAACGGCACCTGACCCGCTGACCACATCACACATCAACACACACGGGAGTGTGCAAGGGCTCACAAAAAGACGAGTCGCAATCACAAAGGAACCATTAAGACCTTTCTATATGGCAAAAAATAAAAAAAAATCTGATAACCAGATATAGGGAAAAGTTAAAAACTATAAGTCAGCTTAAAGATGTGTCTGTTCTCTCCCAAAGAGAGGAGAAATTCCAGATTCTTTTGAACATGCCCAAATCTCCTCATATTTTGTTAATCCATGCTGGTGAGACTTCTTAAAGGATTCCGGAGTTAAACTGATAGTTCCATATCACACCGGTGAACTCCACACCTCCCATGCTCACGCACACGCACACAGACGAGTGTTACGACCACAGAGGCATTTCCAGAGATGAGAGTGATCCAGGATGTGGCCACATACCCCTGTCTGGCAGACCCAGAAGTGTGTGTGTGTGTGTGTGTGTGAGTGTGTGTGTGTGTGTGTGTGTGTGTGTGTGTGTGTGTGTGTGTGTGTGTGTGTGTGCGAGCACGTGGCAGTGCTGGCAAGATGTAGATCCAGGGAAGCCGGCTGCAGGATGGAAAAATAAATTAAATCCAAGTTTTTACGCATCAGTTTTCCTCCTCTTTCTTTGCTTCAGTCTTTTTTTTTCTTCTATTCCTTCATTTTTTAAACCATTCAGTTCATTCAGTCCTTCTCTCTCCCCACTCTGTCATCTCCTGACAAACTCTAAACTCTGGCTCTCAGTCACTATGAGTAGCCCGGCCCTCCTACTTTTCTTTTGCTCTCTCTCTCTCTCTCTCTCTCTTTCATTCAGGTGCCTTTCCCTCTATCACTTCTTGCTGCCTGTATCTATTTGCTGCTCAACAGTTAGCTATTCTTGATCTCACTTGCATATGCCTACTCTTTTAAAATAACCCACAAAATCAATGTCAACCTTTGAGGTCATGTTCAAGCCAGTTTACACCTAATAAATTGACTCAAAATTTGCATTCTTTTTCTTTCGGAACATTCAGTATAAATCCTAATGACTCATCCTGCACCGCACAGCATTCCATCCAATCAAATGCTCCCTAGAATGAGAATGCCCCGCCCTCTAATACAAACTGCAACTAATTTTTAGCAATATATTTTTTTAACCCTTCTTAACTTTTTTTTTTTTTTTTTAATTGACAAGGTGACTTTTTTATTGACTTAGACTTATCTAATCCTCTTTTTTCTATTGTTATTTTTTATTAAATTTTTTAAATATTAACCCAGTTTAAAAGAAATCAGCCAAAAATGACCAAAAAGCTTACAAGGGTTAAAATAAAATCCTTCCGATATGTAATTAAACTTACTCAAACCAACACCATAGGCTAAGGCTTCATTTTCTTATTGCCATCTCTATCCCCCTGGCTCCTTTTCTGTCTTTATCACAGTTATCTCTACAGTCTCTTCCATCAGCCCTCATTACCGTCTGCCACAGAAAAACTTTTGCCTTTTACCCCTCAGAGCTCTCCCATTTCTGCATCATCTAATCTTTTCATTTCATTTTCATCTTTGTCACACAATCCTTTGTTCCATCAAGCAAAATAAATGAAAAGAAGAAGTCTGAAGCCATCAGACAGTACTAAAAAAGTCCATGTAGTCCAACAGCATGTTGTGGCTCCGCTGAAACCTGCCAGAGTCCCCAGCGGCTCTGAAAGACCATTCGACTGTGTGTGAAACACAAATCAACAGAGCAGGGCAAAAAAAAAAAAAAACCCTGTCTCAAAAAGTCCCCTCAGAGAAAGAACTAAATAATGGCTCTGTTGGCAAACACAATGAGCCTAAAAAGTCTTAAAAGGACAGAAAAAGAGTGCATATAGCTTCTAACTAAAAAAAGCACAAATAAAGGAATGACCACTATGGGAAAGAAAAACCAAAAGACAGAGAAAAACCCAGAATGGCAGACAAAAACACAGGGTGCCAGGCACCTCACTGCAGCTGCTCTCTGAACCAGACTAAAACAGCTGCTATAAAACAACACACAAACACAACACAAGACACGCACTGTAGCAGATCATCTATTGGGTCACATATTATTGACACTAGCACACACACATCTGGGGAAAATCTCACCCAACCGACAGGTCTCTGGTGTGTGTGCGAGAAAGAAAGAGACGCAGGCATTTCCTTCTCATTCAACTCCACAACACACACCTGAGATCCGTTACAAATGAGGATGGACTGGTTTCACCTGCCGCACTGTTAGACGTGTACCGGCACGACAACATACAGTCAGAATAAGTACACAACAATACGTGCAGCACAAGACACCCGGTTTACCACGCCAGGTGAAGCTGTCATGAATAGACTGAAGATTAAGTCATTCAGAATCATAGAAATGCCTCATATTTTCTGTTTACACACACAAAATATACTTATGACCTTAAATATCCTTTTGAGTTATTATTAAAAGCATGCATGGAAAGCTTTAATGGAGGAAACACACATATATACACACACAGACACACACGCCTGAGGTGTGTTGGACACATAAGACACATAAGCTCTAGTAATTAAATATGGATATCAAGACTTCCTGCAGTCTAATCTGAAGCTCATCCTCCTTTTCCTCACCCCTGTAGGAACTAAACAGAACAACAAAAGTGAGAGAGATCTCCGTCTCATATTTGCCAAAACACAAAAGTCTGTGATTTTAAGTAATTATGAACTTACTTCACATAAATTTTTATCCCATAAGAATTTATGAGCTATGCAATCCACATTCATTTGCATGTCAACAATTCCAGAAGAACATTTTTATTGCTATGTGGTTAGTTTTTTTTAAAAGCCAAGAAAAACAAAACCCCCCAAAAATGTAACCAGATGCATCAACTTTGTCTCAAATATATTTTCTTAACCTTTTGGTGGTCTTCAATTAATTTAGACAGATTTTATTATTATTATTATTATTATTATTATTATTATTATTATATACTAATTTTTACTTTAACAAATCATGGCCATGATGAGTAAAAAAAAAAATGTTGTGAATTATTTTTATTTTTGTGTGTGTGTGTGTGTGTGTGTGTGTGTGAATTTTTTCTTTATAGTTTTTTTTTTTTTACAATATATAAATCATGTCTTTATCAAATTAAGATGTCTGAAAATAATCAACGAGGGATTTAATTTTAAATACCCTTATAACTTAAACACTGTATTAACTGATAGTATTTTTTGTTATATTTGTATTATTTGAATGTTGCATTTATATAGCACTTTATTGTGTATAGTGTATTAGTGATGATCTATGACTTACAACAGGTGAAAACATATCCAATATCAGCAAATAAATATCCATCAATGTCGTATAGTAGTTTAAAACACACACACACACACACACACACACACACACACACACACACACACACACACACACACACAGAGAGAGAGAGAGAGAGAGAGAGAGAGAGAGAGAGAGAGAGAGAGATACTGTGTACATCCATAACATGGAACTCTATAGAATCACTTCTGAGGAATACTGTACTTTTTTTTTCTTCTGAGCTACTTTATCTACAAAAACACAAACAGCACTGTAGAGCCCTCATGTTCAAACAGACTGGAGCTGTGAAAGCTACGTGAGCGGCAGATGTTTGATCTGCACATGCTCTGATATGAGCTGATCCCTTTCATCCTCACACAAACATGGCTGATTCATTTATCAACACATGCTGATGGAACAGATACTCGAAAACCAGAGGAACTCAGCTCCTGGGCCACGCTTCTCTTCTGACAAAGTCTAAAAAAATGCTTCATGCTAAAATAACCACATAACATAAATCATATATGCCTATATCTTCATAAAAGCACACGTGCACCCTACTCATGCACTTTTTAGTCTGACCCCTGCTGGTCACATGAAAATAAACAGTCTGCGTTCATACACACTGGCACTAAAGTATGAATGAATGAATGAGAGCTGCAATGACAAGCGCCAAGCTAAAATCAGTTCAAACAGCACAAATCAAACACAGCCACATCTGTTTGTGTGTAACTGAGTACTGAGTATCAGCTGTTTAAACGAGACAGGAGATAATAGGAGACATGTCAAAACTATTTGGTCCCAAGAGCATTAGAGAGCAGAACCCAGTCTAGACACACTTTAATCTGACTTTCCTGAGTGTGTGTGTGTGTGTGTGGGTATGTTTTTGTGTGTGGAAAAAAAAATACTCTGGTAGTTTAAGCTGGTTAATTTTAGCTGTAATCCTCAGCAAAGCCGTTGACCAACAGGCTGCAGACCTGAAGCAAAACCAACGGGTTGTAGTGAGAATAATCCACCAACAGAGGACAGCACTGCAGCACCAGAGTGTTTACATAAACGCAGTAGACTGTGCCTTTAACCTATTCATTGGCACATTTAAACAAGTTAACCTATTTGCTAACCGAAGATATCGCCATTCTTTTTGTGTCTGGATGCTCTCTGAAGTAAAATCAGATCAACTGGTATTGCATTCACAATATATATTGTTTCAAAGCAGTTTTACATTGCATTAAAAACACCTGGTGGGCAGGCCAGAGGCGAATGTGGTAAGGAAAAAAACAACTTAAAAGAGGTTTAGAGGAAAAAAAAAAACTCTTGGGAAGAACTACACTTCCACGAAAGGAACATCAGGCTAGGCACATATTGCACACATATGTATATTAAAGGGATAGTTCAGCCATAAATGAAAATTCTGTTATCATTCATATGACTGTCTTTTTTTCATAAAGATATAGAAAATAATAAATTAGAAGATATTTTGAAGAAGAGTTTTGGTTTCTATTATTGACTTGCACTGTACTGACTTCTTTTTATATTTACATTACAAAACAATTGAATTCAGTTTCCAGCTAATAGTCAATAGCAATTTATATACATATATATATATATAAGATTTTCTTCTTCTCAAACAAATGCTGTTCTTTTTTTTTTTACTTATCAATATTATCATGGTTTCCACAAAAAAATTCAACAGCATAACTGTTCATAATTTCATAATAAGAAATGTTTCTTGAGCAACAAATCATATGAGATTGATTTCTGAAGATCACGTGACACTGAAGACTGGAGTAACGATGCTAAAAATTCAACTTTGCATCACAGGAATAAATTACATTTTAAAACAGATTCAAATAGAAAACAGTTCTTTTAAAATGTATTTATACTTCACAATATTACAGTTTTTTAATGTGTTTTTGATCAAATATAGCCTTGGTGAGCATAAGAGACTTAAAAACAGTAGTGTCAACTCACATAAAAGTGCAAATGTAACTTCTAAATGTAAACATGTTCACCAATCTGACATGAGGCCTGAAGGGGTGGACATGAGTGGTGTATGTGTCAGATACCTGAAGACATTCTCATCACGGGCAGCCGTCTCAACACTGACCTCTCTTAAGTCAACTGTGAGATTGTTCTGCTCTAAAAATACATCCTGTATGGCTCTGAGCGTTCCTGTCTGTGTGAATGGTGTGTTTCAGTGTGTGATTTCCCTTCTGCGTTGCTGAATTCCACATCAGTGCAGCTGCTTTAACAACCACACCCCATCACAACGCCGACCGTGCCTCCTGGCAACCATCAAACTTTCCACAATCCAGAGGGTTATGGGGCACAAAGCAACAACACAGCAACTTAAACTGGATGTTCCTGTAACCACAAGCCAAATCATTTATCAATAGGCTGGAGTTTGTGTTCTTCTTTATTAAAGCAATATGATGTAGATTTCGGTGTTGGAGTGTTATGAATGTACACACTACACACACAAATTAATATTTCAGTTATTTAACCAACTAAAGTTCTCGAAGGATTAACGATTTATTTTTGTGTTGTCACTCACTAGAAGTATTGTAAAGTAGGGATGCACAATCTATTGGTATCATGTGGGTTATTAGACAATATTAGATCTATTTTAGTTTACATTTAATATATAGTATCAACAAACATTGTAATACCTGCCTGAAAAAAAAGTTGGTCCCACTTTATATTAGGTGGCCTTAACTACCATGTACTTACATAAAAAAATAAGTACAATGTACTTATTGTGTTTATATTGTATAGTAAAACACTTTTGCTGCTATTGAGGTGGGATAGGGGTAAGGTTAGGGAGAGGGTTGGAGGTATGGGTAAGTTTAAGGGTGGGTTAAGGTGTAAAGTATGGGTCAACAGTGTAATTATAAATGTAATTACAGAAATTAAATACATATGTAATTACATGTCGTTATTTTTTAAAATATAAGTACAATGTAAAAACATGTATGTACACAATAAGTACATTGTACTAAATTATTAATTAAAATGTAAGTACATAGTAGTTAAGGCCACTTAATATAAAGTGGGTCCAAAAAGTTAGTTAGCTTAAGTTCATCTTTAAAATTAAAATGACTTTAAAAAAAATAAAAGCAAATATTTCTAATTAAGATATCCCCTTCAAATGGTTAATCAATAATAATAAAAAAGTCACATCCAGCGATATCAAGTTCACCATCTTTTGAATTCCCTTTACAATAAATTTCCACTTCTTTTTGGTCATCTCCTGCTCTTTTTTCTCTTTGGCTGGTGGAGAGCTGCAGAGAGAAGCGGCCCAGTGCCCTCCCTCTCAGGACTGGGCCCCTTCAGTTCACTCAACCCCGGTGTAATTAGCAGATGTATTAAAGATAAATTACAATGTTGGACTGCAAGGATGACGTGTTTCTTCCGTGTGTGTGTGTGTGTGTATTCACATCTGTAGAAATGCAGTGTGGACCCCAGTGGGTGAAAACTCAAACCTCCACTGGGATGACTAGAGGAGAGGAAAAGAGAGGAGAGCCAGATCATGGTCCTGTGAAGCAAAACCAACTTTTGACAGCTTAACATAAGTTGACTAAGTCATGACCCTAGTGGTCAGTTTAAGATGATTCACGATGATCCTGCAGTATTATTTTGCTACACCTGCCAATGATGAGTGATTTGAAATTTTTTTATTTACAATAATATTTTCCTGGCCATCTTTTTTTATTATTATTATTATTATTATATACACATCACCACAAGTCTGGAGTATTTTTTTATTTTTATTTTATTTTAAGGAATTAATACTTTTATCCTAAAAGTAAATTGATCAATATTAATTTCTAAATTTAAAATTATGTAAAAAAAAAAAAAAAACCACACAGTTTTATTACTTTTATTATTTACACATTCTATTCTTTAAAGAATCCTGGGGGGAAATTTACCTCGAATTCCACAAAAAAGTAATAAATTACATTAAAAAAATATTAAAATAGAAAACAGTCTTTTTAAATAGTAATAATATTTCACAACATTGCTGTTTTCACAGCATTTTAGATCGAAGAAATTCAGCCTTGGTAAACATAAGAGGCTTCTTTTAAAATGTATTGACTCAAAACATTTGAATAATAATAAACATTATATCTGTGTCCCTGTTACAACATAATTATTTTGCTTTTGTGTGTGTGTGTGTGTGTGTGTGTGTGTGTGTGTGTGTGTGTGTGTGTGTGTGTGTGTGTTTGTGACAAATGCTCATGCCATCTTTCAACCTCATAACTCTGCATATTTTGGTATATTAATATTCCACGTCACCACATACAGTTCTGGAGAAAGAAAGAACATTACATGTCCTGGATGTTTTCATTAGTAGACTAGATTTTGATTTGAATAAAAGAGAGGGTCCAATTTTAATTCTTACAAGTTGATATAAACAATGCGTTATGTTCCTAATAAAGTATTCAGCCAAAGTCCATTTTCTCACATTAGCCACTTGCCGAGTGTTCATTCTGGACCTTGAATTCAAATATAAAGCAGGGACTTGGGAATATTCCAGTAGTGCCATGAAATCATCCAGAGGATGGCACTCAACCATAACAGAACAGCCCCTAGGAGCTTCCAGCACAAAACAGCTCATTTGAAACAGATATCAACCCCCTGTGGGGTTTTCAATGATACTGACTGGATCACACACACACACGCTCATTTACAGATCATTTTGGTTTCCTGTCCCAATGACACATTCTCACATAAACACTCATAAAGCGCCAGTCATGATTTTAAAAATAAACCATGGTTCTCACTATCAACCCATCTGTGCTCTCTTTCCTGTTGTTTGGAAGGACTGTGCCATGATATAGTCTGTGTGTGTGTGTGTGTGTGTGTGTGTGTGTGTGAGAGAGAGAGAGAGAGAGAGAGAGAGGGTTCTTGGAGAGGTGTATTCTCCCGCTGGCCTCTTGATGTAGCCATGTGAGATTCATGTTAGCTGAACTGGCCGAGGAGTCACACAAATGCTGATTACAGATGTGGACAGCACTTCCTGCTCTCTCTTTCTGCATCTTATAGCTGACGGGGAATTTTTGTTTGCTGGAAACCTTATGACAGTCCCTCATTAATCTTGAGGAGCCACTTTTTTAACTACAGGGTCAGTGACATGGAAGAGGGTCCGTTTTGAACGACAGAGTTCAAAAGTTATTCAGCAAGGATTCATTAAATTGATCAAAGATGACAGTGAAGACATTTATAATGTTACAGATGTTTTCAAATATTTCAATTTCAAAAGCTTTATTGTCTATCCCCAGGGGGGTAGAAAACCGTCTTCCGACAAATGGCTCAACACACAAACAGAACAAATAGTCCTCACAACAACAAACTACTTTACATCACAAAAACACAACTAAAACAATACATAAAAAAATAAATAATCTTTTTAAGATCCTGTTTAAAATACCAATGGCAGTCGTAATAAACGTCTTTATACTTGATACTTTATATTAATTGATAAAAATATTAATAAAATAAATCCTTGTATTAATCAAAACATTGCTAATAATTATCAGAAAAGTTTTTTGAACAACAAATCATCATATTAGAATAATTTCTGAAGGATCATGTGACACTGAAAACTGGAGAAATTATGCTGAAAACTCAGCTTTGCATCACAGGAATAAATTACCTAAACTATCCATGCCTTGTCATAAAAATAAATAAATAATAATAATAATAATAATAATAATAATAATGTAAACAAAAATAAATTACCTGATATTTTAAGTGACCTTGACACACAGTTGTGAGGGTTTGCAGGGTTCCTCATCACCTCCATCATTTTTTAGTTATTTAGTTTTTATGACTTATTAAATACAGATAAAAACATCACATGATAGGCATAAATCTGATATTCTTGTAGCTTATTCTGGACAAAAAAAAACATAATCATAATCATACTTTGACTGTATGATTAGATGCAATAAACCAATTTTGCTTATTTATATATATATATATATATATATATATATATATATATATATATGAAACCACCATTGCATCATAAACATTCCTATGATCACGAATAAATATAAGCTCAGGTTGTGAAAATCCTCCGACCCTTTCAGCTGCACTCCTTTGTTAAAAGAAAGCACAACTGTCAGACCTACACAAGCAGCTGAGAGCGAGAGAGAAGATGACTGGAAGGAGGAAGAGGGAGGCAGAGAAATGTGTATTCATAGATTTCAGCTGAGAGATAACCAAATAAGGCAGCAGAATGATCTTGAGAAAGAAAGCCACTGAAAAGATAGACAGAGGAGACCGAGGTATGGTGGAATGTTAGTGGTGGAAATAACAAACAACTTCATGTCCAATAAAAAACCACAAGCTAAAGAGAGGATTCACTGATAAAGAAAGGACACGAAATGCTGAGATTTGCTAAAGGAGTCATATCATGGAAAGCTGAGCTTTGATGTTGTATTACGCTGACATACTTTAATGTTCACGAAGCAAAGCTCCTTAACCAGTCCATTCAGTCTTTATGGAAACTAAGCTAAGCAAATATGGGTCATTCAGAATTCATGATGATACTGACGTCACAATCCATGAGCACTTTAACATATGACCACCCACGTTTGGCCCAGACTTATGAAAAACACGTATGTGGAAGTTTCCTGCACTCCTTTCAAAGTCGGATGTGGGATATTACTACTTTACATTTCCTACTCACAGCCATAAATGTCCCACAGTCTAATGCTTGGAAAAAGAAACAAAATGGCAACACTACTTTTAACTTAGCAGGTCGAGAAAGAAGAAAAATCTAAATCCCAATGTACAAATTTTCAAAATGTCTCTGTTGACATTGGCTAAGCAGCATTTTTGTCATGTAATGTAGGACTCACTTTGACTCACTGATGTCAATTAAATGTTATTGTTAATCTTGAACGGTGTGTGTGTATATATAAATATATATATATATATATATATATATGATTAGAGACCCCAAACTATCGAATGGTAGTGTTCATCTGCATACTTTTCAACTATGACTTCAACATAAGTTTCTAAGTTTGATGTTGAACTTCATGTGCTGTTTTATTGCATGTTTTTAAGCAGGACACTGCAAATTACAACCAGTGGTTATTAACATGTCTTTAAAGGCACATTAACATTCTAAAAATGTTAAAAATGGTCGTTTAAATGAAATTGTTTGATGCAAAAAATAACATGGACCAACATTATAAATGTAAACCTGTAGAATATGGTTCCTTTAAGAACTAAAAGATGAATTTCTGATGGATGCAGTGACTAATGAAGAATATGCGAGAGCGGGTAGACATGCGAGAGAATGAGATAAATGAGTTGTGTGAGGAGAGTTGTCCTCCCTGCCCTCGGGCTGCTGCTGAGTGAATTATCTCTCCATCAGTCGCTCCAGCTAGGCGAGTCCCAGGCTCCAGTCCCGGCCTGCATGGACACGCTTCCCGAGGGGAAAACATCTTATCCCTAAACACACTCAGAGAGAGAGGGATGTTTGTGCGTGAGAGTTGAATGTTCGATCACATACAGAATGTGAGCCTGTTAAACTGTGTGTTTGTTTACAAATAATGATAAACATGATATTGGGTTCAACAAGTTTGCAAGTCGTTAAGGAAACACCAATAAACTCATTAAATCCAAAACACAAATATACGAAGAAGAAAAAAGGCTGACAGCACCTGGACTGTGATAAAGACTTACCGGCCTTGTTCCACTATCTTAGCAGAAGTATCAATACACCACTATTAGTGAACAAAAAGATTGTTAAACTTTTCTTTTCGTTATTTTTTTCATTCACTAACATCAAGTACATGCCTGCTGTGGTCCAAGCAAGCAGCATTTGAGTGCCAGATTTTAATTGGTAACTTGGACCCATCAAATAAATGACTCAAAAGTTGTGCTTAACAAGTTTTATGAACAATCTCAAAACAGAAAAGTATCTAATATGTGAACAAACGAAGCAAACTGAGGCATCTAATTGAAGACCAAGGATCTCCTGACTGACTCAATGTGGGTTCAGTATGTTCATTAATTTCAAGACCAAAAAATTTACCAATTTATTCAATAATTAAAATAACTGATAATAACCATGCACATTGAAATGGATAAAGATGTTATTTCAAATCATAATCCATTATGTAGGCTATTGTTGATTATCTAAAGCTTGACAATTGTCAAAAAGTTGCCAAACTTGTAAAATAGATAAAGAGAAATTGCTTATGATGCTACAATGATTAGATCTGCAGTCAAAGGGTAGTAAAACCAGGTTTGGTTGTGAATTTTTTACAAATCTTAATGAATCTGTTTGAACTAATTTGTTAAGTGAATCATTCCCTTATAATAGACAGACTGGTTCTACTGATGTATTGACATAACCTACAGAAAGGATCTCTGAACAAATCTTTCACTGGAATGAATAAACTCTGGACAATGACCTCATGCCCAATGAGTTATAGCTAAACACACAGTCTGATCTGTCTTCTCTTGCTTCCTCTCTCTCATACACACCAGCTGTGTACCATCAACAGGCTGAGCTGCATTAGCTGCTGTGTTCAGCTGAAAGAGCAATCATTGTGTGAATCTCCTCACAGCACAACAGCCCTGTGCCCTGCCCAACTATTCCTTTAATTCTGCTCTCAGCTCCCACTCTCTCTCTTTCACCAAGGCACACGGAATGTACTCCAGTGGGAAGAGAGGCATTTTCCTCATTCTTACAAAAATTGCCCTCTGCCCACTCTGTACTGACAGAAATGGAAAGTTTTGGCTTTTGCTAGCTGTTACACTCATTACGCATGGACAGACAGACAGACAGACAGACAGACAGATAGATGGACTTAAAGACTGATAGCAACCCTCTACGGACACCTTGGCAATTGAATGTGTGTGTGTGTGTGTGTGTGTTTGTAAAATGGCACAGTTTTTAAATATCTGAAAGTACACTCTTAACATCAGTCAGTCAAGCATTATAATTAGAATTAAAACTTGATAACCATGTATGAATGTATATTAGTCATTTTAACTGAACGTAGGACTGGTGGTGGTACTTTTTTGGTCATTCGGTGTTTCTGTAAATAAAATATTGGGGAAAAAAATACTGATAATGATATGAATTCTACTAATAAGAACAATATAACATGCACTAAGGATCAATTCATAATTTGTAATCCGGTTGTATGCGTTCGCTCGGACTGATTTGCTGAAATCAATACAGGACTGATAATAGGTGAGTGCCAGCCAATCATTTTGCATTAGCTCCGCCTACTACCGGAACACCCAGCAGTTCTTAAGCTGTAGAATTCCAAGGAACGCCGTTATTTTGACAGGAAAATACAACAGAGTATATAGTTTAAATGTAGCGTGTCAATTTGGTCTCTCTCTCAAAGCGACAGCGAGTCGTGAGCCTCTACACTAGAGTTTACGGTACGTCAAATACAGGCACGTTGCACACCCATTAAAATGAACTGACGATGAGCTATGAGCTCGACGGAGCATGAAACTCTGAAGCGCTCAGTCAGAGAGTGTTTGGTGAGTGAAAATATATCTGTGTTAAACTTTCACTTTCCAACTCACACACTGGCGAGTAAAATCTGATAATTTATTAGCCATTGGCTAATATTAGACATCATTTAGTTGCCCAGGTAAATGTTTAGTCGCATGTGCAAGTGATTTACTCGCAATGTAGATAGATAGATAGATAGATAGATAGATAGATAGATAGATAGATAGATAGATGTAAGGAAAGGAAAACGAGTATGAATGACATCAACCCAACAGAAGCCTCATATACACAAACATGCGTGCAAACAGCAAACTCATAAATCCATCAGTCAGATGAGCTGCTGATAGCGATGGGTGTTCAGGGTCACCGGGTCACTGTCATGGCTATTCCCATCAAACACAGGTCACTGGATCGACTGCAGTCTACCGAGACCGAGAGTTACATGACTAACAAGAGCACTTCTGTAATGGTTCTTCAGGTTCACTTTAGGTTACAGAGACAGGCAGGGGGAGAAGGAGAGCGCGAGAGAAAAAGAGATCAATAAGCAGCCATTATGTGAGTGCTGTCATCCACTGGGAACAGAGGTGGAGGCTAACGCCCATCTGGGTCTCTGCATTCAACATCTAAAGCCTACAGCGATCATTCTTCAAATACAGTCCCAATAATGCTGCCGGGAATAACAGCATACTGCTCACACGTGTTTTATACTGTGCCCCTGCATTTCGATATGATGAGTCAGCGATATCCGAAGGGTGGATCGCTCGAGCAGTGTAGTTCAGTGCCGTTTTAAATTATGTATGTCACAGGAAGCCACTATTGTGCTGTTGATGAGAACTGTTCGATTAGTTCAATTATCAATTGTTGTTCTCTTCTTCTGTTTATATAAACCGCAGGCGGAGGGTCTGTGTCATCTCGCCCCACCCAAACCACCAGGCTTCTCAGAAAGGAAGACTTTCTAAATTTGGGTTTGTAGCGTCATGGTTCGGTGTACAGCAATTCCTGATTCACCACACAATTTCCCGAACTCACAGAAGCATTTAACTGGCACGAGATGAGAGAGAATCTAAAACACTCTCCTCTGTGTCAGTCTGACCAATCGAAATCCTGGACCACTCTTAATGAACATTTTTTAGAACTGATTTGAGTATCTTCTACAACTAGTTCTATCAGGCTATCTTTGCATCTATCTGCTTTCCTTGTCTTTTTTTCCCATCCATCCATACATATTTGTGATCCTGGAGCACAAAACCAGTCTTAACTAGCGCAGGTATATTTGTAGAAATAGCCAACTATACATTGTATGGGTCAACTGATTGATTTTTCTTTTATGCAAAAAAAAAAAAAAAAAAAGGATATTAAGTAAAGATCATGTTCCATGAAGATAAATTTCCTACCATAAAACTATCAAAACTTCATTTTTTATAATTATTATGCATTGTTAAGGACTTAATTTGGACAACTTAAAAGGTGATTTTCTCAATATTTTGATTTTATTTTATAATTTTTTTGGCACCCTCAGATTCCAGATAAATATTTGTATCAATCAGATTCAGATTCAAATAGTTGTATCAATCAATAATCAATCAATTTATACTACAAATGGACTCTTATGACTGGTTTTGTGGTCCATGGTCACAATTGTATGAAACCTGATCATCATGCTCTTCTGCATGATTTGATGTGATCCAAAAAGCATATTGAGCTTAAGTAGAAGAACATCTGACCTTCTGTACAAAGACTGATGATCAATGTCACTAATTTACTTATCAGATTAGTGACCTATGCATTGCAGAATGTGAAATATTTATTTTATTCCATAACTAACTTACAGTTTTTCAATATTAAAAATCACTGTTTTTGAATATGATTATAGACATTTAGACCCCAAAGAATATTGGCAAGGAAACATTAAACTAAAAAAGTGACAATAAAGATATAATGCTAATAAAATGTTGTATTTTACATACATTAAAAAATGTGTCACGTTTTCACAAAAATATGAAGCAGCACCATTGTATTCAACATTGATAAGAAATGTTTCTTAAGCACCAAATCAGCATATTAAAATGGAGTAATGATTGCTCTTAAAATTTTTGCTTTGCATCACATGAATAAATCACATTTTAAAATTCATTGAAATAGAAAACATTTCCTTTAAAATCACGCTAAAATTTTACAGTATTACTGTTTTTTTGATCAAATAAATGACAGTGACCATAAGAGACTTCTTCAAAAACATTAAAAAAATAAAATGCAACAAACCAATAGTAGTGAATAAAGAATGAAACAACTAGAGTGAGTGGAGTGTGTAAAGCAGCTCCGGAGGCCTGTGTGACAAGGATTCAAACAGCGTCTGAGTGCTAATGGACCTCTACTCTAACATTCACCTCTCTGCTCTCATAGACCTAAACATTAAGTTTGTAGTTTTGCACACATTCTCTCTTCAGTGGAAGCGACTGTCAAGATACATAAGACTAGAAAGGTCAGGAAGCACAAACTGCTCATGTACAACTCTGAGAACCTTCCAGGTTTGAACCAGACCTTCTAGGCTGAAACTTCTCATGTATTAGCAATGAATTACATTTTTAAAGCAGAGGGCGAAATCACAGTTGTTTAATGTTTCTTTGCATGATTAATAGATCATGCAAATTAAATAACTATATATATAAATAATTACATAACATAGATCATGCTATAATTAGGTAACAGACTGACAAAACAATAGTTTTGAATGTGTTCACTGGAGTCTGTGTGCATATGACTGACTGCTTTGATCTTATGTTTGTGAACACTAAATGCAATCTGCTGATCTCTCTAAATGAAGTGAAGTGTGTTCTCATGTTCTCTTCTCTCTCCATCTTTCGTTCCCTCCTTCTTGCCTAACCGCTTTGTGATAATTGAATCAGGGTTCAATTAGGCATGACTGGGAGAGAGAGAGTAGCACATTCACTCTCTCTCTCACACACACACACTCATACCACACCCTCTGAGCAAAACAACACCAGACTATATTTGTAAGTGTATTTGGGTCCATAATGAGAAAATAGCATCCGTTTTTTAATCTCCCTCCTGGATCTTTTCTTGTTCTCTGTAAATATTATCTTCCCTCTCTCTTTCTCTGTGGGATATTCATGTCATTTTCACACACAGACTCAATTACTCACATAATTTACTTTATTGTCACACTCTAAGTATTTATTATGCCACTATAATATACTACCTTTTATGAAAAAGCCTAATAGATACAGAATCTCTGAAACATTAAAGCGAGAGCCAAGTATTCAAAATAAAGATACAACAATCCCATTTTTCCAAGCAAAACGGCTCACAAAAATAAACTTGCCATGTTTCAAATGCTAATATACATATATGTTGATCAAAATCTGTACTGGTTGCCAAAAAAAATAAATAATAATAATAATAATAATAATATGGCTAACCTAAATAACTACACCTGAATTCAAACTGATGAAACATTATCACTTATTTATAGCATCCCAGCCCATTTTTAAAAGCAAACCATTATATTTGAGTGATTTTAATTTTACAGCATTAACTAAAGACTTGTCTTATGCTAAATATCCTCTGAATATAGATTATAGCTAAATAGCATCAGAATATAAAAAGAGCAGAGGAGAACCTCTGACTGTAAAACAAGAATTATGACAAAGAAAAGATCTGAGACAGATAATAAAGTTATTGCCCTGGGTGATGTTGTAATCTGCGAGTGTACACCAAAACATACATGGACAGCACACACAGGCACACTCTCTCACTCAGTGGTTTACAAATAAACGGTTCCTCTTTGTCTCCTCATAAATAAAAACAGACGTACAGATGAAGGCGAGCAGCCTGCTCGTGAGAGAAATATCCAGAAATAAAACACAATTCATTTTCTAAGTTTAAAACTGTCAGTAGTCAAGCAGATCTAACTGCAAAGAAGTCATTTACAAAATAATTTTGAATCTCAATGTATATAATATCTGTACTTGAAAACAATGAATATTTGAAATTGTGATATGTGATATTACGGTATAAATCAAAAATCAGTTTCACCAATATAATTTCTTTAATATCAGATTTACAGATAAATGCATTTATCTGTAAATTCAGATGGTCTCTAAATGAATATTTAAAATAATAATAATAATAATAATAATAATAATAATGTACTGTTGGAGTAAATTATACACGTTTCTATATAACAACCATTTTTAACATGCAATAAAAGTGAAAGGAAGTTGTAAATAATACCAGTTTATTAACTTTTATATTTAGTAGTAATCATGGAAAGTCTTACATAGGCTACAAAGGTTCTGTATCAAATATTAGAAACGTGTTTTCTAATTATGATGAGCAATTTCAATTAAACTTTATCGTTTACCACAAGCATAAATAAATAAATCTGAGTTATTTATGCACAGAAAACAATATCAAATGACTGAACTCGAGATTCAGTGGTTAAATCATTGATAAATAGGTGAATGGCTTGTGCAGTGATTGATTGATTGACAGGATGTGCAGCTGAATCCTGAGCTCACGGCGGCGTTGACAACAACAACGTGATTTTTATCTTACAGAACGACAATTTCAGTCGTTTATCACGGTAAATACCCGCTTAATAAGCTACCGAGGGGTAAATGCGAGCGCGCGGTTAAAAAGAGTGTCTGTAGTAGTAGCGGTGTCATCTGTTTGTAGCCACGCTACTTAATCCTCTTTGGAAATCATGCTCTCTGACTATTACAGCACTAGTGTTTAACACACACACACACACACACAACAATGTTCAACTCGACTTCACACAAACTTTTGCGGAGTATCCAAAGCTCAGTGCGCATTGCGTTATAGTATGGAGAAGTCTTGCACTTACTTCGTGTTCTGGATACGGAGGTATTCCAACAAGGCAAAATGCAACTCCATTCATTGGACAGCTTAACTTGTTTTCCAGGGGGATACCGAGAGGGGGTTTCGGGGGGAGGCGGGGGTCGCGATTAAGATGTATATAAAATAATTCTGCTTTGAGCGATTGATCTTGGACCGTGGCTTTCACCTATCCAAGTTTTTTTCAGTTCCCTCGCCTCTTTCCCGTTGTTTGGGCTGCCCGCATTGCCCTCCCTCTCTCTTCCCTCGCTCCGATGCAAATCCGTTCAGTTCCTCCACTGGCCTGTCCCACTACAGCTATTAATCTGTATGCGGTAACGGGTGGCGCGCGGTGCGTCCTCTGGCGGCTATTACGCGAAACGTTGCTTTGCGTTCGCGTTCGGAAACTGTGACGTAGCAGGACGCGTGACGGGCGCCAGAGCGCGGTGCGTTCAAGGCCAGGAAAACAAAGCCCTCTTTGTACCCAGATAAAAAGATAGACGGGAACGAAAAGACATAACAGAAAATAGGAAGGTGAGTAAAGTATGAGCGTGTAGAGCGAAAGATACAACTACCAAGACGGCTTTATATGTTACTAGCAGTGAGCTACAAAAATGACCAAAGTAAAGTGATGGAATCAGATGATAATATCGTTGTATTAAATGATTAGTAAAACAGTGGGTTTTGTGTGTCTTTCGCCAATGGACCATGATATTCTTGGGCTACAATGCAAATATCACAAATTCGGTTTCATAATAAGCTACATAAATGATACATTCAGTATCAACATATTACATTTGCATACATTTATTAATGGTGTAACCATGGTACATATCCCCAAAATTTTTAACTTTATAATTTATGTATTCTAACAGCTATTCGTTCTCAAGTGAGACAAATGTAGCACTTTAACCTTAAAGTGTTAAAAAATGGTTTACATGTTTACCTGGTCAATCGATGTTTTAAAAAATTGTCAAAAAAAAAAAAAACAGCTTATATAAAAATGTTATTAATAAATAACAAAACATCAACTCTGCATATTAAATGACCTGTACAAATAATGAAAATTAGATTTTGTTTGCCACAAAAATATTTTAAAGCTATATTTTAAAATATTTCTGGCAAATGCACAGTAAACATACAACACATGAGCATTGTAAACATGATTTTGTAATTATCAGTAGATGACAGACTTGCTTAAACATGCTTAAAACATGGTATTACCATGGACTTTTTGTTAGTGTATATTCTGACTCGTCATTGGTTTACTAAAGAGATATCATGGCAAAATATTTTTCTCTTAAAGAGTGACACAACATGGGATGGTTATGAATTATGCATGAAGGAAAATGGGAGCTGGAGAGTTCAGTGGTTACAGATTGGGAGCTATAGCCAATGCAACCTGCAGAATGTGACGATTAAACATAGGCGCTTCAGTCTCTGCAGGTCACGCTGTGGTCATGACAGATCAATCAATGAGATGCAGGCAAACAGATGAGAAAATGTAGTATTGATTTAAAGGGCACTGCTTTTGACCGGTCATTTTACCACAGAAAAATACAATACTGGATTTAAAGTCTTACTTAGAAACAATGAATAAAAATAGCCCACAAAAGCGTTCATGTTTGTGTCTTTCAGCCTTGACTGACTTGAAGAACTGAAGCTGCTTGTCATTGGTATGTTAGTTTGATTTGTGGGAAGACTTAGGGTGTGAAATGACTGTCAAGTAAATATACAGTAGGAAGTCGACTCAAGCTGGCTCATTGTTATTGGCCGACCGGCGGCACATTGACAAAGCTGCCTGGAGACATGGCAAACAGTGACCTCACTTCTGTGCTCACTTAGATCAAGTTAAGAAACTCAGCGGTGGAGTACACTGGGTCACAGTGGGACAAAGGCAAAACAAAATCTTTCTTTTGTATGCTGTCTTGTTTATTAAATCGGACTGTATTGAATTGAAGAGTTAGGGAGTTCTGCAAAGCTGCAGACCATCAGCCAGTACATAAAAGGGGTCATATGATTTTGCTAAAAATAAAATTATTTTGTCTATTTGGTGTAATTCAATGTGTTCATGTGGTTTAAGGTTAAAAAAAAAACATTTTCCACATACTGTACATTACTCTTTCTCCTCTATACCCTGCCTTTCTGAAACACGTAGATTTTTACAAAGCTCATCGCTCTGATAAGTGAGGTGTGCTCTGATTGGTCAGCTATCTAGCGCGTTGTGATTGGACGAATGCCTCAAGTGTTTGATGGAAAATGTTACAACCCTCACCATACTGTGATGCCGTGTGTCCCGCCACTACGAGACAAAACCAATAAATCTCATTACAAACAAGGCTTTTGTTGCATCTGGTTGGGACATAATTACTGATTAAAATAACTTATACTGTCTTTTTACATAAAACCATATCTCCAAGGCATGACGGGCGGCGTTATACAAATCTTTCCACATCGTGACTTAGAGATTTGGGGGCATGTTAGAACGAACAGTTTTAGGGGGTCGTGGACGAGTCTTAACTTTTATAAAGAATATCTCTTTGAATTTGAGATTCTATTCTTTGCAACTTTACAGATCTTCCTTATGTACCAAGAACTTGTTACACTCCAAAGAGAAAGGGAAACTTGAAGTCGCATCATATGACCCCTTTAAAGTTTCTCGTCCTCAGGGCACTGAGAAACACACTGCTGGTGCTGCAGAAAACACAGAGAACATGGCACTGGGCCCTTCCACTGACTCAATGCCTCGGAAGCCCATGTGGCTGTCATTAGAGACCGAAAGAAAAAGACAGAGCCTTTTGAAAGACTCCAAGCTCCTTTTTTGTTTGTTTCTTCAACACATATCAAATGAGGAAGGAGATGTTTTTCTGATTTTGTGTTTATCTGATTTTTGAGGTCAGTAAGGGTCATATTAAAGCCACAGTATTTTTGAATAGCCTGAAAAGTAATGATATTTGTCTTATTATTCATTTATTTTGGGGCAGAAAATCTTCATATTTAGAATGATTTCTGAATCATGTGACACTGAACACTGGAGTAATGAAGCTGAAAAAAACAGCTTTTTTTTTTTTTCTTTACTTGAATGTGTGGTGTGTATGTGTTCGTGCTTGTGAGAAAGAGAGCTCAGAATTCCCTCCAGTGCCCATTATCCTCTCTTACACCAAACCAGATCAAATTATCCCAATAACCCCTGCAAGCCACAAGATAAGAGGAGATACAGCAACTGGGAGACTGTAGCTCTGTGCCAAAACACAGCCACATGTAGGTTCTTTTTCTCATAATTTCCATTCTGCTGCCCTTTTGCTTATTAAGCTCTTTTTGGCTTTTTCTTTTTTTTTCATTTACTTTTATGTTAAAGTCACTCTTATGCATTGTAGCAAAACATTTGTTAAATCAAGCATGTATATGGTTCCAGCAGAGTTCTCCCCATGTGCTTCTCTCATCATCATCATCATCATCCATGCAGCACTCATAATAAAGCCCGGCAGCTAGCTTGTAAAAACTACACGTAGTACTACTGTGTTTTTATATAACAATGTAATGTTATGCTATAAAGTCAAGCTGTGTGGGTCTTTCCTGTTTCTTTAAGATGATGTACAGTAGTGTTCAAATAGAGTCCTATATTGAAAATGCCAAAAATTTGAATTTAAATTAGAATTTGTATTATTAGCATAACAGTTACATGAATTTCTGAATTTTGCAGTATTTGCTTTAATAACAAAAGCACTCGAGCTACATGAACCCCACAAGTTGGTGTTTAAATTTAGATTTGATGGTCAGATGATCCAGCATGATTTGAGATGATTCAAAGAGCATCTTGAGCTTTTTTGAGAAGAACATCTGACTATCTGTACAAAGAGTCACTTGATCAGCGTCGCTCATTTACTTTGATTTAATTTAATTAATTAAATGACCTCTCTTGGTCATTTTACGTCATACTGTTTCTTTGTTTATACTTTCTAAGAATCCCAAAGCATTTTGTGTATTTCCAATAAAAAAAAAAAAAAAAATCCCAAATTAATATGGACTCGTATGGTTGAACCCCACTTGTATGTGTCTGGGTCAGGAGGAGGGAGGGGTCACAGGGGTCGCGACCCCATGTCTTCTGTGGTCCCTACAACCTGTCGTAAATCTACATTGTTCAGTTTTTTTGGTGATGAAGAGACGTTGTGCTTTGTTGTGGAAGACTGATTTGAAACATTTTGTGTTCTACAAATTACCAGGCTAAAGAAAGAAAGAAACGTCATACTAAACCAGCAACAATCACTCAACTCTGACTTGGATTAAAAAAAAAAATGTATTATACAAGTGTTGACTACTTGCTATAAATATTTAATATATTTTGAGGCCCATAGAAAACAGTGTTTATATATAGTATGAATATATGAATGTGCAGCAGAAACATCTGTGATACTGTGCTGTATTATCCCTGGAGGAAAGAAGAACGCACTAAAAGGTAAAAATAACTGGAGTGAGAGGAAATGCTCTGAATTGTTACTGTATTGTGTTACATGAACTACCATTTTCTCTATTTATGAGCTGTGATGAGGATACTGAGATGGTTTTTGGTCGCTGAGACCATCTCATGGTGCTTGTAAAGCGCAAACCTCCTGTTTCCTCATAATACACATGTGGAATAGCATACATACCACTGTTTCCTTTCTCTTTACATCACTTCCTTTGGGCTAAAGGTCAAACACCAAAGGGATGATGCATCTGTCTGACCCCAACTTGTTCAAAAACATGCATATATGCACTACAGTGGTTTTGAAATGATTTCAGCACTGAGAAAATAGATATTAACTGTTAAAAGAAATGTTATTGTTTCATTAAATGAGCTCCTCTGAGACGTCACCAACATTTACAAAAAAAATGCCTTAGTAGAATAACCTTATATCCTGTTCAGTTCAACTGGTACCATTGCTTTAAAGTGAGCTGACTCTGTTAAATACATTAAGATCTGGAAAGCGCGTCATCTGTAAAACATATCTTAGAAGTACATGCCAGTTCCTTCAAAGCCACACAGTACATGCTCCATTTAAGAGCAATAGTTTTGCACCGTAGCCTCCCTTATAATTTACTTCAACTACAAAAACAATGTTTGCATTCTAAATCTATCAATGATGTTAGTTAGTTTGCTAATATGAGGCCGTTTTCTGCTGCCATGTGGAAACACGTGCAGATTAAACATGGAAACATCTGCTTCGGTGAGCACAAACCCTCAGCCATCTGCCCACTAACTGCAGAGTGGGATGAATTTCCCTCCAAATATAATCCATAATCTGTGTAATCTAGCCAGCATGATACCAAGACCGAAAATATCGCAATAGGGCCACGAGAGGGATGAAATAAATGATAGAGGCAAAATAGAAGAGCTAATGGAGGTAAAAGGGTGGATAAGAGGGCACAAGATGAAGAAAATATGAATGGGACCGAGATGAACGAGTGCAAGACAACCTCTCAATCTCTCACTCTCCAACACACACACACTCATTTATGCAGCTCAATGCTGGTGGACAGTGATGAAGAAACAGGTCATAAGCTCCAGCTGTAATGTCCAATAGCACTTTTTGTATCACTTGCTCACCATTGGATCCTCTGCAGTGAATGGGTGCTTATAGAATAAGAGTACAAAAATCTTAAGTTTGCAGTCGTGGTATTGCCGGACCAAGATTTGAACTCACAACCCTAGGTTTAGGACTCTCTAACCACTAGGCCACGACTTCCCCAAATCCATAGTGTTGCTTAAAAAAGTAACCTTGTCTAAATAAGGAGAGAAATATGCACAGATACAAGCGAACATTCACAAGCGAAAACAGTCCAATACAGTTCTAAACAATCAGCATTAATGAAGCATTTATATGGATTATGGACTCGGATTTGGCTAGAAGTAGCAGTTTAAAGTTATACCACCTTAATGGTATATTTGTTTCTTACAAACAAACAGCGTTTGGTTCCTAGATGATAATAGATGGACTGAAATTGTTTGGATTACTTGTGGATTATGATGATTTTATTATCAGCTGTTCTAACTATAAATCTGCTGTGAATCAATTTATCAGCAGGTTATTTAATTTTAAATCTTTCTAAATCTGTTCAGATGGAGAGGCCAACTAATCTACATCTTGGATGACCTGAGGGTGAGTAAATGTTTTTAGCAAATTTACATTTTTGGATAAACTATTTCTTTAAGACACGCTGGTTGGGAGAATCTAAAATAAGAAAATATGGATTGGTTAGAAATTGTATCTGTCTTTTCCCAACACCACCAGTGAAACTGATAAGAGTATATAGACTCCACTTTATGGTATTTAAATAATATGTTGACCAATATTCTTGTACATACAGAAGCTGTAGAGGCAGTACAAAAAGTGCTGAATAAAATGTTTTTTTTTTTGCTGATGTATTCAGACATCTGAAATGTCTGTTTATTTGGCAGATCTTGCATCTAATCCACATCATCTGAGATAAAGTAATTAAACAATGTGCAAGTTTCACTCAGAAATGAAGCTGACTGCAAAATGTCAAATCTGGAGCTAAAGAATCTAGCAGGACGAACTCAGCTGTTATTTTTAGTTGGTTTGCACTTGTGCTTACAGAGCCAGCTACTGTTACTGTCCTCCAGTCATTCCATACACCTGATCAATGAGACAACCCTCACACACACACACACACTCACACACACACACACACACACACACGCACACACACACATATATTTTCTGGACTGTATCATAGTCCAGGGAAAATGTCAAGTATGCAAAGCTTTTTTCCTTTTACCTTATACTCCCCTCCACCAATTAGAGCAGAGAAGTGTGTTACTTTTTTTTTCTGTAATATCGATCTACTGCTATTCTCAGTCTAACCCTGTTGGCATTTTTCCATGACAATGCATTTACACAAATAAACACACATTTGGAGGTTGGATCAGGTCTCTGTTCACCTCTGCCCTGCTTTGCCCATAACAGCCTCTTCCTATTCCTCTCGTAACACTCAATTACACATGAGTGATACTTCTGAATGTCAAACACTATAAATCTACAGGGGAAATGGGAATCTGAGATATTATATGAAACATCCGCACCACAATATTAGCATAAATCAAGCTAAGGATCATGTCACAAACTAATATGTTATTAAATAGACATAAATTGCTTCAAAAATGCTGTTGATTGATTCACACACAAACACACACACACACAAAGATAAAGGAGTATAATGAAAGACATGTTATAGTCCAGTGGTGCCGCTATTTTTGCAGTATTTTGTATTCACAGGTCCTCATATTCTCACACACATTCACACAATGTATTGTTTCTAATAATACAATTGTCCTATTCAATGACATCCCTACTATTGCATGGGGATGACATCACCTGGTTGGCGTTAGCCTTGAGCGAGACGTGGCTGAAAATGTGCCATGTCCCCGGCTGAATGAGTGCATGAATAATTCATCACTGGAGAGTGGGAAAAACAGCGAAGAAAAAAAAAAACACTTAAAGAGGGAAATATGTTTTAGCAAATAAATATTTTGCTAAATGCTTTTCAAACGTGGCTTAAACGCATTCAGAATGCAGTGTCATGGTCTTTCTCTCAAACCCGTGGCTGTCCCAAAGGAACAATTGAGACTGTGACATAATGCTCAGACAGAAAATTCAGCCCAGGGAATCAGCATCCTTGTTTCTCTTTAGTGTCACTGCAGGAAAGAAATGCAGCCGCTTCTCATACATTTGACTTACACATATATACAATATATACAATAGTAGCAATATTTAATAAATACTATATATACATTAATATATATATATATATATATATATATATATATATATATATATATATACAATAGTAGCAATATTTAATAAATACTATATGAATATCAATATTGCTATTAATTCTTATATAGAATTTACTAATTATATATTCTTTAAGACTATTCAAAATCAACATTTAGTATTAGCTCCATATTAGTGGAATGTTCAATGTCTGCACTGTAAAAAATAAGTGTAATTTTAACTGTAAAATTTTGTAAAAACGCTACGGAAAAAAACTGATAATAGGTTAACAGTAAGTTCCCGTACTATATACAGGGAAAAACTGTAAAAGATCTAACAAAGCATTTAATGTAAATTTACAGTAAAATTCTGTTAATTATACAGCTTTTAGAAGTAAAAAAAGAACAAATCAATGTATAATTTACAGTCTAAAACTGTAAACTGATATTCCCAGAATTCCCTGCGTGACACTCCACGTTTGAAAGTATTTTGTTTAAATAATCATGTTTTTAAATAGTTCTTGTTATCAGTTATGTACATTTGATCTTTATGTTACATCTTCTGTTGCTTAATGAAAGTTTTTTGCATTATTTAAGTATCACGTGTGTTACCATGATGGTGTTTTGTATTTCCATAAATGTGCACCTTCTATATGTTAATATATACTTCTGCTTGTGGTGAAGCTACTTGTGATGAGCTTTGATACTTCATGTGGCTTTCTCTTATACAGTACCATCTTTATTATTATGGTGGTTGTCAGTATTTTCAAGGTACAAAACAGATTTAATTTTGTGTGTTGTTGAATTTACTGGTTTATATTCACATTTTCTTGTTTGTAAATTACAGCTTTATATTGTAAAATTAACAGTTTTTGACGTAAATGTGTTTATAGTTTTCTGTATTTTTACAAAATTATTCTGGCAACCACAGCTGCCAAAAAGTTTTTGTAAAAACAACAAGAAATTTTTTACAGTGTGTAAAATCTGTATTTGTGAATCCATCATCAGTTTTCTGAGCTCTGAGTTTGAGAAATCTTAATTTAATATATTTAATACATTTATTTATTGTCTCCTTTATTTTCCAATACATGATTGCACTTTATTTTAAGGTGTCCTTGTTACATTGTAATGGTACATTTATTACTGAGTAATATTACTTAACTACATGTACTTATTCTATGGTTAGGGTTAGGATTAGGGTTTGTCTTATGGCTTGCTTGCATGTAATTATGCATCATTTATTGTTATTATAATAGTAAGTAAATGTAACCTGTAACAAGGACACCTTAAAATAAAGTGTTACCAAATATTTTTAGCATGCAATTTTTTTGTGTGTGTGATTACAGAAGCACCTCTGTTATCCTACTGTAGTAATTTCCCCACTGGGGTTAATCAAGTTTGACTAAACTAAAACAATCTGTCATGTTTCTTTAAGTGCAATATTACCTAAACTTCATTACAATGCTAACCTAAATCTGCAGTTATCAAATATGATATACTTGTCTGGACTAGTATCTGCACGCTCATGTTTTAGGTGCATCGCTGTCATGCAAAGCAGAGTTTAAGGTTACTCTTATCTGATTTTAAGCAGTGATACAGCAAAGACTGTGTTCAAATCAAATGGTGACTCTAATACCAACACCCTTTCTCAGTTAAATGCTGTATGATATTCTTTGAATGAAATCAGCATCACAAAGAGACAATCATGAGCAGAATAAGATAAAAACATTAAAAGCAAGCCGTGCGGTAGAATGAAGGGTTGTCTTGCTGTTAGAGATTGATGCTGCTGTGCATCCTGCTGTGCTGTTTGCTTTAGCCCGAAGCATCACTGGCATGAAATGGGAAACATGTTTGTTCTGTGTAATAGTACACAGGCTGTATGTGGCTCACCTGCTCCATGCTTCAGCAATCCCTCTTCCGCCTCCTGTTCCCACTCATGGCACACTATTCCGGCTTCTTAGTGCAATATTCCCTCAGTATCCTCCCTAATTAAGCAATCCTTACAAAAATCCACAGAAGTCCTTACATAGCCGGGAGGCTCCCTGAAGATGAGCCACTGAGATACATTCCCTCTCCGACAGCCTGTTATCCAGTCAAATGCTCTGGAGTGTTCCTATTATCTGTGACACTCTCTCTCTCTCTTTCTCTCTTTCTCTCTCTGTCTGTCTGGTTTTGTTGTAATCCTTTGCTCCAGGCTATGTGCTAAAGCAAAGGCACAGGGTCAGGGCTGTGGCTATGATTTCCTCTTCTCCGTAACGGTGGAGGATACGAGACTCCCTCTCACTGGTTTGTTTGCTTCACACTCTTCACCTTGCCTTCATGCTTCCAACTCAACCCTCCCTCTTTCTCTTCCCACTTCCCTCCTCTCCTTCCCTTCCCCCACTCGTATGGATTCTGAGGGAGAGGAAGGGGGGGGTTGGTCATAGTGGTACCATGTGACTCCCAGTGCTGGGCCGTGGGACCCAATGAACTGAAGCCTTTTCTGTATCTATGGTGGGGACCCCCTGATGCCCAGCCCAGCTCATGCCTGAGAGGAAGCTTCTGTCACCATTGGCAACCATAGAGCACAGCAGCCATAATGTGAGTGTGACATGCTCATGTGAGACTCTGCAGCAACATGCTGTGCTGAGAACATGCAGCTATACATGCAGTTTGCGTATAAATTAAATAAGGCTGCTTTCGCTGTGTGTGTGAGAGAGAGAGCGAGAGAGAGAGAGTCAAATGTGTTTGATTTAGAGTTTTACTGACCTCTGTAAGGCATGCATGTTTTTCATACTCTTAGAGATTAAATATAAATGTCATGTTCCCACAGTCCTGGAAAACCTGTGCACTCTTAACAATGAAGATTCTTTACTAGCATTGATGGTTCCACTAACATCAATGGAACTTTTTTTCCACTGAGCAAAATATTCTTTATACACTCTCAGAAAAAAAGGTACAAAAGTGAGTGAGTGAGTGAGTGAGTGAGTGAGTTAAGGTACCAATGTGTACAAATGTGTGCCTTTTGAATAGGTACTGCCCCAGTGACAGCTTTTGTACTTTTTTTTCTGAGAGTGTATTAGAAAAAGGTTCTTTAGATTATTACATTTTCCTTTGCACAAAGAAAAAAAAATGGTTCTAAGAACCTTGTTTCTTTAATCTATGGGAAACTAGAATGAACATTGACATTATTATGCAAACCCCCTTGGGAGCCTTTATTTTTAAGAGTATATATATCTGTCTTGATAAAATGTAAAATAAATGTTATTTATAGGTCTGGGGGAATTCATAAAAGGACATCTAAAACATTTTGTTCTCTGGTTTTAATGTATTTCATCAATAAACAATTATATTTTGTGACTGTTAAGGTATTTCATTTCTATCTCTATTTATATATATAAACTCTTTGAAATTGTAATAATAATATATACAGTAATATTGCTGGGTTTATTTTTTATGTCTCTTCTTAATGATCTTAAAGCATTAAAAGCCTTACCAACCCCATTTTTTTAAACATTTATTGTGTTTGACATTTACTTTGTTGGTAGACAGGTAAAGGCGTCCCGGCAGCAAAAAAGCAAAGAAAAAAATCCATGTCTGTACTGGTTTGTATTTGTTTAGTACATCAAAATGTTATTTGTTCTACCCTACACCTTATATTTGTATATAAAGCCAAGTATAATCAGTATAACAGATAAAACCTTTTGCATTATCAGATACAAAACAGTAGGCATATTTACTTTTCTCAGAGTCTTTCAACTGATGACACACTTGGTTGCCCCCAAAGGAAGGTTTTGTCAGTTTCAGCTCTCATTTGGGGACGTATTTTCCCCAAACTAGTACACACATGCATACACAGAAATACACCCTCACACACAAAGTCCCATGTACAGACAGGAAAGGCTTGGAAGGAACAGGCATGCTTGGTTAATCAGGAAAAAGACATCCTTGGTCATTTCCCTCAACCTACATGGAGAAAATCCATGATTCACCCAATCACAACAGGAGCAGAGCCAAGTCTGGGAAACTTTATCTATCACACTTCCCCTGGTCTATTGTCACCCCTTCATTCATTTCGCACCTTTTTTATCTGTCTTTCTCTATTATAGGAGGGATTCTTCAGACTTTGAAAACCTCAAACACATTATGATGCAAATATCTACAAACTGGAATGAAATAAATCCTCTTTTCTGTGAGAAGGCTGTACAATCTGAATGTGGTTGCTATCATAAATTCGGTCCATTGTTGAGATCAATAATGTTCTCTTTAGTTCATGCCTCCTACAAATCTAGATGCAGTTGAAATGTTTGTCCTCTAGATGGAAGTAGAGGGAATTAAAGGTGGATCTGACATCTTTTTCTTTAAAGAGTGGCTCACACACCCTGAACAAACTGGCAAACTATCGTCCAGTTTAATTATTGCATACTCAGACTTACTGCTGCTCCACATTACTTCCTTGTGTCTATTGCTGTTGAAATACAAGACTTCTTCCTCATTCTACCTAACTTGGGGATTTTTTCAATGAGTTGTTTCACCATTCTCAAGATATGTGAAAAATACTGTACATATGATAAAAAAAAAAGAAAATCCAAATACTTTTATGGATTGTAAGTGTAGGTTGTACGTCATTGTCTTTCTAATAAAAAGTGACATTCACATGCAATCAGTTGGGGATGTGACAAAATTGATAAAATACAATAATGGTTAAAAATCTGTAAACAAACCTATTATACATAATTAAAACCAATGCACTTTTGAAGCCTTTTCTGTTCTCAGGACAGAACTATATATATATATATATATATATTGCCAAACTTGATATGAGTTAATAAAAATAAAAAATAAAATAAAAAAGTGGACCAACTTACCAATCAATATGCCAAGCAAAAGAATCTTGTTTCCAGACATACTTAAAACACCAAAGAAATTAAAGAAATGTAATGAAAATGTTGCATATACAGTAGGATATCTTTTTTTTATTATTATAAAATATTTTGGTTTCATTGATTTATTTCATTTATGTTGTAATTTTAACTCTTATTTGTTGAGGTTTCTTTCTTTTCTTTTTTCTTTTTTTTTTTAAAGCGGTAATTGTCAAGGAAATTAGAATGACGTATTTTCTTGGAAACAATGCATGGCATGACATTTTCCTTGAGCACCAAAAGTTTTGTTTGTTTTGTATATAGTACTTTGAGGACACGTGTTTGACAGGGCTAACAGGTTTTGTGTACCTGCGAGTACGTGCACATTCCATTGTAACAAATGGCAGTGTTCTAGGATTTAAAAAGATCTACAGTCTGATGAAATAAACCTACTTTGACCCACTAATGTATGCAATCAAGCTGTGGATTCCCAGAATTGTTCAAGAGAGAGACAGACAGCTTGCTGTGCTTCCTGATCTAATGTTGAACAACTCAGCTCTAGTTTTCTGAAACCTCAGGTCAATAATTTTTCTTCAGAAATTTATAATTTCTTCATCAAATTCAGCAATGGTCTTTACCATGGCATAAAATCCGTCATCATTTATTTACCCCCATGTCACTCTAAACCACCACAGGTGTAAAAAGTGCTGAGAAATTCTGCCTTAAGTTAGTATAGATGTACTATGTCTAAAGGTTTATTCAACTTAAAATGATGTACCTAGCCATATAAAAAAGTATTTATGCCAGTATACACATTTTTAACTTTAAAGATAGACTTTTAAAATACAAGAGACAATAGAGATTTTAGCATTTTGGATGTAAAAACTTTGTAAAGCCATCCTTCGAAGACGTCAAACTTGAAACCTGTCACCTGATTATTTTCAACTAAAATTAGCAGCAGGTTTTTACTATGGTTTGACATTTGAACATTGTGATTTTTAAGACAAAAGATGTTGTTGTGCTGCTTGGGTACTTTCCTATTGAGAATGGGCAACGAATTTCTAGCTGGATACTTTAGATTGGGCCTTGTGTCTCACCTGGTTGCCCTTTGACGACAACATTGCTCAAACACTTGCCCTGATTCATACGTGTCATTTTATCAGTAATAGATCCATCATGATTCATAACACGGCTGATTTGAATGAACTGAATGACTCCATCTGTCGTCCTCCACTTTACTGTCCTCTCTTCGTACACCATATCTCTATCTTCAAATCCCTCTGTACTTCATCTTCTTTCTCTTTTTCATTGTTTCTTTGCATTGGATTTCGACAGATGATCTCTCTCGTTCATATCAAACAGTTTGGTAAAGAGCGCTTCCTGTGTTGTGTGCATGACTAACCTAGCAGATACTGTATCTGATGAACCTGAAAACGGTGCTTGGTGGTATTTTAGGTTGTTTGCTTAATAACAGAATACTACTATGAGCGAGAAGCAATTTTTTAAAAGCCACATCTTCAACATTTATTACTGAATTTATGACTCATTTTACTCAGCTGTGAGCTAGTTGATGCCTGCCGCATGTGTCTCGCCCTTTTTTCTAAATAAATGTTGCTATAATTAGACCATTTAATAAAGAATGAAAAGCACTTTCTTTTTTCCATTCTAGTAAACAAATCTTTTTCTTTTGTGCTTAATTTAATTGCATATTAAGCTGCCTATTATTATTTTTTTGCTTCTAAATTTAATTTGTTCAATTGTTAGGATCATTTTGCTGTTTTCTTAAGCCAGGTGCACACTTTATAATAGTCCTTTATAATTATCAGACTGTACAAACAGCATCCCAAGTCATATCAGATCTCAGCTGTCATTCATGTCAGACTGTGTGACAGTCAAGACTCATTAAAAACAGACATACACAAGAAGACTCAAGTTTTACGTCATAATTTTGTGACACTTTCAGTCCATGGACAAGGCAAGAAATGTTTAAGTGGGTGGACCTACATAAAACTGGGTGGGCAAAGTGAAGCATTTGAAAACTGCATATCAGATTGCCAACAGAAAATACAGCACAAAGATTCAATACACAATAATACTACTAAACCATTGAATAAATAAATTTTAATTTCAACATTTACTAATACATTATTAAAATTAAAATGTTTTATCTGTTAACCGTACCTGGGCTGAAAATGGGCCATTGCCCGCCCATAGCTTCGTCACTGTTTCAGTCATTTACAAGAAGGATAAAAATGGTGACTATAGCAAACAAAAAGTCTTAATTTTGATCATGGCTTGTCTTGAATATCCACAAGGCTGTGGGTCCTGATGGCATCCCAGGCCGTGTGCACACTGTAGCAACCGTTCCACAGACAATGCTATTGCTTTCACACTACACACTGCTCTCTCCCACCTGGAAAATAAGAACACTTATTATGTGAGAATTCTACAACATTTGAATTTACAACATTTATTTGACCAACCAAACATGTTAGAAGAACACACACATACCTTTAAATAAAATAAATAAAAACAATAAATAAAATAAGTCAAGGCTGATTTATACTAGTCCGCAAGTTCTCTTGGGTGTGTCACGCTGTCTAGTCTCTGTTTCCCTGGGTGTCCACTAGTGGGCTCACTTCCCCTTAGGCACTTCATCGTAGGCACTAGTATTCCTCTAGTCTTGTCCTGTCATCTCTGTAATTGCACTCCTGTTAAGTGCAGTAGTATTTTCCTGTTGTTTGTATGGAGTCCTGGTCATGTTTCATGGGACCAAGGGGGGTCGCTCAGGAATGAGTGGTCGAGAGGAGGTCCGGCATCACTCTCCACTATGGCCCCCCGTCGACCCTGGGTTCGGGAGGAATGGATTGGAGCCGGCATCTCACAATTGTGGACTGAGAGGGGAAAGGAGGCGCAAGTCTGCCGAGCCAGCGCCACTGCGAAGAATGGCCGCCAACCCAGCGCCATTGCACAGGATGGCAAATCGAGTCAGGTGTTTGTGGACCCTCCAGAGTCGAGTCAGGTGCTCATGGACCCTCCAGAGTCAGGGTTGGTCACCATTGACCCTCCAGAGTCAGGGTTAGTCACCGTTGACCTTCCAGAGTCAGGGTTAGTCACCGTTGACCTTCCAGAGTCAGGGCTAGTTCCTGTTGACCTTCCAGAGTCGAGTCAGGTGCCCGTTGAATTTCCAGAGTTGAGTCAGGTTCCGGTTGACCCTCCAAAGTTGAGTCAGATGCTTGTGGACCCTCCAGAGTTGAGTCAGGTGCTCATGGACCCTCCAGAGTCAAGGTTAGTCACCATCGACCTTCCAGAGTCAGGGCTAGTCACTGTTGACCTTCCAGAGTCAGGGCTAGTTCCTGTTGACCTTCCAGAGTCGAGTCAGGTGCTTGTGGACCTCCCAGAGTCGAGTCAGGTGCTCGTGGACCCTCCAGAGTCAGGGTTAGTCACCGTTGACCTTCCAGAGTCAGGGTTAGTCACCTTTGACCTTCCAGAATCAGAGCTAGTCACTGTTGACCTTTCAGAGTCAGGACTAGTCACCATTGACCTTCCAGAGTCAGGGCTAGTTACCGTGGACTTTCCAGAGTCAAGGCTAGTCACCGTTGACCTTCCAGAGTTAAGTCAAGTCACTGGTGATCTTCAAGGACAGAGTCAAGTCACCATTGATCTTCAGGGACAGAGTCCAGTCACCAGTGATCTTCAGGGACAGAGTCCAGTCACCAGTGATCTTCAAGGACCGAGTCAAGTCACCGGGGTTCTTCATGGGAAAATTCAAATCACCAGTAATCTTCATGAACAAGGAAACACCATGGGAGTACCAGAGTCTCGTCATTTCTCTGTGGAATTACCAGAGCCTCTCCACGTCTCTGATGAACTACCAGAGCCTCCCCACGTTTCTGCTGAACTATCAGAGCCTCTCCACGTATCTGATGATCTACCAGAGTCTCTCCTCGCTTCTGCGGAACTTCCAGAGCCTCGTCACGTCTCAGTTGAACTCTCTGAGCACCCGACTAATCCTGCTGTGGCCATGGAGGCTACCCTTAACTTGTTCATGTTTTTTGTTTCAAACTTGCCAAATCAAGAAACCCTTTCTTTCTTGTCTGTGTCTTTCGTTCTGTTTCCCTCTAAGGACCTGGCCCTCCATCCCTCCCCCTGATCCTCCGCTGGTCCACCACCCTCCTGGACTCCTTGTTTTGTGTTGCACTTCTCTTGTCTCTGTTTCCCCATTTTACCTGGTCGTCTTGTCTCTGTTTCCCCATTCTACCTGGTCCTCTTGTCTCTGTTTTCCCCATTTTGCCTGGCCCTCCATCCCTCTGTCCCTCCCCCTGGTCCTCCACCGCTCCACCTCCCTCCTGGTCTCTTTGTGTTTTTGGTTTTCCCTTGGGTTCAGGTGGAGCATCTGGCAGCTGCTCCGTGGAGGAGGGGGTAATGTCACGCTGTCTAGTCTCTGTTTCCCTGGGTGTCCACTAGTGGGCTCACTTCCCCTTAGGCACTTCACCGTAGGCACTAGTATTCCTCTAGTCTTGTCCTGTCATCACAGTAGTTGCACTCCTGTTAATTGCACCAGGTGCAGTCACTTTATTGTCATTAGCCTCCCTATAAATACCAGTCTTTTCCTGTTGTTTGTATGGAGTCCTTACCCTTCATGTATCCAGCATTCTCGTTCCCCGAGATTCTTCCCAGTCTGCTCGTCCTCCGAGTGCTCTCGTTTCCCGAGTTCCCTTTCCTGTCCCTTTCCTTTTGTTTGTTTATTTTGGACAGTCTTTTTGGTGTTGACCTTTGCTTGTTTCTGACTACGATTTGGATTACCCTATAATAAAGACATCTACAGTTGGATCTCTCGCTCTCCCTGTGTCTCTCTGGGTACACGATCGTCACAGGGTGAGCACGGAAAATTATGCCACTGGGGTGTTGCCAGAAATTCGATTTGAGTGCGTTCTCGTCTGTGCCGGCGTTTGTGTGAAACAGAAGCAGTTTATGTGAAGTTCAAACTCCATCAGGTTTTCAGAATAATTGTTTTTTTTTTTTTGAGAAAAAAAAATTGTTTGCATAGTTTGTCCAAGGCTTCTTATTTAAAGTACGTTTTATATTTATTGTATAAAATAGAATTATAATTAATTTAAATATTAATTATACACTATTTGCTTCAAGTAAAAAAAACAGCCAATAGTTTAAGATTGTTTAAAGTTTGTACATAAAGAAATGATTAATTCATCAATTCATCCCAACACTTATACTGGCCATACTGGCATATACTGACAAAATTTTCACTGGTGATTCCCGATGGTTTTAGAGGACAATTACAGTACTCCTTGTCGCTTCCATGTTGTTTCAAAGAATAGTACAATTTCGAATACGACAAATATAAAAACCATGTCCATTTGGGAAGGTGCGCTCGCAGTCAGCAGAGGCTCGCGAATTAGAGCCAGGCGAAAATATAAATCCAGCTCAACTTTGTTTGTTGCTGTCTTCTAAATAATGCCGCGAGTGGGGCTTGAGGAAGTAAAGTTGGTTTCGTCTGCTCATTCTGACCTGATGCAGCCCCTGAAGTGATACACAGGAAACAGAAATATTGCAAAATAATAATAATAACGCGACTAAACAAAACGAAATAACATTATAACATTTCATCTTGTTTTGATCAATGAAAATGAAGAGAAATTTTAGCATAGTTTTTATTTTATAAACCACATTTAGTCTCATTTTTATTTGTCAACAATATTGCATTATACATTTAATTATAGTCATCGTCACATGACAAGCATTTGCATTACTCAACTTGTTTTCGTTACATGATAAAGATTTGTTGACAATGATATTTAGTCATAATTTTGACAAAAGCAACACTAATCCAAAGTCATCGTCAAATTTGCTGACGACACAACAATAATAAGCCTGATCACCGACAATGATGAGACGGCCTGCAGAGAGGATGTGAGCACCCTGACTAAATGGTATCAGGAGAATCTCACTGACAAAGGATCTGGTGGTGGATTTCAGGAGACAGAGCAGAGAACACATAACCCATCACCATCGACAGGACACCTGTGGAGCGGGTAAACAGTTTTAAGTTCCTGTGTGTTCACATCAATGACATGGTGTTTCACATGGTCTACACACACTGATGCAGTGTTGAAGAAGGCACATCAATGCCTCTTTCTCCTGAGATGGCTGAGGAAGTTAGGAATTAGCCCCAGCATCCTCAGAACATTCTATATCTGCACTGTGGAGAGCATCCTGACTGGATGCATCAATGCCTGGTTTGGAAACAGCACAGCTGGCAACCGCAAAGCTCTACAAAGTGTTGTGCGAACTTCGCGCCATTGTTGAAGGCAAGCTTCCCTTCCTCCAGGACATCTACACCAGGCAGTGCATAGGGAAAGCCCAGAGGATCATCAGTGACTCCAGCCACCCGTCCCATAGACTGCTCTCCCTGCTGCCCTCAGGAATACATCTCCTCAGCATCTGATCCCACACTAGCTGACTGAGGGACAGCTTTTCAGACTGAAGAACGGTCAGGAATAACACACCCTAAAGCTTACTCCCACTATACGGTATGCCACACACTTCATAGTTCAGTACTGGAATATACATACACACTGCACTTATACTCCACCCCAAAATGAAAATTTTGTCATTAATCACTTACCCCCATGTCTTTCCAAACCAGAAAAAGCTATGTTTCATCTTCAGATAACAATTTAAGATATTTTGGATGAAAAACGAGAGACTTGTGACTGTGCCAGAGACTGCCAAGTAAGTTACACTGTCAAAGTCCATAAAAGTACGAAAGACGTTGTAAGAATAGTCCATCTGCCAACAGTGGTTCAACCCTAACATTATGAAGCAACGAGAATACTGTTTGTGAGCGAAGAAAACAAAAATAACAACTTTATTCAACAATTCCTTTGTCTATGGGACAGTCATAAGCCTCCTGGTTTTCCTCCAAAATATCTTAAATTGTGTTCTGAAGACGAACAAACTTTTATGGGTTTGGAAAGACATTGGGGTAAGTGATTAATGACAAAATGTTCATTTGGGGGTGGAGATTCTCTTTAATACAATAATCTATCTGCTAACACTGTTTACCATCCATTGCACACCTATGACATTCTGTGTATTCAGTTTATGTGTAATCTGCTGCACCTTTGCATATTTTCTGTATATATGTGTACATAATCTAGAAAGTGTACATACTGTGTATAATGTGAATTGCCAACTGTAAGTACAGTGCACAGCATTAATGAGTACACGCCCTCTAAAATGTAATAAATTCAGCAATTACTCTTTACTAAGAAGACATGTTAGGGTTCTTTGGAGATATAATGTTCCAACAAACCTGCTTGATCGATTACCAAAGAATAATGGCAAAAGTATTCAGCAAAATAAGATTTTCTTATCAAAGTGATATAATTTTGTGTTGCAAAAAAAAAAAAAAAAAACCCTCAGTTACTAAAAAAAAGGTTTAAGGCTATTTTTGATCAACAGGTAAGTATATTGAACCAAAATTCTTAAAGACAAGTCATTTCCTTACCATTAAAAGTGTTATATAGCCCACTGAATCATACTCAGAATTAATGCTGGCAGCAGTGGAACCACTTGAGAGAGAACTGCCAGGTGACTTAATTCTTAGCAAAAAAGAGGACAATGGTACAAGAGGAATACCAAATTATTATTTTAAGTGTGAAAATATAGCAGAAGTAGCATTTAAAAACAATGGACTTGTGAAAATGCTCCTAAAATACTCATGTCTTCACTTTAAGTTTTCAGTTAGTGATGAGTGAAATTTTGCTAGAAAAAGAGCAGGAGAAATGACAAGCAAGTGCCTCAGAGCCGGCAAAACCTATGAAAAGAATGGCACTTTATCTCACAGAGTATGACGCAGCCTGCAGAAGTGACATGCATGGTTGTTGTCTCCCCTACCTACTGTAGCCAAATCAAAAATAAACTTATTTAACCTCTTACATGGCCCATATTTACAAAATAGAAACTTCTATTGTATCTCTTGCTCTGGCTACTGTATTTAGACCACCGGGGCCGCATACAGAATTCCTACAAGAATTTGCAGATTTCCTCTCAGACCTATTGGTTACCATTGATAAAGCGTTAATTGTCTGAGATTTTAACATTCACGTTGATAAACAAATGATGCATTAGGACTTGCGTTTACTGACCTAATAAACTCTTTTGCAGTCAAACAAAATGTCACAGGGCCCACTCAATGATTTAATCATACGCTATTTAATTATATCACATAGAATTAGTCTTACTGATATAGATATCATACCTCAAAGTGATGATGTTATTGACCATTTCCTTGTATCAAGCATTCTACGTATCACTGATAGTAACTATATGGCTCTGCAAACTATTGTTCAAGCCACCATAGACAGATTCGCAAATAACCTGCCTGATTCATCTCACCTGCTCTGTGTACCCATAAATACACATGAACTAGATGAAATGACTAGCAACAGCTCATAGAAAATAACCAAAACAATCCAAGGTTTTTTTTTTTTTTTTTTTTTTTTTTTTTAATGCGTTACATTACTTTTGCATTACTTTTTAAATATGAGCAGGGTTTGATTGTTTTTAATATAAGAAGTTCTTTTTATTGCAAATGTAAAAGCTCTTTCACATCAAAAAGTGTAAAGAATAAACCTGAAGGAAAAGTAAATTGACGTCAGTTTACTTTTCCTTCAGGTTTATTCTTTACACTCTTTGATGTGAAAGAGCTTTTACATTTGCAATAAAAAGAACTATATAAATATATATATATATATATATATAATGTTATATTTATATATATATATAATGTTTCATTTACGTAGACTGAAAAATAGAAATATATAAACTATGAATGCTTCACATAGTACTGACAAAGTACAAAGTCCAGTGTGTTTTTTCCCGTTGTTATAAACGGGACCTTCTGTGCACCTATTGGTTATTGGTTCACTGTGCCTCAAAACTTCTGGTAGTATAGCAAAATATTTTTTTCTTACTCACACTGGTTATTAATCAGTTGTCTGTAAACATTACTGCTGATTTTGGCCTAAGATCTGAGGAATCCTTTAGAATTCGCAAAAGTTGTCTTGGATGGCTAAATCATACAGTGTACACCTAGCTTGAATCTGGCCACTTGAATGTACCACCACTAACTTCTTTCAAGAAAACCTTAAGGAAAAAATCTTTAAAAAGATCATTTTAAAATTTTAATTTAAATTTTGCCTAAATGATCTGTCAGATATTGCTGCTAAGAAAAATACCGTTTGTTACACAGGTTTTTTTTAGAAAGCCTGTTAGAAAGCCAGTGAAAGCAGAAAGCTGTTCCAAATGAGAGACCAAAAATGTTCTTTTATGTAGGTTAATTATTAGAAGAATATTTCTAAGTTTGTATGTGTCTTGTTCTTGTCATGTCTCTTTTCACTACTCCTGCCATGACCCGCAGGGTTTTTTTTCCATTAGTTTCAGCGTGCTGTATAGCCCTCATGTTTGTATGTTGAAACTGATAATTTTGTCTTGGATAGTGGATCCGGTTTCATGTTATGTTTTTAGGTCAAATCATGTCTATTTCAGTTTCTTCTTAGGATCTGTTTAATTTATTAATTTCCAAATAAACAGCAATTTGCCTCAGTACTGCATCATGTGTTTGACACATCAATATCCAGTTAGCAGTTCAAAACGTTTTTGTTAACATTTTATGAAAGTGTGAACATTTGTTTGGTTTGAGTGACTACAAATTTCTTTCAGAAAATGCTAGATTTCACAAATAATTACAGGAAATGGCAAGTAACAAGTTTTTTCTTGTAAACCTTCACTATGAGGTCATCATAATGAGAGCAGGGAGATATTTGATGATTATTTGCAAAATCAATCAAAAAAACTTTTTAAAATCCCACATTTTGGTGTTGACAGTGCAGTGGATAAGACACACGCCTTTGGTGTGAGAGACCCGGGTTCGAATCCACTGTGAAACACCAATGTGTCCCTGAGCAAGACACTTAACCCCTAGTTGCTCCTGACGTGTGCGACCTCTGACATAGCAATTGTAAGTTGCTTTGGATAAAAACGTCAGCTAAATGAATAATGTTAAGCATTAAAAATTGTGATGGACACAAAAAGACAAACTCTCTAAACTGGATTACACTGGACTGTAGACGGAAGGAGGTTTCCAAAACTAGATTTAATCACTAAGGCTTCCTGGTTTAGGACTAGATGATACAGTCTTTAAATAAACTCATGGGCAAACAATTTGGATGACCTGAGTTTAAGTTTGTGAGAGAATTATACTGTATTTTACTAAAATTGTTATTTGGTTAACTTTTTGTGGAGGAAAGAACACAAACCTGTTGTTTTTTATTTCATGACTGGAATGAATAAAGGCACACTTATGTTTCTCAGTCCTCCAACAAACATTCTGACTGTCTAACACCCTTTCTTTAGTCAGTCACTCACTCAATGTATTCTCACTTCATTCTATAATTGCATTGCAAACAAACATTTAAAATGAAAAACAAACATTGATCTTGTAATTTAAAATTAGGAAGAACCAATTTGAATTGATACTCAGGGAAACAGTTGTTTGATGTCGGTGCATGCGATATAGTAAATGTGAGTTGGGTAATTTAAGCATGCTTCTTGCTTTGATTCATTGGCATCATTTGCCTAATTTAGTATTACAGAAGAAAAGTATTGTCATTTAAAAACACCAGACAATGGGTTTACACCTTTAGCTGAGGTTTTTTGTTTGTTTGTATGTTTTTTTACTTCTGGAATAAAACTTCCAGTGAGAGCATTATATTGTTGTAATGTTGCACTTGATAATTATTTAGCATGTAACTTGTGCTCTCACAGTAATCTACCAACTGTAATCTTAGCTCTCAAATAAGCAACAATGTAGTGAGCATTAATCATTTGAACTAAATGACTCTTAATCATGACTGACGATTCAAAAAATGCTCACTATAATTAGTAAAGATGAGAAAATAAATGTTTAGATTTAGGTGGGAATGCCAATGGTACTGTCATCCCATTCAAAGGCAAACTGCCCTTAACTGTGTTTTTAATTATGTTTGTAATAAAAATATTAATCAAATAATGCAAAATGAAAAAAGTGGCCTAAAATATATGAGTAAATTGTTGCTTAATTACATCAAAATTAGCTTGTGGCTATTTATGGTTTTCGCTCATTTTCCTAGAAGCATGCAACTTGTTTAATCCAGCTATGTGCCAGGTGATTCTTGCTATACATGACTCACCCTTTTATTGGAAAAAATGCTATTGTAATTAGATCATGCAGTCAAAATAATTTTTCTTTTCAGAAGAACTAGGGACTTATTCATCTCTGCAGTTTCACTGGTTTTAAGCAGGTTATAATAGAAAAAGAACACAATTACAGGTTTTCAGGCAATTGCAACACATCCTAATGGCAATTGGAACTTTTTTTTTTTTTTTTTTTTTACATTTCGCCGAATTGGTTGCATTTAGGGCTGCTTTTTGTCCTAAAATTGTTTGTTTCCATATGAATGATGTTGCACAAATTCAACCAGAAATTCCACCTGATAGTTAGGTTTATCTTTGGATCAGGTTGGGAATTCAAGGAATCTCATGCAACACAGTTTCACCACCGAATAGAGCTGCTGATGTTGCATGTTTTAAAATCTAACAGAAACACTAAAAGCACCTCGAGCATCCTTAGTCAATCTACACAAAGTAAAAAATTTAAAAAAATAAAAATAATTATTTTTTACACATTTTTAACCAGTTTCAGATTTCAGAGTTTGCACAGGTGAGAATTATGAATTACAAAGTCTCCAGCCTGTCCATCATCTCACTGAGACCTGCAGGCTGCTCTAGGTAAGATGAATGAACAGTGAAAGAGTTTACAGACTGAGAGAGTCAGGGGCGTTTCTTGTTTTATTGTTTTGAGAGAGTGTGTGGGTGGGTGGGAAACATGTTAATGGAGTATTTAAGAGCAGGTGGAGGTGCAGGTATCTGAGCTGTGTTGTCTGTGATGAAGATGACAAGGAAGATGATCCATTTACTCAGTGTAGCATTTTCCATCGCTCTTCTAATGAGAGGTAAGCTCTTTTATTGGATAAATAATACTTAAGGATCAATAGTTCTTATAAACTACTACTGTACCAGTCAAAAGTTTGGAGTAATTAAATAACAGTAAAAACAGTGATATTGTGAAATATTACTGCAATTTAAAAGAGCTGGTTTACATTTGAAAGTATTTTAAAATGTAATATATTAAAAACTGAACTTTCAGCATCATTACTCCACTCTTCAGGGTCACATGATCATTTCAGAAACCATTCGTATAAAAAAAAAAACAATTATTGCTGCTCAGTTATTATTGGTGGTAATTTATTAATAATGGTTGTTGAAATATTTTTTTTTCTGCTTGATATTTTTGTGAAAACTATGATATTTTTTAAAGGATTCTTCAGTGTATAGAAAGTATAAAGGAACATAATTTATTTGAATGCTATAAATGTCTTTACTTTTCCTTTGATCATGAATCCTTGTTTTTGTTTTGTTTTTCATCTCACTTGCACCAAACTTTTCAATGGTAGTGTCTCCAAAAAGTTATTAAGCAGCACAATTTTTATGAACATTAATCATAATAATAAGAAGAAATGTTCACTGAGCAGCAAATGAGCATATTAGAATAATTTCTGAAGGATCATGTGACACTGAAGACTTTGAAAATTCAGCTTTGACATTACAATGACTGTGATTTTAACTGTAAAAAAACTGTTAAAAGGTTAATGCTAACTTCCTGTAAAATTTACAAAACAAAAAACACTAAACTGATGTTACCAGATTTCTCTGTGTTGCATTTCAAATTTTGTTTGTATTTGTTTTTTTCTATTCTATGTTTTTATCTATTATTAGGGTTATATATTACATAGAATGTTGTTAAATTAATGTTTATTACATATTTCAGTTTAATGAGTCTCATCATGATCATTCTCATTCTCATAGTGCTTGTATGAATGACACTGTGCACCTTCTATGTATGTTATTATTTAAAAGCTGCTTTTGATGGACTTTGGTCCGTCAGGTGACTTTCTCATCACCACCTGCATTTGGTGGGTTATCAGTGTATTACAAAGGCACAAAACAGATTTCAGTACTTAAATAGGTTGGTATATTAACATTATATCAGTTAATAAAATTACGGTATTTAACTGTAAATGTAAGTTAAAACTGTAAAACCTAAAAACGTTGTTACCATATTTTTTATGGTAGAATTCTGGCAACCACAGCTACCATTTGTTTACTGTCATTTTGACTTTTTTTTTTTTTTTTTTTTTTTACAGTGAAGGAATAAATATACAATTTACAATCGCATTACAATAGAAAATGATTCAATTGTAATATTTCAGAATATTGCTGCTTTTACTGTATTATCATACAGTATTATTCATACACTGTAATGTGGATTAATGATCAAATAAATGCAGCCTTGCTGAGATTTCTTAAAAAAATAAAAATAAAATTTAAATAGCATATATATAGGTTATACAGTATATAGGTTCTGTAATAGGTAACTGAACTTGTTTCTTGTTTTCTAGGATGTGACGCACAACTGGATGGTAATTCATTTTTCGCCACATAATTTAAATAGCCAAATCCTATTAAAATGTTGCTGTGTACAGCTGTTTGATTTGCTATTGTCATTGTCAGTGTGTGGCAGAGCATCTCTCAACACAAGGATCGTTGGAGGACAGAATGCATCTCCTGGTGCTTGGCCGTGGCAGGTCAGCCTTCACAGGGACAACAGTCATTTCTGTGGTGGATCACTCATCAACAAAGAATGGGTTCTGACTGCAGCTCACTGCTTTGACAAGTAACTATCATAGACCATACCTTTCATTTATAAAAAAAATAATACTTGTCATTCAGTGGATGTGGCGAATGCTTCACACTTGTTCACTCACCATATTCTAGTACTTCACCCTCTGGCCTAACTGTGTACCTGGGCCGACAGACACAGGAAGGAACAAATGCAAACGAGGTGTCCCGCAGTGTCTCTGAAATCATAAAACATCCAGGCTACATTAGCAGCACTCATGACAACGACATCACTCTTCTGCATCTGTCTTCACCGGTGACATTTACTGACTATATCAAACCAGTTTGTCTGGCTTCATCAAGCAGTACATTCTTCAACCGCACTGTGAGCTGGGTCACTGGATGGGGAAACATTAAGACAGGCGGTAAGCTTTTTAGTTTTACAAACCTTGATTGACAATATTATTGCAGTGCTGATGCACATTTCATAATTTAATGCCTTTCACAGTTACCCTGCCCTCACCGCAAAATCTACAGGAAGTGCAAGTGCCTGTTGTTGGAAACAGGCAGTGTAAGTGTCTTTATGGAGTCTCAACAATCACTGACAACATGATATGTGCCGGACTAATTGAAGGAGGGAAAGACTCTTGTCAGGTAACAACTCCTGTACATACATTTTGGTCATTTCATAGTGAAAATAGCAATGATAAGGAATTGTCTCATAAACAGCCATTCATGTTGTGTGGGAAGCAGTGTGATATAAACACAATTAGTTATTTGTGAAATTAAATAATTGAATGTGATCTTTCCATTATTCTTTCATATTATATATTACACCTGTGAAGTACAACTGGAATATGTAGGTTATGTCACTAACCTCTTTTTCATCCTACAGGGTGACTCTGGTGGGCCTATGGTCAGCAAGCAGGGCTCAATCTGGGTCCAGTCTGGAGTTGTGAGCTTCGGCAGAGATTGTGCTTTAGCTAACTTTCCTGGTGTGTATGCCCGGGTGTCTAAGTACCAGAGCTGGATCAATGAGAAGATCAGCACCAGCCAGCCGGGCTTTGTTACATTCACCTCCAATGGTACCGATGGTGATCTGGCAATTAGCTGTACTGGTGTGCCTGCCATTCCCACAACCACTGTCGCCACTACAACAACTACAACCGTTGCACGTAAGATTCCTTCAAGTCCAATAACTTAATTGTCTTCCTCTCTGAATTGTGAAACATTTTTATTGAGCTATTAATATGTCAACTAAAAACAGTTATTTAGTTTCTAAATGTTAATTCAGAAAGGAACCACTTTGGCAAGTTTACTTGAGTTTATTAAACACAATTTATCTTTGGAGGTATGGTTCCTTATGGGAGTTCTTGCTCCCAGAATAATTTAACATACAAGAGCTTTAACATTAACTCCCCGGAACCATGAGTTTAGAAATAATAATAATTCATTACATTTATATAATGCTTTTCTAGGCACTCAAAGCGCTTTACATTGTAAGGGGGTATCTCCTCATCCACCACCAGTTTGCAGCATCCACCTGGATGATGCGACGGCAGCCATATGCCGATGAGCATGCTTACTGAGCAGTGGTGCCACGTATATATATGTCCCGTGTCTAATAGGAGAGTGGTAGTGATTGGAGCGATTTGACAGCTGACCGCATCAGCTGGTCACAGCCTTTGCCTCCGTGGCCTGACTGAACTAATGCTGCGATCGATTTTTAGGAACTTGTTAAGTCTGACATCACACATCACTGTTTCTATGTCTAAATGCTCTATCAGATCCATAAAGCTAACAACAAACAATGCTAATATACACTCACTGTGTGCTGCCTGCATAGTACCATGAAAAAGAGTGTAAAAAAATTGGTGTAAAATCCGTTTTCAAACGTGAACAGACTGAAGAGTACATCATGAGTACACCATGAGGTTTTCAAACCTTGAAGTTGATGAATATTGTTCATAAACAGCTGTAGAAATTATATTTAAATTTCAAATCGACTGGAGGCTTGAACCCGAAAAGAGTATGGGATATTCATTTTTGTAATCTGAAGCCCTTCTTGTTCTCAAGCTCATTATCTTCTAACTAATCATTAATGTTAATGTAGAAACAGAACTTCAAAATCCTGCTTATTCTAGCAATGACCTGAATGCCTGTTCTGTGATGCACTCTGTGTTCTATGCTAATGGACCGTGACTGTGTAGTTTAAGCAATGCAGTAATTATATACATATATATATATATATATATTAATATTTATTTATTTGTTGTTGCTTTTTAAGACTAAGCTGTCAACTATTAAGCTGTCAACTGCACCAAAAAAAGAAAAAATTAAATTGTAAACCAGTCAGATTATTGGAGTAAGAAAATATAATTTCAATCTTTCTACTTTTAAATTTTATTTAATTCAATGTTATTTGCTGTTTAAGAAAAAGTTTAAGTTATTTGCTTGTAAAAAAGAAAAAAAAGAAAATTAATTTACTAGCAAATTAAAATAATATTTTCAGTGTATGAAAAAATTAAAGGAAAACTATATATTTCAAGTATAAAATCCGCCATTCATTCCCTTTCTCTTTGTTACTGTAGCTGTAGTGTGTGGAAGCGCCACACTGAACACCCGCGTTGGAGGAAACAGCTCCCTCGCCTCTTCCGGTGTTTGGCCTTGGATGGCAAGCCTGCAGTTTAACGGCAGTCATGTTTGTGGAGGAACACTGATTGCTCAACGCTTCGTCTTGAGCTCTGCCAGCTGCTTTACCAGGTAATGCCACTAAAACACCATAAACAAAAACATGTGATGAGAAATCATAATTATCTGATTCAACAGAGTCCTATTTTGTTCAGATCCACCAATGCCTCTGACTGGACCGTGATCCTGGGCCGTCTGAATCAGAACGGCTCCAACCCCAATGAGGTCTCCATAAAAGTGGCCAATCTCACACTCAGCAATGGCACAGGTGACAATGTTGCAGTCTTGCAGCTGGCTGTCGCACCAAACCTCACAAATTTCATTCAGCCTATATGTGTGGACATGGGAGGCAATACCTTCAGCGCTAACACTCAGTGCTGGGTGGCAGGATGGGGCTCAGGAGCAGGAGGAGGTGTGAATGCTTTAAACACTATGTTAACTGCTAAAGAGGTTTATACGATTTTTTATAATTATTAAATGTTTCTTCTTAATTTGAATTTGTCTTCTTCGTTTTATAGTGATTCAAACTCTTCAGGAGTACCAGACCTCTGTTGTGAGTTGTGGAAACTCATCCTCAGACAACAGTATTTGTACAAGTTCCTTAAACTTACAGCAGGCAAGTTCATTCTGTTTAAAAACAAACAAAAATGTATCATAAAAGTACTTACAGATAATAAAAAAGGAATTGATAAATATCAGTAAACTGAGGCTTCTGTGAAGGAAGTACTGTATACTGTATTTACAATAAGGTTAAATTCATTATTAGTAGTAAATGCATTAGGTAACATTAACTCAAATGAACAATACTTTTAGAGCATTTATTAAGCTAGGTTAATGTCCATTTCTATATATACTTTTAATACATTTAAAGTTGTATAAATGAACTTTAGCTGATGCATTATCAACAAATGAATTAACAATTAAAAGAATATATTTATGAGTAACATTAATAGATTCTGAAACTAAAATTGTTCAAATTGAATTAAAATAATGTATACAACCATTTGAATATTTTTTTGTTTGTAAAAACAGATAACAGATAATTTCTGGGTTTTTTTCCAGAAATATATATATATTATGTTATCGTGTTTTAATTGTGCTAGTCAGCTGTATTTTAGTTATTTTTACTTAACCAAAATAACCTAACTTCAACTGTTTTTACAAATGAACTCTTCATTGAGAAGATATTCTTAAGATGTTTCATATTTTCATGTTTTTTTACTGCAAAACAGTCATATTTTAGAATGTAACATTTAAAGGTAACACCTTTCTTTAAAGCCTTTATGTGTAATTTACTATAAAAGTAGTTTTATTGAATTAATTATGCCTTGTAATGCAAATTATAATGCTTTGTACAGTCCTATGAATAATTGTAACCACAGTTAATAGATTATAACACTTATCAATTCATTGTTACACTATGCATTATAATTTTGGTTGTAGTTATTTACAACGAGATATAATGTACAATGCACATAATGAATAATTATAACGCAGTACACCCTTTAATAACCCTTTATAATGCATTATACATAAAGGCTATAAGTTAACTTTTAAACAGCAGTTTACGTTCTTGTCAAATTATACTGTAAGAACACTGAAATTTTCCACGTACCAAAACTCTTTTCATTAAAATTATAGTGTTTGTCTGCTAAGACTTAGAGTGACAAATAATACGATTTTGTACCATTCACTAAAGAGTTATCTCTTTCTCTCTCAGGGTGATCAGGGCGGTCCGCTGATGTGTAAGCTGGGTCAGTCGTGGATCCATGCTGCTGTTTTGACCATACCAACACTGACCAACAGCACTGCATCCCGCTCTGCTCGCGCTCAAGATGTCCAGGTCTTCACTAAAACCTCCAGCTTTGCCTCATTCCTGACATCTGTTGTGGGTTCCTTCCCTTTAAAAGCCACAAACTCCACAAGTTCAACAACAAGCGCAGCAAACAACTCAAATCTGGGACCCTCTAGTGGGTCACAAACATCATCTCCCTTCTGTTTCACTGTTTCAGTCCTCTTAGCTGCAGCTCTTACAGCTCTTAAAATCTTTCATCAAGGCTGAGTCTTGATTTATTAATTTTGAAAATGTATGTAAGTATACACACATAATAGATGTCTTCAATGTGCTTCCTATGACTGATTACATTATCATAAAACATAAAAAGCTTTTGTGGGTCACATAATTAATTTTTACTACACAATTGTGAACATTTAAGATCTCTATTGTTCTCTCAGACCATGAAGCTGCTGCCTGTTGTTCTTACACTGCACACTTACACCGTATGACTTTACACTGCTGGTAACAAGTGCATAGCAAATAATGTTTGTAACCCTGTGGTTTACTTATATTTACACCGTAGCAGTTGCAGCATGTAGTTGTTATTCAGCTTAGCACTTTATGGAAATTTCCCATTTGAGTGGTTCAGTTCTAATAATTTCTCTACCATAGCTAATAAGTACCTCAAACTGTACCACATTTACAACCCATTCTCACTCCAAAGGCGTCAAAAACCGAAGCATGGTCAAGCGCCCCTAGCGTCACTTTTATGACGCCAAATGTGCCTCTCGGCGTCGAATATCGAAGCACTACGACCTTCATTGCTTTCAGTGGGAAACTTTTGGCGTCAGAATTCGACACGAGGACATGAGACGTTTATCGCTATGAAATCACGTTCAAGAAGTCTCATTCAGCACACATCGCGATACTTGCTATCAGTGACAGTTCCACAGTTTGGGTGAGTAGTCGTAAATACCTCTTTTAATGCATTTTATAAAAAGTATTCTGTCTTCTTTATTAATCAGATTAGTGCCATATGTTTAATCGCTGTATTATATCGGTCATCCGCGGCTGTCTTTGAGCTTCATTGCGTTTAAATAAATGAACACAGCTGCTAATTAGTCTGATTAAACTCTACCTGTCACGTGACGTGCCATAGACATTCGATCCGTTTTATAGAGCTTGGCAACCGACGTCACAGCGCAGTGCATTCTGGGACGTAAAAAGGAGGGCGCCACCATTTTGTGAGGCCACACAAAAATTTATCAAAACAATGTTGAAAAGTGGATTAAATGAACGAAATGTACTATATAGAGACAAACTTCTACCGGACGCAAGAAAACGGTACCTGGAAAAGATGGCAATGATCGGAAATCTGGATCCATATGAGGTGCCTTCAAGAGAATGTACTCGAGACCCCGACGATTTACCTCCTCTGACTTTTCCAGATATTTTTGTATATTTAGTATGTGGTGTGAGTGCTTATACCGAGGCTCAATTTCGTAATTTTAAATCTATGGAAGCCCACGTTCAGTTCACAAATGGCTGGGTCCATGACTTGGAAGCCTACAAATCGCCGAGTTGTGAAAACACCGTCGTCCGTACAAAGGTGAGTATCATCTTGCTTACCTACCTGCGATCACAAATGACCTATATATTATATACAACAATGTAAAAACATGTTCGTTAAATTATCTTTTTTTTTAAAAAACACGGTGTCTCGTTCCTTGAATGAATAAGGTTTTGAACGAATTTAAGAATCGAGTGAGCCAGTGATTTATCTGCCCATTCAGATGGACAATTTTCCTGCCTCCCAATGTGCATACTATCTAGCCTATCTGCCCTAAATAGTATTGATCGTTTTATTGTCATCATTATTTATCCATGATGGGCCTAAACTAGGCAAGGTTTTAGCACAAAAGCACATTTAGCAAAATATTGTTTAATTATCAATATTGACAAAAATTCCTCCATTTCAGGCCCAAGAAGGAAAAAAGAGAGCTTATAAATAATAGTTCATTTAATAAGGCTACTTTTTCATTAAATGAAAACCTTTTAAAAAAAAATTATGTGAAATTAGCAACAGGACCCAAATATATATAATACTTGTGCCCACTGCTCTTTTCATTTACTGTTGTTCTGTATGTACACAGGTTATGCACTCACAGCGATTGAATGAGCCTCCTCTAAAGCCCTGGGTCATTGTGAGCAGCGCTGGAAAGGTGGAGTGTGCCCATTGTACCTGCATGGCAGGGATAGCTGAGACCTGTACTCATGTAGGTGCTCTCTTGTTTAAGTTGGAGGCAACAGTTCGAATTCGTGGCACAAAGACTGTCACTGATGTGCCAGCATACTGGGTTTTGCCCAGTAACTTAAGCAAGATTCACCCAGAAGTGGGATATAGGATCAACTATACCTCCTCAGTTGCACAAAGGAAGACATTAGACCAGCGAATAAATATGCAGCCCACAGCACCAGCCATAAGGAGTCGGGCACAGAAACTGAAAACTCCTCCAGGTAATCTTGAAGATTTATCCCCGCTTCTTGATACGTTACTGCACCATAGCAAGGCTGTTGGTTTGTCAGGGATGGAGAAGTACTATGCCCAATACACACAACACACAGCTGCTGCACCATCCTCTGCTTTACCTCCATGCCTGGCAAAATCCCTGTATGATGAAAGCATAGATGCAAGTGACCTGTCTGCTGTCCTGCTGGCCTGTGAGAAGCACATAAATGCTGTAAGTGTGACTGAAGAGCAGGCAGTAGCTGTAGAAGAGTACACCAGGCAACAACATCTGTCATCTGCATGGTATGATTACAGAAGCGGAAGAATTACAGCATCAAAAATGCATGCAGTATATGCCACCTCTCTGGAGAGGCCATCCCACACAGTTTTTACGCAGGTGTGTTACCCACACATACAGCACACAGTATCAACTGTTCAAACCAGATGGGGTATCAGTCATGAGGGGGATGCTAGAAAGGCCTACACTGAATCCAGAGCTGCATCTCACACAAACTTCAAAATTGAACCGTGTGGCTTTATAATTAACAGTAGCTTCCCTGAAATCGGAGCGTCACCGGATGGCCTGACTATGTGTGAATGCTGTGGGAAGGGCTGCCTGGAGGTGAAGTGTCCTTTCAAGTATCGGTCCTGCAACATCCAGCAGGCATTGGACATGAAGGACAAAGACTTTTGTCTCCAGTTGTCATCAGACAACCTTCAGTTGAAAAGACACCATCGCTTCTACACACAGATCCAGACACAAATTTTTGTCACCCAATCAAATCACTGTGATCTTGTTGTTTGGACCGAAAACGATTTCACAGTGGTGCGTGTCTTTCCAGACCAGGAGTTCTGGGAACCTCGTCTACAGAAAGCACAAGAATTCTTCAAGAAAGTGTGCCTCCCAGAACTTGTTGCAAAATATCACTCAAAGGACATGCAGCCTCATGTTCCAAGTGAAAAAGAGCAGTAGTAAAGAAGTGGCTGTTGTTCATGAAAGAATTGCACTTAGGCCTACTCAGTTAAGAGTTGTTTTTTTTTTATGTTTTCCTTGACTCAGAGTATTAGCCTGTTACTTGAAAATTGTTACTTGAAATTCAGTGTTTCAAAGTAGTTCAACACAAGAAGCACAAGAAACAAAAACATTTGCAGGATCTTTTTTTTGTATTAAAAAATTTTTAATGTTCAAATTGTCATCCATTTTCATCTGAAGTATTTAATGTACAAATAGCATACCATGTTCATTCTAAAGAAGGTACACACACCCCAAATACAAACATGCTCAATATCAGGAGGGTACCACACATTCACACACACCAAATTTCTCCAGGGGTCTTTTTACCATTTAACATGCACACTTTTCTGTTTCATCTGGCCTTACAACAACACTTGGACACATGTTAACTAGAATACAACAAACATTAACTATTTTATCAAGAAGGGTAAATTCTTCATCCTTACAGGGAAGCAACAAACTAATTGGTATGGTGTTATGTAACAGTGTGTACTTATTGCGCAAGCTACCTATTACCCTTTCTACATGTATCCTAAGGTGTGCTATAGCACGTGTGTCTTCCACATCCTTAGCATCAAGTTGACATCTGCGTTTAGTGAATGCAGGAATTTTAACTTCCGCACACATCATTCCCACACTGTCTTTAATATTAAAGCCTCTGTCTGCTAACACTACATCACCAGGCAACAGTTTGTTAAGAAGCCCACAATTCTCGGTTATGTGCTTGTCAGATGCTCGTCCCCCCCATCCCTTAGAAATAAATGAAATTAGGCCTTGGGGTGTAATTCCTATCAAGTATTTCATTGTGTGTGTACCTTTGTAGTGGGAAAATGATTGTGCACGCGCCATTAAATTTGACGGCCTCTCTGTACGTATTTCAAAACAGTCAACAATAATCGCAACACGCTTTCCAAAAGCTTGCAGAAATTGAGGTGGCATTGTGGCTTGTAAACAGTGCCGCTCAGGCCAGTACAACAAGGGAGCGAGGCGTGCATACAGCACATCTATGGTGTCTGCAAAGGTAGCAGAAAGAGTTCTACGTGACACATTAAAAATGTGTGAAAGATGCTGGATTGGAAGATCAAGCCTTAGACGAATGAGTGTCAGTAAAACCATTTGAAACTGTGACAGCTTCTTTGCAACTGGCAGGAAGGGCTTAACAGTAGTAAACATTGAAAACAAAATTGCAAAACATGGAAGTCCCGTATAATATCGTACCTTCTCTGTATTATCTTTGAAAAACTCTTCATCCATCTTCAATTTGTTTAACTCAGACCTAAGCTCCCTATTTTCTTGCAAAAGGCGTGTTACTTCTGCACTGCTTTGCTCACAGAACTGGCATTCTACTCTTAGTCTCTTAGCCGCTAGTTGGTCTGTTTCTGTCGTTTCCCTGTATTCTTCCTCTTCCACAGCTGCCTCTGCTTGATCCCTATATCCCTCTTCTTCTGCATCTTCTCTCTCATCTTCGTTCATGATGTTTTGATCATTGTGGCCTCCTCCCTCAGATTCTCTCAAATGATGTCTATGCTGTCTGCGGGCATGCCGATCTGACACTGTGGCTGTGACTTCAGAGTGACCCAGGTGCAGGGCTGGAGCCCAGTCTGGATGAGACTCATCCATCTCATATGCTGGTTTACCTTTGGGGAGACAAAATTATCCGAATTGAATCTAAATATTGCAAACAACAGTGGGAATGCTATATACTTCAGTTCCAACTTAACTCATGTGGTAAACAATACTAACATGTGGCACACATACAAATGTTAAGAGAATTTATCGTGCTTCAGTCATAGTGATCAAAAATTGGTCTCTAGATTCGGCTGGATTACCCCTCAGACATTCTGGGTGCTTTTTTTGATCACATTCATTTAGGCGACAGAATAGTGCTTAAGTTACAAAATGCAAAGGAACCTAAGACTACTCCACTCGGGAACAGAACAAAATAAGAACACATAATCATTTGCTAAGTGAAGTTTATTTACTTACCCGAATGAAAATGCCTGGAACACACTTTCAGTGATCGTGGGATGTCTGCGAAGTGTATGTCCGTGCGTCTTATGGCGGATATCCAGGCCATCCGTCTCCGCTTGGTTACATCGGACACACGACTCCCTTCATTCTGTTTCCAGGCCGGAAAACAATAAAAAGAAAGTCCGTTGTCTAATTTTTTGCCCCTTCGATCGTGTGAACGGACCTTACATCCAACGACACAACATGTTCTTCCCATAGCTACGACTTCATTGGCGCGTAACAACAAGTGGCCTCACAAAATGGCGATTTTTCCCATCAGCCACCGCGGCGCTAGATCAGTGACGTCACGCCCCCATCCCCTATATTATTATTAATTTCAGGATCAATGATGTAAGTTGTATTTGTAGTAAAATCATGGTAATCACGACACTTACAATAGTAATAAATGAAATGTGAAGTTAAAACACAGTAACCGGGACATTAGTAACTATAACTGTAGTTTTACTATGGTATATTAATAATCAGTACAACAATACAATAATCACCAAACCAGCTATGTTTGTATCACTGTAATGTTAGTGTTTTTATGTGCTTTTATATGACAGATATCACAGTAATCATATGTTCTGTACCATGCTTTTAATACCTTTTAATGTAAATCTAAAAAAAATAATAAAAATAAATAATAAAACATGTATTTTTCCATCTTGCAGTCCATTCATATCAGTTTATATATATATATATATATATATATATATATATATATTGTATCTAAATATTTTGCTCACAGATCATTATTAACATCCTGTATATAATTCAATTATATTTTCTCTCCCCTTTTTTATTATTTTTAATTTTATTTTTAGCTGAAAAGACGTAAAGGAAGCCCAGTGGTGTTTCTGGAGAGGGATTTCTTCAGAAATGGAGAAGACAGAAAGCTGCTGAGGCAGATATTTGCAGCAGTAAGTCTGTGATAGTTTGTCCCTTTTATCAAACATTCCTGCTGTTATAATTTGTACAGCATTTGTTGTTTCTTAAACTGTTGCACTGTCCAAATACCCACAATTGCCATCTTTGCACTTGACCACTTGATTACTTATTTGACGTCTTTCCTGTATTTGGCCTAGTGTTCAAGTGAGCATGATGACCACAAGTGTGTGTCAAACTTTTCATGACCTGATGACTGTGTTTCCCAATCCTGATCCTGGAGAACCCCAGCACTGCACGGTTTTGGAGTCTTCACTGATGAGCTGATGAGTTTAATCAGGTGTGTCTGATCAGGGAGACATCTCAAATGTGCAGTGTTGGGGTTCTCCAGGACCAGGATTGGGAGCCACTGCCTTATGGGACACTTATGTGTTTACAGAGATTTTTAATATCTAATTATCAATATTTCACATACTGTACATTGGACAGCTTTCCGTGACCTCTTGTGAGATCTCTGCAAAAAGTCTGAAGATTTATTCCAAAACATGATGCATGATGGGATACACCAAGCTTTGTATAGCGCTCCGGAGCAGTATTGGAGAGGTTTAGTGTGTGTTAAGGACGCTGTGCTTTGGCATTATTAAGACCGGGGACAGTCTCGTTCAAACACTGTCACGTACACACACTCTCAAGTGGCCAAGACTGCAAGTGTGGGTATCTGGACAGGGTCAAAGTCTTAAAAATTATCCCTAAACACAGTCGCACATCACAGTCTTAATAATCCAGTTTAACACTTGTATGATATTGTACAAGCCCCAGGACGGTCTCATCTGACACTATCAAAAGAATTCATATGACTATAGCTTGCTATTAATTACTTGCTTTCAATAATGGATGCATTTAACATTTAATTATACAGCATCTTTACAGAGGTGTAATGTACAAGTTGCACGTAATTAATAATATTTCCTTCCTTCTGTCTTACAGGATTTTTTGCAGATAATGCTGTTTTTCTTTTTCAGGTCTAAAATATCGAGCTCAACAGCTATTTTAAGAGCCAACCCTCACAAACCTTCCTAAAAACTAAAAGAGCTATTACTGAGTCTCAGCGAATCTTGCCATGATCAGCTCTTCCCAGGTACATTAGTTTAGAATATTTTTTAATCAACATTTACTCATCAAATGCTCTGGTCTGAATCTTACTTTAAATTAACTTAATTATGTTTAATGAGCAATATTAATTGGACACAGAGTAAGTAGAGATTATCTTGTTTCACAGAAGAGAAGGAAGACCAAGGAAATGATTTGCTCAGGATGAGAAATGAAGATGGCCATCTTGTGCTCAAACAAACAGAAGTCCTCTGGTATGTGTGTGTTGAAGCAATGCTGTGTTATACAAAATTTTATGATGATCTCTCACAGAACTGGTCATGTCAGCCTTGATTTCTTTTTATACTATTACATTTACAGCATGTTAGCAAAGTGTGACTGGACATTTGTAATATTATGTTTTTAAAAACACACCACCTGTTTTATAGGTCTCAAAACAGCTTGAAGAATGGCAAATGTACAGTACTACAAGGGTAAAATCACACAGAACATAAGATGAGCTCTCTGTCCATTAAACAACTTCATCTGGATTGTTTGTTTCACTTTGACCAGGTCTGGCATCTTAGGACTGAGAGATCCTCTGGCTGAGAAACAAACTGCTTTCCAGACACGAGAGAAGAAGATCATGATGGGCAGATGAAACCAGTTTAGATGTGATGATGGGAATCATTATTTTCTGGAACAGTATCACAGTAACAGTATCTTATATGTATCACATGATCTGTATCACAGTTGACTGGATGGGACTGTGTGACTTTTAAGGACATTTCATCACTCATCTGTGTGAACTGATTTATATATGAGGTTAATGTATTTTTGATTATAATTATTTTCATTTAATCTTATTTGTCTTGATGCTACTTTATCAACTTTATAGTCTATGCTTCAATAAAATGAAAATGGTGAATATTGTGTTCTGAAGATTCTTGGTAAATACATAATTTTACTAGGTAGGCTAATATGTGTTTATTTTAGACTTGGAAAAACTACATATTAATTATTGGGATGATTTTTTTATTTAAGACATAAACATTTTTGATCGGATTAATAACATCTGAGACATCAGTACACCAGAAAGTATTTTTTTTTATATATTAGTAGCAAATATGCAAATTTTTTGTGAAATAAAGGGAGTTACAAGATTAATTATTTTGCATTACAAGATGATGCCATGGGCTTTATAGTTACAAACACTTGAGGGATAACTGAGAATGTAGCAGGAATGATCAATGTGGATCTTGTACTGCATTAAAACCAAGAGCACACACATTACTGATGTCCAGCACCTGAGGAGCAAGATGCGGTGAGGGTGAGGAGGACATTTTTACACTGATTTTTGCTAATTAGTTATATATATATATATATATATATATATATATATATATATATATATATATATATATATATAAATTAATATTCTTAGCACTGCATGAATTTGTCCTTGTGTAATAGTGAAGTATCACAATGTGTATACATTGTCCTTGATTACTGCTTAACAGTGGGGAATAGATAAAGGCAAGTTGTTGCAAGTTCATCCATTATATTTCTTGCCATTTACTTCAAAAATCAAAGAAATAATCTATTATTTTCATTATTAAATCATTTCTTTCTAATTTTTTCATGTTTCATCAGATGGCCTCACAATGTCCTGTCAAAAGGTATAATAGCAATGATGTAAGAATTAGAAAACAGAGGACTGTGAAAACTGTCAGATATAAATGTGACTCAGCTCAGTTTGTTGTCCATGATGAGGAGAATACATATATGTAGGTTTTACTGCCCTTCTACCCCCAGGGGCCCAGTAGCACCCCCCGGAAGAGCCCAAAACTGTATATTTCAAATGGCTGTAAATCAGAGTCCAATTAACGAATCAAAGAGGAGATGGACAGGATTATTACTTATGCTATGCTGATAAAATAATGTTGAGCTCAGTTTTCAGAAATAAATGGAAAGCTGGCATAAAGGCATTTTAAATATTGCTCACTGTAAAATACCACATTTCAGCCTGCCTCTCAAATATATCATAGAGGTTTGCACAATGAACATATTTAGATATCCAGTTTTCCTTAAAATAAATAATTTATTTCGTTTCGTTAATAAAAAGTTTTAAACTACATTACCCACAAGCCTCCGTCGTTCTATCTATGGAAAGGCAACACTAGGGGGCTGTTTTTTTTGTAGTTCATTGAAGTTATGCTTAGGGTTAGGATTAGGACCTCGCTAAAGATGTCATTTTTCTCAAGATAGCAACACTTCATTGTTGACTTAATATATTACTAATGTGATGATAGCAGCAAAACATACTTTTTTACATGATGCGCTGTTTAATATGGGTTAAAAGATAGTCCAACCACAGACTGTCCTGAAAATTCATAGCCAATGACATCAAAGCTGAGCAGCAGCGTCACACTTTCTTATCCATTTATGACAGATGTCTTTCGTTTTTCGGCTGAAAGGATAGATTCGGTTAACAATAGATTAAGCTTGCTACTTATTAGATTCTGTTTTATTAACGTCTACACCTTCCTCCGTTGTTCAGCTTGACAAAAATTGGGCAATATTGATGTGCACATGCCCAGCAGTCGCAGTTGTATCCAACAGATAGATTCCTCTCATTAAATATAAGACACATTTTTAAGATTTGTATTTTTTTTTGACCAAAGACAAATATATTTACTAATCAAATGACGTGCTTCTAAAATTTACATTGTATATTACATTGTGTTTTAAAGTTAAAATTGTTCACATTTGTGTTTCTGTGATTTACCATTCTCTACCATTTGAACTCTAGGAATAAAAACAGAAATTATAAATGAATGAATGAATGAATGAACGAACAAATAAATACATAAAGCATAATAAACATGCATATTTTTGCAAGGATCTTCCATTATTTATTGATATGTCAAACTCATTTAAAGACAACATGCCCAAATTACTACACTGCATCCTCTGTCACCAAGCTCGTTTTTGCCACCATAAAGAATAAAAAGGCAGTTATGTTTTAAACATTAACTATTTTCAGTATGCAAATGAAAATGCTTTTATTAAAAAACAAAACAGTAAATACAGTATGTCTTTCAGAGAACACTGGAAAAAAAATTAAATTGACCAAAATGTTATACAACACAATGTAAATGTTTCAAATTCACAAAAAAACACCATGAAGACATGCATGTCAAGTGTGCAATATCATCTATAAAACTCTATCAGCACAGCATCAAATAAACACTGATTGTCTGAACAATGAAAGTCAGAGAAAGTGTTCAGGAAAACAAACACCTGCTAGCTTTGACATAACATCATGAATTCACTTCATGACTAGAGCTAGGGGATGAGTCTAAAATGTTTACTGTATGAAGCTTGAAAAAGAGGAAAAAAATGCTTTATAAATACAAAAAATACTATTTTTAACTATTGTTTTCATCACTGGTTCTGTAATGTATTCATTATGAGCTTATAATTAAAATAAAAATTACATCTTCTGCAAAAATCAAACCACTGCAAAGTCTAATCACTGATCCAGGAACCATTTCTGTGTGTGCGGGGAAAGAGAGTTAACAAGGTGAGTCCTTGTGCATGGAGAACTACAGCGTCACCAGCAAACAATCCTGTAAGACAGAAAGGAAGGAAATATTACATTACATTCAACTTATACATTACACTGGGTTTTGTTTAGATCATAAAAGCAGCCTCTGTAAAGATGCTGTATAATTAAATGTTAAATGCATCCATTATTGAAAGCAAGTAATTAATAGCAAGCTATAGTCATATGAATTCTTTTGATAGTGTCAGATGAGACCATCCTGGGGCTTGTACAATATCATACAAGTGTTAAACTGGATTATTAAGACTGTGATGTGCGACTGTGTTTAGGGATAATTTTTAAGACTTTGACCCTGTCCAGATACCCACACTTGCAGTCTTGGCCACTTGAGAGTGTGTGTACGTGACAGTGTGTGAACGAGACTGTCCCCGGTCTTAATAATGCCAAAGCACAGCGTCCTTAACACACACTAAACCTCTCCAATACTGCTCCGGAGCGCTATACAAAGCTTGGT